>NW_027361701.1:18357500-18957500 GCF_039654945.1 Dendrobates tinctorius | reverse complement strand
GTGTTGGACCCTTTAGACTATGTGCCCACGTATGCAGAAAATTTCTGCATACCGGACTCCTTCCCAGATAACGCGCGTATTTTTCCGCGCGTCCCCAGACACACAGAGAATAGCTAAAAACGCAGACTTCTCCGCAAAATTAATGAGCATGCTTTGTTTTTTACCGCAAAGCCTTTCTTCGTGGAAAAAACGCATCAATATGCACAAAGTGCAAAATGCATTAAAATGAATGGGATGCTTCTTTTGAGCGATTTTTAAGCGTTTTTGCCGGTAAAAACGCTTAAAAAAATGCTTACGTGGGCACACAGCCTTAAAAATACTCTGGGTGAAATGGTGGATGAGGAAAATTCCAATATGCTAAATGACTTTTTTCAAAAGTATTTACACATGAAAATGCCATGACGGATAACATGACTAGTGATAAAAAAAATCTCCATTAAATGCCACCTGCTTAAGCCAGCAGGAAGTACGGCGGCGTCTAAAAATCACAAAAATTGACAAGTTCCCGGGCCCGGATGGGATACACCCCCCGAATACTGCAGGAATTAAGTACAGTCATAGATAGACCATTATTTTTAATCTTTAACCCCTTAAGCCCCAAGGGTGGTTTGCACGTTAATGACAGGCCAATTTTTACAATTCTGACCACTGTCTCTTTATGAGGTAATAACTCTGAAACGCTTCCATGGATCCTGGTGATTCTGACATTGTTTTCTCGTGACATATTGTACTTCATGATAGTGGTAAAATTTCATTCAAATAACTTGCGTTTATTTGTGAAAAAAACGGAAACTTGGCGAAAATTTTGAAAATTTCGCAATTTTCCAACTTTGAATTTTTATGCCCTTAAATCACAGAGATATAGCACACAAAAAAACTGAATAAGTAACATTTGCCACATGTTTACTTTACATCAGAACAATTTTGAAACCAACATTTTTTTTTGTTAGGAAGTTATAAGGGTTAAAAGTTGACCAGCGATTTCTCATTTTTGCAACACCATTTTATTTTTACGGACCACATCACATTTGAAGCCACTTTGAGGGGTCTATATGATAGAAAACACCCAAAAGTGACACCATTCTAAAAACTGCATCCCTTAAGGTGCTCAAAACCACATTCAAGAAGTTTATTAACCCTTTAGGTGCGTCACAGGAATTTTTTGAATATTTAAAAAAAAATGAACATTTAACTTTTTTTCACTAAAAAAATATTTCAGGTTCAATTTTTTTTAATTTACCAAGGGTAACAGGAGAAATTGGACTGCAAAAGTTATTGTGCAATTTGTCCTGAGTACGCCGATACCTGATATGTGGGGGGGAACCACTGTTTCGGCGCATGGCAGACCTCAGGGGGAAAGAGCGCCATTTGACTTTTTCAATGCAAAATTGGCTGGAATTCAGATCGGACGCCATGTTGTGTTTGGAGAGCCCCTGATATACCTCCCCCACAAATAACCCCATTTTGGAAACTAGACCACCTAAGGAACTTATCTAGATGCATAGTGAGCACTTTGAACCCCCAAGTGCTTCACAAAAGTTTATAACGCAGTGTCGTGAAAATTAAAAAAAAAAATTTCACTCAAAAAAATGATTTTTAGCCAGCAATTTTTTTTCCACAAGGGTAACAGGATAAATTGGACCCCAAAAGTTGTTGTCCAGTTTGTCCTGAGTACGCTGGTACCCCATATGTGGGTGGGGACTACTGTTTAGACACATGTCGTGGCTCGGAAGGGAAGTAGTGGCATTATGAAATGCTGACTTTGAAGGAATGGTCTGCGGGCGTCATGTTACATTTGCAGAGCCCCTAATGTACCTAAACTGTGGAAACCCCCCCAAGTGACCCCATTTTGGAAACTAGACCCCCCCCAAGGAACTTATCTAGATATGTGGTGAGAGCTTTGAACCCACAAGGGCTTCACAGAAGTTTATAACGTACAGCGGTACAATTAACAAATCATATTTTTTCCACAAAAATGATCTTTACACCCCCAATTTTTATTTTTCCAAGGGTAATAGGTCCCTAAAAGTTATTGTGCAATTTGTCCTGAGTACACTGATACCCCATATGTGGGTGTAAATGACTATTTGGGCGCATGGCAGAGCTCGGAAGGAAAGCAGTGCCATTTGACGTTTTTGGCTGGAATTGAGATCGGACACCATGTCGCGTTTGGAAAGCCCCTGATGTACCAAAACAGTAGAAACCCCCCACAAATGACACCATTTTGGAAACTAGACCCCCCAAGGAACTTATCCAGATGTGTGGTGAGAACTTTGAACCCACAAGAGCTTCACAGAAGTTTATAACATACAGCCGTACAATTAAAAAATCATATTTTTTCCACAAAAATGATCTTTTCACCCTCAATTCTTATTTTTCCAAGGGTAACAGGACCCTAAAAGATATTGTGCAATTTATCCTGAGTGCGCTGATACCCCACATGTGGGGGTAAACCACTATTTGGGCGCATGGCAGAGCTCGGAAGGGAAGCAGCGCCATTTGACGTTTTTGGCTGGAATTGAGATCGGACACCATTTCGCGTTTGGAAAGCCCCTGATGTACCAAAACAGTAGAAACCCCCCATAAATGACACCATTTTGGAAACTAGACCCCCCAAGTAACTTATCTAGATGTGTGGTGAGCACTTTGAACCACCCAGTGCTTCACAGAAGTTTATAACGCCCGTGCGTGAAAATACAAAAATCTTATTTTTTCCACAAACATGATCTTTTAGTCACCAATTTTTTCATTTTCCCAAGGGTACAAGGAGAAATTGGACCCCAAAAGTTGTTGTCCAATTTGTTCTGAGTACGCTGATACCTCATATGTGGGAGAAAACTACTGTATGGACACACGTCGGGGCTCGGAAGGGAAGTAGTGACGTTTTGGAATGCAGACTTTGATGGAATGGTCTGCGGGTGTCATGTTGCTTTTGAAGAGCCCCTGATGTACCTAAACAGTGGAAACACCCCACAAGTGGCCCCAATTTGGAAACTAGACCCCCTAAGGAACTTATCTAGATGTGTGGTGAGCACTTTGAACCCCCCAGTGCTTCACAGAAGTTTATAACGACCGGGCGTGAAAATAAAAATATTGTATTTTTTCAACAAACATCATCTTTTAGTACCCATTTTTTTTTATTTTCCCAAGGGTAACAGGATAAATTGGACCCCAAAAGTTGTTGTCCAATTTGTCCTGAGTACACTGACACCCCATATGTGGGGGAAAACCACTGTATGGGCACACGTCAGGGCTCGGAAGGGAAATATTGATGTTTTGGAATGCAGACTTTGATGGAATGGTCTGCGGGTGTCATGTTGCCTTTGGAGAGCCCCTAATGTACCTAAACTATTGAAACTCCCCACAAGTGACCCCATTTTGGAAACTAGACCCCCCACGGAACTTATCTAGATGTTTGGTGAGAACTTTGAACCCCCAAGGGCTTCACAGAAGTATATAATGCCCAGGCATGAAAATAAAAAAAATCGTATTTTTTCCACAAACTTGATCAATTAGTCTCCAATTTTTTTCTTTTCCCAAGGGTAACAGGAGAAATTGGACCCCAAAAGTTGTTGTCCAATTTGTCCTGAGTACGCTGATGTGGGAGAAAACTACTGTATGGACACATGTCGGGGCTCGGAAGGGAAGTAGTGACGTTTTGGAATGCAGACTTTGATGGATTGGTCTGCGGGTGTCATGTGCGTTTGGAGAGCCCCTGATGTACCTAAACTATTGAAACTCCCCACAAGTGACCCCATTTTGGAAACTAGACCCCCCACGGAACTTATCTAGATGTGTGGTGAGCACTTTGAATCGCCAAGTGCTTCACAGAAGTTTATAACGCCTGGGCGTGAAAATAAAAAAATCATTTTTTTCCACAAAAATTATATTTTTGCCCCCAATTTTTATTTTCCTAAGGGTAACAGGAGAAATTGGACCCCAAAAGTTGTTTTGCAATTTGTCCTGAGTATGCTGATACCCTATATGTGGGGGTAAAACACTGTTTGGGCGCATGGCAGAGCTTGGAAGGGAAGGAGCACCATTTGACTTTTTCAACGCAGAATTGGCTGGAATTGAGATCAGACACCATGTTGCATTTGGAGAGCACCTGATGTGCCCAAACAGTGGAAACCCCCCAATTCTAACTCCAACCCTAACCCCAACACACCCCTAACCCTAATCTGAGCCCTAACCCTAGCCCTAACCCTAATGGGAAAATGGAAA
Organism: Dendrobates tinctorius; assembly: GCF_039654945.1. Taxonomy (NCBI): domain Eukaryota; kingdom Metazoa; phylum Chordata; class Amphibia; order Anura; family Dendrobatidae; genus Dendrobates; species Dendrobates tinctorius. The sequence goes on along the minus strand of NW_027361701.1, from coordinate 18,953,276 downwards.
TAAATACTTTTTTTTAATTTTATTATTTTTCCCTAACTAAGGGGGTGATAACGGGGGGTTTGATTTACTATTTATGGCGGTTTTTATGTTTGGCGGCTGTCACACGCTAAAAGACGCTTTTTATTATAAAAATAGTTTTTGCATCACCACATATTGAGAGCTATAATTTTTCCATATTTTGACCCACCGAGTCATGTGAGGTCTTATTTTTTGCGGGACGAGTTGACGTTTTTATTGGTACCATTTTTGGGCACGTGACATTTTTTGATCGCTTTTTATTCCGATTTTTGGGATGCAGAATGAGCAAAAACCAGCGTTTAATGAATTTCTTTTGGGGGGGTGCGTTTACACCGTTCCGCGTGCGGTAAAATTGATAAAGCGGTTTTATTCTTCGCGTCGATACTGTTACAGCGATACCTCATTTAGGTCGTTTTTTTATGTTTTGACTTTTTTTGCAATGAAAACAATTTTATATAAAAAATAATTATTTTTGCATCGCTTTATTCTGCGAGCTATAACTTTTTTTTTTTTTGCGGATGATGCTGTATGGCGCCTCGTTTTTTTGCGGGACAAGATGACGTTTTCAGCGGTACCATGGATATTTATATGCGTCTTTTTGATTGCGTGTTATTGCACTTTTTGTTCGGTGGTATGATAATAAATCATTATTTTTTGCTTCGTTTTTTATTTTTATTTTTTAAGGGGTTCGCTAAAGGGGTTAACTAATGGGAGAGTTTTATAGGGCGGGTCGCTACGGACGCGGCAATACCAAATATGTGTACTTTTATTGTTTTGGTTTTTTTTATTTTCAAAAAATGAATTTATTGGGGAATTTTTTTTTTTTTACTAATTAGCGATTTTTTTAAAATTATTTTTACACATTTTTTTTTTTTTTTTTACACTTTATTACATTGTCCCAGGTGGGACATCACTGTCCTGTGACAGATCGCTGATCTGTCACATCACAGATCACTGTGACAGATCAGCAATCTGTCACAGGCAGTTCTGCAGACTTCCTCATGCCTGCGCTTTGCAGGCAGTGAGGAAGTCAGCTCACTACAGGCCCCCGTCGCCATCTTCGATCAGGGGGCCTGTAGGGAAAGCGCCCCCGGCAGCAGCGCTGCACATTGCACTGCCGTGGGGGGCTCAGGGAAACACGGAGGGAGCCCCCCTCCCTGCCGATGCTTCCCTTTAACTCCCGGTACACCGCGATCGTGCTTGATCGCGGTGTACAAGGGGTTAACGTGTCAGGGGCGGTTCGTGACCGCCCCTGACACATTGTGCCGGGTGTCAGCTGTGATAATCAGCTGACACCCGGCCGCGATCAGCGGCGCTCACCATGTGGGCGCCGCTGATCACATTAGACGTACTATCCCGTCCTTGGGAATTAAGTCCCAGGGCACATGGACGGGATAGTACGTCTAATGGCAGAAAGGGGTTAAAGATTCCATAATAACAGGGTCTGTACCACAGGACTGGCGTATAGCAAATGTGGTGCCAATATTCAAAAAGGGGACAAAAACTGAACTTGGAAATTATATGCCAGTGAGCTTAACCTCTGCTGTGGGAAAAATCCTGGAGGGTTTTCTAAGAGATACTACTGGAGTATCTGAAGAAGAATAACCTCATGACCCAATTTCAACATGGGTTTACGAGGGACCATTCCTGTCAGACTAATCTGGTAAGCTTTTATGAAGAGGTAAGTTCTGGACTAGACCAAGTAAATGCAGTGTACGTGGTGTACATGGACTTTTCAAAAGCTTTTGATACGGTGCTACACAAAAGGTTGATACATAAAATGAGAACAGTGGGGATAGGGGAAAATATGTGTAAGTGGGTTAAGAGCTAGCTCAGGGATAGGAAACAAAGGGTGGTTATTAACCCCTTCATGACCCAGCCTATTTTGACCTTAATGACCTGGCCATTTTTTGCAATTCTGACCAGTGTCCCTTTATGAGGTAATAACGCAGGAATGCTTCAACGGATCCTAGCGATTCTGAGATTGTTTTTTCGTGACATATTGGGCTTCATGTTAGTGGTAAACTTAGGTTGATAACTTTTGCGTTTATTTGTGAAAAAATCAGAAATTTGGTAAAAATTTAGAAAATTTCGCAATTTTCAAATTTTAAATTTTAATTCTGTTAAACCAGAGAGTTATGTGACACAAAGTGGTTACTAAATAACATTTCCCACATGTCTACTTTACATCAGCACAATTTTGGAAACTTTTTTCTTTTGTTAGGAAGTTATAAGGGTTAAAAGTTGACCAGCGATTTCTCATTTTTGCAACAAAATTTACAAAACCATTTTTTTTAGGGACCACCTCACATTTGAAGTCACTTTAAGGGGTCTATATGGCAGAAAATACCCAAAAGTGACACCATTCTAAAAACTGCACCCATCAAGCTACTCAAAACTACATTCTAGGAGATTATTAACCCTTCAGGTGTTTCGCAGGAACTAAAGCAATGTGGAAAGAAAAAATGGACATTTTAAGTTTTACAACAAAAATTTTCTTTTAGCATCAATTTTTTTCATTTTTACATGGGCAACAGGATAAAATGGATCCTAAAATTTGTTGGGCAGTTTCTCCTGAGTACACCGATACCTCATATGTGGTCATAAACCACTGTTTGTGTGAATGGCAGGGCTCAGAAGGGAAGGAGCGCCATTTGACTTTTTGAATGGAAAACATGCTAAAATATTTAGCGTTTGCCATGTCGCGTTTGGAGATCCCCTGTGTGCCTTAACTTTGGAGCTCCCCCACAAGTGACCCCATTTTAGAAACTAGACCCCCCCAAGGAACTTATCATGCATAGTGATCACTTTGAACCCCCCAGGTGCTTCACAAATTGATCGGTAAAAAAAAGTACTTTTTTTCACAAAAATTTTCTTTTAGCCTCAGTTTTTTCATTTTCACATGGGCAACAGGATTAAATGGAGCCTAAAATTTGTTGGGCAATTTCTCCTGAGTGCACAGATGCCTCATATGTGGTCATATACCGCTGTTTGGGCGCACGGCAGGGTCCGTAAGTGAAGGAGCGATATTTGACTTTTTGAATGGAAAATTAGCTCCAATCGTTATCGGACACCATGTCACGTTTGGAGAGCCCCTGTGTGCCTAAACAGTGAAAACCCACCACAAGTGACCCCATATGGAACTTATCTAGATGTGTAGTGAGCACTTTGAACCCTCAGGTACTTCACAGAAGTTTATAACGCTGAGCAGTGAAAAGAAAAAATAATTTTTTTTCCTCAAAAATGATTTTTTAGCACGCTATTTTTCATTTTCACAAGGGTAACAGGAGAATTTGGACCACAAAAGTTGTTTTGCAATGTGTTCTGAGTACACCGATACCCCATATGTGGGGAGGAACCGCTGTTTGGGCGCACAGCAGGGCTCAGAAGGGAAGGAGCGCCATTTGACTTTTTGAAATGAAAATTACCTCTAATCGTTAGCGGACACCATATCGTGTTTGGAGAGCCCCTGTGTGTCTAAACATTGGAGCTCCTCCACAAATAACCCCATTTTGGAAACTAGACCACCTAAGGAACTTATCTAGATGCATAGTGAGCACTTTGAACCCCCAAGTGCTTCACAAAAGTTTATAACGCAGTGTCGTGAAAATTAAAAAAAAAAAAAAATTTCCCTCAAAAAAATGATTTTTAGCCAGCAATTTTTTTTCCACAAGGGTAACAGGATAAATTGGACCCCAAAAGTTGTTGTCCAGTTTGTCCTGAGTACGCTGGTACCCCATATGTGGGTGGGGACTACTGTTTAGGCACATGTCGTGGCTCGGAAGGGAAGTAGTGGCATTATGAAATGCTGACTTTGAAGGAATGGTCTGCGGGCGTCATGTTACATTTGCAGAGCCCCTAATGTACCTAAACTGTGGAAACCCCCCACAAGTGACCCATTTTGGAAACTAGACCCCCCAAGGAACTTATCTAGATGTATGGCGAGGACCTTGAACCCCCCAAGTGCTTCACAGAAGTTTATAACGCAGAGCCGTGAAACTAAAAAATCATTTTTTTTCCTCAAGAAAAAAAGATTTTTAGCTCACAATTTTTTTTTTCCACAAGGGTAACAGGATAAATTGGACCCCAAAAGTTGTTTGTCCTGAGTACGCTGATACCCCATATGTGGGGGGAAACCATTGTTTGGGTGCATGTAAGGGCTGAGAATGGAAGCAGTGACGTTTTGAAATGCAAACTTTGATGGAAAGGTCTGCGGTCGTCGTTACGTTTGCAGAGCCGCTGATGTGCCTAAACAGTAGAAACCCCCCACAAGTGACCCCATTTTGGAAACTAGACCTTCCAAGGAACTTATCTAGATGTCTGGTGAGCACTTTGAACCCCCAAGTGCTTCACAGACGTTTATAACGCAGATACGTGAAAATAAAAAAATAATTTTTTTTCCAAAAAAATAATTTTTTAGCCCCCAATTTTTTATTTTCCCAAGGGTAACAGGAGAAATTAGACCACCAAAGTTGTTGTGCATTTTTTCCTCAGTGTGCTGATACCCCATATGTTGGGGTAAACAACTGTTTGGGCACACGTCGGGGATTGGAAAGGAGGGAGCACCGTTTGACTTTTTGAGCGCAAAATTGGCTGGTATCAATGGTTGCACCATGTTGCGTTTGGAGACCCCCTGATGTGCCTAAACAGTGGAAACCCCTCAATTCTAACTCCAACCCTAACCCCAACACACCCCTAACCACAGCCCTAACCCCAACACATCCCTAACCCTAATCCCAGCCATAACCCTAACTCTAATTCCAACCCTAACCCTAATTCCAACCCTAACCCTAGTTCTAACCCTAATTCCAACCCTAACCCTAATTCCAACCCTAACCCTAATTCCAACCCTAACCCTAATTCCACTCTAACCCTAATTCCACTCTAACCCTAATTCCACTCTAACCCTAATTCCACTCTAACCCTAATTCCACTCTAACCCTAATTCCACTCTAACCCTAATTCCACTCTAACCCTAATTCCACTCTAACCCTAATTCCACTCTAACCCTAATTCCACTCTAACCCTAATTCCACTCTAACCCTAATTCCACTCTAACCCTAATTCCACTCTAACCCTAATTCCACTCTAACCCTAATTCCACTCTAACCCTAATTCCACTCTAACCCTAATTCCACTCTAACCCTCTTTCCAACCCTAACCCTCTTTCCAACCCTAACCCTCTTTCCAACTCTAACCCTCTTTCCAACCCTAACCCTCTTTCCAGCCCTAGCCCTAACCCTCTTTCCAGCCCTAACCCTCTTTCCAGCCCTAACCCTCTTTCCAGCCCTAACCCTCTTTCCAGCCCTAACCCTCTTTCCAGCCCTAACCCTCTTTCCAGCCCTAACCCTCTTTCCAGCCCTAACCCTCTTTCCAGCCCTAACCCTCTTTCCAGCCCTAACCCTCTTTCAAACCCTAACCCTCTTTCAAACCCTAACCCTAATTCCAACCCTAACCCTAATTCCAACCCTAACCCTAATTCCAACCCTAACCCTAATTCCAACCCTAACCCTAGTTCTAACCCTAACCCTAGTTCTAACCCTAACCCTAGTTCTAACCCTAACCCTAGTTCTAACCCTAACCCTAGTTCTAACCCTAACCCTAGTTCTAACCCTAACCCTAGTTCTAACCCTAACCCTAGTTCTAACCCTAACCCTAATTCCACTCTAACCCTAATTCCAACCCTAACCCTAATTCCAACCCTAACCCTAATTCCAACCCTAACCCTCTTTCCAACCCCAACCCTAACCCAAATGGAAAAATAAAAATAATTTCTTTATTTTATTAGTTGATCCTGCCTATGGGGGTGATAAACGGGGGGTTTATTTACTTTTCATTCTATTTTGATCACTGTGAGAGTTCATCACAGTGATCAAAATGAATGAAGGGAAATTGCAGCCGGCGGGCGCACTGCGCATGCGCCCGCCATTTTCCAAGATGGCGGCGCCCATGAAGCAGGACCGCGGGACACCGGGAGGCGGAGAGGGACATCGGAGGTACCGGGGGGGTGAGGGGGGGACGGAAGGTGGGGGGAGCCCAGAGAAGGGGGAGGGGAGCCCAGAGAAGGGGGAGGTGAGCTGATGATGGCAGCGGCACATTGCTGCCGTCATTCGGTATTGGGGGCCGATCGGCCCCGTGAGTCGATGGGGAGGGGTCGAATCACGGTCTCCAGCCATGTCCGATGCTACTGCAGCATCGGCCATGGCTGGATTGTAATATTTCAGCAATTTTCATTGATGAAATATTACTATCGCTCTGATTGGCTGTTTCACTTTTAACAGCCAATCAGAGCGATCGTAGCCACGTGGGGGCGAAGCCATGCCCCCTGTGGTGAAGAACAAAGCCCCCTGTATCTGCGGGTCAGGTGACCTTTCAGTGACCTAAGTCACCCGACCCGCAGGGGGGCTTTAAAGTCATGACGCCACATAGGCGTCATGGGTCGTTTTGGCACGACTTTTCATGACTCCTATGTGGCGTCAAAGGTCGTGAAGGGATTAATGGAGCACACTCGGACTGGGTCATGGTTAGCAGTGGGGTACCACAGGGATCAGTATTGGGCCCGCTTCTTTTTAGCATATTTATTAATGACCTTGTAGGGGGCATAGAGAGTAGAATTTCAATATTTGCAGATGACACTAAACTCTGCAGGGTAATCAATACAGAGGAGGACAATTTTATATGCAGGATTTGGGAATGTTTAGTTTGCAAAAGAGAAGACTGAGAGGAGACTTAATAGCTGTCTACAAATATCTAAAGGGCTGTCACATTGTAGAAGGATCAACTTTATTCTCATTTGCACAAGGAAAGACTAGAAGCAATGGGATGAAACTGAATGGGAGGAGACACAGATTAGATATTAGAAAAAACTTTTTGACAGTTAGAGTGATCAATGAGTGGAACAGGCTGCCACGAGAAGTGGTGAGTTCTCCTTCAATGGAAGTCTTCAAACAGAGGCTGGACAGACATCTGACTGGGATGATTTAGCAAATCCTGCTTTGAGCAGGGGGTTGGACCAGATGGCCCAGGAGGTCCCTTCCAACTCTACGATTCTATGATTCTATGATATTACAGGAGGATTTATGTAAACTAGAAGCTTGGGATGATAAATGGCAAATGAGCGTTAATGGGGATAAATGTAAGGTCATGCCCTTGGGTAGAACAAACAAGGTGTATAATTATGTGCTTAATTGTAAAACACTGGGTAAAACTGTCCTTGAAAAAGACCTGGGTGTATGGTTGGACGCCAAACTCACATTTAGTGGCCAGTGTCAAGCAGCTGATGCAAAGGTAAATTAAATAATGGGATGCATGAAAAGAGGCATAGATGCTCATGAAGGGGACATAATTTTACCCCTATACAAGTCACTAGTGCGACCACACTTAGAATACTGTGTACAGTTATGGTCTCCGGAGTATAAGAAAGACAAATCTGAACTGGAGCGGGTGCAGAGAAGAGCGACCAAGGTTATTAGAGAACTGGGGGTCTGCAATACCAAGACAGGTTATTACACTTGGGGTTATTTATTTTGGAAAAACGAAGGCTTAGGGGTGATCTTATTACAATGTATAAATATATGAAGGGACAGTACAAAGACCTTTCTAATTTTCTTTTTACTCTTAACCCTGAGACGGGGACAAGGGGGCATCCTCTACGTCTGGAGGAAAGAAGGTTTAAGCATAATCAGACGCAGATTCTTTACTGTAAGAGCAGTGAGACTATGGAACTCTCTGCCATATGATGTCGTAATGAGTGATTCCCTACTAACATTTAAGAAGGGCCTGGATGCCTTTCTTGAAAAGTATAATATTACAGGTTATATACACTAGTTTCCTTGATATTGCGTTGATCCAAGGAACTTGTCTGATTTCCATATGTGGAGTCGGGAAGGAATTTTTTTCCCCAATGTGAAGCATACTGTTTGCCACATGGGTTTTTTTTTGCCTTCTTCTGGATCAACATGTTAGGGCAGGTTAGGATAGGATATGGGTTGAACTAGATGAACTTAAGTCTTCCTTCAACCTTAATAACTGTTCCTATGTAAATTTGAAATCGAGGATTCCTTGGGAAAGACCAGTAAGCGATGTGATCATAACAGACACGAATATCTCAGGGTGGGGGGCACACCTGAGAGGTCAGGCGTTTCAGGGGTCTTGGGCGCCTCGGGAGCTGGAGTTGTCATCGAATCTAAAGGAACTTTGGGAGATAGAGAGAGCTCTAGAAAACTTTTCCCCTCTCCGGGGTCGCGACGTCCACATTATGTCAGATAACCGGGCCATGTTAGCATACATCAATCACCAGTAGGGAACAAGGTCCTACTCCCTAATGGAAGCAGCCAACAACATTTTCCAAATGGCAAAACAACGTCTCTTATCCCTTTACGGCTCTACACATAAGGGAGGCAGAGAACATCGAGGCAGACTTCCTAAGCCGCAACAGGCTAAAGCAGGGGGAATGAGCCTTAAACCCCAGAGTTTTCCAGCAGATAGTCAAGCTATGGGGAATGCCGGATATAGACCTGTTTGCCAACTAAAGCAATAGTAAAGTAAATAGGTTCTGTTTTTTAAACCCAAGGGAAAACCCGTTCGCGGTAGACTCCCTACAGATTTCTTGGAAGTTCAAAATTGCTTACGCATTTCTCCATTAGCCTTGATTCTGACAGGGGGTGAGGAAAATCAGAAGGAATCAAGTAAGAGTCATTATGATTGACCCATTTTGGCCAAAAAAGCCTTGGTTTCCCTACTACGGATAATGTCTCTATCAGATCCATGGTCCCTGCCAGAGTTTCCAGACCTTCTCTGTCAGGGGCCAATGTGCCACGCCCAGGTAAAGGGGTTCCATCTAGCGGCATGGAATTTGAAAGGACTCTACTGAGTAGCAGGGGGTTTTCACCAGGGCTAGTTTCCACCTTGCTGAGGAGTAGGAAACCCATAACTACAAGGATCATAGAATCGTAGAGTTGGAAGGGACCTCCTGGGCCATCTGGTCCAACCCCCTGCTCAAAGCAGGATTCGCTAAATCATCCCAGTCAGATGTCTGTCCAGCCTCTGTTTGAAGACATCCATTGAAGAACTCACCACTTCTCGTGGCAGCTTGTTCCACTCATTGATCACTCTAACTGTCAAAACTCTACAGCAGAACATGGAGTAAATTCCCAGAGTTTTTAGGGAAGCCGTTTGGCCCAAAACCTCCAATCGGTCCCATCTTAGAGTTTCTGCAGTCGGGGTTTGAACTGGGGTTAGCCACCAGTACCCTTAGAATCCAGGTGTCTGCCTTGGGTGCACTGTACAGCTGTAACCTTGCGGCTAATACATGGGTGGCAAGATTCATAAAGTCCTGTCATAGGTCCAGATCAGTCAAAATCCTGAAGGTTTCCCCATGGGGTCTAAACTTAGTGTTAGAGACTCTGACCAAGGAGCCATTAGAATGCATACATGAGTTGTCAGTGAAATATCTTACCCTAAAGACAATCATATTAGTGGTTCTAACATCAGCCCGTAGGGTGAGTGACTTGCAGGCCCTTTCTATAAATCCTTCTTATATGCTAATATATTAGGATAGGATTGTGTTAAAACCAGATCCTGCTTATCTTCCCAAGGTAGCTTCAAGGTTTCATCGAAGTCAGGAGATTGTCCTACCTTCCTTCTGTGATAGCCCTAAAAATTCAGGGGAGAGGAAGTTTCACAATCTGGATATTAGAAGGGCACTGCTAGAATATGTCTGTGACTAGCCAGTGGAGTAGGTCCCAGTCCCTATTCATAGCCTTCCAGGGTGGCGGAAAGCATTATGGGGTGTTGAAGGGTACCATTGTCAGGTGAATTAGGAAGGCCATTAGTGTAGCTTACTCTGCTAGTGGTGCTCCGATTCCTGATGGCATCAAGGCTCCCTCCACTAGAGCCATGGCTACCCCCTGGGCAGAAAAGGCAGAGGTATCGATTGCCGAAATATGTAAGGCCGCTACCTGTTCCTCACCATCCACCTTCTTTAGGCACTATAGGTTGGATCTAGCCTCCTCTGCTGCCTGGACCTATGGTAGAAGGGTGCTGCAAGTGGTGGTCCCTCCCTAAGGTGTTTCAAATTCTCCAAAAGTTTCTCAGCTGTGTTGTCATGGGTGAAGGGAAAACACCAAGGTTACTTACCAGTAGCCAGTTTTTCGGAGCCCATGACAGCACCAGTATATCCCCCCCTTTTCACCTTCTGGGTGTGCTCTATAGTTGGGTGTATTTATAATGTAGTGTTAGTTTCATGTATAATTAACAGGGAGGTCCTCTAATGCTCTGTAACCAACTGAAGCTGGGGAGAGGTACCGCCCTTATATTTCAGTAGGGTCCTGGCTGGGCGGATCCCTCTCTCAGGTGTGCTGTCATGGATCCCAACGTCACTTCAAAACTGAACAGGTCCCAAAAAAAAAGTTTAGTAAATTTCCTTGAAAAAATACTGCTAAATTTTTAAACCTTCTAAAATTAATATTGCAACTAAATAAAACAACATTTCTCATTTGCCTCATTGGGGGATACAGGACGACACTAAGTGAAAAAAAGAGGTTAGCTCCTCCGCCGTATAAACCCTCGCCCCGATTGCGGGCGAAAGCCAGTTCATGCTTAGTGTCTGGTGTCTGTTGGAGGCACACACATCTGTCTTTTTCCAGACTTTTTTTTTTTTTTTTTTTTTCCTTTTTTCTATGAAGATGAGACAGGGGCGACGGACCCTATTGAAAGGATCCGATCTCCCCAAACCAACAACGGGCGAGCACGTGCGAGTGTTGCCTCCACGTATCCTCTCCCGCGATGTGGGACATGATGCCAGACTTAGCCCTGACCACCCTTAGGTATTGTAACCCTAGGCTGTACAGAGGCACAAGCACAGTCCGTGCGGCCCCCACTGCACCACCTATGCTAGACTGCGGTCCTTCTCCTCATCCCTTGGAGGGAAAGATGGAGCTAGAGTGCCTGCACCGTCCTTTATGCGGCCCCCCTCCCCTCTAGCCTGAGCTGGAGCTGAAGCGTCATCACGGAGGAGGGTGGCCTGGGAGGGCTCCTGCAGCAGCGTTCCACAGGGCTGGCGACCATTAGCATTTTCTCCTGGGGGTCAGAGCGGTGCACCGCCCGCTACAGAATAGCGCCATCGCGCATTTCCGGGAAGCGAAGAGTGCACACTCTCCCCCAGCGGTCTGCAGCGCTTATGCTTGGCAGATACAGCATATCCGGAAAAGCTAAGACCCACACGTTTCTATATGCTGCATGCATCTCCTGTTGGTCCGCTTTTCCACAGGTGCAGAGCAAGCGATTATGCGAAGCCTGCGATACCGAACGCGCCCAGGAGCCCTCCCCTGCGACCAAGCCTAGTGTAGCAAGTCCTCCGGAATGGGCTCTATCTCTGTCACAGTCTATGGCGTCACGAGAGCAATCGAGTCCCTTCGCGCCCCAGATAGGGGCAGGGATATTGGCTTGCCTGTCTTAGAGGGGTCCTCCACCTCACAGGAGCCTCCGGCCTTCAGGGGCCACTCTCCAGGCAGACGCGGGGGAAACGAACCCACACGGCTTCTCCCGGTCCGTCCGGTGCCTCGGCATCCGTGAGTTCTGCTAGGTCAACCCCTTGACCTAGATACCCCAGGTTACCAGGAAATAGTTGACAGCCTCATCGAGGCCATCAACCAGACTCTGGGGATTGAGGATGATTCCACCTTGACTTCAGGCCTTAAGGTGTCATGTAAGCGAGTCAAGCAACCTCATAGAGTATTTTGCACTCACCCAGAATTTGAGGACATAGTGCAACGACACAGGGAGCGGCCAGACAGGCGCTTCTCGGGCCAGAGGGCGCTCGAGGCAAGGTATCCGTTTGTCCCGGATCTCCACAAAAAATGGGTGGAATCCCCAACGGTAGATCAGCCGTGTCACGCTTGGCCTCTAAAACCCTGTTATCCATACCTAACAGTTCTTCTATTAAGGATCCCACTGATCGTCTCAGAGAGCTTGGCTGGCTCAGTATTTGAGGCATCAGGATCAGCACTCTCCCTCGTTCGCGGCAACGTGGGTAGCCAAGGCCATGGTTTCTTGGTCAGAATCATTGAACAGAGCCTTGCAAGATATGGACCTACCAGCAGAGATATCAGAGATCGGAAATCAGATCGCTATGGCCGGAGACTACTTAATCAATGCATCTTTAGATGCGGCCAACTGCGCAGCACTTGCTGCCGCAATATGGTTAAGGACATGGCGGGCCGATTCAACCTCCAAGAAGTCCTTGACTTCTCTGCCTTATCAGAGCGGCCGCCTATTCGGAGAGAAGTTAGATCAGCTCATCTCTGACTCCACAGGGGGGAAGAGCGGTTTTCTCCCTCAACAGAGGGTCAAACAGCCGGTTTGTCACCAGTTTCAGCCACGTTTCCGGGCCTTTCGTAACCCCGGGTGGACTACAGTGACCAATTCCGCTGCTTCAGGTCGCCCCAACCAGGACCGGGATCGTCAAGTCTCATATAGAGCAAACCCATTGGGGAGAATGCGTTCTCAACAGCCCAGGTCAAGGGGACCCAAGTCACAGAGGTCCACAGCCAAATGACTTGAGGCATTTTCCAGGCGACATCAGCAAGGTAGGTGATTGCCTACTCTGGTTTCGCCACATCTGGCTCACCGTCGCACACAACACATGGGTAAGAGAGCTGGTGTCCTCGGGGTACAAGATAGAATTTGTCAGTTAGCCCCCCAAGACGGTTTTTTGTTTCCCATCCTCCCAAGGTGGAGACCCAGGCAAGGGCTTTACTAAAGGCCATCGAATTGCTCCAGCATAATGGAGTCATTATTCCCGTACCAGAAAACAAGGAAGCTCAGGGCTTCAATTCCAACCTGTTCACGGTCCCCAAAAAGGACAGGACTGTCAGGCCCATTTTAGATCTGAAGCTCCTGAACAGATTTATCAGGATCAGACATTTCTGGATGGAGTCTCTCCGTTCAGTCATATCTGCCATGGGGCAGGGAGAATATTTGGCCTCTATCGATATCCAGGACGCCTACCTACATATACCCATTTTCCCTCCGCATCAAAGATTTCTACGCTTCGCCATCAATGGTCTACATTTCCAGTTCGTAGCGCTGCCCTTCGGGCTAGCTACCGCCCCCAGAGTGTTCACAAAGGTCAAAGCAGTCGTCATGGCCATCCTGCGCTCCCGGGGTATAGTCGTCTTACCTTACCTAGACGACCTCTTGGTCAAGGGCCCTTCATTTCGGGCGTGCGAGGAGAGTGTCAGCATCATGCTAGATACTCTTTCCCGCTTAGGGTGGTTGGTCAACTTGAAGAAATCTTCCCTTGTTCCAGCTCAGAGGATTTCCTTTTTAAGAATGATCTTCGACACCTCCCGAGGGCTGGTAATTCTCCCTCGAGACAAGGCCCTAGCTCTCCGGCAGGGAGTCCGGACACTTCGCCAACCAGTCCCTCATACCATCCGTTTCTGCATGAGGATCCTAGGGAGACTGGTGGCAGCAATGGAAGTGATTCCGTTCGCCCAGCTCCATCTTCACCCCCTGCAGCACGCCCTCTTATCATCCTGGGACAAGAACCCATTCACGCTCGATCACCAGTGCCAGTTGTCCACATAGGTCAGACAGGCACTCGGGTGGTGGACAAGCAGGTCCTCTCTTCAGGGAAAACCTTTTCCCCCAGACCATTGGCTGGTGGTCACAACCGACGCCAGCCTCATCGGCTGGGGAGCAGTTTTTCGCCATCACACGACACAGGGATGGTCGTCGCCGCAGGAGGCACGCCTCCCGATCATCTTGTTAGAGATACGAGCGATCCGGCTGGCTCTGCAACATTTTCATCATCTTCTACCAGGCTGTCCCGTCCGGATTTAATCAGACAATGCCATGGCGGTGGCTTACATAAATCATCAGGGGGGCACCTGCAGCAGAGCAACCATGCGCGAGGTGGGGCACATTCTTCACTGGGCCGAGAGGAACCACTCGGTGATATCGGCAGTCCACAGCCCGGGTGTAGAGAACTGGGCCGGCAGACTTCCTCAGCCGGCAGGGTCTTGTGTCCAGGGAATGGTCACTACACCCCGAGGTCTTCCGGCAAATTTGCCAACGGTGGGGAACTCCGGATGTGGACCTGATGGCCTCCGGGGTGAATGCCAAGGTGCCTGCATTTGTCGCTCGGTCCCAGGACCCGCAGGCAATCGCCATGAATGCATTGGTTCTGCCATGGAGCCAGTTTCGCCTCCCATACCTATTTCCCCTGCTGCCACTGCTTCCGAGAGTCATCAAGAAGATCAAGGCAGAAGAGGTTCCAGTGATTCTGCTGGCCCCGTCGGGTGTGGTGCGCAGACCTAGTACAGCTACTCGCTGACGTTCCCTGGCGGCTGCCAGAACGCCCAGATCTGCTTTCCCAGGGCCAGATCTTCCAGCCGAACTCAGGGGCCCTGTGTTTGACGGCTTGGCCATCTTGGATTCAGACCTAGGCGGGGTTTGGGTGCGAGGTGGTTGCTACAATGGTTAGTGCCCGGAAGCCCGCCTCAGCACGAATTTACCACCACACCTGGAAGGTTTTCTTCTCATGGTGTCGGGACCACGTTTGTTCTCCGCGGAGATTCTCTATTCCCAACATTTTAGCCTTTCTCCAGTCTGGCCTAGACTCAGGTTTGGCCCCAAGTTCCCTCAGGAGACATATCAGCTTTATCCGTCCTGTTCCAGTGCAGGATTGCTACCAATTTGCAGGTAAACACTTTCATCCAAGGAGTCTCCTACTTGGTACCTCCCTATAAGGCGCCCATGGACGCCTGGGACCGTAACCTGGTCCTAGGCATTCTGCAGGAAGCTCCATTCGAACCACTACAGGATGTCTCCTTGTCGTACCTTTCTTGGAAGGTGGTATTCCTCATAGCTATAACCTCAATCAGGCAGGTCTCGGAGCTGACAGCTCTATCTTGTCGAGCCCTGTTTCTGATTTTCCACAAGGATAAGGTGATTCTCAGACCAGCTCCTCCTTTTCTGCCAAAGGTCGTTTCCTCGTTTCACATTAATGAGGATATTGTCTTGCCCTCTTTTTGTCCGGCATCGGTACACCGTGTGGAAAAGGCTCTTCATACGTTGGATCTGGTGAGAGCTCTCAGGAGGTACGTGTCATGGACAGCACCCTTTTATCAGTCAGACACACTGTTCGTGCTCCCCGAGGGTCGCAGGAAGGGGCTCGCTGTCTCAAGATCGACCATAGCTAGGTGGATTCGTTTGACTATTCAGGAGTCTTACCACATCAGAGGCGCACCAATTCCAGCAGGGATCAGAGCACACTCTACTCGGGCAGTGGGCGGCTCTTGGGCTCTTCGGCACCATGCATCGGTGGAACAGGTTTTCAAGGCGGCAACCTGGCCAGCCTGCACACATTCTCCAAGCACTACAATATCCATACTCAGTCTTCAGCGGACGCGAGCCTGGCTAGAAGGATTCCACATTCCTGTGTCCCCCAATGAGGTGAAAGAAAAACATGGATTTTTGTGATAAACTCACCATAAAATCCTTTTCTCCGAGACGCTCATTGGGGGACACAGCACCCACCCTGTTAGCCGATTGGCTCTTGTTTATTTTATTTATTAATATGTATTTATAATTCTTGGTGGGTTTTCTAGACATGTTGTTACCTGCTTTAAGGTTGATTTTGTCTTATTTTTGATCTCCTACTGCTTTTGCACCGAACTGGTTTCCACCCTCAATCGGGGCGAGGGTGTGTACGGCGGAGGAGGAGCGAACCTCTTTTTTTTTCACTTAGTGTCAGCCTCCAGGCGGCAGTAGCATACACCCACAGTCCTGTGTCCCCCAATGAGCATCTCGGAGAAAAGGATTTTACGGTGAGTTTATCACAAAAATCCATGTTTTACAAATGGTGCTGATGTTAAGCAAACAGGAGGGAAATATTATTTATTAATCTTTTGTGTGGTGTGAATATCTGGATTAAAGGAATAATCATTCAGAGTTTGAAAATTGCAAGTTTTTTAATTTTTTTTATGTCAAATTTCTGATTTTTTATAAATCAGTGCAAAATATATCAACCTAACAATTCAGCATTAACATAAAATATGTGTCCAAAAAAAAAATCTCAAAATCAATGGGATATGTTGAAGCATTCTAGAGTTATTACCACATAAAGGGACACTAAAAAAATTAAAAAATGGCCCGGTCGCTAAGGGGTTAATACTGTTGTCTACTTAGTTTAAACACATGTGTACTCTATCTTGTTTACTCCTTGGGAGACAGTGCATTACTTCTTTAGGTTTGCACACGTTTTATTTCTAGTGTGTCTGCCAACAATACTATCATGTGCATGTGATCACTTACCTTTGTTTTAGTTCGTGTCCTACCCATTTGTTCAGTCTGTGTTTTTTTTTTAACCCTTCATTATTGATTGTTGATTAAAATCTTAAATAAAACATACATATTTGTTATATACTTTTCTCGTATGGTCTTTTTGTGCACCAATCCTTTATGTGATCCGCATATCTTTATGTGCTTGACCTATGGTCCTATAGCTTTGTGGTGTTCCACATTTTGTTCAATATTTGCCACTTTTATTGTTTTCCTAGTTTATATTGGCTATGTTACTTTTCTTTTTTCCTCTAATTGACAGGTTGAACCCATGGAAACTGATTCCAGCAGTCTCATAAACTCTGTACAGTCTGAAATTGCTAAAAATCAACTCCTGCTAGAGGAAGAAGTACAGAAGGCAAAAAGATACAAGGTTACTCTATATTATTGTTCTGGTGCTATCAGAGTGAATATCCATTGTTGAACATTAGTTTTTCATCCCATGTTTACCGCATTTCAAACTCGAGATATAACATATACAGACATATATATCACCCCAGAAAACATTGATTGTCAGATTTTTGGGGTTTTTTTTGTAATTTGTTTTATACATTCACCATGTGGTATAAATGATATGAAAATGCTTCTCACAAAATTAGAATATCATCAAAAAGTTGATTTCAGTTCTTCAATACAAAAAGTGAAACTCATACATATATAGAGTCTTTACAAACAGAGTGATATATTTCAAGTGTTTATTTCTGTTAATGTTGATGATTATGGCTTACACCCAATGAAAACCTAATAGTAGTTATCTCAGTAAATTAGAATGCTTTATTACACCAGCTTGAAAATTTATTTTTAAATCCGAAATGTTGGCCTACTGAAATGTCTGCATAAAATTAAAGAAAAGGCGCAGACAGCACCGCTTTTACCGTGTGTCCTCAGATGGTGTGCGGCATTCGGAGCGCTGATGACTGGCAGCTTCGGGTGCTAGACCTGGGAATTCACAGCGCTGTATATGTCCAAATAGAAATAAAGTCGCACTCAACGAGCTGGTGAAAATGTAGCTTTATTTATTGGCACATGTTACACATGTCAGGCCGGGGGAGTGATATCAGGAGTGCAGAGGGAGCTGACAACGGCCGTTTCACGCTGTCCGAGCGCTTCAACGGGCCATGGATGTTGCCCCCCACAGCCTAAAAATAGCAGCCCGCAGCTGCCCAGAAAAGGCACATCTATTTAGATCTGCCAATTCTTTTTTAAATTCGTTTATTAAACTTCAAACAAGAAAAGGAAATAATGTACAACATACTTATTTGCCTGTGGTTGTGAACATTGTACAGAGCATACATATTACCGTCTCTTTGTTGAATTCTAAACAAGGCTTAAACACTCTTATTAATATACGAGTGATCTATGCATAATCCAACACGCATATATAATGAACACTAGGCTATACATTATGAGCATGTGCATCAATAATATCTCACATGCCTTTATTATATCATACATATAACATAGATTGATAGATTAATTATGGGTTTCCACTATAGTCTCACATGCTATGTTTCGATTTTACAAAGTGAGATGGGAAGAATTCCACTTCTCCCAGATTTTTTCAAATTTACCCGGGCATCCCCTGTTCTGATACAATGTGCGCTCGTATGAGACAATCGTATTTACCAAATCAATCCAAGTTCTAAGAGAAGGACATGAATTACCCATCCACCTTAATGCCAATACTTTCCGTGCCAGAAACAGTGTCTCGCGTAGAAAGATCCCAACATGGTGACCCCAAATCTCTTCCTCCCATACCCCAAACAAGCAGACCAGTGGTTCAAGAGGGACAGGAGTTTGCACCAGTGATGACAAGAATAACGTCACCTCTTTCCAGTACTGTAGGGTAATGGGACATTGCCATATCATGTGAATAAAATCTGCATCTGGTGAGTGACATCGCAAGCATTCTGGTGATTGGAATCGACCCATCCTGAAAAGTCGTATTCGGAGTGAAGTATGATTGGTTTATTATATACAACTGTATCATTCTATTATTAGCAGATGGTCATACTCCGATCGGAGACTCCAGGATCTCTTCCCACTCCTCTCCCTGAGTATCAGGGATGAGTTGTTCCCACTTCCCTTTAACAGAACTTATGGCAGATTCCGCTCCCACCGACAGCATGTATGTATATAAAGAGGAGATAAGGCCCTGGGGACCCTGTGAATTAAGTATTCCTATAAATGGTAGGGACGAAATGGCACGACCCCCCCTGTATTCCTTATGTGCGACTGGAGAGCAGATCTTAGTTGCAAATAGCTGAAAAATTGAGATCTCGGAACCTCATGTCTAGCCTGTATCTGCTCAAAAGACATTAAGGTCCCACGATCATACAAGTCTCCTATCAAGGAGACATTATGTTGAGTCCAAAAATCAGTGGATGGGTGACTTAGTAATACTGAAAAATATGCATTTTCCCATAGGGGCATTTCAGCTATATTGTCCCTATATCCAATCACTTTCTTAATTTGCCTCCATACTAATCGTGCCAGACGGAGCAGGGGCAGCAGACGAGGGACACCAGGCCTCTCCAACTCCAGGAAACCCAGTGGGCAATCAGTTCTAGCAGCGTGAAGCAAGTGACTTTAAGAATTAGGAAGATAATTACCCGGCATCCATTTACCTAAGGCTCTAGCCTGCCCAGCCAAATAATATAAGAAGAAATCTGGCAGCGCCGCCCCACCTCCCTTTTTAGTCCTCTGCAAAGTGGACAACTTAAGTTTAGGCCTACTTTTCCCCCATATAAATGATGTGACCTGGGAATTAAGGTTCACAAAAAAGGACTTGGGTACCGTTACGGCACTATGCTGAAGGGAATAGCTAAGTTTGGGAAGTAATACCATTTTAATAAGGTTGATGCGTCCGGCCACAGACAGCGGTAATTTGCTCCAGGTTGCAAATTTAACTTTGACCAGTTCCAACAGTGGGCAAATATTAAGTTGTAAGTCGAGCGTGCTGTTTTGGGATACATGAACCCCCAGGTATTTAAAGCTAGATACAATAGGCAGCGAGGAGAGAGCCTCTAGTCGGGGCATGGGACAGGGGTAA
This sequence comes from Dendrobates tinctorius, assembly GCF_039654945.1. Taxonomy (NCBI): domain Eukaryota; kingdom Metazoa; phylum Chordata; class Amphibia; order Anura; family Dendrobatidae; genus Dendrobates; species Dendrobates tinctorius. The sequence goes on along the minus strand of NW_027361701.1, from coordinate 18,933,859 downwards.
CAAGGCAGACTTTTCCCAATTTATATATAAGCCCGAATATGTACTGAATCCATCTATGGCGGCAATCACTTGAGGCAAAGTTTCCTCCGCCTCATCCATAAATATCACCATATCATCTGCGTATAAACCTATGGTATCTACCCGACCCACTATATCTATACCTTTAATGCAAGGGGAAGACCTTATGCATATTGCCAGTGCCTCAGTCGCAAGAGCAAAGAGGGCCGGGGAAAGGGGGCACCCCCGAAGGGTCCCCCTATGTAATGAAAAGGACTCAGACATGGAATTATTCACAATAATACGGGCCTTAGGTTTCATATATAATAGTTTAACCCATTTTATGAACGTATCACCAAAGCCATACCTCTGTAGGCATGCGGAGAGGAAAGGCCACTCAAGAGAGTCAAAAGCCTTGGCGGCATCTAACGATGCCAGTGCCCATTTGTTATCTGGCATTAGAGAACTATATTGGACTATTGACTGAACTCGTCTGATATTAATTGGAGTACTCTTACCAGGCATAAAGCCTGTCTGGTCAGGATGTATAAGGTTCAGTATAATCGAATTTAATCTGGTGGCAAGAATTTTAGTAAAGATTTTATAGTCCACATTTACTAACGATATAGGACGATAGGAGCCACATTCCAAAGGGTCCTTCCCCTCCTTCCTAAGTACTATGATATTAGCCTCATAAAAGGATTCAGGCATAGATTCCCCCTCCCATACTCCCCAAAACACCTTTATCAGAAGTGGCGTTAATATATCTCGGTATTTCCTATACAATTCAATAGGGAACCCGTCCGGCCCAGGGGCCTTCCCAGAGGCCATGTCCGCTATAGCATTCTCTATCTCCTCCATGGTAAATTCAGCATTCATAAAGGCTTGCTGATCAGGATCTAAGGTAGGGAATATTACATCTGATAAGTAATCCAAACACTCCAAATTATCAAAGCCACTTTTAGATTCATATAACGACTTATAATAATCATAGAAGCAGTCAAGAATCTCCTCAGTTGAAGACACCAACGAATCATCCGGCTTTTGGATCTGTAATATAGTATTAGAAGTATTATGTTGGCGCCCCAGATAGGCCAATAGCTTACTTGCCTGGTTCCCCAGTTCAAAATAAGACTGGCGAGCAAAGAATAATTTGTGCTTAGACTTAGTGTCTATATGCTGGGTATATAATCTGTCATGATCCAGGATGGGATTTCGCTTTGACCCGTCCTGGTTAGACTATGGGTTAATTGTGCTGCCTCTCTCTGGCAGCAGGAGGCTATTTAGTGCTCACTGGACCTGGGTCCGGTGTCAGTTATACTCCTGCCCTCGGCTGAGTTAAGTGACCTCTTGTATACGTGTGCCTTGTGCCTGATATCTTGCTTGCTTGTTTGGTTTTGATCCGGTTCTGTCCCTGTTACGAGTTCTGCCTGACCCTCTTGTACTGCGCTACCTCTCGTGTATGACTCTCTGCTTGTGACCCGACTTCTCTCTGCTTGTCCACTTGGTACCACGTCGCCCTCTTGTGTATGACCTTTGGCTTTGTCTGACCTCCCGTCTGTTTGTCCCTCCGGTACCTCGTTTGCCCGTACTGCTGTGACCTCTGTTTTGCCTGACTCTGAGTTGTTGTATGGTGTCCTGTCCTATCTGACTACAGGACGCTAAGCCCCGCCCCCTTGCTGTCACATGACCATAGGTCCCGTGTCAGATTATTCAGTTTCAGTGTCCGCAGGTCCCGTGCCTCTTTACCTTCCAGCGCTGACTGGACCCTGACACTATTAGCCTGAAGCACGCATGGTCACCTCTGCTGCCCTGCTCCCCAGGTAACTTTCAGCACTGCTTCTGTACTCAGGACACGCGCACTGGCTCTATGAGCAAGTGCAGTGCGGTGACTCTGACATAATCGCTGGGCAGCCAACCACTCAATCCTATTGCCATTAGTTTGGTTAGATATGTACTCAGCCTCTGAATCCTTCAATCGCCGTTCCATCACATCATCCTCTCTGGAGGTTACCCGTTTAATATAAGAAATTGTGGAGGACAGGCAACCCCTCAGATATGCCTTAAGGGCATCCCAAAATAAATTAATATCCTGAGGTTCCTGACGGGACAAAATGAAACAATGTAGTTGGTCGATTGCTCTATCAGGGGTTACTATTAGTTTCAGCCAGAAAGGGTTCAACTTCCAAATTATCCTGTTATTCAATTGCCCATACTTAAGTTTGAGGATGACCAGGCTGTGGCCTGAGATCCCTCTACTACCATGCTCCACACTATCCACCCACATTGCCAGACTAATGGTTCCGAATATGTAATCTATGCGCAACAGGGAGCGCCTAGTGGATGAGTGGCCGGTATACTCTCTCAGCTCAGGATGCCGCACTCTCCACAAATCCAGCCACCCGCTACCCCCCAAAAATAGCGACAGTTGGGTTGCCGTCAGCGAAGGAACTCCCCCATCCATGCCATCCTCCAGTCTCAATTTGTCAAGTTGATTGTTCATAACCATATTGAAGTCCCCCATACAAATAACATCCGCATCCGGATAATTTAGGGCGAAGCTCAACGCCTTCTGGAGAATGGACATATTGGCCGGAGGTGGATTGTACACACATAAAATCACATATTTCCTGGTATTTATTATTGCATAGACAAAGACAAAATGACCCTCAGGATCCCTCCGGGTCTCTCTGGCCTCCCATCTAACATCTCTATGCACCAACAGTGAGACCCCCCTTGAGTAACTAGTATGGAATGCGTGAACAGACCATTGTACCCAAGGCTTCTGCACGCACCGAGCAGTATCCCTGGTCAGGTGCGTCTCCACCAAGGCCACAATGTGAGGGCGGTAATGTCTAATCTGCGAGAAGACCTTGATCTTTTTCCGGGGAGTTTTTATACCTCTCACATTCCATGTCATACATATCATCTCAGACCCCATCTTTACTCCGCTGGATATGGCCTACATCAGTACCCGGGGAAAGTTTAGAGACACCACACGTACATTGAAATTGCTGCTGGCTGCGAATTATACCTAAAAAAAAACAAATAAAACCAAAACCACTATGAAAAAACATCAACTTATAGAAACAAACAATACGGGAGCAAAGTCCTGCTCTCCTATCACGGAATAAACGTGGGGATACCATCACTGAGCTCAGTGTCCGGTATTGTTGGTAATCTGGGTGTCCATGGAAAAAGCTCCATTCAAACCATCAACAGAAAAGATAAAAAAAAATTCTGATTAACAGTAGAAACATTAGCCACCTCTGCCGGATCCGCAAAGTATAGGGAAGAACCCCCATGAACCACCCGGAGTCTGGCCGGATAAATCATTGAATACACGATATTCCTCTCCAGGAGCCGCTTCTTGACTTCCATGAATTGTGCCTGTTGTTTCTGAAGTTCCATGGAAAAGTCTGGAAAAATTGAGATCGTGGCGTTGTTGAACTTAATGGGACTCTTTTGTCGAGCTAGGCGTAGAATCGCATCCCTGTCCCTGCAGTTGAGGAGACGCGCCAAAAAAGGTCTGGTTGGGGCTCCAGGAGGAAGAGGTCTTGTAGGAACCCTATGGCCTTTCCACAGCAAATGTTGGGGAGAATTCGTCTCCCAGAGAGGTTTTGAGCCAATCTTCTAGAAACTGCTCCGGATGTTGACGTTCCGAGCTTTCCGGCAGACCAATGACTCGGATGTTATCCAACACATTCTATTCTCCAAGTCATCTGCTTTTTGCCTCCATGCGTTTATCGAGCCCGCCGCTCTCGTAAGCTTGGATTCCATGGGTGCGATGGTGTCCTCTACCTTGGACACCCTTGTCTCCACCTCCGTAATGCGCCCTCTCATGGCCTGCATATCTTGGCGAAGACTCCCCACCTCGGTATACACGTCCTGTATTTTCCCCCGTCAGCGATGTTCTGGTTAAAGAGATGGCCTGCTCAGATGCCTGCTTGAGGGTTAATTCCTCCTGCTCACTCTCCTCTGCACCCTCTGAGGGGCGTTTTTTACGCTGAACCTGCGAGGGGTTATTTCTGAGGGACCGTGCGGTATCAGAATGGTCAGGTCTAGCATACTCTTTTAATTTTTTGGCTGCGCTTGCCCGCTTGGAGCGATTCATTTCTAATAGCAATATGGCACAGCCGAGCAAATGAAGAGATATATCCAAGAGATTCCCAAGTCCAGATTATAAGCGCAGCAGCGCTATAAGATAAATATGACAAGTGTCTCGGGGGCAACACAGATCAGAAGGGTTACCCGGGAGGGTAAAATTCGGCTCTGTATAGTAGCCGAGAGGCTTTATGGCTAGGGAGGGACCACAGCACCCACAGGCACAGCAGCCCAGGACGAGTCCAGAGGACCTAAAGTTCTAATAGCACCGACCAGCCGGTAACTTAACAGAAGGGAGTGCGGGGCCCAATTTTCCAGAGCACTCACCGCTTCTCCCTGCCAGATCCACAGAGTAGGCGCTCACCGTCCTGTCAGCGCTGTGAGGAGGGAACCAGCGTCACGTCTCAGCCAGAGCGCGCGCCCGTGAAGATGGCCGTCGCCTCCTGCAGGCCCCGCCGGCCGACCCAGCCTATACCGCCGTCTGCGGCTGAAATTAGCCTCCCAGGGGTTCTAGAGGTGCAGGGTCCACGGTCCAGGGGGTCCAGTACCGCCAGGTATGTCACGGCACCGCGGGCCCGCTGACAGGGTTGATATCAGGATGTGAGGAGCTCTTCCTGAACGCGTCTTCTCACGGCCGCTACATAGCCACGCCCCAGATCTGCCAATTCTGGTGCTTGGCCCAACTCTTCTCACTTTCCCTGTAGCGATGGCAAGTGTGGTTCATATTTGTGGTGTTGATTTCACCTTTGTATTGTCAGGTGACATCAAGCGCCTAGATTAGTAATGGAGAGGCATCTTTAAGACACCTATCCATTACTAATCCTATGGTTGTATGGTAGATAAACACAGCCAAAATAAAGTCCTCTATTTGAAATAAGACTAAACACAGTTTTTCATTTTTATTTAAACCCCTAATTCCACCAAAGCCCTTGTTCTGCTGTAATAAAAGTAAAATATAAAAACAACAATATACCATACTTGTCCGTCGTTCTGTCCCACGCCGTAATCCATGTCTGGGGGATAAACAGTTTTCAACCTGGAAGGTGCCAAGATGCAACCGTCCAGGCTGAAAACCACTGGTGACTGAACTGCTGAGAGTGCAGTCTGAGAGACTGATGGTGATGTCATCAAGGTTACCTCCTGTCAGTGAGGCTCTGTTCCCAGCCGTGCTGAACTGCTGTGACCTCGGTGACATCCCTGCTAGCAGCGTGAAAGTTTTTCTTGCAGTGCTAGCGGGGATCTTGCCAAGGTCACCGCAGTTCCGCCCAGCTGGGAACGCAGCCTCAGTGACTGGATGTAACCTCTATGACGTCACCGCGCCCGCAGTCGCTCAGTCACCAGTAGTTTTCAGCCTGGACAGGTATGGTATAGTGTTTTTTTATTTTACATTTATTACAGGAGAACGAGGGCTTCGGTGGAATTAGGTGTTTATTTTTAACCATAATTTTTTATTGAATTTAAATAAAGCCATATTTAACAACCATTTAGCCTCCAATCATTGAACATTGTTGCAAAAATTACCTCAGTCATTTTTGGGCCAAAGGTAATAGTATTTTAACATAACTAAACATTATGGGAAACAAAAAGGAAAAGGGAAGGGGGTGATAACAACAGATTACTCTACCCATAATGTACCATTAATAGCTCTATTACATCTCAATAACCACAGTATTAAGTCTGAATGATAGCCAGCTGTCCCATTTCCTGAGATATGATGTTGAATTATTGGTGGATGAAGCAATTATCTTCTCGATAGACAATTATCATTCACCAATGCCACGATCTCAGACAATGACGGACATTTGGGGTTTTTCCAATATTCTGCAATTTTAATTCTAGTAGAGCTATGAGGATGTGTGCAACCTCTGTCCTGAACTCATGCGGAATTAAATTCACGTCAATGGCCAGAAGCGCCTGCTCTCTCCCAATTTTTATTGGGATGCCACTAATTTGCGACACTAAATAGGATATTGCGTCCCAGAGCTGCTCTACTTTACGGCACTTCCACCAGACATGTAACACATCTGCGCTGGCGTCTCTGCACCTCCAGCATACATCTGGGGAGCTGCGGTAGATCTTAGACAATCTGTATGGTGTGAAGTACCACCTGTACAGCATCTTTCTGGCATTCTTCAGGTGATTGATGCACTTAGAATGACTAAAGGGCCTGTCACACTAAGCGATATCGCTAGCAATATCGCTTTAACGTCACTGGTTTTTGTGACGTAGCAGCGATATTGCTAGCGATATCGCTATGTCTGATACTTGCCTCCGACTGGCTCCCCGTTGGTTATCGCTGATCGCGCAAGAACGTCCTGGGACGTTTCTCGTCGTCAGCTTCCTGCTGGGCTTCCTGTGGCGCCAACGAGCGACGCGTGGACGCGGGCGGGAGGACTTCAGGATCGCCTCGTCTGACAGGTAAGTAACGACCCCCGACCCCTGCTATGTCGCTGGTGAGATCTGCCTGTGTGGCAGCTCACTAGCGACCACTTAACGATGCACCAGCGATCCTGACCGCGTCATATCGCTGGTTGGGATCGCTGGTGCATCGCTAAATGTGACCGCACCTTAAGGGTGCTGTGACACCTGAAACGCGTTGGTAACGCAACTTTTTTTCCGTACTATGCTCTATCCTCTATTTTTGCAAAAATCTGATTGAATAAATAATTGTTTATTCACTTCATCGTTGAGCTGGATTTTCTCTTCATTGGACTTAGAATGTGTCCCTATTATTGAGAGAGAGGTCTGCCACTGACTCGGGGTGATCCCGCATTACAGATCAGTCTCCCATTTATGGAGATACAAGTCCAGGGAGGGGAACTTCTCCAACATATGGTTGTAGCTTACGGACAGCCCTCTTATTTGCTGCACTGGGGCGAGGAGCATTGCATATAATTTTGAGGGTTGTGAAAACTTTATATCTTTTGTTTCCTTGTAAAAAAAAAAAAGTCTTATTTGTAGGTATTTATAATGATCTTTATGTGGAAGGAGATATCTCTCCCTGACCATAGAGAAGGACAATAGTATTCCTTCCTCATACATATCCCCAACCAACAGGATTTCCAGTTACGAATCTGGAGGTCCGGAATACATATCTCCAAAGTCTATGGGGGCCTTAGAGAGCGACAATTTAATAGTATGCAGGTTATTGATCAGAATTCTCCACACTCCTAGCCAGGGCTGTGGAGTCGGTAAGCCAAACCTGCGACTCCGACTCCTCAATTTCCCTTACACCGACTCAATGACTCCGACACCGACTCCCACATATATTGCTTATATTTAAGTGAAAAATGTATTGTAGTACAATGTGAACATCAGACATTTAATCATTTCTATGATCCAATAATCAAGATATATAGATAGAACATAATATCTATTTATTGGAATACAACTTTAGAACACAAAAAGCTGTAATAAATTGTAAATATGTAATACACTGTATACATGTACATGTATACGGTACAGACCAAAGTTTGGACACACCTCATTCAAAGAGTTTTCTTTATTTTCATGACTATGAAAATTGTAGATTCATTCTGAAGGCATCAAAACAATGAATTAACACATGTGGAATTATATAAACAACTGAAAATATGTCTTATATTCTAGATTCTTCAAAGTAGCCACCTTTTGCTTTGATTACTGCTTTGCACACTCTTGGCATTCTCTAGATTAGCTTCAAGTGGTAGTCACCAGAAATGGTCTTCCAACAGTCTTGAAGGAGTTCCCAGAGATGCTTAGCACTTGTTGGCCCTTTTGCCTTCACTCTGCGGTCCAGCTCACCCCAAACCATCTCGATTGGGTTCAGGTCTGGTGACTGTGGAGGCCAGGTCATCTGGCGTAGCACCCCATCACTCTCCTACTTGGTGAAATAGCCCTTACACAGCCTGGAGGTGTGTTTGAGGCCATTGTCCTGTTGAAAAATAAATGATGGTCCAACTAAACACAAACCGGATGGAATAGCATGCTGCTGCAAGATGCTGTGGTAGCCATGCTGGTTCAGTATGACTTCAATTTTGAATAAATCCCCAACAGTGTCACCAGCAAAGCACCCCCACACCATCACACCTCCTCCTCCATGCTTCACGGTGGGAACCAGGCATGTAGAGTCCATCCGTTCACCTTTTCTGCGTTGCACAAAGACATGGTGGTTGGAACCAAAGATCTCAAATTTGGACTCATCAGACCAAAGCACAGATTTCCACTGGTCTAATGTCCATTCCTTGTGTTCTCTAGCCCAAACAAGTCTCTTCTGCTTGTTGCCTGTCCTTAGCAGTGGTTTCCAAGCAGCTATTTTACCATGAAGGCCTGCTGCACAAAGTCTCCTCTTAACAGTTGTTGTAGAGATGTGTCTACTGCTAGAACTCTGTGTGGCATTTACCTGGTCTCTATTCTGAGTTGCTGTTAACCTGCGATTTCTGAGGTTGGTGACTAGGATGAACTTATCCTCTGCAGCAGAGGTGACTCTTGGTCTTCCTTTCCTGGGCGGTCCTCATGTGAGCCAGTTTCTTTGTAGCGCTTGATGGTTTTTGCCAATGCACTTGGGGACACTTTCAAAGTTTTCCCAATTTTTCTGACTGACTAACCTTCATTTCTTAAAGTAATGATGGCCACTCGTTTTTCTTTACTCAGCTGCTTTTTTCTTGCCATAATACAAATTCTAACAGTCTATTCAGTAGGACTATCACCTGTGTATCCACCAGACTAATGCACAACACAACTGATGGTCCCAACCTCATTTATAAGGCAAGAAAAACCACTTATTAAACCTGACAGGGCACACCTGTGAAGTGAAAACCATTTCCGGTGACTACCTCTTGAAGCTCATCAAGAGAATGCCAAGAGTGTGCAAAGCAGAAATCAAAGAAAAAGGTGGCTACTTTAAAGAACCTAGAATATAAGACATACAGTATTTTCAGTTGTTTCACACTTTTTTGTTAATTATATAATTCCACATGTGTTAATTCATAGTTTTGATGCCTTCAGAGTGAATCTACAATTTTCATAGTCATGAAAATAAAGAAAACGCTTTGATTGAGAAGGTGTGTCCAAACTTTTGGTCTGTACTGTGTGTGTGTGTGTATATATATATATATATATATATATATATATACACACACACACTATGACTTATCTTGGCTAAGATAAAGCCTAGATCCTCAGGCTACATTCACACTATGGGCGTAGCCAGGATCAAACCGGGGGAGGGGGGCGGAATTTCATACTGCACACCTCAGCTGCTGCAGAACCTCATACTTCACACCCCTACACTTGAAAATAAAGCCTGCACCTTAAGAAGATGTGGTGATGAATGCAGTCTATTTATTCCAACTATCAGTTGATGATGATGTTACTGAAGACGAGCAATGCCTGTTCTGGGCGTCCTTTTGGGCAGCTATGAGGTGTACCTGACTGGTGCTAAAAAAAAAAGAAGTGTTAGTCTGTGTGCTATCCGGCTTTCATTCTTTTTGGTACAGATATGATATGGATAGACAGATATGGATAAATGGATATATAGATAGAGCAGATTTCTAATCTGCTTTTGCTATTGAAAACATTATCTATGAGCTCAAAAACCTTTCAGGTGATGCGGTTTTTTAAAAAGCTGATCTGCTTTTGCAACTGAAAAACGTATCCTCAAAAAACGCAGGAAAAACGCTGTGTGTGAATGTAGCCTTAGATCAGGAATGGAACAGTCATTTATAGGACATTTCATAACTTTCCCAAATTCCTATGAAAAAATATTCAGCATATTCTGCATTGAACTACTGTACCCAATTTATTATATATTTTAGGAGTCGGTCCATTTTATACCAACTCCGACTCCACCAAAATGAGCACCGACTCCGACTCCACAGCCCTGCTCCCAGCGCTGCTTCCACCGTTGGTGGCAGGTACTATTTTTTATCATCGCCGGGATTAGGCCCGGTAATGATGTATGAAAAAAAAAAACGGTGCAACGTTTGAGAACTTTGAGATGTTTATCGATTGCTATCCAATGTCTGTTATCTTTATCATTCCACATCAACCTCAGTTGTTCAAATCTGGCTGCCCTATAATGCCTCACCACTGAGGGACAGCCCAGTCCTCCCTCTTTTATTGGGATATATAGTATATCTGCTTTATCTCTGTGCTGTTTTTCCTGCCATATGTATTTTAATATGATTGTTTGTAACTCTTTTGAGTATTTTCATGGGGACTGTGATAGGGAGGTTGCGGAATACGTACAATATCTGGGAGATTATGAACAATTTTACGGACACTATTCTTCCTAACCATGAAATGTGTTGTTTCAAGTGCAGCATGTCGCCTTTAATCTTCTGTCTGAGAACTTCATAATTTAATGAGCGTATTCTATCTACTGAGGGGGCTAAGTGGATTCCAAGATATGTTCTGTTTTCATTATCCCACTTAAATGGATACTTAGCTTTAAGATTTACAGGGTGCGGGACAGAGGCAGTTAGATTCAGAATTTGGCATTTGGGGACATTCAATTTATAATATGATACTTGGGTAAAGGAGTCTATCACTTCCATTACTCTGTTGAGTGACTCTTCGAGATAAGTATGGAATAAAATAATGTCCGTGAATAGCCCAATTTTGTGCTCTACATTACCAATTTTAATACCAGCTATCCCAGGGTGTGATCTAATTTCTTTCAGCTAAGGGTTCGGTTACTAATGCAAATATTAGATGAGAGAGCAGGCACCCCTGCCTCGTTCGATTAGTGATATCAAATGTATCTGGCATCATTCCAGAGGTTAGAACTGAGGCTGACCCTCCAGGGTCTGTCTAGACTTAACAAATACCACTTGGTCTTTATGCACTAAGGCCGGGATTATTTCTGAGATCCTATTAGCTAGGATTTTGGAATAAATTTTACGGTCTGTATCAATAATGAAATTGGCCTAAAATTGACGATTCGGTCAGGGATTTTTCCTGGTTTGGGGATAGGTATAATTGTTGCCTGAATCATTTCTTTTGGAATTTTCCCAGAATGTATAACATTTTGGAAAATATATGTAATTTGAGGGATTAGTACATCTTGGAATATTTTGAAATATTCGCTCGTTAGACCGTCAGGGCCGGGAGGACTTGTTGTTTTTCAGTCCTCTAATTGTTTGCTGTATTTCTGCTTGGGATATTGGTTGATTTAACATATGTAATGAGTCTTCTGGTATGTTAGGAAGTTTTACGCTCTCTAAGAACTGATTTATCAGTTGGGGGGGGTGTGTTGTGGTATTGTGTTATTTTCCTGCAGATTATAGAGGGAGGAATAGTAATGTGAGAAGGTATTGGCGATTTCCTAGGGGTTATATGTTATATTTTTTTGGTCGTCCTGTATGTGGGATAATCTTTGTTTGGTCATTTTGGCGTTTTAATTTTGTTGGCTAAAATTTTGCTCGCTTTGTACCCGGAGGAAACAAACACAAACACGGAGAGAACATACAAACTCCTTGCAGATGTTGTCCTTGGTGGGAATTGAACCCAAGACTGCAGTGCTATCCACTGAGCCACCGTGCTACAGGATTTCCTGTAATAACCATTTATCTGTGACCTATGGTCAATTCTGGAGTAAGCTCTATGGGAGTGCGAGTAAGAGGTGTAATCCCGCTCGGAGGCGTGCAGAACCCACCAGACATCATAGAGTTCTTCCGCTAGGAGGGTCTGAGAGAGTGATCAGATATTTTCTTTCTTTTGAGGAAGTACCGATTTGTCAATATTAGGACAGGGGGTGATGTTAATTTTCCCGCAGACTAACAGGGCGCCTTTTTTAACCTTTGCTACTACCGCCATGGTGTCTTTAAGAAATGAAATCTACTTGGAGTTAGGGTATGTGCACACAGTGCGGATTCTGCTGCGGTTCCGCAGCGTTTCTGCAGCTGCGGGTCCGCAGCAGATTCTGCTGCGTTGTACAGTACCTTTATTTCCTATGGAAATTAAAAAACACTGTGCACATGCTGCGGATTTTTCCGCGCGGTTTTGCTGTGGTTTACAATCTGCAGCATGTCAATTGTTTGGTGCAGAAACGCTGCAGTTTTACACCTCATCTATTATGAGGTGAAAAACCGCAGATAAACCGCAGGACATTTGTCCTGCGGATTTACCTGCGGTTTTCTCTCCAAAATCCGCACACCAAAAAAACTACGTGTGCACATAGCCTTAGGGGCATAAATAGAGACAATGGTGTAGGTCTTGTTATTTATGGTGCGGACTAGGATGACTTTCTGCCCTCGTCGTCCTCTACGTTAGTGATTAGCTGGAAGGCGAAGGTGTTCTTTATCGCGATTACTACTCCTCTTTTTTTGTCAATTGCATAGGAATGAAAGACATTTGGGAAATTTCTATTCTACAATCTACGGGCATCAATGCTATTTAGGTGGGTTACCTGAACGCACAATACATCCGCTTTTAGGGATTGGGCCTCTTTCTATAGCAGGGATATTTTGAACGGACTATTCAGACCTTTTACATTAATGCTGGAAATGTGAAGAACCATGTACAGATTACAGATAAAATCTATGTCACCACTAGACAATTAGGAAAAAATGGGGGAATAACAAAAAACAACTTTAATTTTGTGAAAAAACAGTTTCAAGAGTTCGGTTCGAAGTGAACCTTCTGGATATGCTCCGCTATCCAGTATATAGTGGGGGGGTGAAGAGAAACAAAAAATCTCCTCTCGTGTCTCCGCAGACCATGGTGAAAAAATAGTCTTGTATTCTCTTCTTTTGTTCATGTCCACTTCTTCATTAGGGTGGGTGGCATCTTCAGCGGGGAGCTGGTATCCTCGTCCACCATCGCCAGCTACCACTTCTGCAGCAGAATCATGGCCTCTCCGGGAGAAGTCAGGACCTGTGTGGCTCCGTTATTGGTGACTATCAGCTTCACCGGGTAACCCCACTTGTACGCGATCCTGTTGTCGCGTAGGATCTTGGTGACTGTGGAGAATTCCCGCCTTCTGTTCAGGGTGACTGCGGGGAGGTCGGTGAACACCAGGATGCTCTTGAACCTTTCCGGAAGCGCCGGTCCGCCCGCTGCAGCTTTACGGATGGCTTCTTTAAAGTCATAAAAATGAAGACTGGCAATTACATCCCTGGGGGCAGAGTCGGGGGCGATTTTGGGTTTGGGGATCCTGTGTGCTCTATTAGGTCTCGCTGTTCCACCCTGGGGACTAGTGCCATGAAAAAATCTGTTAGGAACTCTTTCAACGTTTCCGCAGCAATGCTTTCTGGTATCCCCCTGAAGCGCAGATTGTTGGTCTGCCAGCTTCAGTTTTAGCGTGGTGATCTCCTCATCTGCCACATTATGAGCGGCCACTAAGGCTAGGTTCACATTTGCGGTTGAGTCTGCAGCGTATCGTCCGCAACCACAAACGTATGCAAAAACGTATGCTAACGCAGCGTTTAGCCGCATCATCTTAGGCATGACGTCTAAAAAAAAATGCTGCGTCTGCATTTTTTATGCGCATGTGTTCCATAGGGAAAAAACATTCCAGGAGATTTTCCATGACATGAGCCATGCCCAATGGGCGTGTCTCATGGATTTCTGTATATAGACCCTTGTAGAGATGAAATCCTCAGATTTTGCTCCTGTATCCTGCGTCAAGATGGATCTTCGCATGGAGAGTTTCTGTCGGAATCTGGATTTGGATATCACCTTGTTTCTTGCCTTTGCTTGTGAGCAATAACGGAAAAGACAAAGATGGAGAAGACTGCGTTGGCGCTTTTGGCAACACCCCATTGTTGAAGTCCGGGATAGCTGTGGAGCCTACCACTCCTTATTCAGTGAGCTCCGTGAAAACTCGGATAAATATTTTGACTACACGAGGATGTCTCGAGAGCTTTGGGGATTTGCTAGGTCATGTACAAGGAGCCATCAGCAGGCAGGACACCCAGACTCCATAGCGCGATTCCAGCTGAGGAACGTCTGCTGGTGACACTAAGGTGCGTAATATGTAAAAATAAACACCTGTCATAATTATTATTGTTCTGTAATGTACTTAATTTTTTTCCCTTTTTTTTGTTTTTCAAAACCCCTGTCGTAAATATTATTATTCATACTATTTTTTACTTTCTCTGGCAGATTCCTGGCTACCAGAGAGAGCCTATCATCGCTCCATTTCCAGTTCTGGTTTGGTTTTTCCACCCTTTCTGGGATTGTTGCAGACACCTGCCGGGCTTTGTAGGATGTCCTGCGTGAAGAATTTATCCCCCTACCCACCACGGAAATCAGGCAGGAAACTGCAAAAAAAAATTCTCGGAAATTTGTAAATTTCCCTTCACATGGGACAGCACACTTGATAGAGGGATCCGCCAGTATAGGAACCTACTGAAATATAAGGGGCAGTACCTCTCCCCTGCTTCAGTTGGGTTTCTGTCCTGGAAGGGAATCCCATACTGACAGCGGCGGTGCCTGTCATGAGAAAGTGAAAAAGCCCAGGACCATCCTGGCGCGGGAAGAACAGGTCTGTCATACCTGTAGCGCCTGCCATCGGTCACCTGGAGGCACAGTCCGCAAGGTCCTCCTGGGGCTTCGCGTTCGTGCGGGCGCGGGTAGGCAGATCCAGAGGGAGATTCCGCCTCGCCTCCCTCCCCTCGTCTTCCGGCCACTGATGTCAGAGGCGCCGCAAAGGACTGTGGGCGCATCCAGCTGACGTCAGCGAGGCGCCCTGTGTGACGCCGGCCGGCATTTTCTTGAACATAGCCAGCGGTCCAGCCGGCAGTCACAGGGGGGAGAGGACGCTCACCGGGACCGAGGCAGCCTATTTAAAGGCAAGCATCAGAGGATCATGCTGCCGGTTAAAATGGAGTCAGAACAGCAGCGGTCGCCACTGCCTCCAGCACAACCTCCGGCTCACCAGAAGCAGGATCGCAAGGGTGGCAGCTGGTCAAGTGGCAGAAGCAGAAGTCGTCCCAGCCACAGGTTGGGAGACTCCTCGATGTCCAGGGAAGACGTGTTACTTGTCCCTCCACAACTCAGACTCTTCCTCGACCTTGTCTCAGCTGAACCCCCATCTTACTCCTCAGATAGTGATACTGGGGGTAAGCCGTGTTTTCCGATAGAGGATTCAAATGATCTCCTTAAGGCCATCAGGATGACGATGGGCCTCCAGGAGGAAAAATCAGCTAAGTCCCTGGACGATGTCATGTTCGGGGATTGCAAGAGATAAAAAAAACAAACCTTTCCAGTCAATGAAAAGGTCCATGCGCTTATCGAGAGAGAATGGAGGAAGCCTGAAAGGTCGGGAGCCCTCCCCTCCTCTAAAAGGAGGTATCTATTTGAACATAAGGATGCAGAAATATGGGACAAAGTCCCGAAGATTGATGCAGCAGTGTCCAGGTCATCTAAAAAATCAGCACTGCCCTTGGAAGACTCTGGGGTACTCAGGGACCCACTGGATAAAAAAGCGGATTCCTATTTGAGACATACATGGGAAGCAGCAGCGGGGGGATTGAAGCCTGCAATAGCTGGAGCTTGCACGGCGCATTTCCTAATGATTTGGCTGCAGCAGCTGGAAGAACAACTTGCCTCCAAAGTACCAAGTGAAAAGATCCTGGCAGATATGTATCTACTTCATGGGGTGGCAGATTTTCTGGCGGACACTTCTGCTGACTCCATGAGATTAACGGTGAGAGCAGCGGGATTATCAAACGCCGCAAGATGCGTGTTATGGCTTAAAGGCTGTCCAGGCGATCTGCAGTCGAAGGCCAAGCTGTGCTCTCTCCCGTGCGATGGTCGTTTTCTATTTGGTAAAGACCTAGACGACATCCTAGAGAAAGCCAGTGACAAAAAAAGGCTTTCCCTAGTTTCCAGCGGATCAGAGGAGGCTGCCCTTTCGGAGGGGGAAATTCAACAGGGGCTGTTATGATGAGTCACCGAAGGAGGAAAAAACAAAATACCAGCTAAGTCCAGAAAAACCAGAGAGGTTGGCAGCTATCGGATTGCAGACCCCTGGACCTATCCACAACAACTAGCAGTAGCCGTGGGGGGTTCCTACGGTGCCCTAGACCCCTCGATCACAGCCGGAGAACTACATAGCCTAAAGACAGAAAGGGGAAAAACTAAACTGCCCCAGAGCAGACCCCAAAGCAATAGGCAGCCCCCAACATATAATGACGGTGAAGCAAGATGAAAACACTAACACAGATAGAAAGATAGGTTGAGCAAATGATGGGGCCCAAGCTAACTACATAGGACAGGATAGGAAAGCTGCTGTCTGCCATCCGCAAAAACCCTATCAAAATGAGCCAACCGACTGATAGGAAAAACAGGCCCTGAAGTCGCTAGGCTTCAAAAGACTATATCAGCACTTAGGTATATTCTGAAGACAGAGCAAAAGATCAACAGATCAGAGACAAAAATGGAATTCAGCTCACCCCCGGCCGGGGATGGCAGAACTCCCAAAAAACAAGGCAAAACAAAAACAAAACTGAAGAGTACAAAGCAGAGCAGAAAAACTTAGCTTTGAGATGCAGGGATCAGACTGGTCTCCAAGAATCCAGCAGGAAAATCACCAGCCAGGAAGAAGGGCGTCGGCAGCCTTATATCCAGTCCTCAATTCCAGCCACCCAGTCATCATCTAGCTGCCCAGGTGTTTGGTAATCAGCCTCACTACCTTCCTTCACCAGAGGAGGGAGTTCATCAGACCTCAATGGTGAAGGAAAAATGAACTCACAACAAGGGGCCGTCCCCCGGGCGATAGAAGTAAATGGGAGAAAAAAGGAGTCTGGATTTATTTTCAGCGGATCCGCCTCTACTTCCAAAAAATCCCCACAATGACGTCAGTATTCCGGTGGGGGGAGATTGGCGCTCTTTACCCAGGCCTGGGAAAACATCTCTTCCAACATCTGGATCCTGAACATTGTAAGGGAAGGCCTGAAGATTCGATTTTCTCGTCAACCAAGAGCGTCCTTCTTGATTACCCCTGTCAGGAACGATATAGGGGAACAATTGGCAAAGGAAACAGAGATTTTGAGTCTTGTGGCCAGACATGTTCTGTCCGAAGTCCCGAGCGAACAGGAGTGGAGAGGGTTCTGCTCACCCCTCTTCTTGATAAAGAAACCAGACGGTTCGTTCATGACAATCATAAACCTCAAGGGTCTCAATCATAGGGTAGAAAATCACACCTTCAAAATGGAGTCGATCACTACAGCCATAAAGCTTCTACACCACAATTGTTTTATGGCAGTAGTCGATTTAAAGGATGCCTTCTGTCACATCCCCATTCACCCAGGTCATCAGAAATACTTAAGAATGGTCCTATACATCCAGGGCAATCTCAGGCATTTCCAATTCATAGCCCTTCCGTTCGGTCTATCAATAGCCCCGAGGGTGTTTACCAAGGTTATAGCGGAGATGACAGCTTTTCTCCGAATCCAAAATACAATCATAGTACCCTATCTGGACGACTTCCTAATAGTGGACGGCTCAGAAGACCATTGTATCATGCAGTTGAAACAGGTGACCGAGACCCTACAGGAACTGGGATGGATGGTAAACACCAAAAAATCAAAGTTAGAACCCCTAAAGAGACAGACTTTCTTAGGGTTTGTCTTGGATTCCGAACAAGCCTGTCTACTACCTGAGGACAAAGTAGAAAAGGTGATGAACTTGACCTCAGCAGCCTTATAACAACTCTGCATGACCCTGAGAAGGGCAATGTCCTTGTTGGGTACCCTGACGTCCTGTATCCCGGCGGTCAGGTGGGCCCAATTCCACACCTGATGGCTACAATGAGAAATTCTGTCAGCACAGAAGTGGCTAAGAGGGCATTTAGAAAGAAAGGTGGATCTTGCCCTAGAGGTCAGGAACTCTCTCAGTTGGTGGTTAGACAGGGCGAACCTGACATCAGGGATACCGTGGGAAAGGCCAGTAACCAATGTAATACTGACAGATGCAAGTTCTTTGGGGTGGGGGGAGCACCTAAGGAGTCATGTGGTCCTGGGGGCCTCAGGAGCGGGGTGCATCATCCAACCTAAGAGAACTTTGGGCAGTAAGCAGGGCCCTAGAAGACTTTATTCCCCTCCTCACAGGCAGCAATGTCCGTATTATGTCAGACAACAGGGCCACAGTAGCATACATCAATCATCGGGGAGACGAGATCACACCCCCTAATGGAAGCGACAAACAATATATTTCACAGAGCAGAACAACATCTTCTCTCCCTGACGTCATTACACATAAAAGGGTGGAGAATATCGAAGCTGATTTCCTGAGTCGCAACATACTAAAACAAGGGGAATGGGCTTTAAATCGATCAGTTTGTCAGAAGATAGTACAGCTGGAGGGGAACCAGATATAGATCTATTCGCCAACAGGAACAACAGGCAGGTGGAAAAATTTTGTTCATCAAACCCGAAGGAAAAACCGTTGGCTGTAGACTCACTTCAAATCCTGTGGGATTTCAAGATGGCCTACATGTTCCCTCCAGTGACTTTGATTCCTACAGTGGTGAGGAAAATCAGAACAGAGCAAGCGAGAGTGATTCTGTTTGCCCCATTCTGGCCAAAGAGGCCCTGGTTCTCCCTGTTGCGGATAATGTCTCTGTCAGAACCATGGGTCCTACCAGAGATCCTAGACCTTCGTAGTCAGGGTCGAATACTTCATGCTCAGGTGAAGGGATTCCATCTTGCAGCGTGGAATTTGAAAGATCGCTTCTGATGAATAGAGGGTTCTCTCCGGGGTTAATTGCCACCCTGTTAAAAAGTAGAAAACCTGTAACAACAAAAATCTATGGCAGAACATGGAATAAATTCCTAGGGAAGCCGTTAGACCAAAAGCACCCGATTGGTCCCATCTTAGCGTTTCTACAGTCAGGGTTACAACTGGGATTAGCGGTGAATACCCTTAAGGTTCAAGTATCGGCATTAGGGGCATTATATAACTGCAACCTGGCAGCAAATAGATGGGTAGCAAGGTTCATAAAATCCTGCCATAGGTCCAAACCTATCCCAGTACCAAAGGTTTCCCTGTGGGATCTAAACTTAGTGTTAGAGGCCCTTACAAAAGAACCTTTGAACCTATACAGTAGTTACCTATAAAGTACCTTACCCTGAAGACAATTTTATTAGTAGCTCTTACATCGGCCCGTAGGGTAAGTGATTTGCAGGCCCTCTCCATAAACGCACCTTATACGCAAGTATATCAGGATAGGGTTGTGTTAAAAACAGACCCCGCGTATCTACCCAAGGTTGTGTCAGATTTCCATCTGAATCAGGAGTTTGTCGTTCCCTCTTTTTGTGAAAACCCAAAAAATCCTGGGGAAGAAAAATTCCACAATTTAGATGTTAGGAGGGCCCTGCTAGAGCAGGGTTCCCCAACTCCAGGCCTCAAGGCCCACAAACAGATCATGTTTTCTGGATTTCCTTTTTATTGCACAGGTGAAGCAATTATCACCTGAGCAATACTAAGGAAATCCTGAAAACATGATCTGTTGGTGGGCCTTGAGGACTGGAGTTGGGGAACCCTGTGCTAGAGTATATGTCTGTGACTAGCCAGTGAAGGAGGTCCCAGTCCCTATTCGTAGCCTTTCAGGGTGCCAGGAAGAGTTATGGATTGTCAAAGGGGACCATTGCCAGATGGATTAGGGAGGCCATTAGTATAGCATACTCGGCTAGTGGTGTTCCGATTCCTGATGGCATCAAGGCTCATTCCACCAGAGCAGTGGCGACCTCCTGGGCTGAGAAGGCAGAGGTATCAATTGACCAAATTTGTAAGGCCGCCACCTGGGCCTCACCATCAACCTTCTTTAGGCACTATAGGTTGAACCTATCCTCCTCTGCTGACTTGACCTTTGGTAGAAGGATGCTGCAAGCGGTGGTCCCTCCCCAAGGTGTTTCGAAGTCTCCAAAAATCTCTCAAGTGTGCTGTCATGGGTGAAGGGAAAACCACCATGGTCCCTTACCAGTAGTCGGTTTTTCCAAAAACCCATGACAGCACCCACATATTCCCCCCCCCTTTTCACCGTATGGGTGTGCACAATAGTTGGGTGTATTTATGATGTGGTGTTGGATAAACATGTAAATAACCGGGAAAGTCCTCTCATGCTCTATAACCAACTGAAGCCGGGGAGAGGTACCGCTGCTTAAATTTCAGTCGGTTCCTGTCCTGGCGGGGTGGATCCCTCTCTCAGGTGTGCTGTCTTGGGTTCCGGAAAAACCAGCTACTGGTAAGTAACCATAATGGTTTCCCCAAATGTTTGGAAGCAGTGGATGGAATGCATATTCGGATTACCAAACCGACTCTAAGTGGATCCGAGTACTTTAATTATAAAAAATACTTCTCTATAGTGCTCATGGCGATTTCAGCTGCAGACTGTAGATTTCTCGCCGTGGACATTGGTTCTTTTGGCTGTGGTAATGACTCCCAGACCTTTAAAAACTCTGACATGGGCCAACGGTTGTATAGTAATAATTTTAATTTCCCCCTCCTACGACCTCTTCCCAACACTCAAGGCCCGCCAATGCCATTTGTTGTGGTTGATGATGAGGCCTTTCAGATGTGTGGAAACCTACTGAAAGCATATTCCAGTCGGGACTTGAACCACATAAAAAGGATTTTTAATTACCGATTGACCAGGGCATGAAGAACTGTTGAGTGTGCCTTTGGTATGCTTGTCTCGAGATGGCGCATTTTGGGAACAACCATTAACCCCTTACTGACATCCGACGTACTATCCCGTCCATGGGACCCGGGCCCCTATGCCCATGGACGGGATAATACGTCTACCGCGATCAGCGGCGCCCACGTGGTGAGCGCCGCTGATCGCGGCCGGGTGTCAGCTGATTATCACAGCTGACACCCGGCACAATGTGTCAGGGGCGGTCACGGACCGCCCCCGACACGTTAACCCCTTGCACACTGCGATCAAACATGATCGCGGTGTACCGGGGGTTAAAGGGAAGCATCGGCACGGAGGGGGCTCCCTCCGTGCTTCCCTGAGCCCCCCACGGCAGCGCAATGTGCAGCGCTGCTGCCGGGGGCTCCTTTCCTGCAGGCCCCCGAATCCAAGATGGCGACGGGGCCTTCGGGGGCCTGCAGAAAGCTGGCTTCCTCAGTGCCTGCAAAGCGCAGGCATGAGGAAGCCTTGTGCACTGCCTGTGACAGATCGCTGATCTGTCACAGTGATCTGTGATGTGACAGATCAGCGATCTGTCACAGAACAGTGATGTCCCACCTGGGACTATTTAATAAAGTAAAAAAAAATAAAAATAAAGTGTTAAAATAGTTTAAAAAAAATCGCCATATAAATTACAAAAAAAAAAAAAAATATTCCAAATAAATCCATTTTTTGAAAATAAAAAAAAAACAAACAATAAAAGTACACATATTAGGTATCGCCGCGTCCATAACGACCCGCCCTATAAAACTGTCCCATTAGTTAACCCCTTTAGTGAACCCCTTAAAAAATAAAAATAAAAAACGAAGCAAAAAATGATTTATTATCATACCGCCAAACAAAAAGTGTAATAACGTGCGATCAAAAAGACGCATATTAATATCCATGGTACCGCTGAAAACGTCATCTTGTCCCGCAAAAAACGAGCCGCCACACAGCATCATCAGCGAAAAAATAAAAGTTAGAGCTCGCAGAATAAAGCGATGCAAAAATAATTATTTTTTATATAAAATAGTTTTCATTGCATAAAACCGACAAAACATAAAAAAACGACCTAAGTGAGGTATCGCTGTAACCGTACTGACCCGAAGAATAAAACCGCTTTATCAATTTTACCGCACGCGGAACGGTGTAAACGCACCCCCCCCAAAAGAAATTCATGAAACGCTGGTTTTTGTTCATTCTGCGTCCCAAAAATCGGAATAAAAAGCGATCAAAAAATGTCATGTGTCCGAAAATGGTACCAATAAAAACGTCAACTCGTCCCGCAAAAAATAAGACCTCACATGACTCGGTGGATCAAAATACGGAAAAATTATAGCTCTCAATATGTGGTGATGCAAAAACTATTTTTACAATAAAAAGCGTCTTTTAGCGTGCGACAGCCGCCAAACATAAAAACCGCCATAAATAGTAAATCAAACCCCCCATTATCACCCCCTTAGGCTAGTTTCACACTTGCTTTTTTTTGCAGCGCGTTTTTCCCGCAAAAAAACGCATTGAAAAAACGCATACAAAAGCATACAACTGCTGCGATTTTTTCAAGCATTTTTATGAGCATGCATGAAAAAAACGCAGCGTTTTTAAGCGTTTGTATGCGTTTTTAGTGCGTTTTTACCGCGTTTGCGTTTTTTTCCAACATTTTTAGGTGGCCCCTCACACTACCCAAACCATGACTTTACTAACCCTAACCCTGACCCTAACCCTGACCCTAACCCTGACCCTAACCCTGACCCTAACCCTTAACCAAACCATACTTAACCCTAATCCTGACCCTAACCCTGACCCTAATCCTTAACAAAACCATACTTTAACCCTAACCCTGACCCTAACCCTGACCCTAACCCTTAACAAAACCATACTTAACCCTAATCCTGACCCTAACCCTGACCCTAATCCTTAACAAAACCATACTTAACCCTAACCCTGACCCTAACCCTTAACCAAACCATACTTAACCCTAATCCTGACCCTAACCCTGACCCTAATCCTTAACAAAACCATACTTTAACCCTAACCCTGACCCTAACCCTGACCCTAACCCTTAACAAAACCATACTTAACCCTAATCCTGACCCTAACCCTGACCCTAACCCTTAACCAAACCATACTTAACCCTAACCCTGACCCAAAACACAACCCTAACCCTGACCCTAAACCCCCTTAACTAACCCTAACTCTAACTCAAACCCCTAAATTCCATGGTTAAAAAAAAAAAACGCATATGCAAAAAAACGCTTACATGAGCATGCCAGTGCGCACATATGCGCATCCATAGGCTATAATGGCCATTTTTAGCGCAAAACGTGCGCATATGTGCGCATGCGCTTTTTTGCAGGGCCAAAAAATGCAACATGATGCGTCTGGAAAATCCAATCGCACACCCCAAAAAAACGCAGCGCATGAAAATCGCATACATGCGCTTACAAGCGCGCAGGTATGCGCACCCATGTTAAATATAGGGGAAAAAACGCATGCGCAGGTTAGCGTTTTTTTCCAGCGCTAAAAAACGCAAATGTGAAACCAGCCTTAGTTAGGGAAAAATAATAAAATAAAAAAAAGTATTTATTTCCATTTTTCTATTACGGTTAGGGCTAGGGTTAGGGTTAGGGCTGAGATTAGGGTTAGGGGTGTGTTGGGGTTCGGGTTGGAGTTAGAATTGGGGGTTTCCACTGTTTGGGCACATCAGGGGCTCTCCAAATGCAACATGGCGTCTGATTTCAATTCCAGCGAATTCTGAGTTGAAAAAGTCAAATGGTGCTCCTTCCCTTCCAAGCTCTGACATGCGCCCAAACAGTGTTTTACCCCCACATGTAGGGTATCAGCCTACTCAGGACAAATTGCAAAACAATTTTTGGGGTCCAATCTCTCCTGTTACCCTTAGGAAAATAAAAAATTGGGGGCAAAAATATCATTTTTGTGGAAGAAATGATTTTTTTTATTTTCACGTCCGAGCGTTATAAAATTCTGTGAAGCACTTGGGGGTTCAAAGTGCTCACCACACATCTAGATAAGTTCCGTGGGGGGTCTAGTGTCCAAAATGGGGTCACTTGTGGGGAGTTTCAATAGTTTAGGTACATCAGGGGCTTTCCAAACGCACATGACACCCGCAGACCATTCCATCAAAGTCTGCATTCCAAAACGTCACTACTTCCCTTCCGAGCCCCGACGTGTGTCCATACAGTAGTTTTCTCCCACATATGGGGTGTCAGCGTACTCATGACAAATTGGACAACAACTTTTGGGGTCCAATTTCTCCTGTTACCCTTGGGAAAATGAAAAAATTGGGGACTAATTGATCATGTTTGTGGAAAAAATACGATTTTTTTTATTTTCATGCCCGGGCATTATAAACTTCTGTGAAGCCCTTGGGGGTTCAAAGTACTCACCACACATCTAGATAAGTTGCTTAGGGGGTCTTGTTTCCAAAATGGGGTCATTTGTGGGGGGTTTCCACTGTTTAGGTACATTAGGGGCTCTCCAAATGCAACATGACACCCGCAGAACATTCCCTCAAAGTCTGCATTCCAAAACGTCACTACTTCCCTTCCGAGCCCCGACGTGTGTCCATACAGTAGTTTTCTCCCACATATGGGGCGTCAGCGTACTCAGGACAAATTGGTCAACAACTTTTGGGGCTCAATTTCTCCTGTTACCCTTGGGAAAATAAAAAAAATGGGGACTAATTGATCATGTTTGTGGAAAAAATACGATTTTTTTATTTTCATGCCCGGGCATTATAAACTTCTGTGAAGCCCTTGGGGGTTCAAAGTGCTCACCTCACATCTAGATAAGTTCCTTAGGGGGTCTAGTTTTCAAAATGGGGTCATTTGTGGGGGGTTTCCACTGTTTAGGTACATTAGGGGCTCTCCAAAGGCAACATGACACCCGCAGACCATTCCATCAAAGTCTGCATTCCAAAACGTCACTACTTCCCTTCCGAGCCCCGACGTGTGCCCATACAGTAGTTTTCTCCCACATATGGGGTATCAGCATACTCAGGACAAATTGCACAACAACTTTTGTGGTCCAATTTCTCCTGGTACCCTTGGGAAAATAAAAAAATGGTGACTAAAAGATCATGTTTGTGGGAAAAAATACAAATTTTTTATTTTCACGCCCGGGCGTTATAAACTTCTGTGAAGCACTGGGGGGTTCAAAGTTCTCACCACACATCTAGATAAGTTCCTTGGGGGGTCTAGTTTACAAAATGGTGTCATTTGTAGGGGGTTTCCACTGTTTAGGTACATCAGGGGTTTTCCAATCGCGACATGGTGTCCGATCTCAATTCCAGCCAAAAACGTCAAATGGCGCTGCTTCCCTTCCGAGCTCTGCCATGCGCCCAAATAGTGGTTTACCCCCACATGTGGGGTATCAGCGTACTCAGGACAAATTGCACAGTAACTTTTAGGGTCCTGTTACCCTTGGAAAAATAAGAATTGAGGGTGAAAAGATCATTTTTGTGGAAAAAATATGATTTTTTAATTGTACGGCTTTATGTTATAAACTTCTGTGAAGCCCTTGGGGGTTCAAAGTTCTCACCACACATCTAGATAAGTTCCTTGGGGGGTCTAGTTTCCAAAATGGTGTCATTTGTGGGGGGTTTCCACTGTTTTGGTACATCAGGGGTTTTCCAATCGCGACATGGTGTCCGATCTCAATTCCAGCCAAAAACGTCAAATGGCGCTGCTTCCCTTCCGAGCTCTGCCATGCGCCCAAATAGTGGTTTACCCCCACATGTGGGGTATCAGCGTACTCAGGACAAATTGCACAATAACTTTTAGGGTCCTGTTACCCTTGGAAAAATAAGAATTGAGGGTGAAACGATCATTTTTGTGGAAAAAATATGATTTTTTAATTGTACGGCTTTATGTTATAAACTTCTGTGAAGCCCTTGGGGGTTCAAAGTTCTCACCACACATCTAGATAAGTTCCTTAGGGGGTCTAGTTTCCAAAATGGGGTCACTTGTAGGGGGTTTCCACTGTTTAGGTACATCAGGGACTCTCCAAACGTGACATGGCGTCCGATCTTAATTCCAGACAATTTTGCATTGAAAAAGTCAAACGGCGCTCCTTCCATTCTGAGCTCTGCCATGCGCCGAAACAGTCGTTCCCCCCCACATATCAGGTATCAGCGTACTCAGGACAAATTGCACAATAACTTTTGCAGTCCAATTTCACCTGTTACCCTTGGTAAAATAAAAAAAATTGAACCTGAAGTCCTTTTTTTGTGAAAAAAAGTTAGATGTTCATTTTTTTTTAAATATTCAAAAAAATTCCTGTGACGCACCTAAAGGGTTAATAAACTTCTTGAATGTGGTTTTGAGCACCTTAAGGGGTGCAGTTTTTAGAATGGTGTCACTTTTGGGTATTTTCTATCATATAGACCCCTCAAAGTGGCTTCAAACGTGATGTGGTCCGTAAAAATAAAATGGTGTTGTAAAAATGAGAAATCGCTGGTCAACTTTTAACCCTTATAACTTCCTAACAAAAAAAAATTTTGGTTCCAAAATTGTGCTGATGTAAAGTAAACATGTGGGAAATGTTAGTTATCAAGTTTTTTGGGTGCCATATCTCTGTGATTTAAGGGCATAAAAATTCAAAGTTGGAAAATTGCGAAATTTTCAAAATTTTTGCCAAATTTCCGTTTTTCTCACAAATAAACGCAAGTTATTTGAATGAAATTTTACCACTAACATGAAGTACAATATGAGAAAACAATGTCAGAATCACCGGGATCCATGGAAGCGTTCCAGAGTTATGACCTCATAAAGGTACAGTGGTCAGAATTGTAAAAATTGGCCCGGTCATGAACGTGCAAACCACCCTTGGGGGTGAAGGGGTTAATCTCAAAATTGAGACAGTCGATGAGGTGGTCAAAGGCGTGTGTGGTTCTCCACAACTACATAATGGCTAAAGAGTGGCCAAACTTCAAACTTGATGAACCTGTTTGTAACCCATTGCCAGATTACCATCATTACCCTCCGAGGACAACAAGGGAAGCTGCCCAAATGAGGGATACATTTGCGGACCACTTTGTTTCTGAGATTGGACGTGTGGCATGGCAAGATGAAATGGTTTAGTAAATTGTTCTTGTAATTTTATGTAATGATATGGACTTGTAATGTTAAAAAGTACCTTAAATGTTTTATGATAAATAAAAAAATATAGTAAAACACCTGTCCACTTTGGTTATGTCACCTATGCTTTACACTTCACCTGTTCTATTTGTCAGTGCTATGGTAGGTGACTTCTCATTAGCTCCATCGTCTCTTCAGTCTGCATTAATCTATAGTCCAATAGATTAATGCACACTGAAGAGATGATGGAGCAAATCCACCTCATATCTTTACTCACCTGCTCCCTGTGTCAGAACTAGTGCACTCAGGATGCATAAAACACAGCATCCTGAGTGCAATAGTACTGACACATGGGCAGGTGAGTATTGCTGACCCCTGACCCTTTGTGTTGTATTACTTTATTTTTGGAGGATTTTCAGACCTCTTTGTGGTTTTGCCACCTCATAGCTCCATGACAGACAGAAGAAAGAAAAGGAAGTGAAGATTGTGTTTCATGGAGCTATGAGGTGGAAAAAAACAGTGTGTCTAGATGGCAATTTGTGTGTTGACGGCTCACAGCGTATGTTGCCAGCGACAAAAGAGACAAAGAACAAGCAGTGATAGGGGAAAAACAACACAATTTTATTTACAAAAAGTAAAAAAAATTAACTTTTTACAAAATGAGGGGGAAATGTTACAGACCTGGGGGGTGTGGAGATGGGATGATTGGCTCAGGGTGGACAATGACGGGGTTCCAGGGGAAGGGCCTAATAAATATGTGGGGTCTGGGAGGTCAAGGCTGGAAGTAGACACAGGAGTGGAATCAAGGGATGGGAGAGACACATTGGACAACACACACTTTGGGAGGTGAGGGTGGTTGAGGTAGCACAATAGTTCTTTCACATATCGGTTCCCGTCTCTTCCTTTTGTTTTCCATGGCTATGATGGCTTTTTCGTCTCCTTGGAAGGGTGGGTGGTGGGTTCCATAGGCATGGTGGTGGTGGTTGACAGCCGTGCAGGACTCGGCATGGTGGTGGAGTGGCTTTCAACAGCACCCGGCATGGTGCTGGTGCTATAGTGGTGTGCGGCAGTACTGGGCATGGTAGTGGCCATACAGGGGTATGCAGCAGAACTAGGTATAGATGTAAATCGTGTAAGTGGTGGCACAGTTGGAAATGCCACGTGTGGCTGTGGGTATAACCGAGTCTGCTGCATAGCCTGAACATAAGCAGCATTGCAGGCCTGCATCACATTCAGCGGGAGTTCAGATGTAAGGTTTTCCATCATGCCCCGCTCTATGGCCGAAAAAAAATGGTGTGCTGTTCTCTGGAGGTCGGCTTCCAGACGATCAAGCCGTTGGTGGACAGACTGGAAAAGTGTGTCAATATGGTTCAAACCACTATCTAGTCTATCTCCCACCGCCTTCAGGCTATTCTGGAAGACCGAGCTCAAGTGAATAAACTCGGGCATGAGTATCCTGTCCGAGGCCTTCTGCCGCTGTCGGGAAGACCCAACAAAAAAAGAGGCAGAGGAGGCCTTGGACAGGGGAAAACCTGAAGGACCAGTTGCCTGTTCTCCAGCCTGTGACGCCGGCCCACTTGCTGCCTCGCTGGTGGATGGCTGGGACTGCTCTGAGGCTGTTCACTGAAGGACCACTCCAGAGGATGATCCAGGTTCGAGGGTGCTGCTCCAAATTCTGTGAAAAGATACAAAAAACATCGCTACCAAAAAATAGCAATTGTACAAGCGCCAACTCCAGTGGAATAGAAAAATTCAGATTAGGGAATACAACACAATGGAATAAAACACAAAAATACTTAAGTTCTCTGAGCAAGGACAGGCCTCAGGAAAGCCAGCATCTGGTGATATTTATATTTCCGGATCCTTGCTGCAGCACCACTGCGAACCTGGTTCTCCTGTCTCAGGTCCTTGTTGAAGCAATCCGTCATTGAACGCCAACGGGTTCTGACTTAGTTCATTGTGAAAGGAGGGCAAAAAGGGTTAAATAATGCACTTTAGGCCGGGATCACACAACCGTGTGTGAAGCGAAAAACTCGCAAAAGTTTATCGCATCACACACAGTTGTGTGATCCCGGCCTTTAGAGGGTCACTGCCGAGTCAGACCACATTGCAATACTTATGAAATTCCTTTCTAACTCGTGGCATGGCGTTGTCCCAGTCATCCATCATCGCTTGGGCCACCTCATTCACAGCCGCCGAATCACCACGTTGTCCAAGTGGTCTCACTCCCGGGTGTCCCACAAGGCAACTCTATCCTGCACAAGTGTGATCAGGAGGTCGTTGTCGAGGTAGTCCTCCTCCTGTTGTGGAACCTAGAAATGAGAAAAAGACATTAATGTTGGACAGATAAACAAATAAAAAAGAGAAAAAACAGTCAAGAAAAACAGTCAAGGGGAAAAAAAAACTTACACACTGTCTTGCCAACGGAACTTGTGCCTCCCTCTGCTGCTCCTGCTCCTCTGCACTTGTTGAAGTGTTCTGTAAAAGAAACTAGATGTGTATTTCCTGGAGGAAGTACAGATAGTGCTTTGAAATGGTGCCCGGGCTGCCCCTTTAAGAGAGACTTGCCTGCTGCCCCTGCAAGACTTTCAACTCAGGATCCGTTTTAACTGTGGGTGCCTGTCAGGGGTCACTTTGGCCTGTGGGGCCCCTCAGGGTATGATTTGGTGGGCGGGGCCCTCAGGGTCCGATTTGGTGGGCGGGGCCCTCAGGGTCCGATTTGGTGGGCGGGGCACCTCAGGGTCCAATTTGGTGGGCGGAGCCCCTCAGGGTCCGATTTTGGTGGCCGGGGCCCCTGAGGGTCTGATTTGGTGGCTGGGGCCCCTCAGGGTCCGATTTGGTGGCCGGGGCACCTCAGGGTCCGATTTGGTGGCCGGGGACCCTCAGGGTCTGATTTGGTGGGCGAGGCCCCTTAGGGTCCGATTTGGTGGGCGGGGCCACTCTTGGTCCGATTTGGTGGACAGGGCCACTCTCGGTCCGATTTAGTGGGCGGAGCCACTCTGGGTCCGATTTTGGGGGTGGGGCCCCTTAGGGTCCGATTTGGTGGGCGGGGCCCTTCAGGGTCCGATTTGGTGGGCGGGGCCCTTCAGGGTCCGATTTGGTGGGCGGGGTCACTCTGGGTCCGATTTGGTGGGCGGGGCCCCTCTGGGTCCGATTTGGTGGGCGGGGCCCCTCTGGGTCCGATTTGGTGGGCGGGGTCACTCTGGGTCCGATTTGGTGGGCGGGGTCACTCTGGGTCCGATTTGGTGGGCGGGGCTCCTCAGGGTCCGATTTGGTGGGCGGGGCTTCTCAGAGTCCGATTTGGTGGACGGGGCCCTTCAGGGTCCGATTTGGTTGGCGGGGCCACTTGGAGTCTGATTTGGTGGGCAGGGCCCCTCAGGATCTGATTTGGTGGGCTGTGCCACTCTGGGTCTGATTTTTTTTAGCGGGGCCACACTGGGTCCGATTTGGAGGCCAGGGTGGCTCAGCCTCCGATTTGGAGCCTGGGGTCACTCCGCTTTCGATTTGGCGCGCCGGCCCTTTAAGACTCATTTCGGTGCGCCGGCCCTTTAAGAATCACTTTGGCACGTCGGCCCTTTAATAGCCAGGGTGGCTCACTGGGCTTCTAAATCCACTTTGGTGCAGATTCTCTCTCAGGGGCATGCGTCATGTGATGAAGCTAGATTTGCATTTGTGCTGTGGGTTTCGCTTTAAGAGCTGATATTATGTGGCAGAAGCTCTGTCCTCGGGGCGTCATGTGAAGTTCGTAGGCGTTGGCATAGTAACTGGGTGTGCCTGCGCATATCAATGAGCTCAACTGCCATTTCAATCGCCTCAGGGCACGTTTTGCCATTTCCCATTGAAAAGCATTGGAGACAGTGCATTCCAATGACGGGGAAAAAAAATTTTCAAACGCAAATTGCGCAAAAACTACAAATCCGATCGACACGAAAAATACTTAGCACACCTCTCATGGACGCTGGCTTCGAAACGACACCTCAACGGCGTCTGTGCGTGTAGCGGTTCGGGCCGCATTAATTGCGGAAATCAACTGGAAAATAAGAACAAGAAGAAGAAGAATAAGTTAGCAGCGTTTGGATTACAATATAGTGGTTTTTCAAACCACTATAACTAGATGTGTATTTCCTGAAGGAAATACAGATAATGGTTTGAAATAGTGCCCGGGCTGCCCCTTTAAGAGAGACTTGCCTGCTGCCCCTGCAAGACTTTCAACTCAGGATCCGTTTTAACTGTGAGTGCCTCTCAGGGGCCACTTTGGCCTCAGGGTCTGATTTGGTGGGTGGGGCCCCTCAGGATCTGATTCCTTGGCCTGGGCTCCTCAGGGCTTGAATTGTTGGCCGGGATCCCTCAGGCTCCGATTTTGTGGGTGTGGCCCCTCAGGGTCCGATTTTGTGAGTGGGGCCCCTAAGGGTCCGATTTTGTGGCCGGGGCCCCTCAGGGTCTGATTTTGTGGCCGGATCCCCTAAAGGTCCGATTTTGTGGCCGGGGCCCCTCCGGGTCCAATTTTGAGGGTGGGGCCTTTCAGGGCCCGATTTTGTAGCCGGGGCTCCTCAGGGTCCGATTTTGTGGTTGGGACCCCTCAGGGTCCGATTTTGTGGGTGTAGCCACTCTTGGTCCAATTTGGTGGGTGAGGCCACTCTGGGTCTGTTTTGTTGGGCGGGGCTACTCAGGGTCCGATTTGGTGGGCGGGTCCCCTCAGGGTACGATTTGGTGGACGGGTCCCCTCAGGGTCCAATTTGGTGGGCGGGGGCCCTCAGGGTCTGATATTGTGGCAGGGGCCCCGCAGGGTTCGATTTTGTGGGTGGGGCCCCTTAGGGTCTGATTTTGTGGGGGCGGAGCCCCTCTGGATCCAGTTTGGTGGGCGGGGCCCCACAGGGTCCGATTTGGTGGGCGGGGCCACTCAGGGTCTGATTTCGTGGGTGGGGCCCCTCAGGATCCGATTCGGTGGCCTGGGCTCTTCAGGGCTTGAAATGGTGGACAGGATCCCTCAGAGTCAGATTTTGTGGCCGGGGCCTCTCGTCCGATTTTGTGGGTGGGGCCCCTCTGGGTCTAATTTGATAGGCGGGCCCCTCAGGGTACGGTTTGGTGGGTGGGGCCTCTCGGTCCGATTTGGTGGGTGAGGCCACTCTGGGTAAGATTTGGAGGCTGGGGTCGCTCAGCCTCCGATTTGGAGGCGGGGGTCGATGAGCCTCTGATTTGGAGGCCGGGGTCATTGAGCCTCCGATTTGGAGGCCGGGGTGGCTCAGCCTCCGATGTGGAGGCCGGGGTGGCTCAGCCTCCGATTTGGAGGCCGGGGTGGCTCAGCCTCCGACTTGGAGGCCGGGGTGGCTCAGCCTCCGACTTGGAGGCCGGGGTGGCTCAGCCTCCGACTTGGAGGCCGGGGTGGCTCAGCCTCCGATTTGGAGGCCGGGGTGGCTCAGCCTCCGGTTTGGAGGCCGGGGTGGCTCAGCCTCCGGTTTGGAGGCCGGGGTGGCTCAGCCTCCGGTTTGGAGGCCGGGGTGGCTCAGCCTCCGGTTTGGAGGCCGGGGTGGCTCAGCCTCCGGTTTGGAGGCCGGGGTGGCTCAGCCTCCGGTTTGGAGGCCGGGGTGGCTCAGCCTCCGGTTTGGAGGCCGGGGTGGCTCAGCCTCCGGTTTGGAGGCCGGGGTGGCTCAGCCTCCGGTTTGGAGGCCGGGGTGGCTCAGCCTCCGGTTTGGAGCCCGGGGTGGCTCAGCCTCCGGTTTGGAGCCCGGGGTGGCTCAGCCTCCGGTTTGGAGGCCGGGGTGGCTCAGCCTCCGGTTTGGAGGCCGGGGTGGCTCAGCCTCCGGTTTGGAGGCCGGGGTGGCTCAGCCTCCGGTTTGGAGGCCGGGGTGGCTCAGCCTCCGGTTTGGAGGCCGGGGTGGCTCAGCCTCCGGTTTGGAGGCCGGGGTGGCTCAGCCTCCGGTTTGGAGGCCGGGGTGGCTCAGCCTCCGGTTTGGAGGCCGGGGTGGCTCAGCCTCCGGTTTGGAGGCCGGGGTGGCTCAGCCTCCGGTTTGGAGGCCGGGGTGGCTCAGCCTCCGGTTTGGAGGCCGGGGTGGCTCAGCCTCCGGTTTGGAGGCCGGGGTGGCTCAGCCTCCGGTTTGGAGGCCGGGGTGGCTCAGCCTCCGGTTTGGAGGCCGGGGTGGCTCAGCCTCCGGTTTGGAGGCCGGGGTGGCTCAGCCTCCGGTTTGGAGGCCGGGGTGGCTCAGCCTCCGGTTTGGAGGCCGGGGTGGCTCAGCCTCCGGTTTGGAGGCCGGGGTGGCTCAGCCTCCGGTTTGGAGGCCGGGGTGGCTCAGCCTCCGGTTTGGAGGCCGGGGTGGCTCAGCCTCCGGTTTGGATGTCGGGGTGGCTCAGCCTCCGATTTGGATGTCGGGGTGGCTCAGCCTCCGATTTGGATGTCGGGGTGGCTCAGCCTCCGATTTGGGGGCCGGGGTGGCTCAGCCTCCGATTTGGAGGCCGGGGTGGCTCAGCCTCCGATTTGGAGGCCGGGGTGGCTCAGCCTCCGACTTGGAGGCCGGGGTGGCTCAGCCTCCGATTTGGAGGCCGGGGTTGCTCAGCCTCCGATTTGGAGGCCGGGGTTGCTCAGCCTCCGATTTGGAGGCCGGGGTTGCTCAGCCTCCGATTTGGAGGCCGGGGTGGCTCAGCCTCCGATTTGGAGGCCGGGGTGGCTCAGCCTCCGATTTGGAGGCCGGGGTGGCTCAGCCTCCGATTTGGAGGCCGGGGTGGCTCAGCCTCCGATTTGGAGGCCGGGGTGGCTCAGCCTCCGATTTGGAGGCCGGGGTGGCTCAGCCTCCGATTTGGAGGCCGGGGTGGCTCAGTCTCCGATTTGGTGTGTCGGCCCTTTAAGACTCATTTGGGTGCGCTGGCCCTTTAACAATCACTTTGGCGCGTTGGCCCTTTAAGAGCTAGTTTGGCTCACTGGGCTTCTTTTAAATCCACTTTGGCGCACACATTCTCTCTCAGGGGCATGTGTCATGTGATGAAGCTATATTTGCATTTGTGCTGTGGGTTTCGCTTTAAGAGCTGATATTATGTGGCAGAGGCTCTGTGCTGGGGTTCAGGTGAAGTTCGTAGGCGTTGGCATAGTAACTGGGTGTGCCTGCGCATATCAATGAGCTCAACTGCCATTTCAATCGCCTCAGGGCATGTTTTGCCATTTCCTATTGAAAAGCATTGGAGACAGTGCATTCCAATGACGGGAAAAAAAATTTCAAACGCAAATTGCGCAAAAACTACAAATCCGATCGACACGAAAAATACTTAGCACACCTCTCATGGACGCTGGCTTCGAAACGACACCTCAACGGCGTCTGTGCGTGTAGCGGTTCGGGCCGCATTAATTGCGGAAATCAACAGAAGAAGAAGAAGAAGTTAGCAGCGTTCGGATTACAATATAGTGGTTTTTTCAAACCACTATAATAAGAAGAAGAAGAACTAGATGTGTATTTCCTGAAGGAAGTACAGATAGTGGTTTGAAATGGTGCCAGGGCTGCCCATTTAAGAGAGACTTGCCTGCTGCCCCTGCAAGACTTTCAACTCAAGATCTGTTTTAACTGTGGGTGCCTCTCAGGGGCCACTTTGGCCTCAGGGTCTGATTTTGTGGGTGTGGCCTCTCTGGGTCCGATTTTGTGGGTGGGGCCCCTCAGGGTCCAATTTTGTTGCCGGGGACCCTCAGGGTCCGATTTTGTGGCTGGGTCCCCTCAGGGTCCGATTTTGTGGCCGGGTCCCCTCAGGGTCCGATTTTGTGATTGGGGTCCCTCAGGGTCTCATTTTGTGGATGGGGCCCCTCAGGGTCTGATTTTGTGGGTGGAGCCCCTCAGGGTCCGATTTTGTGGCCGAAGCCCCTCAGGGTCCGATTTTGTGGCCGGGGCCCCTCAGGGTCCGATTTTGTGGCCGGGGCCCCTCGGTACGATTTTGTGGCTGGGGCCCCTCAGGGTCTGATTTTGTGGCCAGGGCCCCTCAGAGTCCGATTTTGTGGTTGGGGCCCCTCAGGGTCTGATTTTGTGGCCGGGTCCACTCAGGGTCTGATTTTGTGGGCGGAGCACCCTGGGTCTATTTTGGTGGGCGGGGCCACTCTGGGTCCAATTTGGTGGGGGGACCACTCTGGGTCCGATTTGGTGGCCGGGGCCCCTCAGGGTCCAATTTGGTGGGCGGTGCACCTCGGGGTCTGATTTATTGGGCGGAGCTCCTCAGGGTCCGATTTGGTAGGCGGGGCCACTCGGTCCGATTTAGTGGGTGGTACCCCTCAGGGTCCAATTTGGTGGGCGGGGCCCACCAGGGTCAGATTTGGTGGGCTGGGCCCCTTAGGGTCTGATTTGGTGGGCGGGGCCCCTCTGGGTCCGATTTGGTGGGCGGGGTCACTCTGGGTCCGATTTGGTGGGCGGGGCTTCTCAGGGTCTGATTTGGTGGGCGGGGCTCCTCAGGGTCCGATTTGGTGGACGGAGCCCTTCAGGATCCGATTTGGTGGGCTATGCTACTCTGGGTCTGATTTTTTTGAGCGGGGCCACACTGGGTCCGATTTGGAGGCCGGGGTGGTTCACCCTCCGATTTGGAGGCCGGGGTGGTTCACCCTCCGATTTGGAGGCCGGGGTGGTTCAGCCTCCGATTTGGAGGCCGGGGTGGCTCAGCCTCCGATTTGGAGGCCGGGGTCACTCAGCTTTCGATTTGGCGCGCCGGCCCTTTAAGACTCATTTCGGTGCGCTGGCCCTTTAAGAATCACTGTGGCACGTCGGCCCTTTAAGAGCCAGGGTGGCTCACTGGGCTTCTAAATCCACTTTGTCGCACATTCTATCTCAGGGGCATGTGTCATGTGATGAAGCTAGATTTGCATTTGTGCTGTGGGTTTCACTTTAAGAGCTGATATTATGTGGCAGAATCTCTGTCCTTGGGATGTCATGTGACGTTCGTAGGCGTTGGCATAGTAACTGGGTCTGCCTGCGCATATCAATGAGCTCAACTGCCATTTCAATCGCCTCAGGGCACGTTTTGCCATTTCCCATTGAAAAGCATTGGAGACAGTGCATTCCAATGACGGGAAAAAAAAAATTCAAACGCAAATTGCGCAAAAACTACAAATCCGATCGACACGAAAAATACTTAGCACACCTCTCGTGGACGCTGGCTTCGAAACGACACCTCAACGGCATCTGTGCGTGTAGCGGTTCGGGCCGCATTAATTGCGGAAATCAACTGGAAAATAATAAGAAGAACTAAATGTGTATTTCCTGAAGGCTGCCCCTTTAAGAGAGACTTGCCTGCTGCTCCTGCAAGACTTTAAACTCAGGATCCGTTTTAAGTGTGGGTGCCTCTCAGGGGCCACTTTGGCCTCAGGGTCTGATTTGGTGGGTGGGGCCCCTCAGGATCCGATTTGGTGGCCTGGGCTCCTCAGTGTTTGAATTGGTGGCCGGGATCCCTCAGGGTCCAATTTTGTGGGTGTGGCCCCTCAGGGTCTGATTTTGTGGGTGTGGCCCCTCAGGGTCCGATTTTGTGGGTATGGCCCCTCAGGGTCCGATTTTGTGGGTGGGTCCCCTCAGGGTCCGATTTTGTGGGTGGGTCCCCTCAGGGTCCGATTTTGTGGGTGGGTCCCCTCAGGGTCCGATTTTGTGGGTGGGGCCCCTCAGGGTCCGATTTTGTGGGCGGGGCCACTCTGGGTCCGGTTTGGTGGGCGGGGCCTCTCTGGGTCAGATTTGGTGGGTGGGGCCACTCTGGGTAAGATTTGGAGGCCGGGGTGGCTCTGGGTAAGATTTGGAGGCCGGGGTGGCTCAGCCTCCGATTTGGAGGCCGGGGTGGCTCAGCCTCCGGTTTGGAGGCCTGGGTGGCTCAGCCTCTGGTTTGGAGGCCTGGGTGGCTCAGCCTCTGGTTTGGAGGCCTGGGTGGCTCAGCCTCCGGTTTGGAGGCCTGGGTGGCTCAGCCTCCGGTTTGGAGGCCTGGGTGGCTCAGCCTCCGGTCTGGAGGCCTGGGTGGCTCACCCTCCGATCTGGAGGCCGGGGTCGATCAGCCTCTGATCTGGAGGCCAGGGTGGCTCAGCATTCCAATGATGGGAAAAAAAATTTCAAACGCAAATTGCGCAAAAACTACAAATCCGATCGACACGAAAAATACTTAGGACACCTCTCATGGACGCTGGCTTCGAAACGACACCTCAACGGAGTCTGTGCGTGTAGCGGTTCGGGCCGTATTAATTGCGGAAATCAACTTAATAATAATAATATGAAGAAGAATAAGTTAGCAGCGTTCGGATTACAATACAGTGGTTTTTTCAAACCACTATAATAATATTAGATGTGTATTTCCTGAAGGAAGTACAGATAGTGCTTTGAAATGGTGCCTGGGCTGCCCCTTTAAGAGAGACTTGCCTGCTGCCCCTGCAAGACTTTCAACTCAGGATTGGTTTTACCTGTGGGTGCCTCTCAGGGGCCACTTTGGCCTATGGGGTCCCTCAGGGTCTGATTTTGTGGGTGGGGCCCCTCAGGATCCAATTCAGTGGACTGGGCTCCTCAGGGCTTGAATTGGTGGGCGGTGCCACTCTGGGTCTGATTTGGTGGGCGGGGTCCCTCATGGTCCGGTTTGGTGGGCAGGGCCCATCAGGGTCAGATTTGGCGGGTGGGACCCCTCTGGGTCCGACTTGGTGGGCGGGGCCCCTTAGGGTTCAATTTGGTGGGTGGGACCCCACAGGGTCTGATATGGTGGGTGTGGCCCCACAGGGTCTGATGTGGAGGGCGGGGCCCCTCTTGTTCCGATTTGGTAGGCGGTTCCCCTCAAGGTCCAATTTGGTGGGCGGGGCCCCTCAGGGTCCGATTTGGTGGGCGGGGCCACTCTGGGTCCAATTAGGTGGGCGGGGCCCCTTAGGGTCAGATTTGGTGGGCGGAACCCCTCAGGGTCTGATTTGGTGGGTGGAACCCCTCAGGGTCTGATTTGGTGGGCTGGGCAACTCTGGGTCCAATTTGGTTGACGGGGCCCTTCAGGGTCCAATTTGATGGGCGGGGCCACTCTGAGTCTGACTTGGTGGGAGGGGCCCCTCAGGGTCTGATTTGGTGGGCGGGGCCACTCTGGGTCCGATTTGGAGGGCGGGGCCACTCTGGGTTTGATTTGGTGGGCAGGGCCCCTCAGGGTATGATTTGGTGGGCGGGGCCACTCTGGGTCTGATTTGGTGGGCAGGGCAACTCAGGGTCTGATTTGGTGGAGGGGGCCCTCAGGGTCTGATTTGGTGGGCGGGGCCCATCAGGGTCTGATTTGGTGGGCGGGGCCCATCAGGGTCTGATTTGGTGGGCAGGGCCACTCTGGGTCTGATTTGGTGGGCGGGGCCACTCTGGGTCTGATTTGGTGGGCGGGGCCACTCAGGGTCTGATTTGGTGGGCGGGGCCCCTCAGGGTCTAATTTGGTGGGCGGGGCCCCTCAGGGTCTGATTTGGTGGGCGGGGCCACTCTGGGTCTGATTTGGTGGGCGGGGCTTCTAAATCCACTTTGGCGTACATTCTCTCTCAGGGGCATGTGTCATGTGATGAAGCTAGATATGCATTTGTGCTGTGGGTTTCGCTTTAAGAGCTGATATTATCTGCCAGAAACTGTGTCCTGGGGGCGTCATGTAAAGTTCGTAGGCGTTGGCATAGTAACTGGGTCTGCCTGTGCATATCAATGAGCTTAACTAGATGGACTTAAAGTCTCCCTTCAACCTAATTACTATGTTACTATGTTACTATGTTAACTGCCATTTGCATCGCCTCAGAGCCTGTTTTCTCTATGGCAAAATTTCCCCATTGAAAAGCATTGAGCAATACTTTCCAATGACGGGGAAAAAAAATTTTCTAGCGCAAATTGCTCAAAAACTACAAATCCGATCGACACGAAAATTACTTAGCACACCTCCAGTGGATGCTGGCTTCGAAACGAC
The DNA here is from genome assembly GCF_039654945.1 of Dendrobates tinctorius. NCBI lineage: Eukaryota > Metazoa > Chordata > Amphibia > Anura > Dendrobatidae > Dendrobates > Dendrobates tinctorius. The sequence continues at coordinate 18,895,174 of NW_027361701.1, read as the reverse complement.
ATCTCAACGGAGTCTGTGCGTGTAGCGGTTTGGGCCGCATTAATTGCGGAAATCAACTGAATAATAAGAATAAGTTAGCAGCGTTCGGATTACAACATTAATACTAGATGTGTATTTCCTGAAGGAAGTACAGATAGTGGCTTGAAATGCTGCCCAGGCTGCCCCTTTAAGAGAGACTTGCCTGCTGCACCTGCAAGACTTTCAACTCAGGATCCGTTTTAACTGTGGGTGCCTCTCAGGGGCCACTTTGGCCTCAGGGTCCGATTTTGTGGGTGGGGCCCGATTTTGTGGGTGGGGCCCTTCAGGGTCCGATTTGGTGGGTGGGGCCCCTCAGGGTCCAATCTTGTGGCCGGGGCCCCTCAGGGTCCAATTTTGTGGGTGGGGCCCCTCAGGGTCCAATTTTGTGGCCGGGGCCCCTCAGGGTCCGATTTGGTGGGTGGGGCCCCTCAGGGTCCGATTTGGTGAGCGGGGCCCCTCAGGGTCCGATTTAGTGAGCGGGGCCCCTCAGGGTCCGATTTGGTGGGTGGGGCCCCTCAGAGTCGGATTTGGTAGGTGGGGCCCCTCCGGGTTCTATTTGGTGAGCGGGGCCACTCTAGGTCTGATTTGGTAGGCGGGCCACTCTGGGTCCGATTTGGTGGGCGGGGCCCCTCAGAGTTCTATTTGGTCAGCGGGGCCCCTCAGGGTCCGATTTTGTGGTTGGGGCATTTCAGAATCCGATTTAGTGGGCGGGGCCCCTCAGGGTCCGATTTGGTGGGCAGGGCCCCTCGGGGTCCGATTTTGTGGCCGGGTCCCCTCAGGGTCTGGATTTGTGGGTGGGGCCCCTCAGGGTCCGATTTTGTGGGTGGGGCCCCTCAGAGTCCGATTTTGTGGGTGGGGCCCTCAGGATCTGCTTTTGTGGCCGGGGTACCTCAGGGTCCGATTTTGTGGCCGGGGCCCTGAGGGTCCAATTTTGTGGGTGGGGCCCCTCGGTCCGATTTTGTGGGTGGGGCCCCTCAGAATCCGATTTTGTGGTTGGGGCCCCTCAGGGTTCAATTTTGTAGGTGGGGTCCCTCAGGGTCCGATTTTGTGGCCGGGGCCCCTCAGGGTCCGATTTTGTGGCCGGGGCCCATCAGGGTCCGATTTTGTGGTTGGGGCCCCTCAGGGTCCGATTTTGTGGGTAGGGCCCCTCAGGGTCAGATTTTGTGAGTGGAGCCCCCTGGGTCCATTTTGGTGGGCGGGGCCACTCTGGGTCCGATTTAGTGGGCGGTGCCCCTCATGGTCCAATTTGGTGGGCGGGGCCCCTCATGGTCCGACTTGGTGGGCGGGGCCCCCTGGGTCCGATTTGGTGGGTGGGGCCCCTCTGGGTCCGATTTGGTGGGCGGGGCCCTTCAGGGTCTGATTTAGTGGGCGGGGACCCTCTGGGTCCGATTTGTTGGGCGGGGCCCTTCAGCGTCCAATTTGGTGGGCGGGGTCAATCTGGGTCCGATTTGGTGGGCGGGGCTCCTCAGGTTCCGATTTGGTGGGCGGGGCCCCTCAGGGTCCGATTTGATGGGCGGGGCCACTTTGGGTCCGATTTGATGGGCGGGGCCCTTCAGGGTCCGATTTGGTGGGCGGGGTCACTCTGGGTCCGATTTGGTGGGCGGGGCTTCTCAGGGTCTGATTTGGTGGGTGGGGCTCCTCAGGGTCCGCTTTGGTGGACGGGGCCCCTCAGGGTCTGATTTGGTGGTTGGGGCCCCTCAGGGTCTGATTTGGTGGTTGGGGCCCCTCAGGGTCTGATTTGGTGGTTGGGGCCCCTCAGGGTCTGATTTGGTGGTTGGGGCCCCTCAGGGTCTGATTTTGTGGCTGGGGCCCCTCAGGGTCCGATTTTGTGGCTGGGGCCCCTCAGAATCTGATTTTGTGGGTGGGGCCCCTCAGGGTCTAATTTGGTGGGCGGGGCCCCTCTGGGTCTGATTTTGTGGGTTGGGCCCCTCAGGGTCCGATTTTGTGGCCGGGGCCCCTCAGGGTCCGATTTTGTGGCCGTGCCTCTCAGGCTCCGATTTTGTGGATGGGGCCCCTCAGGGTCCGATTTTGCAGCCGGAGCCTCTCAGGGTCCGATTTTGTGGTTGGGGCCCCTCAGGATCTGATTTTGTGGCCGGGGTCCCTCAGGGTCCGATTTTGTGGGTGGGGCCCCTCAGGATCCGATTTTGTGGTTGGGGCCCCTCAGGGTTCAATTTTGTAGGTGGGGTCCCTCAGGGTCCGATTTTGTGGCCGGGGTCCGTCATGGTCCGATTTTGCGGCCGGGGCCCGTCAGGGTCCGATTTTGTGGTTGGGGCCCCTCAGGGTCCGATTTTGTGGGTAGGGCCCCTCAGGGTCCGATTTTGTGGGTAGGGCCCCTCAGGGTCCGATTTTGTGAGTGGGGCCACTCAGGGTCCGATGTTGTGGCCGGATCCCCTCAGGGTCCGATTTTGTGGGTGGGGCCCCTCAGGGTCCAATTTTGTGGTTGGGGCCCCTCGGGGTCCAATTTTGTGGGTGGGGCCCCTTAGGGTCCGATTTTGTGGGTTGGGCCCCTCAGGGTACAATTTGGTGGGCGGGGCCACTCTGGGTCTGATTTGGTGGGCGGGGCCACTCTGGGTCTGATTTGGTGGGCGGGGCCACTCTGGGTCTGATTTGGTGGGCGGGGCCACTCTGGGTCCAATTTGGTGGGCGGGGCCACTCTGGGTCCGATTTGGTGAGCTGGGCCCCTCAGGGTCTGATTTGGTGGGCGGGATCTATCAGAGTCCGATTTGGTGGGCGGGGACCCTCGGGGTCCGATTTGGTTGGTGGGGACCCTTGGAGTCCGATTTGGTGAGCGGGATCCCTCGGGGTTCGATTTGGTGGGCGGGATCCCTCGGGGTTCGATATGGTGGGCGGGGCCCCTCAGAGTTCAATTTGGTCAGCGGGGACCCTCAGGGTCAGATTTTGTGGTTGGGGCCTTTCAGAATCCGATTTAGTGGGCGGGGCCCCTCAGGGTCAGATTTGGTGGGCGGGGCCCCTCAGGGTCCAATTTGGTGGGCGGGGCCCCTCAGGGTCTGATTTGGTGGGCGGTGCCACTTTGGGTCTGATTTGGTGGATGGGGCCCTTCAGGGTCTAATTTGGTGGGCGGGGCCCCTCAGGGTCCGATTTTGTGGGTGGGGCCCCTCAGGGTCCGATTTTGTGGCTGGGGTCCCTCAGGGTTTGATTTTGTGGGTGGGGCCCCTCAGGGTCCGATTTTGTGACCGGGGCCCCTCTGGGTCTGATTTTGTGGTTGGGGCCCCTCAGGGTCCGATGTTGTGGCCGGATCCCCTCAGGGTCCGATTTTGTGGGTGGGGCCCCTCAGGGTCCAATTTTGTGGTCGGGGCCCCTCAGGGTCCAATTTTGTGGGTGGGGCCCCTTAGGGTACAATTTGGTGGGCGGGGCCACTCTGGGTCTGATTTGGTGGGCGGGATCTATCAGAGTCCGATTTGGTGGCCGGGGCCCCTTAGGGTCCGATTTTGCGGGTGGGGCCCCTTAGGGTCCGATTTTTGGCCGGGGCCCCTCAGGGACCGATTTTGAGGGTGGGGCCCCTCAGTGTCTAATTTGGTGGGCGGGGCCCCTCAGGGTCCGATTTTGTGAGTGGGGCCCCTCAGGGTCCGATTTTGTGGCTGGGGCCCCTCAGGGTCCGATTTTGTGGCTGGGGCCCCTCAGGGTCCGATTTTGTGGCTGGGGCCCCTCAGGGTCTGATTTTGTGGCTGGGGTCCCTCAGGGTCTGACTTGGTGGGCGGGGCCCCCCTGGGTCCGATTTGGTGGGTGGGGCCACTCTGGGTCTGATTTGGTGGGCGGGGCCACTCAGGGTCTGATTTGGTGGGCGGGGCCACTCAGGGTCTGATTTGGTGGGCGGGGCCCCTCAGGGTCTAATTTGGTGGGCGGGGCCCCTCAGGGCCTGATTTGGTGGGCGGGGCCACTCTGGGTCTGATTTGGTGGGCGGGGCTTCTAAATCCACTTTGGCGTACATTCTCTCTCAGGGGCATGTGTCATGTGATGAAGCTAGATATGCATTTGTGCTGTGGGTTTCGCTTTAAGAGCTGATATTATCTGCCAGAAACTGTGTCCTGGGGGCGTCATGTAAAGTTCGTAGGCGTTGGCATAGTAACTGGGTCTGCCTGTGCATATCAATGAGCTTAACTAGATGGACTTAAAGTCTCCCTTCAACCTAATTACTATGTTACTATGTTAACTGCCATTTGCATCGCCTCAGAGCCTGTTTTCTCTATGGCAAAATTTCCCCATTGAAAAGCATTGAGCAATACTTTCCAATGACGGGGAAAAAAAATTTTCTAGCGCAAATTGCTCAAAAACTACAAATCCGATCGACACGAAAATTACTTAGCACACCTCCAGTGGATGCTGGCTTCGAAACGACACCTCAACGGAGTCTGTGCGTGTAGCGGTTTGGGCCGCATTAATTGCGGAAATCAACTGAATAATAAGAATAAGTTAGCAGCGTTCGGATTACAACATTAATACTAGATGTGTATTTCCTGAAGGAAGTACAGATAGTGGCTTGAAATGCTGCCCAGGCTGCCCCTTTAAGAGAGACTTGCCTGCTGCACCTGCAAGACTTTCAACTCAGGATCCGTTTTAACTGTGGGTGCCTCTCAGGGGCCACTTTGGCCTCAGGGTCCGATTTTGTGGGTGGGGCCCGATTTTGTGGGTGGGGCCCTTCAGGGTCCGATTTGGTGGGTGGGGCCCCTCAGGGTCCAATCTTGTGGCCGGGGCCCCTCAGGGTCCAATTTTGTGGGTGGGCCCCTCAGAGTCCAATTTTGTGGCCGGGGCCCCTCAGGGTCCGATTTGGTGGGTGGGGCCCCTCAGGGTCCGATTTGGTGAGCGGGGCCCCTCAGGGTCCGATTTAGTGAGCGGGGCCCCTCAGGGTCCGATTTGGTGGGTGGGGCCCCTCAGAGTCGGATTTGGTAGGTGGGGCCCCTCCGGGTTCTATTTGGTGAGCGGGGCCACTCTAGGTCTGATTTGGTAGGCGGGCCACTCTGGGTCCGATTTGGTGGGCGGGGCCCCTCAGAGTTCTATTTGGTCAGCGGGGCCCCTCAGGGTCCGATTTTGTGGTTGGGGCATTTCAGAATCCGATTTAGTGGGCGGGGCCCCTCAGGGTCCGATTTGGTGGGCAGGGCCCCTCAGGGTCCGATTTTGTGGCCGGGTCCCCTCAGGGTCTGGATTTGTGGGTGGGGCCCCTCAGGGTCCGATTTTGTGGGTGGGGCCCCTCAGAGTCCGATTTTGTGGGTGGGGCCCTCAGGATCTGATTTTGTGGCCGGGGTACCTCAGGGTCCGATTTTGTGGCCGGGGCCCTGAGGGTCCAATTTTGTGGGTGGGGCCCCTCGGTCCGATTTTGTGGGTGGGGCCCCTCAGGGTTCAATTTTGTAGGTGGGGTCCCTCAGGGTCCGATTTTGTGGCCGGGGCCCCTCAGGGTCCGATTTTGTGGCCGGGGCCCATCAGGGTCCGATTTTGTGGTTGGGGCCCCTCAGGGTCCGATTTTGTGGGTAGGGCCCCTCAGGGTCAGATTTTGTGAGTGGAGCCCCCTGGGTCCATTTTGGTGGGCGGGGCCACTCTGGGTCCGATTTAGTGGGCGGTGCCCCTCATGGTCCAATTTGGTGGGCGGGGCCCCTCATGGTCTGACTTGGTGGGCGGGGCCCCCCTGGGTCCGATTTGGTGGGTGGGGCCCCTCTGGGTCCGATTTGGTGGGCGGGGCCCTTCAGGGTCTGATTAAGTGGGCGGGGACCCTCTGGGTCCGATTTGGTGGGCGGGGCCCTTCAGCGTCCAATTTGGTGGGCGGGGTCAATCTGGGTCCGATTTGGTGGGCGGGGCTCCTCAGGTTCCGATTTGGTGGGCGGGGCCCCTCAGGGTCCGATTTGATGGGCGGGGCCACTTTGGGTCCGATTTGGTGGGCGGGGTCACTCTGGGTCCGATTTGGTGGGCGGGGCTTCTCAGGGTCTGATTTGGTGGGTGGGGCTCCTCAGGGTCCGATTTGGTGGACGGGGCCCCTCAGGGTCTGATTTGGTGGTTGGGGCCCCTCAGGGTCTGATTTGGTGGTTGGGGCCCCTCAGGGTCTGATTTGGTGGTTGGGGCCCCTCAGGGTCCGATTTTGTGGCTGGGGCCCCTCAGAATCTGATTTTGTGGGTGGGGCCCCTCAGGGTCTAATTTGGTGGGCGGGGCCTCTCTGGGTCTGATTTTGTGGGTTGGGCCCCTCAGGGTCCGATTTTGTGGCCGGGGCCCCTCAGGGTCCGATTTTGTGTCCGGGGCCCCTCAGGGTCCGATTTTGTGGCCGTGCCTCTCAGGGTCCGATTTTGTGGATGGGGCCCCTCAGGGTCCGATTTTGCAGCCGGAGCCTCTCAGGGTCCGATTTTGTGGTTGGGGCCCCTCAGGATCTGATTTTGTGGCCGGGGTCCCTCAGGGTCCGATTTTGTGGGTGGGGCCCCTCAGGATCCGATTTTGTGGTTGGGGCCCCTCAGGGTTCAATTTTGTAGGTGGGGTCCCTCAGGGTCCGATTTTGTGGCCGGGGCCCGTCATGGTCCGATTTTGCGGCCGGGGGCCGGCAGGGTCCGATTTTGTGGTTGGGGCCCCTCAGGGTCCGATTTTGTGGGTAGGGCCCCTCAGGGTCCGATTTTGTGAGTGGGGCCACTCAGGGTCCGATGTTGTGGCCGGATCCCCTCAGGGTCCGATTTTGTGGGTGGGGCCCCTCAGGGTCCAATTTTGTGGTCGGGGCCCCTCGGGGTCCAATTTTGTGGGTGGTGCCCCTTAGGGTCCGATTTTGTGGGTTGGGCCCCTCAGGGTACAATTTGGTGGGCGGGGCCACTCTGGGTCTGATTTGGTGGGCGGGGCCACTCTGGGTCTGATTTGGTGGGCGGGGCCACTCTGGGTCCAATTTGGTGGGCGGGGCCACTCTGGGTCTGATTTGGTGAGCTGGGCCCCTCAGGGTCTGATTTGGTGGGCGGGATCTATCAGTCCGATTTGGTGGGCGGGGACCCTCGGGGTCCGATTTGGTTGGCGGGGACCCTCGGGTTCCGATTTGGTGGGCGGGATCCCTCGGGGTTCGATTTGGTGGGCGGGATCCCTCGGGGTTCGATATGGTGGGCGGGGCCCCTCAGAGTTCAATTTGGTCAGCGGGGACCCTCAGGGTCAGATTTTGTGGTTGGGGCCTTTCAGAATCCGATTTAGTGGGCGGGGCCCCTCAGGGTCAGATTTGGTGGGCGGGGCCCCTCAGGGTCCAATTTGGTGGGCGGGGCCCCTCAGGGTCAAATTTGGTGGGCGGTGCCCCTCAGGGTCCAATTTGGTGGGCGGGGCCACTCTGGGTCTGATTTGGTGGGCGGTGCCACTTTGGGTCTGATTTGGTGGATGGGGCCCTTCAGGGTCTAATTTGGTGGGCGGGGCCCCTCGGGGTCCGATTTTGTGGGTGGGGCCCCTCAGGGTCCGATTTTGTGGCTGGGGTCCCTCAGGGTCTGATTTTGTGGGTGGGGCCCCTCAGGGTCCGATTTTGTGACCGGGGCCCCTCTGGGTCTGATTTTGTGGTTGGGGCCCCTCAGGGTCCGATGTTGTGGCCGGATCCCCTCAGGGTCCGATTTTGTGGGTGGGGCCCCTCAGGGTCCAATTTTGTGGTCGGGGCCCCTCAGGGTCCAATTTTGTGGGTGGGGCCCCTTAGGGTCCGATTTTGTGGGTTGGGCCCCTCAGGGTACAATTTGGTGGGCGGGGCCACTCTGGGTCCAATTTGGTGGGCGGGGCCACTCTGGGTCCGATTTGCTGAGCTGGGCCCCTCAGGGTCTGATTTGGTGGGCGGGATCTATCAGAGTCCGATTTGGTGGGCGGGGCCCCTCAGGGTCCGATTTGGTTGGCGGGGACCCTCAGGGTCCGATTTGGTTGGCGGGGACCCTCGGGGTCAGATTTGGTGGGCGGGATCCCTCGGGGTTTGATTTGGTGGGCGGGATCCCTCGGGGTTCGATTTGGTGGGCGGGATCCCTCGGGGTTCGATTTGGTGGGCGGGGCCCCTCAGAGTTCAATTTGGTCAGCGGGGACCCTCAGGGTCCGATTTTGTGGTTGGGGCCTTTCAGAATCCGATTTGGTGGGCGGGGCCCCTCAGGGTCCAATTTGGTGGGCGGGGCCCCTCAGGGTCCAATTTGGTGGGCGGGGCCCCTCAGGGTCCAATTTGGCGGGCGGGGCCACTCTGGGTCTGATTTGGTGGGCGGTGCCACTTTGGGTCTGATTTGGATGAGGCCCTTCAGGGTCCAATTTGGTGGGCGGGGACACTGAGTCTGATTTTGTGGGTTGGTCCGCTCAGGGTCCGATTTTGTGGCCGGGGCCCCTCAGGGTCCGATTTTGTGTCCGGGGCCCCTCAGGGTCCGATTTTGTGTCCGGGGCCCCTCAGGGTCCGATTTTGTAGCCGCTGCCTCTCAGGGTCCGATTTTGCGGTTGGGGCCCCTCGGTCCGATTTTTGGGGCCGGGGCCCTTCAGGGTCCGATTTTGTAGCCGCTGCCTCTCAGGGTCCGATTTTGCGGTTGGGGCCCCTCGGTCCGATTTTTGGGGCCGGGGCCCCTCAGGGTCCGATTTTGCGGGTGGATCCCCTCAGGGTCCGATTTTGCTGGTGGGGCCCCTCAGGGTCCGATTTTGCGGGTGGGGCCCCTCAGGGTCCGATTTTGCGGGTGGGGCCCCTCAGGGTCCGATTTTGCGGATGGGGCCCCTCAGGGTCAGATTTTGTGGCCGGGGCCCCTTAGGGTCCGATTTTGCGGGTGGGTCCCCTTAGGGTCCGATTTTTGGCCGGGGCCCCTCAGGGACCGATTTTGAGGGTGGGGCCCCTCAGTGTCTAATTTGGTGGGCGGGGCCCCTCAGGGTACAATTTTGTGGGTTGGGCCCCTTAGGGTCCGATTTTGTGGGTTGGGCCCCTCAGGGTACAATTTGGTGGGCGGGGCCACTCTGGGTCCAATTTGGTGGGCGGGGCCCCTCAGGGTACAATTTGGTGGGCGGGGCCCCTCAGGGTCCGATTTTGTGAGTGGGGCCCCTCAGGGTCCGATTTTGTGGCTGGGGCCCCTCAGGGTCCGATTTTGTGGCTGGGGCCCCTCAGGGTCTGATTTTGTGGGTGGGGCCCCTCAGGGTCCGATTTTGTGACCGGGGCCCCTCTGGGTCTGATTTTGTGGTTGGGGCCCCTCAGGGTCCGATTTTGTGGCCGGGGTCTCTCAGGGTCCGATTTTGTGGCTGGGGCCCCTCAGGGTCTGGATTTGTGGGTGGGGCCCATCCGGGTCAGATTTTGTGGGTGGGGCCCCTCAGGGTCCGATTTTGTGGCTGGGGCCCCTCATGGTCTGACTTTGTGGCTGTGGCCCCTCAGGGTCTGATTTTGAGGGTGGGGCCCCTCAGGGTCTAATTTGGTGGGCGGGGCCCCTCAGGGTCAGATTTTGTGGGTGGGGCCCCTCAGGGTCCGATTTTGTGGCTGGGGCCCCTCAGGGTCTGATTTTGTGGCTGGGGCCCATCAGGGTCTGATTTTGTGGGTGGGGCCCCACAGGGTCTGATTTTGTGGGTGGGGCCCCTCAGGGTCCGATTTTGTGGCTGGGGTCCCTCGGGGTCTGATTTTGTGACTGAGGCCCCTCTGGGTTCGATTTTGTGGCCGGGGTCTCTCAGGGTCCGATTTTGTGGGTGGGGCCCCTCAGCGACCGATTTTGAGGGTGGGGCCCCTCAGGGTCTAATTTGTTGGGCGGGGCCCCTCAGGGTCCGATTTTGTGGGTGGGGTCCCTCATGGTCTGATTTTGTGGGTGGGGCCCCTCAGGTTCTGATTTTGTGGTTGGGGCCCCTCAGGTTCTGATTTTGTGGCTGGGGTCCCTCAGGGTCTGATTTTGTGGGTGGGGCCCCTCAGGGTCCGATTTTGTGACTGGGGCCCCTCAGGGTCTGATTTTGTGGTTGGGGCCCCTCAGGGTCCGATTTTGTGTCCGGGGCCCCTCAGGGTTCGATTTTGTAGCCGGTGCCTCTCAGGGTCCGATTTTGTGGTTGGGGCCCCTCAGGGTCAGATTTTTGGGGCCGGGGCCCCTCAGGGTCCGATTTTGCGGGTGGAGCCCCTCAGGGTCCAGTTTTGCGGGTGGGGCCCCTCAGGGTCCGATTTTGCGGGTGGGGCCCCTCAGGGTCCGATTTTGTGGCCGGGGCCCCTTAGGGTCCGATTTTGCGGGTGGGGCCCCTCAGGGTCCGATTTTGTGGCCGGGGCCCCTCAGGGTCCGATTTTGTGGCCGGGGCCCCTCAGGGTCCGATTTGGTGGGCTGTGCTACTCTGGGTCTGATTTTTTGAGCGGGGCCACACTGGGTCCGATTTGGAGGCCCTTTAAGACTCATTTTGGTGCGCTGGCCCTTTAAGAATCACTGTGGCACGTCGGCCCTTTAAGAGCCAGGGTGGCTCACTGGGCTTCTAAATCCACTTTGTCGCACATTCTATCTCAGGGGCATGTGTTATGTGATGAAGCTAGATTTGCATTTGTGCTGTGGGTTTCACTTTAAGAGCTGATATTATGTGGCAGAAGCTCTGTCCTTGGGATGTCATGTGACGTTCGTAGGCGTTGGCATAGTAACTGGGTCTGCCTGCGCATATCAATGAGCTTAACTGCCATTTCAATCGCCTCAGGGCACGTTTTGCCATTACCCATTGAAAAGCATTGGAGACTGTGCATTCCAATGACGGGAAAAAAAAATTTCAAACGCAAATTGCGCAAAAACTACAAATCCGATCGACACGAAAAATACTTTGCACACCTCTCGTGGACGCTGGCTTCGAAACAACACCTCAACGGCGTCTGTGCGTGTAGCGGTTCGGGCTGTATTAATTGCGGAAATCAACTTAATAATAATAATAAGAAAAAGAATAAGTTAGCAGCGTTCGGATTACAATATAGTGGTTTTTTCAAACCACTATAATAAGTTAGCAGCGTTCGGATTACAATATAGTGTTTTTTTCAAACCACTATAATAAGTTAGCAGCGTTCGGATTACAATATAGTGGTTTTTTCAAACCACTATAATAAGTTGGCAGCGTTCGGATTACAATGTAGTGGTTTTTTCAAACCACTATAATAAGTTAGCAGCGTTCGGATTACAATATAGTGTTTTTTTCAAACCACTATAATAATTTAGCAGCGTTCGGATTACAATATGGTGTTTTTTTCAAACCACTATAATAAGCAGCGTTCGAATTACAATATGGTGGTTTTTTCAAACCACTATAATAAACTAGATGTGTATTTCCTGAAGGAAGTACAGATAGTGGTTTGAAATGGTGCCCGGGCTGCCCCTTTAAGAGAGACTTGCCTGCTGCCCCTGCAAGACTTTCAACTCAGGATCCGTTTTAACTGTGGGTGCCTCTCAGGGGCCACTTTGGCCTCAGGGTCCGATTTTGTGGGTGGGACCCCTCAGGGTCCAATTTGGTGGGCGGGGCCACTCAGGGTACGATTTGGTGAGTTGGGCCCCTCAGAGTTCAATTTGGTCAGCGGGGCCCCTCAGGGTCCGATTTTGTGGTTGGGGCCTTTCAGAATCCGATTTAGTGGGCGGGGCCCCTCAGTGTCCGAATTGGTGGGCGGGGCCCCTCAGGGTCCGATTTGGTGGGCGGGCCCCCTCAGGGTCCGATTTGGTGGGCGGGGCCCCTCAGGGTTCGATTTGATGGGCGGGGCCCCTCAGGGTCCGATTTGGTGGACGGGGCCCCTCAGGGTCCGATTTGGTGGGCGGGGCCACTCTGGGTCTGATTTGGTGGGCAGGGCCACTCTGGGTCCGATTTGGTGGGCGGGGCACTTCAGGGTCCAATTTGGTGGGTGGGGTCACAGTGATTTTGTGGGTTGGGCCCCTCAGGGTCCGATTTTGTGGCCGGTGCCTCTCAGGGTCCGATTTTGTGGTTGGGGCCCCTCAGGGTCCGATTTTGTGTCCGGAGCCTCTCAGGGTCTGATTTTGTGGCCGGATCCCCACAGGGTCCGATTTTGTGGGTGGGGCCACTCTGGGTCTGATTTGGTGGGCGGGGCCACTCTGGGTCCAATTTGGATGCCAGGGTGGCTCAGCCTCCTATTTGTAGGCCGGGTCTATCAGCCTCCGATTTGGAGCCTTGGGTCACTCAGCTTTCGATTTGGCACGCCGGCCCTTTAAGACTCATTTTGGTGCGCCAGCTCTTTAAGAATCACTTTGGCGCGTCGGCCCTTTAAGAGCCAGGGTGGCTCAATGGGCTTCTAAATCCACTTTGGCGCACATTCTCTCTCAGGGGCATACGTCATGTGATGAAGCTAGATTTGCATTTGTGCTGTGGGTTTTGCTTTAAGAGCTGATATTATGTGGCAGAAGCTCTGTCTTGGAGAGGTCATGTGACGTTCGTAGGCGTTGGCATAGTAACTGGGTCTGCCTGCGCATATCAATGAGCTTAACTGCCATTTCAATCGCCTCAGGGCATGTTTTGTCTATAGCAAAATTTCCCCATTCAAATGCATTGAGACAGTGCATTCCAATGACGGGAAAAAAAAATTTCAAACGCAAATTGAGCAAAAACTACAAATCCGATCGACACGAAAAATACTTAGCACACCTCTCATGGACGCTGGCTTCGAAACGACACCTCAACGGAGTCTGTGCGTGTAGCGGTTCGGGCCGCATTAATTGCGGAAATCAACTTAATAATGATAATAATAACTAGATGTGTATTTCCTGAAGGAAGTACAGATAGTGGTTTGAAATGGTGCCCGGGCTGCCCCTTTAAGAGAGACTTGCCTGCTGCCCCTGCAAGACTTTCAACTCAGGATCCGTTTTAACTGTGAGTGCATCTCAGGCGCCACTTTGGCCTCAGGGTCCGATTTTGTGGGTGGGGCCCCTCAGGGTCCGATTTAGTGGCCAGGGCCCATAAGGGTCCGATTTGGTGGGTGGGGCCCCTCAGGGTCCGATTTAGTGGCCGGGGCCCCTCAGGGTCTGATTTGGTGGGTGGGGACCCTCAGGGTCCGATTTGGTGGGCGGGGCCCCTCAGAGTTCAATTTGGTGAGCGGGGCCCCTCATGGTCCGATTTGGTGAGCGGGGCCCCTCAGAGTTCAATTTGGTGAGCGGGTCCCCTCATGGTCCGATTTGGTGAGCGGGGCCCCTCTGTGTCCGATTTGGTGGGCGGGGCCCCTCAGGGTCCGATTTGGTAGGCGGGGGCACACTTTGGCGCACATTCTCTCTCAGGGGCATGCGTCATGTGATGAAGCTAGATTTGCATTTGTGCTGTGGGTTTCCTTTAAGAGCTGATATTATGTGGCAGAAGCTCTGTCCTGGGGGCGTCATGTGACGTTCGTAGGCGTTGGCATAGTAACTGGGTGTTCCTGCGCATATCAATGAGCTTAACTGCCATTTCAATCGCCTCAGGGCACGTTTTGCCATTTCCCATTCAAATGCATTGAGACAGTGCATTCCAATGACGGGAAAAAAAAATTTCAAACGCAAATTGCGCAAAAACTACAAATCCGATCGACACGAAAAATACTTAGCACACCACTCGTGGACGCTGGCTTCAAAACAACACCTCAACGGAGTCTGTGCGTGTAGCGGTTCGGGCCGCATTAATTGCGGAAATCAACTGAATAGTAATAATAATACTAGATGTGTATTTCCTGAAGGAAGTACAGATAGTGGTTTGAAATGGTACCCGGCTGCCCCTTTAAGAGAGACTTGCCTGCTGCCCCTGCAAGACTTTCACCTCAGGATCCGTTTTAACTGTGGGGGCCACTCGGGGGCCGATTTGGTGGGCGGGGCCAGAGAGAGAGAGAAAGAAAGAAAGAAAGAGAACAGAGAGAGAGAAACAGAGAAAGAAAAATTCTATAAAGATAATATAGCAGCCCAGCTCCCATTGTAGTGCCTACCTGAGCCTCCTGGTGCAGGACATATCATGATCCGCTCACATGGCCGACATCCCCGATTCCAAGGCGATCCACTGTCCGCGCTATCAGAGGAGGACATGGTAATGGATCTGAAGCATTCCCTGAGGTGCCTCCATGGTTCCGTCACAATCTCCTCCCGAAATTACCTCATTTCTGGTCAGCTTCCAGCACGTCACTTCCGGTAGAAAGTTACGTGCAAGTTTTAAATTGCTCCTTGGGGCTCCGCTGTGTACTCCTGTGTCTCGCGGGGAAAGTATGCTCCCGGCTGGGGCAGTCTCTCTCTCAAAATCGGGACTGTCTCGCTGGATCCGGGACAGTTGGGGCACGGGAGGTATAAATGCTCCCCACCATACACCTCGTACACCCCCGGCTCTGCTCCGCTCCATAAACACACGGCTCTGCTTCATAAACACTCAGCTCCCCTCCGTACCCCTCGTACACACACGGCTCTGCTCAGTACACCTCGTACACACACGGCTCCGCTCCGTACACCTCGTACACACACGGCTCTGCTCCGTACACCTCGTAGACACACGGCTCTGCTCCATACACCTTGTAAAACCCCTCCTGACCCCACACAAGTACACACACGGCTCTACTACATCCACCTTGTAAAACCCTCCTGACCCCACACAAGTACACACACGGCTCTGCTACATCCACCTTGTAAACCCCTCCTGACCCACACAAGTACACAAACGGCTCTGCTACATCCACCTTGTAAAACCCCTCCTGACCCACACAAGTACTCACACGGCTCTGCTACATCCACCTTGTAAAATCCCTCCTGACCCCACACAAGTACACACACGGCTCTGCTACATCCACCTTGTAAAACACCTCCTGACCCAGACAAGTACACACACAGCTCTGCTACATCCACCTTGTAAAACACCTCCTGACCCACACAAGTACACACATGGCTCTGCTACATCCACCATGTAAAACCCCTCCAGACCCCACACAAGTACACACACGGCTCTGCTACATCCACCTTGTAAACCCCTCCTCCTGACCCCACACAAGTACACACATGGCTCTGCTACATTCACCTTGTAAACCCCTCCTGACCCCACACAAGAACACACACGACCCTGCTACATCCACCTTGAAAAACCCCTCCCTGACCCCACACAAGTACACACACGGCTCTGCTACATCCACATTGTAAAACCCCTCCCTGACCCCACACAAGTACACACACGGCTCTGCTACATTCACCTTGTAAACCCCTCCTGACCCCACACAAGTACACACACGGCACTGCTACATCCACCATGTAAAACCCCACCTGACCCCACACAAGTACACACATGACTCTGCTACATCCACCTTGAAAAACCTCTCCTGACCCCACACAAGAACACACACGGCCCTGCTACATCCACCTTGTAACACCCCTCCCTGACCCCATACAAGTACACACACGGCTCTGCTACATCGACATTGTAAAACCCCTCCCTGACCCCACACAAGAACACACACGGCCCTGCTACATCCACCTTGTAACACCCCTCCCTGACCCCACACAAGTACACACACGGCTCTGCTACATCCACATTGTAAAACCCCTCCCTGACCCCACACAAGTACACACACGGCTCTGCTACATCCACATTGTAAAACCCCTCCTTGACCCCACACAAGTACACACACGGCACATCCACCTTGTAAAACCCCTCCCTTACCCCACACAAGTACACACACGGCTCTGCTACATCCACCTTGTAAACCCCTCCTGACCCCACACAAGTACACACACGGCCCTGCTACATCCACCATGTAAAACCCCTCCTGACCCCACACAAGTACACACAAGGCTCTGCTACATCCACCTTGTAACACCCCTCCCTGACCCCACACAAGTACACACACGGCTCTGCTACATCCACCTTGTAACACCCCTCCCTGACCCCACACAAGTACACACACGGCTCTGCTACATCCACATTGTAAAACCCCTCCTTGACCCCACACAAGTACACACACGACTCTGCTACATCCACCTTGTAAACCCCTCCTGACCCCACACAAGTACACACACGGCCCTGCTACATCCACCATGTAAAACCCCTCCTGACCCCACACAAGTACACACACGGCCCTGCTACATCCACCATGTAAAGCCCCTCCTGACCCCACACAAGTACACACAAGGCTCTGCTACATCCACCTTGTAAACCCCTCCTGACCCCACACAAGTACACACGCGGCTCTGCTACATCCACCTTGTAAAACCCCTCCTGACCCCACACAAGTACACGCACGGCTCTGCTACATCCACCTTGTAAACCCCTCCTAACCCCACACAAGTACACACACGGCCCTGCTACATCCACCATGTAAAACCCCTCCTGACCCCACACAAGTACACACAAGGCTCTGCTACATCCACCTTGTAAACCCCTCCTGACCCCACACAAGTGCACACGCGGCTCTGCTACATCCACCTTGTAAAACCCCTCCTGACCCCACACAAGTACACACACGGCTCTGCTACATCCACCTTGTAAAACCCCTCCTGACTCCACACAAGTACACACATGGCTCTGCTACATCCACCTTGTAAAACCCCTCCTGACCCCACACAAGTACACACACGGCTCTGCTACATCCACCTTGTAAAACCCCTCCTGACCCCACACAAGTACACACACGGCCCTGCTACATCCACCATGTAAAACCCCTCCTGACCCCACACAAGTACACACACGGCTCTGCTACATCCACCTTGTAAACCCCTCCTAACCCCACACAAGTACACACACGGCTCTGCTACATCCACCATGTAAAACCCCTCCCTGACCCCACACAAGTACACACAAGGCTCTGCTACATCCACCTTGTAAACCCCTCCTGACCCCACACAAGTACACACACGGCTCTGCTTCATCCACCTTGTAAACCCCTCCTGACCCCACACAAGTACACACACGGCTCTGCTACATCCACCTTGTAAACACCTCCTGACCCCACACAAGTACACACGCGGCTCTGCTACATCCACCTTGTAAAACCCCTCCTGACCCCACACAAGTACACACGCGGCCCTGCTACATCCACCTTGTAAAACCCCTCCTGACCCCACACAAGTACACACGCGGCCCTGCTACATCCACCTTGTAAAACCCTCCTGACCCCACACAAGTACACACACGGCTCTGCTACATCCACCTTGTAAAACACCTCCCTGACCCCACACAAGTACACACATGGCTCTGCTACATCCACCTTGTAAACCCCTCCTGACCCCACACAAGTACACACACAGCTCGGCTTCATCCACCTTGTAAACCCCTCCTGACCCCACACAAGTACACACACGGCTCTGCTACATCCACCTTGTAAACCCCTCCTGACCCCACACAAGTACACACGCGGCACTGCTACATCCACCTTGTAAAACCCCTCCTGACCCCACACAAGTACACACGCGGCTCTGCTACATCCACCTTGTAAAACCCCTCCTGACCCCACACAAGTACACACGCGGCTCTGCTACATCCACCTTGTAAAACCCCTCCTGACCCCACACAAGTACACACACGGCTCTGCTACATCCACCTTGTAAAACCACCCCCGACCCCACACACGGCTCTGCTACATCCACCTTGTAAAACCCCTCCTGACCCCACACAAGTACACACACGGCTCTGCTACATCCACCTTGTAAAACCACCCCCGACCCCACACAAGTACACACGCGGCACTGCTACATCCACCTTGTAAAACCCCTCCTGACCCCACACAAGTACACACACGGCCCTGCTACATCCACCTTGTAAAACCCTCCTGACCCCACACAAGTACACACACGGCTCTGCTACATCCACCTTGTAAAACACCTCCCTGACCCCACTGTCCCACACATAAATGTTACCTCATCCATCCAGACCAGCACCGTAATGACAAGTGACCAGCACAGCAGAGTCCTGCAGCCGCCCTGATCATGAGACCCCTGACTCCTCCCCTCCTGTGACCTCATCACAGGTCCTGTGACAACACCGCACACAAGATTACAGCCAAAGGAAGCGATGACCATTGCTGGCAGTAAGGCTGTGTGCACACGATGCGGATATCCAGTGGATCCGCAGCGGATTTTACCGCGCAGAAACATTGCATATCCGCATTGTGATGTACAGTAGCCTTAACATCAATGAAAAAAAAAAAACGTACAGCAGATGCTGCGGATTTTTCTGCGCAGTTTTCCTGCGGTACAAAATCCGCAGCATGTTACTTCTTTTGTGCGGTTTTCCATCTCCCCTGTCACCAAATCCGCAGGAGGAAAACCACAGAAAACCGCAGGAAAAATGGAAGAAATCCGCAGGAAAAATGCAGGTCATTTATCCTGCGGATTTCTTCCATTCTGAGTGGAAAAATCCGCAGGGCTAAAAAGTCGTGTGCACTCAGCCTAAGGGGCTGCGTCACTGCGTGGGTCCCTCGTGGAGGGCGCAGGATGGGGTCAGTACATGGGGGGCGTGGCGGCGGCCGGCGGGTATCCCAGACAGCGTGAGTGGGTCCTCCCATCTCGCCAGGGCCCCGGCACTTGCCCGGGTGCTGACGCCGGCCCTGGCCTACGCATATCAATGAGCAAAAGGCCGGTTTCACATTAGCGCTTTTTAAGCCCCTCGCTTGTAGCGCCGCCTACTAGCGGACAGCGGCGCCTGCGATCGGCGCACCCTATCTTTAGCATAGGGTGCGCAGATCGTGCGCAGGCCGTGCGCTAGTTGCGCTTTGACCTGCGCTGCGCACTTTTGACAGTGCGCCGTGCGTGCCAAAATCCGAAAAGTTTGATTTTGGCGCGCACGGTGGGTGGGGCCCCTCAGGATCCGATTCGGTGGCCTGGGCTCCTCAGGATTTGAATTAGTGGCCGGGATTCCTCAGGGTCCAATTTTGTGGGTGGGGCCCCTCAGGGTCTGATTTTGTGGGTGTGGCCTCTCAGGGTCCGATTTTGTGGATGTGGACCCTCAGGGTCCGATTTTGTGGGTGGGTCCCCTCAGGGTCCGATTTTATGGGTGGGGCCCCTCAGGGTCCGATTTTGTGGGTGGGGCCCCTCATGGTCTGATTTTGTGGGTGGGGCCCCTCATGGTCTGATTTTGTGGGTGGGGCCCCTCAGGGTACGATTTTGTGGCCGGGGCCCCTCAGGGTACGATTTTATGGCCGGGGCCCCTCAGGGTCTGATTTTATGGCCGGGGCCCCTCAGGGTCTGATTTTGTGGGTGGGGCCCCTCAGGGCCTGATTTTGTGGCCAGGACCCCTCAGGGTCCGATTTTGTGGCCGGGGCCCCTCAGGGTCCGATTTTGTGGCCGGGTCCCCTCATGGTCCGATTTTGTGGCGATTTTCTTGGTTGGACCCCTCAGGGTCCGATTTTGAGGGTGGGGCCCCTCAGGGTCCGATTTTGTGGGCGGGGCCCCTCAGGGTCCGATTTTGAGGGCGGGGCCCCTCAGGGTCCGATTTTGTGGGCGGGGACCCTCAGGGTCCGATTTGGTGGGCGGGGACACTCGGGGTCCAATTTTGTGGGTGGGGCCCCTCTGGGTTCGATTTTGTGGCCGGGGTCTCTCAGGGTCCGATATTGTGGCCGGGGCCCCTCAGGGTCCGATTTTGTGGTTGGGGCCCCTCAGGGTCCGATTTTGTGGTTGGGGCCCCTCAGAGTCCAGTTTTGTGGTTGGGGGCCCTCAGGGTCCGATTTTGTGGCGGGGCCCCTCAGGGTCTGATTTTGTGGTTGGGGGTCCGATTTTGTGGCCGGCGCCCCTCAGGGTCTGATTTCGTGGCTGGGGCCCCTCAGGGTCCGATTTTGTGGTTGGGGCCCCTCAGTGTCCGATTTTGTGGCCGGGGCCCCTCAGGGTCCGATTTTGTGGTTGGGGTCGCTCAGGGTCTGATTTTGTGACTGGGGCCCCTCAGGGTCTGATTTTGTGGTTGGGACCCCTCAGGGTCTGATTTTGTGGCCGGGGCCCCTCAGGGTCCGATTTTGTGGCCGGGGCCTCTCAAGGTCCGATTTTGTGGCCGGGGCCCCTCAGGGTCCGATTTTGTGGCCGGGGTCTCTCAGGGTCCGATTTTGTGGTTGGGGCCCCTCAGGGTCCGATTTTGTGGTTGGGGGCCCTCACGGTCCGATTTTGAGTCCGGGGCCCCTCAGGGTCTGATTTCGTGGTTGGGACCCCTCAGGGTCCGATTTTGTGGCCGGGGCCCCTCAGGTTCCAATTTTGTGGCCAGGGCCCCTCAGGGTCCGATTTTGTGGGTGGGGCCCCTCAGTGTCCGATTTTGTGGCTGGGGCCCCTCAGGGTCCGATTTTGTTGGTTGGGCCCCTCAGGATCCGATTTTGAGGGTGGGGCCCCTCAGGGTTCGATTTTGTGGCCTGGGCCCCTCAGGGTCCGATTTTGTGGTTGGGGCCCCTCAGGGTCTGATTTTGTGGCCGGGTCTACTCAGGGTCCGATTTTGAGGGTGGGGCCCCTTAGGGTCCTATTTTGTGGTTGGGGGCCCTCAGGGTCTGATTTTGTGGGTGGGGCCCTTTAGAGTCCGATTTGGTTGGCGGAGCCCCTCAGGGTCTGATTTGGTGGGCGGGGCCTCTCAGGGTCCGATTTTTGAGGGAGGGCCCCCTCAGGGTCCGATTTTGAGGGCGGGGCCCCTGAGGGTCCGATTTTGTGGCCGGGGCCCCTCAGGGTCCGATTTTGGGGTTGGGGCCCCTCAGGGTCCGATTTTGTGGTTGGGGGCGCTCAGGGTCCAATTTTGTGGGTGGGGCCCCTCTGGGTTCGATTTTGTGGCCGGGGTCCCTCAGGGTCCGATTTTGTGGCCGGGGCCCCTCAGGGTCCGATTTTGTGGGTGGGGCCCCATAGGGTCCGATTTTGTGGGTGGGGCCTTCAGGGTCCGATTTTGTGGGTGGGGCTCCTCAGGGTCCAATTTGGTGGGTGGGGCCACTCTGGGTCTGATTTGGTGGGCGAGGCCACTCTCGGTCCGATTTTGTGGGCGGGGCCACTCTGGGTCCGATTTGGATGCCAGGGTTGCTCAGCCTCCTTTTTGTAGGCCAGGGTCTATCAGCCTCCGATTTGGAGCCTTGGGTCACTCAGCTTTCGATTTGGCACGCCGGCCCTTTAAGACTCATTTTGGTGCGCCGGCTCTTTAAGAATCACTTTGGCGCGTCGGCCCTTTAAGAGCCAGGGTGGCTCACTGGGCTTCTAAATCCACTTTGGCGCACACATTCTCTCTCAGGGGCATGCGTCATGTGATGAAGCTAGATTTGCATTTGTGCCGTGGGTTTAGCTTTAAGAGCTGATATTATGTGGCAAAAGCTCTGTTCTGGAGATGTCATGTGACGTTCGTAGGCGTTGGCATAGTAACTGGGTCTGCCTGCGCATATCAATGAGCTCAACTGCCATTTCAATCGCCTCAGGGCATGTTTTAAGCTTCCCATTGAAAAGCATTGACACAGTGCATTCCAATGACGGGAAAAAAAATTTTCAAATGCAAATTGCGCCAAAACTACAAATCCGATCGACACGAAAAATACTTAGCACACCTCTCATGGACGCTGGCTTCGAAACGACACCTCAACGGAGTCTGTGCGTGTAGCGGTTCGGGCCGCATTAATTGCGGAAATCAACTTAATAATAATAAGAAGAAGAAGTTAGCAGCGTTCGGATTACAATATAGTGGTTTTTTCAAACCACTATAATTAGCAGCGTTCGGATTACAATATAGTGTTTTTTTCAAACCACTATAATAAGTTAGCATCGTTCGTATTACAATATCGTGTTTTTTTCAAACCACTATAGTAAGTTAGCAGCGTTCGGAATACAATATAGTGTTTTTTTCAAACCACTATAATAAGAAGAAGAAGAATAAGTTAGCAGCGTTCGGATTACAATATAGTGGTTTTTTCAAACCGCTATAATAAGTTAGCAGCGTTCGGATTACAATATAGTGTTTTTTTTCAAACCACTATAAATACATGATTTTGCCACATATGTGTACAGTGAATACTTACCAATTAGTTGCAAAGGTACTCACTTCAGAATCCTGTCCGGTGTGCTCTGGGCTTGAGGCAATGGTGATGAATGCTGCAAGAAAGAGACAGAAATAATTACAGACTGCAGGGAGAAAAACAGACACACAGCCATTAGCTTGTATACTCACATTTTTGTAAATTCAGTGTCTTCACAGATGTCTGGAGTCTTGCAATCTCTTCAACAGTTTGGAGAGTACTGGGCAATAAGTGTCCACACCCTCTTTTTATATATGTTTGTGTGGGGGGGTGTAAACAGCAAGTTAGATGTACAGGAGAATTTGTTTAAAATATAACCTTTAATAGACCACTAAAAAGAACCATAGGTTCATAGACCAATTAGACAAACAAAGGACAACACACCAAAAACACATATAAACACTACTCACTTTAGTGATGTAATACCAGAAGAGTATGAGTAGTTGGAGGATATTATAATAAACAATGCCCCATACTAATCAAAATAAACCATTTCATGACTACACCACAACATAGCCAACTGGCATAGTGTCGTGACCGTGGACGCGGCCCAGCCGACGCCTCCACGTCGCCCGACCACGACAACGTGGGGTGAGCGTCCCAGGTGGGGACGGAATGTGGACCCACTGGACCACATAGGGTAACCTGGACCTACCCAGACTAGGGAAGGATAGCAAGCAGGGTTTGTGGCAGCTGAGCATGTGGAAAAGATGGTGACGTGCAGAACTATATGACACCGCACAACTTAAGGTATGAAGACATAAAGTTTACTCAAACAAAAATGCAGTACAAGAACGAAACATAACTATGCCAGGCTCCTGATTCCGCACATCAGGGAAAGCTACACGTCTCAGGATAACAGAGGAAGGCATGAGGACAATCACGGGTTGATGCCGTCCTGGGTCAACTGGCACAGGCATACTAGGACGGCCTCCCTCCCAGGTGTAGCACAGGCTCAGCAGGAGAACATCAGACACCGACCTCGGACAGACGTCAGACGATGGCAGGGGTAATTATGGGTTGATGCAGTCCAGGGTCATCTGGCACCGGCATAACAGGATGGCCTCTCTCTCAGGCCTCAGGCGTAGCATAGGCTCAGCAGGAGAACATCAGACACCGATCTAGGACAGACGTCATCACAGGGTGGACCCCAGGGAAGCGGCGGAACATGAGGACAGGAACAGGAACTCCGGCATGACAACAGGTCATCGGCTGGTTGCATCCAGGCAGAGCCGTCACAGTGAAACAAGGCTGGAGACTCCCCAGGAACACAGGAACTACCGACTCTGGAACACAGGCTGGACAACGGAACAGACATCTGGACTCTGGCTGGAAAACCTGGACCACAAGACACAAGGCTGGGGACTCCCCAGGAACACAGGCAGGACCGACTCTGGAACACAGGCTGTACCAACAGCACCACGGACCAGACATCTTGACATGGGCTTGACAACCAGGACCATGAACCGCACATCTGGACACGGGCTAGACAACCAGGACCATGGACTGGACACCAAGACACATCAGGACAGACAGGACATGGACTGGACATCGGAACCGGACTGGACACCGGAACACGGACTGGACATCAGGGGACAAGCTGGACATCACGTCATCAGGAAGGACATCTAGACATCAGGACATCAAGGCACCAGGCGGACATCAGATCTCAGGCAGGACATCAGGACACCAGGCAGACATCAGGACTCATATCTCAGATAGAACATCAGAACACTGGCATCCATCTCCGGACATCTGGCAGCTATCGACAGGCTCCGGACATGAGGCTGCAGTCATCAGACTCCGTTCATCGGGCAGGGAAGGATAGGATGCGGACATCTGGCTGAGGACATCAGGCACAGCACATCTGGAAGTGGTCATCAGACACCGGACATCGGGCCGTGGTCATCAGGCTCCGGACAAGAGGCCTCTGTCATCGGGCTCTGGACATCTGGCAGTGACCTAAAAAGGAACCCAAGCGGTCTGGTGCAAGCCCCGCCGGGTTGGACTGGAACTGGCCAGAGATTGCCCTGAAAAACAAACTGATCACAGAGTAGCAGAAACTCAGCGGACACATCGGATTCTTACTTCCAAGATGAACCCAGGTTAGATCACAGAATGTCAGTTAGCAGAGTTACAGTCACTGGGCACAGGTTTCAAGACACAGAAAGACCGGGAACATAACACAGAGGACACAGTTCACACAGGGTCAGGTACAGGAACAGATCCAGGATCAAGGATTCAGGAAACAAGACACAACAGGAACGGGCCTGGATATCCAGCCTCCAGGAAAGGCGATCTGGGTATTCTGCCCCCAGAGCAGGCGGAAAAACAAGACAGGACAAAGGGTATCAGCTCTCCCAGAACTGATCGGAATCAGGGCAGGAGCTGAACACACAAACACACATGGCTAGGTTCAGGAACTCAATGTGAAGCTCTGGCCACGCCCCGCAGGGCAGGGGAACTTTATATAGGAGCTGCTTCACAGCGATAGGCTGGAGCAGCAATTCTAGCACACACCCATTCCTCATAAAAGGAAGGGAGGTGTGGCCGCACGCACTCTAAGCACAGCCAGACACAAATCAGCATTGCAAAGGACACGTGGCAAGAGCTGTAAGCCTGAACACACGTGGTAAGTCATGCACAGTGCAGAGGACCTTGCAACCCGCAGATAGCTTTCCACAGTGGCAGCCAGGGACCGCACAAGCGGGTGGTCATGCAGCGCAGCAAAACCACACACACATGTACGGCTACGTAGCAGAGCCGGGAACTGAGCAGCATCCACACAGATAACTGACAACAGCATTTCAGCTCATTAGGGGGAGAGGAGCAAAGGGTTAAAGCAGAGACATACAGAGTAACCAGAGAAACAAGGTACAAACACACCGGCGTTACACATAATATTGTTCAAAATGGATCACATCAATATCCTAGCCAAATTCAATACAGTTATTGTGGATGGAACAGTAAACCCATTAAATATTAACTCATAGATGAGAGAGTAGAAAACAGAAAAATCTCACCCAGTGCTGTTCCATTCTTCAGTAGGCTTTCTTAAGATCCAAAATCACCCATGTTATGAGCTCATTTTCTCCTTCACCTTTGATGTCCGATGAACTCCCTCTGCTGGTGAAAGGAGGTAGTAAAATTGATTTGGATGGGAAAAACCTGTCATCTGAACAGGTGGAGTGTGATTGGACATCCGGAATCTCTGAGTGGATATAAGGCCGCCGACGCCCTGCTGGGTTGCTGGTGATCCTCTGAGCTCTGGCCTCCAGTTTAGTCCTGTCTACTAAAGCTAAGTTTTTGCTCTGCTATTGTTCCATGAGATTTTGTCTGTTTACTTAGTGTTTGTGTTCAGCCAGCCCTGGTTGGGACTGGCTGAACTCCATTTTTGTCTCTGATCAGTTGATCTCTTTGCTGTTTTCAGAATATGCCTGAGTGCTGATATAGTGATTTTGAAGTCTAGTGACTTCAGGGCCTTTTCTATCAGACGTGTTGGACATTATTTTTGGCAGGGTTGTTGCGTGATTGCAGACAGTTGCTTTTCTTTCCTGTCCTATCTAGTTAGTGAGGGCCCCATCGTTTGCTCAGCCTGTCTTTCTGTCTGTGTTTGTGTTTTCATCTGTTTTCACCGTCAATACATGTTGGGGGCTGTCTATTGCTTTGGGGTCTGCTCTGGGGCAGTTTAGATTTCCCCTTTCTTTCTTTAGGTTTATTTAGTTCTCCGGCTGTGAATGAGGTGTCTAGGTCCACCGTAGGAACACCCCACGGCTACTGTTAGTTGTTGTGAATAGGATCAGGGGTCTGCAATCCGCTAGCTACCAACCTCTCCGGTTTTCTGGACTTAGCTTGTATTTTTGTTTTTTCCTCTTCCGGTGACTCATTTATAACACATCCACATCTGATGGGGGAGGCTTTTAATGAAGATCCATACAATACCCCAACACATGGACACATCCCAGATCATGCATAAATATAACTCCCAACGCGTTTCACTTGGCTAGTTCATCAGGGGGTAAAAGCCATTTCATGCAAGGGCAAATAAATTCCCTACAGTGGCATCCATCCATGGGCGGCACGGTGGCTTAGTGGTCCTGGGTTCGAATCCCACCAAGGACAACATCTGCAAGGAGTTTGTATGTTCTCCCGTGTTTGCGTGGGGTTTCCTCCGGGTACTCTGGTTTCCTCCCACATTCTAAAGACATGCTAATAGGGAATTTAGATTGTGAGCCCCATCAGGGACAGTGATGATGATGTGTGCAAACTGTAAAGCGCTGCGGAATATGTTAGCGCTATATAAAAAGAAAGATTATTATTATTTTATTCGGTCATCCTTGACAGCACCACCTGAGAGAGGGGATCCGCCCTTCAGGAACAGGAAACCTACAGATACAAAAGGGCGGCACCTCTCCCACGCATCAGTTGGTTTCCTGTTCCTAGAGGACGGGACTTCCTTCAGATCGTCCGTCATGGAGTCATCGAGGGATTCCCAGGCCGGCTGACCGACCCAGGTAGCGGGGGATCTCCTACCTCGGTCAAGCTCGGGGTCCCTGGAAGCGCCACGGTGGGGCCGGGTAGGTCGCCACGGCAGTGGTTGGAGCAGGTGGAGCAGAGGGTCCGGTGGACAGCCACCTCCAGAGTGCCGGCACCAGGAGGTATGTATGCCGGGCCCCTCCTGGTGCGCTCCCCCCGGGGGTCCGGTCTCCCTTTCCGTCCGGGCCGGCGGTTGCGCCCGGTCGGCGGGCGCAGGGTGGCGCGCGTGGGGGCTGCGGGCATGTCTGAGCCGGGGGCGCTGTGCCAGCTCCTTTCCGCGCGCTCTCGCGGTCTCAGACGAGCGGCGGAAGTGACGCGGCGGAAGGGCGGGGAACGCCGAAACTGGAAGTCGAGTGCCGGCCGGCTTCCAGTGTGCGCCGCGTGTGCGTGGCTGTCCGGGGTAGCGCGTGGTGCCCGGGGCAGGGGGGTGGCTGGTGCATGCAGGGGGGAGGTCGCGGGGGGGTCCCGGGTGGGAGGTGCCGCGCCAGAACCCTGCTCACCCGGACACTAGGAGGCCTTAAAAGGCAGGAGGTGACGCTGCTGGTGTGCTTCTGAAGGCCCAGCAATGGATACGACAGAAGCCCCCATAGAGCAGCAGGACGAGGTGCAGTAGCGCCCACAGAAACAGGCCACGGTAAAGCCTCATGCGAGTAGCCAGCAGAAGAAACAGAAACGAACGAGCGAACAGAGCCACAGAAGTTCCTCCAGACTAAAGGACCCTCCGGCCTCCCTCCGTGATCCGGTACCTGCCTCATCTGCATGGGTAAGAGATCTCCTTGAATGTACCCTGATGCAGTGTTCCCTTATGTTTTTTTTCGCAGGGGAAGAAGACTACGGGAAAACAGAAGCACAGGGAATGTGCCCTCTGTAGCTGCCCCTTGCCAGACGGCCACTCTAAAAAGTTGTGTCAGCCAGGCGTGCGACAAACGGTAGGGGTTGGAAGGGGACAGTGGCCCAGGGGTAGATTGACAGGCCCTTACACTCTCCCTCGTCCATACAGGTAGCAGAAGAAACGCCGGACTTCACCACAAGCCTGAGGGAGATAATCAGGACAGAGATGAAGGCCCTATCTAAAAGGGATTCTTCTAGGGGAAGAGAATTTAGTATCTCAGGTTCGGAGTCCTCGGCCGCCCCTAGGAACGATGACTCCTCAGATTCCCCGGCCTCCACTTCGTCGTCTTCGGAGGAAGACTCGAGTCGATTCTGCTTCCCTTTAGACCAAATGGATCGGCTAGTTAAAGCAATAAGGTCCACCATGGGGGTAGCAGATGCAAAGCCAGAACTTTCGGCACAGGACGTGATGTTCGGGGGTCTAGATCCCAGAAAGCGCAGGGCCTTTCCATTAAATGATAAGGTCCAGAGCCTGATAGGGAATGGAAGAGACCTGAAAAAAGGGGCTCCTTACCACATGCCTTCAAGCGGAGGTACCCGTTTGATGACCCAGTGGTAAACAGATGGGATAAGGCCCCTAAGCTGGACGCGGCAGTAGCCAAAGCCTCCAAAAAATCCTCCATACCGTTCGATGACATGGCCTCCTTAAAAGACCCGCTGGATAAAAAAGCGGATTCTTTCCTAAAGGGAACATGGGAGATGTCAGCAGGCGCACTAAGACCAGCAATAGCTGCCACATGTACGGCCAGATCTATGATGGTCTGGCTAGATCAACTGGATTCCTAACTGAAGGACGGAGCCTCAAGAGCATCCATTCGAAAAACTCTACCAATCATCCAATGTGCTGCTGCTTTTTTGGCTGATGCCTGAGTAGACTCTACGAGGATGGCGGCTAGGACCGCGGGTTTATCTAACGCAGCACGAAGGGCTCTCTGGTTAAAATGTTGGCCAGGAGATATCCAGGCCAGGTCACGACTCTGCTCCATTCCATGTGAAGGGGAATATCGGTTTGGCCCCGTCTTGGATGAACTTTTAGAGAAAGCCGGGGATGATAAAAAGAAGTTCCCCAGTCTGCCGAATCCTTCTTATAGACGTCCATTTACCAGGAAAGGATATTTCCGTAGAAGGCCGTCCAGGGATCAGGGCAGATGGGATGACAAAAGAAGGAGAGGTACAGGATTCATGTTCGGAGGAGGGGGGCGCCAGGAAGGTCTAGCACGTGACACTAAAAAGCCGCCCCAATGACTAGTTGCTCCGGTAGGGGGGAGACTAGCTGCCTTCTACCCAGCCTGGTCTATGATTTCTAGTAGTAACTGGATACTGGGGGTGATAGCTGCGGGTCTACGACTAGAATTTACCCGGGTTCCCCAAGATCGATTTAAGGTCACCCCACTCAGGACTTCCACGTCAGAACAAGCTGCCCTGGAGGCCGAGGTTCATGATCTTTGCCGCAAGAAGGTCCTAACTATGGTTCCAGAGGGAGAAAAGGGGAAAGGTTTCTACTCCCCTCTGTTCCTGGTCCGCAAGCCAGACAGCTCCTTTAGGACTATAATAAATCTTAAGTCCCTCAACGAATTCCTGGTCATACGCCAGTTCAAAATGGAGACAATTCAACAATAAAATTGCTGTTTCAAAATTGCTTTATGGTAGTGTTAGATTTAAAAGATGCCTACTACCATATACCCATTCATACAGCTCATTAGCGTTTCCTCAGAGTGGCGGTTCAGTTAGATGGGTCAGTTCAACATTTCCAATATGCGGCCCTCCCCTTTGGGGTGGCAGTCGCTCCCCGAGTGTTTACTAAAGTGGTAGCGGAAGTTATGGCCCATCTACGTGAATCAGACATTCTAGTAGTCCCCTACTTAGATGACTTCCTGATTGTAGGGAAAACGGCGAAACATTGTGTGGAACAGCTACAAAAGGCAATGTCTGCCCTAGAGCGGTTAGGATGGCTGCTTAACATAAAAAATCTCGGTTACAGCCGGTGAGAGTCCAACAATTCTTGGGCCTAATCCTAAATTCTGAGAAACAGGAATGCCGTCTGCCTCCGGAAAAGCTTGTTCGCCTACACTATCAGGTCCTGAACGCTTCCAATAACCCTACTATGTCCCTCAGGAAAGCCATGTCCCTTCTGGGTTCTCTTTCGTCCTGTATCCCGGCGGTCCAGTGGTCCCAGTTTCATTCAAGAACACTACAGGGCGAAGTCTTAGTGCATCAAAGAATCCTTAGGGGTTACTTAGAGGGCCAGCTAACCTTGTCCCGAAACACAAGGGAGTCCCTAGAGTGGTGGCTAGACAAGGATAATTTATCCAGAGGGGTTCCCTGGGAGTATGACATATCCCGCATAATCACCACGGATGCTAGCCCTTCCGGTTGGGGGGCTCATATGGGTAAGATTCTGGTCCAGGGCCTATGGGAGCATCATCAGATAGAAATGTCATCTATCCTGAAAGAGTTGACAGCAGTAGAACAGGCAGCTAAGAGGCTACTTGTGTATCTACAGGGCCATCATGTGCGAGTGTTCTCCGACAATCAGGTCACCGTGGCTTATATCAACCACCAAGGCAGGACTCGTTCCAAACCCCTGATGAATGTGGCAGAACGGTTGTTCCGGCTAGCAGAGCAGCATTTTCTATCTTTAACAGCTCTACACATAAAAGGGAAAGAAAATATCACGGCAGATTTCTTAAGCCGCAATCCGCTAAAACAAGGAGAATGGTCCCTAAAAACCTCCATCTTCGACCTGATTGTACAAAAGTGGGGACAACCAGAGGTAGGTCTCTTTGCCACCATGGAAAACAGAAAATTAAGACAATTCTGCTCCCTAAATCCCAGAGAGAACCCCTGGCAGTAGATGCCTTTCTGATAAAGTGGGACTTCAGGCTAGCATACGCCTTCCCTCCCCTATCGCTACTACCCCTAGTGATGAGGAAAATCAGGAGAGACAGAGCAAGGGTTATACTTATTGCTCCATTTTGGCCCAGGAGGGCATGGTTCTCATGCCTCAGGACCATGTCGGTTGTCGGTATCCGACCCTTGGTTCCTTCCGGACATCCCGGATCTCCTATCCCAGGGCCCAGTCTTTTATCCTCAGGTGGCTGGCCTACATCTGACGGCGTGGAGTTTGAACGGATACTGCTAAAAGAGAAAGGCTTCTCCCCAGACCTGATTAACACCCTACTTAAAAGTAGAAAAATCGTTACAACCAAAATCTATGTCAGAATTTGGAAGAAATTCCTTCAGGACTCTGGAATAGTCGCTGGGGGTTCAGCACCTATAAATCAAATTTTAGAGTTTCTTCAGAAAGGTCTGGATATGGGGCTTTCCACTAGTACCCTTAAAGTACAGGTATCAGCCTTGGGGGCCCTCTTTAGCTGCAACATCACGGGTAATTACTGGATCAGTAGATTGATTAAGGCAGCAGGTAGATCCAGGCCAATAGTGAAAGATAGGTTCATGCCGTGGGACTTGAACCTAGTCCTCACGGCTATGACAGAGGGTCCATTCGAACCTATTTCATCAGCTTCCATAAAAAACCTGTCCCTTAAAGTAGCCTTCCTGGTAGCTCTAACCTCAGCTCGTAGAGTAAGCGACATCCAGGCATTATCTAGGCGTCCTCCTTATATACAGTTTAACCCCTTCCTGACATGAGACGTACTATCCCGTCCACGGTACCCGGGCCCGTATGACCGGGGACGGGATAGTACGTCTACCGCGATCAGCGGCGCCCACGTGGTGAGCGCCGCTGATCGCGGCCGGGTGTCAGCTGATTATCACAGCTGACACCCGGCACAATGTGTCAGGGGCGGTCACGGACCGCCCCCGACACATTAACCCCTTGCACACCGCGATCAAACGCGATCGCGGTGTACCGGGAGTTAAAGGGAAGCATCGGCAGGGAGGGGGCTCCCTCCGTGCTTCCCTGAGCCCCCCACGGCAGCGCAATGTGCAGCGCTGCTGCGGGGGACTCCTATCCTCCAGGCCCCCGAATCCAAGATGGCGACGGGGGCCTTCGGGGGCCTGGGGAAGCTGGCTTCCTCAGTGCCTGCAAAGCGCAGGCATGAGGAAGCCTTGTGCACTGCCTGTGACAGATTGCTGATCTGTCACAGTGATCTGTGATGTGACAGATCAGCGATCTGTCACAGGACAGTGATGTCCCACCTGGGACTATGTAATAAAGTAAAAAAAAATTTAAAAAAAAGTGTAAAAATAAATTAAAAAAAATCGCCAAATAAATTAGTAAAAAAAAAAAAAAATATTCCCCAATAAATTCATTTTTTTAAAATAATAAAAAAAAAAAACAATAAATGTACACATATTAGGTATCGCCGCGTCCGTAACGACCTGCCCTATGAAACTGTCCCATTAGTTAACCCCTTTAGCGAACCCCTTAAAAAATAAAAATAAAAAACGAAGCAAAAAATAATGATTTATTATCATACCGCCAAACAAAAAGTGCAATAACGCGAGATCAAAAAGACGCATATAAATATCCATGGTACCGCTGAAAACGTCATCTTGTCCCGCAAAAAACAAGCCGCCACACAGCATCATCAGCAAAAAAATAAAAAAGTTATAACTCGCAGAATAAAGCGATGCAAAAATAATTATTTTTTATATAAAATAGTTTTCATTGCATAAAACCGACAAAAACATAAAAAAACGACCTAAATGAGGTATCGCTGTAACCGTACTGACCCGAAGAATAAAAGCGCTTTATCAATTTTACCGCACGCGGAACGGTGTAAACGCACCCCCCCCAAAAGAAATTCATGAAACGCTGGTTTTTGTTCATTCTGCGTCCCAAAAATCGGAATAAAAAGCGATCAAAAAATTTCACGTGCCCGAAAATGGTACCAATAAAAACGTCAACTCGTCCCGCAAAAAATAAGACCTCACATGACTCGGTGGGTCAAAATACGGAAAAATTATAGCTCTCAATATGTGGTGATGCAAAAACTATTTTTACAATAAAAAGCGTCTTTTAGCGTGCGACAGCCGCCAAACATAAAAACCGCCATAAATAGTAAATCAAACCCCCCGTTATCACCCCTTTAGTTAGGGAAAAATAATAAAATAAAAAAAATGTATTTATTTCCATTTTTCCATTAGGGTTAGGGCTAGGGTTAGGGCTAGGGGTGGGTTAGGTTAGGGTTAGGGCTAGGGTTAGGGTTAGGGCTAGGGTTAGGGTTAGGGCTAGGGCTAGGGTTAGGGCTAGGGTTAGGGCTAGGGTTAGGGCTAGGGTTAGGGCTAGGGTTAGGGCTAGGGTTAGGGGCGTGTTGGGGTTCGGGTTGGAGTTAGAATTGGGGGTTTCCACTGTTTGGGCACATCAGGGGCTCTCCAAATGCAACATGGCGTCTGATCTCAATTCCAGCCAATTCTGAGTTGAAAAAGTCAAATGGTGCTCCTTCCCTTCCAAGCTCTGCTATGCGCCCAAACAGTGTTTTACCCCCTCATGTAGGGTATCAGCCTACTCAGGACAAATTGCAAAACAATTTTTGGGGTCCAATTTCTCCTGTTACCCTTAGGAAAATAAAAAATTGGGGGCAAAAATATCATTTTTGTGGAAAAAAAATGATTTTTTTATTTTCACGTCCGAGTGTTATAAACTTCTGTGAAGCACTTGGGGGTTCAAAGTGCTCACCACACATCTAGATAAGTTCCGTGGGGGGTCTAGTGTCCAAAATGGGGTCACTTGTGGGGAGTTTCAATAGTTTAGGTACATCAGGGGCTCTCCAAACGCACATGACAACCGCAGACCATTCCATCAAAGTCTGCGTTCCAAAACGTCACTGCTTCCCTTCCGAGCCCCGACGTGTGTCCATACAGTAGTTTTCTCCCACATATGGGGTGTCAGCGTACTCAGGACAAATTGGACAACAACTTTTGGGGTCCAATTTCTCCTGGTACCCTTGGGAAAATAAAAAAAATGGTGACTAAAAGATCATGTTTGTGGAAAAAATACGAATTTTTTATTTTCACGCCCGGGCGTTGTAAACTTCTGTGAAGCACTGGGGGGGTCAAAGTGCTCACCACACATCTAGATAAGTTCCTTGGGGGGTCTAGTTTACAAAATGGTGTCATTTGTGGGGGGTTTCCACTGTTTAGGTACATTAGGGGCTCTCCAAAGGCAACATGACACCCGCAGACCATTCCATCAAAGTCTGCATTCCAAAACGTCACTACTTCCCTTCCGAGCCCTGACGTGTGACCATACAGTAGTTTTCTCCCACATATGGGGTAGCAGCGTACTCAGGACAAATTGGAAAACAACTTTTGGGGTCCAATTTCTCCTGGTACCCTTGGGAAAATAAAAAAAATGGTGACTAAAAGATCATGTTTGTGGAAAAAATACGAATTTTTTATTTTCACGCCCGGGCGTTGTAAACTTCTGTGAAGCACTGGGGGGGTCAAAGTGCTCACCACACATCTAGATAAGTTCCTTGGGGGGTCTAGTTTACAAAATGGTGTCATTTGTGGGGGGTTTCCACTGTTTAGGTACATTAGGGGCTCTCCAAAGGCAACATGACACCCGCAGACCATTCCATCAAAGTCTGCATTCCAAAACGTCACTACTTCCCTTCCGAGCCCTGACGTGTGCCCATACAGTAGTTTTCTCCCACATATGGGGTAGCAGCGTACTCAGGACAAATTGGAAAACAACTTTTGGGGTCCAATTTCTCCTGGTACCCTTGGGAAAATAAAAAAATGGTGACTAAAAGATCATGTTTGTGGAAAAAATACGAATTTTTTATTTTCACGCCCGGGCGTTGTAAACTTCTGTGAAGCACTGGGGGGGTCAAAGTGCTCACCACACATCTAGATAAGTTCCTTGGGGGGTCTAGTTTACAAAATGGTGTCATTTGTGGGGGGTTTCCACTGTTTAGGTACATTAGGGGCTCTCCAAAGGCAATATCACACCCGCAGACCATTCCATCAAAGTCTGCATTCCAAAACGTCACTACTTCCCTTCCGAGCCCCGACGTGTGCCCATACAGTAGTTTTCTCCCACATATGGGGTATCAGCATACTCAGGACAAATTGGACAACAACTTTTGGGGTCCAATTTCTCCTGGTACCCTTGGGAAAATAAAAAAATGGTGACTAAAAGATCATGTTTGTGGAAAGAATACGAATTTTTTATTTTCACGCCCGGGCGTTGTAAACTTCTGTGAAGCACTGGGGGAGTCAAAGTGCTCACCACACATCTAGATAAGTTCCTTAGGGGGTCTAGTTTCCAAAATGGTGTCATTTGTGGGGGGTTCCACTGTTTTGGTACATCAGGAGTTTTCCAAACGCGACATGGTGTCCGATCTCAATTCCAGCCAAAAACGTCAAATGGCGCTGCTTCCCTTCCGAGCTCTGCCATGCCCCCAAATAGTGGTTTACCCCCACATGTGGGGTATCAGCGTACTCAGGACAAATTGCACAATAACTTTTAGGGTCCTGTTACCCTTGGAAAAATAAGAATTGAGGGTGAAAAGATCATTTTTGTGGAAAAAATATGATTTTTTAATTGTATGGCTTTATGTTATAAACTTCTGTGAAGCCCATGGGGGTTCAAAGTTCTCACCACACATCTAGATAAGTTCCTTAGGGTGTCTAGTTTCCTAAATGGTGTCATTTGTGGGGGGTTTCCACTGTTTTGGTACATCAGGGGTTTTCCAAACGCGACATGGTGTCCGATCTCAATTCCAGCCAAAAACGTCAAATGGCGCTGCTTCCCTTCCGAGCTCTGCCATGCGCCCAAATAGTGGTTTACCCCCACATGTGGGGTATCAGCGTACTCAGGACAAATTGCACAATAACTTTTAGGGTCCTGTTACCCTTGGAAAAATAAGAATTGAGGGTGAAAAGATCATTTTTGTTTAAAAAATATGATTTTTTAATTGTATGGCTTTATGTTATAAACTTCTGTGAAGCCCATGGGGGTTCAAAGTTCTCACCACACATCTAGATAAGTTCCTTAGGGGGTCTAGTTTCCAAAATGGTGTCATTTGTGGGGGGTTTCCACTGTTTTGGTACATCAGGGGTTTTCCAAACGCGACATGGTGTCTGATCTCAATTCCAGCCAAAAACGTCAAATGGCGCTGCTTCCCTTCCGAGCTCTGCCATGCGCCCAAATAGTGGTTTACCCCCACATGTGGGGTATCAGCGTACTCAGGACAAATTGCACAATAACTTTTAGGGTCCTGTTACCCTTGGGAAAATAAAAATTGGGGTGAAAAGATCATTTTTGTGGAAAAAATATGATTTTTTAATTGTACCGCTGTACGTTATAAACTTCTGTAAAGCCCTTGTGGGTTCAAAGTTCTCACCACATATCTAGATAAGTTCCTTGGGGGGTCTAGTTTCCAAAATGGGGTCACTTGTAGGGGGTTTCCACTGTTTAGGTACATCAGGGACTCTCCAAACGTGACATGGCGTCCAATCTGAATTCCAGCCAATTTTGCATTGAAAAAGTCAAACGGCGCTCCTTCCATTCTGAGCTCTGCAATGCGCCGAAACAGTCGTTCCCCCCCACATATCAGGTATCTGCGTACTCAGGACAAATTGCACAATAACTTTTGCAGTTCAATTTCTCCTGTTACCCTTGGTAAAATAAAAAAAATTGAACCTGAAGTATTTTTTTTATGAAAAAAAGTTAATGTTCATTTTTTTTTAAATATTCAAAAAAATTCCTGTGACGCACCTAAAGGGTTAATAAACTTCTTGAATGTGGTTTTGAGCACCTTAAGGGGTGCAGTTTTTAGAATGGTGTCACTTTTGTGTATTTTCTATCATATAGACCCCTCAAAGTGGCTTCAAATGTGATGTGGTCCTAAAAATAAAATGGTGTTGTAAAAATGAGAAATCGCTGGTCAACTTTTAACCCTTATAACTTCCTAACAAAAAAAAATTTTGGTTCCAAAATTGTGCTGATGTAAAGTAAACATGTGGGAAATGTTAGTTATCAAGTTTTTTGTGTGCCTTATCTCTGTGATTTAAGGGCATAAAAATTCAAAGTTGGAAAATTGCGAAATTTTCAAAATTTTCGCCAAATTTCCGTTTTTCTCACAAATAAACGCAAGTTATTTGAATGAAATTTTACCACTAACATGAAGTACAATATGTCACGAGAAAACAATGTCAGAATCACCGGGATCCATGGAAGCGTTCGAGAGTTATGACCTCATAAAGGTACAGTGGTCAGAATTGTAAAAATTGGCCCGGTCATGAACGTGCAAACCACCCTTGGGGGTGAAGGGGTTAAGGACGATAGGGTAATACTCAGACCTGATCCGGCGTACTTACCTAAGGTAGTTTCTAGCTTACACAGGAAATAGTCCTTCCATCCTTCCTCCCTAATCCAGCTAATGAGAAGGAAGAGAAACTACACACCCTAGATGTTAGGAAATGCCTCATAAAATATCTGGCAGTTACCGATCCCTGGAGAAAAGATAATGCCCTGTTTGTCTCCCATCAAGGCCCTAGGAAAGGTTGTAGAGTGTCAGAAACACACTAGCAAGGTGGATTAGAGAGGCGATTTCAATAGCATACACCTCAAAAGACAGGTCGCCACCCGGGAAGCTGAGGGCGCATTCCACCAGAACCATGGCGACCTCGTGGGCCGAGAGATCAGAAGTCTCCATCGACCAGATATGTAAGGCGGCTACTTGGTCCTCTCCGAGCACCTTTTATAGTCATTATAGGCTAGACTTGGGTGCTTCCACAGACCTCTCTTTTGGTATAAGGGTGCTGCAGGCTGTAGTCCCTCCCTAAATAGTTATTACTCCCTGTAATTCTCTCATGTGGTGCTGTCATGGACGACCGAATAAAGACATAGTTACTCACCGGTTAACGGTATTTTTCGGAGTCCATGACAGCACCCGTATATTCCCTCCCTTTAGTTTAAAATTGGGGTGTGCACTTCTTCCTCTTATATGTACACGGGTAATTTAAATAGTCGTGTAAAGTATTCTATATAAATTATGCTATTAACCATTGTGGTCCTCTTGTGCTCTGTAATCCAACTGATGCGTGGGAGAGGTGCCGCCCTTTTGTATCTGTAGGTTTCCTGTTCCTGAAGGGCGGATCCCTTCTCTCAGGTGGTGCTGTCATGGACTCCGAAAAATACCGTTAACCGGTGAGTAACTACGACTATCCATCACGTGTGCGTGTTAGAGGAGCGGGTGTCTAGCGTGTACTGGAAGTATTTTTAAATAGGTCACCAAAATGGGGTTTAGAATACATCATATCCTGTGCGCCACATATATGGAGCACATTCGTGAACCACATACCTCACTTCCTCTTATATCATATCTGGTTGCTTGTATATATCAATCCCACTAGGTTGAGACGCATCATATCCGGAGCGCCATACTTGTGGAACGCATTCATGGACCGCATACCTCACTTCCGGTATCGGTACATTAAACTCACGTGTCATATCCGGGTCATGATATTCATGAAGCGCCCGTCTTAGTTCCATCAACCCCGATGCGTCATATCCAGTGCGCCTCACATGTGGAACGCACCTGGAGGTAACACCCTAATGAAGCCCTAATTGGCTATACTAGGGCTCAATAGGGTCATCTAGAGTGAGCCGTCGCGGAGTGGGGGCGCCATTCTCGTTTTCTTTTAGGTTTGATATCTATGATATAATATCTATGAGTTGATATTAATGGGTGTATTGTTCCATCCACAATAACTGTTTTTGCATTGACTAGGATGTTGATGTGATCTGTTTTTTTCCATTTTGAACAATATTATGCCAATTGGCTATGTTGTGGTGTAGTCGTGAATTGTTGTATTTTGATTAGTATGGGGCATTGTTTATTTTAATATCCTTCAACTACTCATACTCTTCTGGTATATATGGTTCTTTTTAGTGGTCTATTAAAGGTTATATTTTAAACAAATACTCCTGTACATCT
Source organism: Dendrobates tinctorius (assembly GCF_039654945.1). Classification (NCBI taxonomy): domain Eukaryota; kingdom Metazoa; phylum Chordata; class Amphibia; order Anura; family Dendrobatidae; genus Dendrobates; species Dendrobates tinctorius. The sequence continues at coordinate 18,857,002 of NW_027361701.1, read as the reverse complement.
ACCTTGCTGTTTACACAATTTTTTGATCAGCAGACTTATTGTTTATTCATACTTGTATGGGGGGTGGCTAAACCCAGTTCAAGGACATGTTTACTCAGAAAAACATGCGTACGCAAGCGAACGCATGTGCTTGCGTACGCATGCGTTCCCATAGACTGTAATGCTTTGTTTAGACGCATTCCACATGCGTTTGGCGGCAGCAATTTGCCGCCTCCAACATTGCAAAATGTTGCGTTAGCCGCGACCCGCAGCACAACCTGAAACGACGCATGCGTAAGCAAACATGGTCGAACGTATACAAACGCATGTACCTGCATCAACAACGTTAAAAATAGGAAAACCAGACGCATGCGGATGTATGCGTCAGAAACGCTGTGGACACAACCGAAAATGTGAGACCGGCCTAAGTGGTTGTGGGCTGTTTTGAATTCCTCCAGCTTCTCCTCAATATGGGCTGTTCTTTCCCCTATGTTCCCAATGTCTTTCTGTAGTGCAGTGAAGGCTGAGATGATATCACTTTGTGTAGTGTGCGTGATCACCTGGCAGGGACTTCAGAGTGGCCTCAGTGATAGGGGTGCCCTGTGTCAGGTGCAGGTGCATATACACTGCTCAAAAAAATAAAGGGAACACTTTAACAACAGAATATAACTGATTAAATAAAACTTCTGTGAAATCAAACTGTCCACTTAGGAAGCAACACTGACAATCAATTTCACATGCTGTTGTGCAAATAGAATGGACAACAGATGGAAATTATTGGCAATTATCAAGACACACTCAATAAAGGAGTGTTTCTGCAGGTGGGGACCACATACCACATCTCAGTACCAATGCTTTCTGGCTGATTTTTTGGTCACTTTTGAATATTGGTTGTGCTTTCATACTCGTGGTAGCATGAGACAGACTCTACAACCCACACAAGTGGCTCAGGTAGAAATGAGAGCTGTGGAAAGGTTTTCTGTGTCTGTCAGCCTAGTGTCCAGAGGCTGGAGGCGCTACCAGGAGACAGGCCAGTACACCAGGAGACATGGAGGGGGCCGTAGGAGGGCTGTTGCCAGCAACAGGACCGCTAGAGCGCTGCCAGAGCCCTGCAAAATGACCTCCAGCAGGCCACAAATGTGCATATGTCTGCACAAACTGTTAGAAACCGACTCCATGAGGATGATTCAGTATGAGGGCCTGACGTCCACAGATGGGGGTTGTGCTCACAGGCCAATACCGTGCAGGACGCTTGGCATTTGCCACAGAACACCAGGATTGGCAAATTCGCCACTGGAGCCCTGTGCTTTTCACAGATGAAAGCAGTGCAGGTCCACACTGAGCACATGAGACAGTCTGGAGACGCCGTGGAGAGCGATCTGCCTGCCTGCAACATCCTTCAGTATGACCGGTTTGGCAGTGGGTCAGTAATGGTGTGTGGTGGCATTTCTTTGGAGAGCAGCACAGCCCTCCATGTGCTCGCCAGAGGTAGCCTGACTGCCATTAGATGAGATCCTCAGACCCCTTGTGAGACCATATGCTGGTGCGGTTGGCCCTGGGTTCCTCCTAATGCAGGACAATGCCAGACCACATGTGGCTGAAGTGTGTCAGCATTTCCTGCAAGATGAAGGCATTGAAGCTAAGGAATGGCCCGCCCGTTTCCCGCACCTGAATCCGATTTACAACATCTGGGACATCATGTCATGTTGCACCACAGACTGTCCAGGAGTTGGCGGATGCTTTATTCCAGGTCTGGAAGGATATCCCTCAGGAGACCTTCCGCAACCTCATCAGGAGCATGTCCAGGCGTTGTAGGGAGTTCATACAGGCACTTGGAGGTCACACACACTACTGAGCCTCATTTTGACTTGTTTTAAGGACATTACATTCTTCTTTAATTTTGTGGGTGACTTCAAATCCAGGCCTCCATTGGTTAATAAATTTGTTTTCCATTGATGATTTTTGTGTGATTTTGTTGTCAGCACATTCAACTTTGTACAGAATAAAAGTATTCAATTAGAATATTTCATTCATTCAAAGCTAGGATGTGTTATTTGAGTGTTCCCTTTATTTTTTTGAGCAGTGTACTTGCGGTTTGTTGCTCTGCTTCTTCGGTCTCCTGGATGAAGAGCTGCCCGATCCCTCCTGTGCTTGCTCCGCTGTACTTGTGCCCCTCTGCGTTGCGGTCTGACCCGGTGTCAGGAGATCAGACCGCCGCTGGCCGTATGGTGAGTGCTGCAGAGGCCATCTTGGATTTTCCCGGGCCCCGGCACAAAGACCGGTATCCTGCCTGGCACTGCTCCTCCCTCGTGAAGCGCCCCATCGGTGCCCGGACCCTGCCTGAGGCTGCGGTGAGTGGAATCGCAGGTTTTCCCAGCTGTTGCTTTATGCTGTGAACAGCAGTAGTCTGCTGTAGCACGGAGCCAGCGTTCCCTGCGCCCGCTCTGCTCCTCATCCGGACACTCCCCCCCGCCCCCCGGAATTAGGCATTTAAATAAAAATGGAAAACTGTGTTACTGTGTTTAGTCTTATTTCAAATAAAGGACTTTATTCTGGCTGTGTTTATTTACCATACAACTATAGAATTAGCAATTAATGGGTGTCTTATAGATGTCTCTCCAATTACTATGCCGTGGGCTCTGTCACCTGACAATACAAAGGTGACTTCAATCCTACAAATATGAAAATATGAACCCCACTTGCCACCACTACAGGACAAGTGGGAAGAGCGCCAGAAAAGCGCCAGAATTGGCGCATCTACTAGCTGTGCCTTTTCTGTGCAGCTGCGGACTGCTATTTTTAGGCTGGGGGGGCAATATCCATGGCACCCAGCTGTCTGCTTTAGCAAGGTTGATTGTCAAAAATGGGAGGGCCCCACGCTGTTTTTTTAAATTATTTATTTAAATAATTAAAAATACAGCATGGGAACCCCTCTTTTCTTGATAACTAGCATTGCTGAAGCTGACAGCAGAGGGTTGCAGCCCCCAGCTGTGAGTTTTGCCTGGCTGGTACGCAAAATACAGGGGAACCCACGCCGTCTTTAAAAACATTTATTTACATTGCTTCAGCGGCTGATGAATTACTCCCATCCCGCCGCTACTGCTCTCACTGTTATTAGCGCCAGCAGGTGTCAGATGATGGGATCAGTAGTCCCATCAGCTGACACCAGTGACTGGAAGTAAAGTTTATAACTCCGATCACAGCTGAGAGCTCTCGCTGTCTTTTGACAGTATGGGAACCGCGACTCTCTGACCAGCGGGGATGATTTCACCGCTGATCAGAAGCGGTGTTTGCTGCGCTGTGACAAACACTCGATGTTCGGGCAGCGGAATCCGAACAGTAACACGGACTTCCTTCTTCTCAGATGCTCTGTATTCATTAAGAGGCATGCGTCTCATGATGTATCAGGAGCGTCTGACTCCAACATGCCCCCTCAAAACCAGTGTCATTTACTCTGGTCTTCATGAATTGGGGCCTATTATTTTTTATCTCTATATATAAATCTGAATGTGTGTGTGTCTCACCAACCAATCATGAAGCAGCAGAGTGGGACACCAACCAATCACGAAGCAGCAGAGTGGGGCGCGGTTGGAGAGCAGGGCTGAGGACGGATACAGCAGGACAGTGCATGGAGAGCGGGACTGTGAGGAAGACAGTCTTCAGGACAGGGGCTGAATAGTGTCGGCACTCTCCCAGCCCTGTCCCGACTCAGTTGGCACTCCCAGTCGCCAACTGCGCTATTCCCCTTCTCCCCTGCAGCTTCCCGGCCTAAATTTAGTCCCCGGCTTCTACTGCGGCCTACTACAGCTCTAGGCCATGCCCCCGCAGGCCGCCCAATCACACGCGCTGCAGCTCCGCTCTAGCTCCGCCCACTCCGGCCGAACAAACAATCTGCACACCTCTCTCTCCTGGTCCCGGCATCACCGGGTGTGGTGCATGGAGAGCAGGGGTCTCAAACACGCGGGCCGCATGCGGCCCCTGAGGCAGGCATCTGCGGCCCTCGGTGCACCACATGTCTCACTCCCTGAGGCAGGGGGAAGGCACGCATTCAGGAGTGGCAATGGCATTGGCTGTTCTGTGTGCACACTGCACAGGACCTGTGATGAGGTCACAGGAGGGGAGGAGTCAGGGCGTCTGTGTGCAGGACGGACGCTGCTGTCTGTGTGCTGGTTGTCATGGTTCTGGATGAAGGTAAGTTTATGCGTGGGGTCAGGAGGGGTTTACAGGGTGGATGGAGCAGAGCCCTGTGTGTACGAGGTGTATGGAGCGGAGCCCTGTGTGTACAAGGTATACGGAGCTGAGCCCTGTGTGTACGAGGTGTAAGGAGCGGAGCCCAGTGTGTACGAGATGTATGGAGCGGAGCTGTGTGTGTACGAGGTGTACGGAGCGGAGCCCTGTGTGTACTAGTTGTATGGAGCGGAGCCGTGTGTGTTTACAAGTTGTACGGAGTCCTGTGTGTTCGAGGTGCACGGAGCGGAGCCCTGTATGTACGAAGTGTACAGAGCAGAGCCCTATGTGTACGAGGTGTAAGGAGCGGAGCCCTGTGTGTACGAAGTGTATGGAGCGGAGCTGTGTGTGTACGAGGTGTACAGAGCCCTGTGTTGTATGAGGTGTACGGAGCGGAGCCCTGTGTGTACGAGGTGTATGGAGCGGAGCCCTGTGTTTACGAGGTGTACAGAGCGGAGCCCTGTGTGTACGAGGTGTAAGGAGCAGAGCCCTGTGTGTGTACGAGGTGTATGGAGTGGAGCCGTGTGTGTATGAGGTGTATGGAGCGGAGCCCTGTGTGTACGAGGTGTATGGAGCGGAGCCTTGTGTGTACGAGGTGTACGGAGCCCTGTGTGTTCGATGTGTACGGAGCGGAGCCCTGTGTATACGAGGTGTACGGAGTGTATTAAGTTTGAAAGGAATGCGGCCCCCCAGCTCAAATTTTTTTTTATATATATGCGGCCCATTTACTCTGCCGAGTTTGATACCCCTGCTGTAGAGGGAGAGAGCAGGGCTGTGGACGGAGAGAGCGGGAGAGCAGGGCTGTGAAGGAAGAGAACGGGGCTGTGGAGGGAGAGAGCGGGAGAGCGGGGCTGTGGAAGAAGAGAGCGGGGCTGTGGAGGGACACCGGGACATGGATGTAGAGCGCGGCTGCGGAAGGATAGAACGGGACGGCGGGTGGAGAGCGGGGATGTTAAGGAGGACAACGGGACCCACGTTTTGGTTGCGATGAGGTTAATTTACATTTTTTTGGCTTTCTAAGTGAAAAAGGCTATTTTTTTCTTTAAACATTTTGTAGGTCTGTTGCAATAAATCTGACAGCCAGCATTTGGCTGTGTTAGCTAGGCATCCGTATTTGGGGAGTTTGACAGCCATTTTTACACTTGACTGCAATTTCAATTCAATCATTTATATAGCGCCTACATATTATGTAGCACTTTACAATTAAGCAGGTATATCTGCAGACATTTAAACACATTACAAAGTAACATCTTGTTCAACAGTTGCAAGAGGAGTGAGGGCCCTACTCACAAGCTTACAGACTATATGAGGTGACTGGTCACTTTTTGCCTCTAACCACTTAGATGCTGTGACATGCAATGGTCATCATTCCTTTTCTCAATATTAACATGAAAGAGGTACAGTAATCTGTTTTTGTCATTTTGTATTTATTGTAAATGTAAATAGATCACTTATTGTGAAGGAAACAAGTTAAAAAACTTTGCAACAATAAAAATGGAAGTCTTGAAAAATATTTTGAGACCGGCTGCTTAGTAAGAAGTGTAAGAAATTGTTACGCTACGCTCACCTAGGGGCACTTCCGGTGCCACGGGCGCTCCGGGGATCACGTCGGGTGCGCATGCGCACCCCCCGCACTTGACTCCACGGCTGCTCTGTGTTGCTAGTGCGCAAATGCACTCTTTCCTGCTCTAGCTGCAGCCATGTCCTCTCTATGATCTTGGAGGAAGTCCTAGCACTCATGCCCCATATCAGGCTGCCTCTTCCTATGGGAGGTGCCTGATTATTGTTGTGCTTCCTGGCTTGGTCTGCTTGGTCCTTGCCTGGCTGTGCGCTGTATTCGGGTCCCCTGCCTTGTGCTCTGCTCCTGTACTCTGCCTTGTGCTCTGTTCCTGTACTCTGCCTTGGCACCACATGCTCCGCGCATACACTCTGCTCTGTATCCTATAGTGCTTCACTGCACACGCTCTGCCTCTGCTCTGTCTAAGCTTGCACTGAGGCGTGCTCTCTGCACATGCTTAACTCTACTCAGGCGTGCTCCATTGCACGCGCCCTGCTTTTCTCGCACCCGGGCGTGCATGTCATTCGCACGCCATACGTGCTCTCCTGTACCCGCCTTGCACTATCCTGTATCTAACATACTCCCGTGTACACGCTTTGTATTGTCCTGTACTCTCCTTGCTCCCATACACTCGCCTTGCATTGTCCTGTACTCTCCGTGCTTCCGTACATTCGCCCTGTATTGTCCTATACCCTGCGTGTCCCTGTGTCCACACTTTGCACACTCTTGTACTCTGCACATTCCCTGTTGCTAGACACATCACTTGTGTCTCCTGTGAGCCGGCCACCTGGTTCCAGCAGTCGTACCTCACCCCCTTGGGCTTGCCCCTGACACTCCCTGTATAGGGGGTGGTTCTCACTAGGTCAGCTCGCCCTGGGTGGGTTGGTGCCACGACCCAGAGGGTCCACTCCAGGAGTCGTCACAGAAATCAATTTGAATTTAGCAGACTTTGTTTTATAGTTTGTGAATACATGATTAAAGTTTAATCTTATATAAAAAATATCCATGCTATTCTTTATAGACAGACTATAGATAATCATATTAAATGTATGTCGTCTTTAACCAGACTGAGAATATCAGAAGGAAGCACAACTACCTACCATTCATCATGGAATTGTTGAAAACGTTAGCAGAACATCAGCAGTTAATACCACTAGTAGAAAAGGTAAATACTTTTATTTCCATTGGATCTATATTCATACGGTATATTTGGCCCAGTCTATGTCAAACTATTATCTTTTGGTATTTTTGCAGGTCGTGTGTCAACATCTATTTTTAACTTTATTTAATTGGGGAGTTTAACCATGTATTTGTATGTATTGTCTATTAAATGATTGGTGATTAATAGAAGGTTGGTTACAAGTGTACATAAAACAATGTACACTTTTGTAATATACCGTATTTTTCGGACTATAAGACACACCGGACCATAAGACGCACCTAGGTTTTAGAGCAGAAAATTAGAAAAAAAAAACTGAAGCAAAAAATGTTGCCAATTCTGTACTTTATAAAATATAATATAATATCTGGTAAATATGGTCCCCTCATCCCCATCCTGATACACATGGCCCCTCATCCCTATCCTGGTATGCATGGCCCCCTTGTCCCTATCGTGATATGCATGGCCCTCATTCCAATCCTGGTATGCATGCCCTCCTCATCCCTAGCCGGGTATGCATGGCCCCCTCTTCCCTATCCTGCAATGAATGGTCCCCCTCATGCTGGCAGGAATGATCGCCCTCATCCCTATACTGGTATGCAGGGTATCCTTAACCTGGTATGATTGGCCATCATCCTAGTTTTGGTAGTCTTGGTATAATTGGCCCCATCCTTATCCTGGTCTGATTGGCCCCATCACAGTCCTGGTATTTATGGCCTTATCCTGGTATGAGTGGCCCCAACCCAGTCCTTAGTATGCATGGCCCCATTTCTTATCCTGGTATGATTGTCCCCCATCCCAGTCCTGGTATGCATGGTCCCATCCTTATCCTGGTATGATTGGCCCCATGCCAGTCCTGGTATGCATGGCCTCATCCTTATCCTTGTATGCGTATCCCCATCCCTGTCCTAGTATGCATGGCCCCATCCCTGTCCTAGTATGCATGGCCCCATCCTTATCCTGGTATGATTGGCCCCCATCCCAATCCTGGTATGCATGGTCCCATCCTTATCCTGGTATGATTGGCCCCCATCCCAGTCCTGGTATGCATGGTCCCATCCTTATCCTTGTATACGTGGCCCCATCCCAGTCCTAGTATGCATGGCCCCATCCCAGTCCTAGTATGCATGGCCCCATCCTTATCCTGGTATGATTGGCCCCCATCCCAGTCCTGGTATGCATGGTCCCATCCTTATCCTGGTATGATTGGCCCCCATCCCAGTCCTGGTTTGCATGGTCCCATCCTTATCCTGGTATGATTGGCCCCATCCCAGTCCTGGTATGAATGGCCCCATCCTTATCCTGGTATTATTTGGCTCCATTTCAGTCATGGTGTGCATGACCCCATCCTGTTCCTGGTATGAGTGGTCCCATCCTCATTCTGGTATGATTGGCCCCATCCCAGTCCTAGTATGATTTGTCCCATCCTTATTCTGGTATGATTGGCCCCATCACATTCCTGGTATGTATGGCCCCATCAGAAAAGATAAAAAAAATTACACTTACCTTCCTCCGCTCCCTCACAGTGTCCTGCTCCGGTGCCAGCAGCTGATTAATGCTTGTAAACAGCCCGTGGCAGGGACATCATGTGCTGCTCACAAGCAGAGCACAGCTGCCGAAATACTCAATGGGACTGTTCATCCAGAGAGCGGTGAGTATTCATTTCTCTTCAGTAGCACGCAGTGTCAGCCACTGACTTTCTGCTGCTGCTGCGGTCACATGTGCTGATACTTAAGAGAAATGAACATTGTGAATATTAATTTCTCTTAATTATCGGCACACGTGACCACTGGCAGCGTCAGGAAGCCGGTGGCTGACAGTGCGCGCTACAAAAGAGGAATGAATAATCACCGCAATCTCCGATGTACAGTCTCGGTGAGTATTCCGGCAGCTGCCCTTTGGCTTGCAAGCTGCATGTGATGTCCCTACCATGTGCTGCTTACAAGCACTAAGCAGCTGCTGGCACCAGAGCAGGACGCTGCGACTGCGAGGGAGTGGAGGAAGGCAAGTGTAATGGCTTGTTTGTTTTTTTTCTTTTCTGAGGGGGCCATGAATACCAGGAACAGCATGGGGACAATCATACCAGAATAAGGATGGGACCAATCATTCTAGGAATGGGATGGGGCCAATCATACCAGCAACGGGATGGGGCTAATCATACCGGGATGCCAGAAAGAAATGAATATTCATTGCCCTCCATGCCCATGGGCATGGAATGCAGTGCATATTCATTTCTCTTTAGCAGCGGGCACAGGAGTTAGCCGCAGCTGCCGGCTCCAGCCTCCTGTGACCCGCTGCTTCTCTGAAACGGCTCCCCCACCTTCCCACCAGAGCCGGTGCATCTGGACTAGAAGACGCACCCCCCATTTTCCTCCACATTTTGGGAGGAAAAAAGTGTGTCTTATAGTCCAAAAAATACGGTATGTTTTTTTTTGTTTTGTGTTGCTTTATATGTTTTTATTTTGTTAGGCATTTTTGGAGCTGGTTATATTTTTTCCCCATTTATCTTCTGCAGCTTGCAGTTGTTTCAAAACACTGCAAGCTCTGCTCTATCCACTTTCTGCCCAAATCAGTCCAGCTACCCGGTGGAGTCCTCCCCTCTGAGCTTAAGGCATGCCCAGTTCTCTGCAAACAGTGAGAATATTAGGTGAGCAATGAACATCCCGACCCCCTTCATTTCCATCTTTTCATGGTGCAGGGAGCACCTCAGCCTTTCCCCCTATTTTCCCTTTCCACTCCCCCCTAGTGAGTGCTATTTTTTTTATCTTTGTCAGTTCATATTTGGAGCAGCTCAGTGATGATGAGTTTGTCATAAGCTACTGCATAGGAAAATTAATAGGACTTTGTGATCTTGATTAGAGATGAGCAAATATTTCAATATTCGATTTGGCTCACGATTACCGAATTTGCAATATTTGCCGATTTAATCGCTGAATATACACAGCACAAAAGCCGGTGTTTCCCACGCTGTGCGATAGTGTGGGAAACACTGTCATAGCGCTACTGATCGGTGGTGGAATCATCCCTGCTGGTCAGAGAGCCGCAGTTTGTACACAGTCAAAAAACAGCGTGAGTGCTCAGCTGTGATCGGAGGTATTAAAGGGAAGGTGCCATCCCAAAAAAAATTTTTCAGCAATTGAAAAAATGTAAAGAATTAATGTTTACATTTTCTTAAAAAATATTATCATTTGTTTTTAATTTGCAAAATATGAAAAATAATTTTAAAAAGTTTGGCATTTCCACTTGTTAACACTAGGGGGAGCAGCTACTGAAATCTGGCACAAAAACCTATGACATCTAGGAACACAGTGAGCAGCCATTTTGATGGGGCCTGCAAAGTTACTGACTGTCTTTCCATGTAAAGTCTGGATCAGAACAGGCCATCAATCAGCAGAAATGTTTCCTGGATTTCTGTGGAGCAGACAAGCAGACTGTCCATCCATGTGTATAAAACACAGCGCTCTATGTACAATCCCTGGCACCGAACAGGGCGCCCCCCATAGACCAGCACACTGCTCTCCTGAAATACTCTGTGCTGCTGTCACTCTGCTCCTTCCACCATATATCAGGCCCCTGTCGCCTCACTTTCACACATCGCCAGGACAGGATCTGAGGAGAGGAATGGGGTCTTCAGTCACCGAGGATGGCAGGCAGCAAGGATTGTGGGAGCAGGGTGACAGCAGCACAGAGTATTTCAGGAGAGCAGTGTGCTGGTCTATGGGGGGGCACAGAGGGAGATATATGGGGGAGGAGCAGGGTGACAGCACCACAGAAATCCAGGAAACATTTCTGCTGATTGATGGCCTGTTCTGATCCAGACTTTGCAGGCAAAGACCCCATTCCCCTCCTCAGATCCTGTCCTGGCGATGTGTGAAAGCGAGGCGACAGGCGCAGTCCGGGGTGACGCTGGGAAGCAGGCTGGGGGGAAATGTAGCCATACAGTAACGATAAAAATGAGACCCCTCTCTTCAGCTGCCTCACCAGCCCTCCCCTGACTGCACCTATTACCCCTGACCCGTGTGCAGGTGCTCAGCCAGAACCACCCTAGAATGGGTCCCCTTTTAGCAGATAATACTGCCATAGTGTTCTCACATAATACCGCCATATACTTCACACATAATGCCGCCATATAGTTCATACCACCATGTAGATCACACATAAAACCAGCAGGGTGACAGCAGCACAGAGTATTTCAGGAGAGCAGTATCACACGGGATAGGATTAGATACACGGCTCAGCAGGCAGCATCACACAGGATAGGATTAGATACACGGCTCAGCAGTCAGCATCACACAGGATAGGATTAGGTACACGGCTCAGCAGTCAGCATCACACAGGAGAGGATTAGATACACGGCTCAGCAGTCAGTATCACACAGGATAGGATTAGATACACGGCTCAGCAGTCAGTATCACACAGGATAGGATTAGATACACGGCTCAGCAGTCAGCATCACACAGGGGAGGATTAGATACACGGCTCAGCAGTCAGTATCACACAGGAGAGGATTAGATACACAGCTCAGCAGTCAGCATCACACAGGAGAGGATTGGATACACAGCTCAGCAGTCAGTATCACACAGGAGAAGATTAGATACACAGCTCAGCAGTCAGTATCACACAGGATAGGATTAGATACACGGCTCAGCAGTCAGTATCACACAGGATAGGATTAGATACACGGCTCAGCAGTCAGTATCACACATGATAGGATTAGATACACGGCTCAGCAGTCAGTATCACACATGATAGGATTAGATACACAGCTCAGCAGGCAGTATCACACAGGAGAGGATTAGATACACAGCTCAGCAGTCAGTATCACACAGGATAGGATTAGATACACGGCTCAGCAGTCAGTATCACACATGATAGGATTAGATACACGGCTCAGCAGTCAGTATCACACAGGATAGGATTAGATACACGGCTCAGCAGTCAGTATCACACAGGATAGGATTAGATACACGGCTCAGCAGTCAGTATCACACAGGATAGGATTAGATACACGGCTCAGCAGTCAGTATCACACAGGAGAGGATTAGATACACGGCTCAGCAGTCAGTATCACACAGGAGAGGATTAGATACACGGCTCAGCAGGCAGTATCACACAAGACAGTATTACAGATATGCCCACACTGGTGAAACTTCCAGCCCCCCCCCCCCCCAATTATACACTAGACTATGGGCTGTATAAGTCACTGTCCTCCTCAGACAGCCATAAAAGCTCTCATAAAAAGGAAGGTGTCAGATTACCGGAGATCACTGGGGCTGTGAGTGAGGAGGCTGAGACAGAGCAAAAGAACACAGTAGAGCAGTAAGCACAGGGCCGAGCCTGGAGTAAGCAGGACAGAGGAGCATAGAGGAAAGTCACCCGCACTCACCACTCTCCATCCTCTGGCTCCAGTGAGCGGTTCTCTCCTCTGCTGACCACCTTCTCCATATCTACAGCCTCTCCTCACAACACAGGACCTGTTATGCCACAAGTGGTCCTGTGATAGAGGGTAAGTGGAGCTCAGCAGATAGCACTGGGCTACAGTAAAATGGCGCCCAGCCACACCCACAGCAGTGAATGGTGCAGCCCACAGGGGTGTGCCCAGTTCACTGCTAATGAGGCTGCAATGTGGGGTCGGGAGCCGACCGCAGTCTCCAATGTCCAGGGACGGCCATGTTTGCAGACTGTATGAGTCCTCCACAGATCTGCAAATCAAGATGTCAGCGCCCAGTGGCTACATTAAAACATTATTACAAACAAGCCATAAATCCTGGTTAGTACAACATTTGCTGAAAAAACATGTTTTGTTTACTATTTTTTTGCAAATTATATAAAATTACGGCACCTTCCCTTTAAGTTTGCTTCTGGTCACAGGTGTCAGCTGATTGGACTAGAGCTCCCATAAGCTGACACCTGCTGATGGGAGTATTCATTAGCCACTCCTGCGCTGTAAATAAATAATTAAAAAAAAAAAGTGGGTGGGTTCCCCTGTATTTTTGATAACCAGCCAGGCATAGCTCACAGTTGAGAGCTGCAACCCTCAGCTGTCAGCTTCAGCAAGGCTGGTTATTAAGAATAGAGGGGTCCCCACGCCTTATTTTTAATTAGTTAAATAATTAAAAAATAACGGCATGAGGTCCCCCTCATTTTTGACAACCAACCTTGCTGAAGCTCACAGCTGGGGGCTGGTATTCTCAGGCTGGTAAGAGGCCATAAATATAGCCCCCCCCAGCCTAAAAATAGCAGCTCGCAGCTGCCCATAAAAGGCGCGTCTATTAGATGTGCCAATTCTGGCGCTTTGCCCAGCTCTTCACACTTGCCCTGTAACGGCAAGTGGGGTTGATTTTCACCTTTGTATTGTCAAGTGACATCAAGCCCCGAGGTTACTAATGGAGATGTGTTTATAAGACACCTATCCATTACTAATCCTATAGCTACAGTGGGTACGGAAAATATTCAGACCCCTTTAAATTTTTCACTCTTAGTTTCATTGCAGCCTTTTGGTAAATTCAAAACAGTTCATTTTTTTCTCACTAATGTACACTCTGCAGCCCATCTTGACGGAAAAAAGCAGAAATGTAGAATTTTTTTTTCAAATTTATTAAAAAAGAAAAACCGAAATATCACATGGTCATAAGTATTCAGACCCTTTTCTTAGACACTCACATGCTGTCCATTTCCTTGAGATCCTCCTTGAGATGGTTCTACTACTTCATTGAAGTCCAGCTATGTATAATTAAACTGATAGGACTTGGTTTGGAAATGCACACACCTGTCTATATAAGACCTCAGAGCTCGCAGTGCATGTCAGACCAAATGAAAATCATGAGGTCAAAGGAACTGGCCAAGGAGCTCAGAGACAGAACCTGTGGCAAGGCACAGATCTGTCCAAGGTTACAAAAGTATTTCTGCAGAACTTAAGGTTCCTAAAAGCACAGTGGCCTCCATGATCCTTAAATGGAAGAAGTTTGGGACCACCAGAAGTCTTCCTAACCGTGCAGCCAAACGGCAATCTAGTGAGAAGAGCCTTGGTGAGAGAGATAAAGAAGAACCCCAAGATCACTGTTGGGCCTTTAAGGCAGAGTGGCCCGACAGAAGCCTCTCCTCAGTGCAAGACATATGAAAGGCAGCATAGAGTTTGCTAAAAAACACATGAAGGACTCCCAGACTATAAGAAATAAGATTCTCTGGTCTGATGAGACGAATATAGACCTTTTTGGTGATAATTCTAAGCGGTATGTGTGGAGAAAACCAGGCACTGCTCATCACCTACCCAATACAATTCCAATAGTGAAACATGGTGGTGGCAGCATCATGCTATGGGGGTGTTTTTCAGCTGCAGGGACAGGACAACTGGTTGCCATTGAAGGAAATATGAATGAGGCCAAGTACAGAGATATTCTTGTAAAAACCTCTTCCAGAGTGCTCTGGACCTCAGACTTGGCCGAAGGTTCACCTTCCAACAAGACAATGACCCTAAGCACACAGCTAATATAACAAAGGAGCGGCTTCAGAACAACTCTGACCATTGTAGACAAGCCCAGACAGAGCCCTGGACCTTAACTCAACTGAGCATCTCTGGAGAGACCTGAAAATGGCTGTCCACCAACGTTCACCATCCAACCTGACGGAACTGGAGAGAATCCCCAAATCCAGGTGTGAAAAACTTGTTGCATCATTACCAAGAAGACTCATGGCTGTACTAGCTCAAAAGGGTACTTCTACTCAATACTGAGCAAAGGGTCTGAATACTTATGACCATGTGATATTTAAGTAATTCTTTTTTAATAAATTTGCAAAAATGTCTACATTTCTGTTTTTTTTCAGTCAAGATGGGATGCAGAGTGTACATTAATGAGAACAAAAATGAACTTTTTTGAACTTACCAAATGGCTGCAATGAAAGCGAAAAATTTAAAGGGATATGAATACTTTCCGTACCCATGGTGTATATATAATGTGTGGATATATATATATATATATATATAGATAGATAGATAGATATAGTTATATATAGATACATATATATGTAATATATAAAGCTCAATGTGTGTGTGTATGTATGTGTGTATGTCCGGGATTGGCATCTGCACTGTCGCAGCTACAGCCACAAAATTTTGCAGTCACACGTCTGGACCTCGAGAGCATCATAGGCTATGTGGTGAGGCAAAATTTTAACCCCGCACGTTCCAATTCACCAAACAATTTTGCCTATTATTCTTATCATTTCTATGGTGTTATCGTCCTTCTGTAAAGCTGGAAATAACACAATTTATTACCGTGCCAACACAGACCACCCTCTGATACAGACTGCAGGGGGAGCCCAGTATCACACAGGATAGGATTAGATACACGGCTCAGCAGTCAGTATCACACAGGATAGGATTAGATACACAGCTCAGCAGTCAGTATCACACAGGATAGGATTAGATACACAGCTCAGCAGACAGTATCACACAGAATAGCATAAGATACACAGCTCAGCACACAGTATCACACAGAATAGAATTAGATACACGGCTGAGCAGTCAGTATCACACAGGATAGGATTAGATACACGGCTCAGCAGTCAGTATCACAGGATAGGATTAGATACACGGCTGAGCAGTCAGTAGCACACATGATAGGATTAGATACACAGCTCAGCAGTCAGTATCACACAGGATAGGATTAGATACACGGCTCAGCATTCAGTATCACACAGGATAGGATTAGATACACAGCTCAGCAGTCAGTATCACACAGGATAGGAATAGATACACTGCTCAGCAGACAGTATCACACAGGATAGGATTAGATACACATCTCAGCACACAGAATAGTATTAGATACACGGCTCAGCAGTCAGTATCACACAGGATAGGATTAGATACACGGCTGAGCAGTCAGTAACACACGATAGGATTAGGTACATGGCTCAGCAGTCAGTATCACACAGGATAGGGTTAGATACACGGCTCAGCAGACAGTATCACACAGGATAGGATTAGATACACTGCTCAACAGTCAGTATCACACAGGATAGGATTAGATACACAGCTCAGCAGAAAGTATCACACAGGAGAGGATTAGGTACACAGCTCAGCAGACATTATCACACAGGATAGGGTTAGATACACAGATACACATGTTTATCAAAAGGCTCTTGAATGAGTTGAAAATAAAATACTATCAATACTTGGGTAATTGTTTAGTTAATTTTTGTTGCAAATCTGTAGTGTTGAATATATGATGTGAAATGTTTTTATGTGCAATATAATCATTATAATTAGTTATAACTAACCACAGTTGGTTACTATGCCCAGGCAACGCTAGGCTCTTCAGCTAGTATATATATAAAGGTCAATGTGGATGTGTATGTATGTGTCTGTGTGTATGTCCGGGATTGGCATCCGCACTGTCGCAGCTACAGCCACAAAATTTTGCACAGTCACACGTAGAATCATAGAATCGTAGAGTTGGAAGGGACCTCCTGGGCCATCTGGTCCAACCCCCTGCTCAAAGCAGGATTCGCTAAATCATCCCAGTCAGATGTCTGTCCAGCCTCTATTTGAAGACTTCCATTGAAGGAGAACTCACCACTTCTCGTGGCAGCCTGTTCCACTCATTGATCACTCTAACTGTCAAAAAGTTTTTTCTAATATCTAATCTGTGTCTCCTCCCATTCAGTTTCATCCCATTGCTTCTAGTCTTTCCTTGTGCAAATGAGAATAAAGTTGATCCTTCTACACTGTGACAGCCCTTTAGATATTTGTAGACAGCTATTAAGTCTCCTCTCAGTCTTCTCTTTTGCAAACTAAACATTCCCAAATCCTGCAACCTTTCCTCATAAGACAGGGCTTGCAGACCGGTCACCATTCTGGTTGCTCTTTTCTGAACTTGCTCCAGTTTGTTGATGTCTTTTTTAAAATGTGGTGCCCAAAACTGGACACAATATTCCAGATGAGGTCTGTCCAAAGAGGAGTAGAGGGAAATAATGACTTCACGTGATCTAGACTGTATGCTTCTGTTAATACATCCTAGAATTGCATTTGCTTTTTTTGCTGCTGCATCACACTGTTGACTCATATTCAGTCTGTGATCTATTAGTATACCCAAATCTTTTTCACATGTGCTGTTGCATAGGCCTATTCCTCCCATTCTGTATATGCTTTTTTCATTTTTATTGCCCAGATGTAGTACTTTGCATTTTTCCCTGTTAAAAACCATTCTGTTAGTTGCTGCCCACTTCTCCAGTTTATTTATATCTTTTTGAATCCTCTCTCTCTCTTCTCTAGTATTAGCTATCCCTCCTAGCTTTGTGTCATCAGCAAATTTAATCAGTTTACCCTCAATTCCTTCATCTAAATCATTGATAAAGATGTTGAACAATACAGGGCCCAGGACAGAGCCCTGTGGTACCCCACTTGAGACATTCTTCCACTGGATGTGCAGCCATTTACGACCACTCTTTGGGTCCGATCACTAAGCCAGTTATGAATCCACCTAACAGTTGCCTTGTCAATTCCATACTTGGTCATTTTTTCAATAAGGATTGTATGAGAGACTTTGTCAAATGCTTTGCTGAAGTCAAGATATACTATATCTACAGCATTTCCTTGATCCACCCAATCAGTGATACCGTCATAGAAGGAAATTAAGTTAGTCTGACATGACTTATTAGTTACAAACCCATGCTGACTCTGTTTAATCACGTCATTCTTATCCAGGTATTGACATACATGTTGTTTAATAATTTGTTCAAAGATCTTTCCTGGTATAGAAGTCAGACTCACCGGCCTATAGTTGCCTGGGTCCACCTTCTTCCCCTTTTTGAAGATAGGAACAACATTTGCTCTTCTCCAGTCTTCTGGCACTTCTCCTGTTCTCCAAGAATTTTCAAAGATTATGGAGAGGGGTTCAAAAATTTCTTCTGCTATCTCCTTCAGTACTCTGGGGTGTAATTGATCTGGACCTGGAGACTTGAATTCACTTAGGTTAGCTAAGTGTTTCCTCACTATCTTTCTGTTTATAGATATCCTGGATTCTTCTATTCCCTTAATAGGACAGTGAATAACAGTTGATGTTACATTTCCTTTCTGAGAGAAAACAGATGCAAAATAGGAATTTAAAAGTTCAGCCTTCTCAACATCCTGTCTTACCATTTCATTATTTTCATCCTGTAAAAATCCTATAGCATCTTTGACTTTTCTTTTACTTTTGACATATCCCCAAAATCCTTTATTATTGCTTTTGACATCTCTTGCAAGCCTCAATTCATTTTCACCGTTAGATAATCTGATTTGTGCCCTGCAGGTTCTGCAGACAGCATTATATTCTTCTTTAGATATGCCTCCCTCTTTCCATTTTATAAACATTTTTTTCTTCCTTTTTAGCATGTGCTTAAGTTCTGTGTTCATCCATCCTGGTTTCCTTAAATGCTTCCTATTCTTCCCTCTTTTCAGAATTGTTTACAACTGTGCTTTGAGAATTTCATTTTTCAAGATTTCCATCCCGTCTGGACCCCGAGAGCGTCATAGGCTATGTTGTGAGGCAAAATTTTACACGTTCCAATTCACCAAACAATTTTTCCCCTATCTACATAATGGGGAAAAAGTGTATGTATGTATTGGCATCTGCACCGTCGTAGCTACAGCCATAAAATTTGGCACAGTGACATGTCTGGACCCCAAGAGCGTCATAGGCTATGTTGTGAGGCAAAATTTTAACCCTGCGCGTTCCAATTCAACAAACAATTTTGCCCCTATCTACATAATGGGGAAAAAGTGTATTTATTAGCATCTGCACCGTCGTAGCTACAGCCACAAAATTTTGCACAGTGACACATCTGGACCCCGAGAGCGTCATAGGCTATGTTGTGAGGCAAGATTTTAACCCCGTGCGTTCCAATTCACAAAACAATTTTGCCCCTATCTACATAATGGGGAAAAAGTGAAAGGAAAAGTGTTGGAGGCAAATTGACAGCTGCCAGATGTGAACAAGGGGGACTTAAAGAATGAGAGCGATGGCTCCAAAGAGTATATACCGTACAGTTGCTAAGGTGGGGCCCTGACATGGGATACTCACCATACACGGGGATATGAACACACACCCAAAATGCGCCACACACTACCACGTGCTTCACAACACATATACCACCCTCAGCACACACTTCACCACACATACACCAACCTCGCCACATAAAAGTCGAAACACAAAAGTCGCCACTCAAAACTTGCCACGCTGTCCCAGAGCTGTTTAAAAGATGAAAAATGAGCTGTGATTGGTTGCTATCAGCAACAGTTTTCTTTGTAGACAGTTGTGGTAACTGAGACCTATTATTCTTATCATTTCTATGGTGTTATCGTCTATTAGATACACGGCTCAGCAGTCAGTATCACACAGGATAGGATTAGATACATGGCGCAGCAGTCAGTATCACACAGGAGAGGATTAGATACATGGCTCAGCAGTCAGTGTCACACAGGATAGGGTTAGATACACGGCTCAGCAGTCAGTATCACACAGGATAGGATTAGATACACAGCTCAGCAGTCAGTATCACACAGGATAGGATACCTGGGTAATCGTTTAGTTAATTTGTGTTGCAAATCTGTAGTGTTGAATATATGATGTGAAATGTTTTTATGTGCAATATAATCATTATAATTTGTTATAACTAACCACAGTTGGTTACTAGGCCCAGGCAACGCCGGGCTCTTCAGCTAGTATATATATATATATATAGATAGATAGATAGATATAGAGAGAGATATTTATATATATTATATATATATATATAGAGAGAGAGATAGATATATATATTTGTGTATTAGTATATATGAATATATAGGTGTGTGTGTATGTATGATATATATTTTACCAACTATTTCCGATTTAAGAAAAATGTTCATGTTAGAGATCACGAATCCAAATGTACCATATTCACTCATCTCTAATCTTGATCATTGACATTCCAGAGCAAATCAGTCAATGGCAAACTCATCTTGGCTGCACTATGCTCTCCATTAGTTCTCTTCCTCATCTGTTCTTTGGCATTTTGAGAGAGGAAAGAGACCTGCTGAGGGAGCTGTCCTAAATGTAAGTGTCCCCTCTTCTTTGTGAAAAAAAGATAAATAAAACTAACATTATAATAAAGTTTTTACATACTTGTCCAGAGTTGGGGTTATGTTTGGGTTATAGCTAGGGTAATAGAATAGTTACAATAAGTAACAGTAAAACTTTGAGCTGATTTGTTGAACACTTTGTGACAGAATTCTGAGATAAAATAGTTTGAAATATTGCAAAATTCAATGATTTAAATTTTTACTGCAGCACTGAGTGTTTGGAGGTTAGCTGGAAGGCAGTGTGGCTGACAAAATTATATTTTATGCCAGAGAAGTGTGATATGATGACATGATTTTTTTTTCCATTGCTGTGAGTGGACTGGGGATGATATTGGGAATGTTGTGATTTTGTTTTAATCTGTTTTTAATAATTTTCTTCAACTATAACAGGAAAAACACAATAATGAACGTATGTGTTATTCTTGTGATGTTAACATTTTGAAGTACCCTGCTTATAGTCTGAAAATCTACTATCTACCTCTTGTTTTTTGGGGAGAAATTGAATCCTTTTTAAAACTTACACCTGCTGTTCACGATGAGCACGATAAGATTATTCACATGGTTTTACATTACATTCAGTGTATCCAATTTAAATTTTTAGTTCGTCTTATTTGTGGACACAGAACCATGCGATAGTCTTCTGCCACCAGGAGGTTGACACTTTTATTGAATTTAAATAAAATTGGCTCCTCCCCAGCAGACTATACCCTGGCAGCTCTATCAAGTTTTTCGTATTGTCAGTTGGAGGCAAGGTCTGTCTCAGACTTGTCTTAGATTACGGTAGGCGATAACTGCTTTGTTTTTCGCCTTTTAGATGGATGTCTAAGGGTAACAGAGTGTAATTGTGCACTCTGTTTCACCCACATACCGACGTAGAATACAGGCTGTAATTGGTCAGTCTGTCCTCTTGCATCGGTGTGGCTGAACTAAGGTACGTTGACAGTCGGCGCTGGTAAAGTCGATTGACTCTTGCCCACCGCCCCAAATAGCTGCTTGTGCATAGAGCAGAAGATAAAGCGATCCAGAGCTTCAGGACAGGTAAGTATAACCCTATTTGTAAGCCTGTTTCCCCTCCCCACCTCCTCTTCCTTCCGCTGTCAACTCTTTCCCTGCTGTGTCCTTAGGGGGTGTTGGTTACTAGAAGCTGTGCAGTGGGTAGGTGCTGCTGCCGGTGATCCTGCCCACCCAGGTGGTCCCGTCGCCCTTAATGGATCGGGTTTAGACTGGTAGTGGGTTGGAGTGAGGCATCACCAAGCAACTGCCTGGGTGCTGTCTGGCGGTAAGTACATGGCCACTCAGCCATTCTACTGGCAGGAGATTATGGCCAATCACCGGACTGTATATTACCAGCTAATCGGCATATGGAAGCAAGGCTGCAGCCACTGGCTGAGCGTATGTATAACTCATACATACCCTCCGGTCCTGTGTCAAAAACTGGGTAATCCCCACAGCGTACAATACGTGCACTGGGGAATACATGAGTCTGCAATCACAGAATGGAAACCAGAGAAATTCTTTTTTCAGTAGATATGAGAGATGCTTATTTGCATGTGCCCATTTTTCCAGGCCATCAGCAATTTCTTATCTTTGTGGTCAAGATCACAATCAGAGCTCTCCCATTTCGACTGGCCATAATACACAGGGTATTTACAAAGATCCTGGCCCAGGTTATAGCATTATTATACTCCAGGGGAATAAGTATTTTCATTTTCCTCTATCTGGACGACACTTATTCTTCAGACTTTGTTGACAATCCAACCAAATTGCACCAAAGTCTGTTTTAGTTCCAACATAGTGACTACGGTTCTTGGGAATTGCTTGGAATTGTTCAGACATTGGTATTTCTTCTGGAGGAGAATAGATTACCTCTTCAGCCTTCCATCAGAACTTTGTAATGACTGGGCAGTCATTACCGTCGTTTTTGCACAAGGGTACTGAGAAAGATGGTGGCAACGTTCGAGGCAGTACCATTTGCTCATTTTCAGTCAAGGCCTCTACAGAACATATTCCTAGCCTCTTGGGGCAGATTAAGACAGTCCCTGGATCGGCCTATTCATCTCCCCCTTATATCAGCAATATATCAGGTGGTGGTTGACCTCACCCGGTTAACTCTGGGTCTCCCTTTTCACCCCATTCTGTGGCATGTCACGCCGGATGTCAGCCTATTTGGATGGCGAGCAGTTTTCCATCACTTGACCATCCAAGCAGTTTGGAGCAGGAGGGGCCTCTCAACATGACAGAGCTGTCAGTCTTTTACCAATGTAAAAGACTGACAGCTCTGTCATGTTGAGAGGTGATGCCAATGCATCACTTAGTTCATGGGTTGCTGAACAGAGTTCAAATAGACAATGCTATTGCTGTGGCCTACATCAACTGGCGTTTTGAATTTTTTTCTTGCTACACAGTTTACCGATCGGATTAATTCTATTTATACTTTGATCCGGAGATACCAAATATGTGTATTTACTTTATTTTGAATGGAGCAAAAGAGGAGTAATTTGAACTTTTTATAGTTTTAATGTTTAGCAAAAATTAGGATACTTGAAACTGCTATCATTCGATCACCTGTGCTACACATAGAAATTCTCATCTGCTATTAACGCCAGCCACTGGGCAGGCGCTCATAGCACATTGACAATGACAAGCACGGATGTCTCCTGCAGACTCTCGGTTGTCATGCCAAGCCATCGGCGCCCCACGATCATGTGACATAGATGGACTAAGTGACACTCTTCCGTCGAGGGCATGTTGAATGCCGCTGTCAGAGATTGATTGAGGCATTTAACATGTTAACAGCCGTGCATGAATCACGATTCCACCACAGCTGTTAGGGATACTTGACAGCTAATCACATCAGCGGTCATGTGCCTGAAAAGTTGTGGGATCAACACCGGAGCCTGCATCAAATAGGGGGAGGTGACCTATGACGTACTGTCATGGCCCCCGTCGCGCCCTTGTATCCTCACCTGCTCGCTCCCGCGCCGCAGCCTGTCTCCTCTCGTCAGCCGCGGCGTCCTCCTCTGACCAGCCCGCGGCCTGCGACATCACTGCATGCTTTGCGCATGCGCCGTAGGCCACGGCCGCATCTCCCTTCATCTTATGCGCCAGCGGTGCCCTGACCCGGAAGCACCGCCGGACCAATGGGGGCCGGTCTTAAGGTATTTCAGGCCGCCCTCCTGTAATGGAGGCGCCTGACTGTCGTGTTCCTACCTGCACGCTAGGCTCCCTTTGCCCTGTGCTCTGCCCGGTGTTCACCTTTCCCTTGTGCTTTCTTCCTACAGCCCTGCTCTGTCCTGTTGCCCGTGCCTGTTTCCTGCCATCCTACTCTAGTCCCGTGCCTTTGCTCCGTTCTGCTGCCCATGCCTGTCTCCTGTCATCCTACTCCGGTCCTGTGCCCTTGCTCCGTCCTGCTGCCCTTACCTATTTCCTGTCATCCTACTCCGGTCCTGTGTCCTTGCACCGTCCTGCTGTCCGTGTCTATCTCCTGCTGTCCTACTCCGGTCTCGCCACCAGAGCCCTACACTGTCTTTGTGATTGTGGTACCTGGTACTCAGTCCTACTCCAGTCCATTTCGAGCTGCCCCTCTTGGTACTCGCTGCCGTGGCATTTGAACCCCTGGGCCTTCTCCTAACAGTCCCTCTATAGGGGTCGGCTCCACCTGGTTGCTCGCCCGGGGACCCCTCGGTGCCACGGTGCAGAGGGTCCACTCCTGGAGTCTTGCCTCGCCAAGCGAGAACGCTAACAGTGCGGTCAGGCCATGGATTCCGCCGGTACCTCTGCTTCCGCTCAAAAGGAGTTTCTCTTTTTGCGAGAGAACCAGGGGTACATAATGTCCGTAATGAAATCCATGGACTCTCGCTTTAGGCTGCTGATCCGGGAAATGCTTCCCAGCTGGCCAGTCTCCAGCAGGAGCTGGGCCAGCTGCGTGACACCCAGGCCCATATTTTAACCTATATGGCCTCTGTCGACAATCGCTTGGTGGCTCTACTTCATCTCCCAATCCTGTTTGTTTTTCGTCCCCTCGCCTCGCCAAGCCACTTTTAATGGCGACCCCAAACTCTGCAGGGGGTTCTTAAACCTTTGTAGCCTCCACTTTGAGCTGCTACCTCACCAGTATCCTTCCGATAGGGCCAAGGTGGCCTTTATTATGTCCCATCTGGAGGGGGAGGCCCTGTCATGGCTAAACCCTCTCTGGGAGAGGGACGATCCCGTGGTTTCGAACCTTCCGGTCTTTTTGAATACTTTTTGTAGGGTCTTTGACAAGCCAGGTCGGTTGGCCTCTCTTTCTGAGTCCCTTTTCAACCTCCACCAGGGCGCCTTCCCTGTCGGACAGTATGCTATCCGGCTCCGCACGCTTTCATCTGAACTAGGTTGGAATAATGCGGCACTGGTAGGGGCATTCTGGCGTGGCCTATCGCACAGGATAAAAGGTGAGCTGGCAGGTCGGGATACCTCCACCACTCTCGAGGACCTTATCTCCCTGGCCACCCCTGTTATGAATGGGTCACCGAGGAGAAAAAAGCAAAACAAGCTAAGTCACAGAAAACCAGAGAGGTTGGCATCTATGCAGATTGCAGATCCCTGATCCTACCGCACAACTAGCAGCAGCTGTGGAGCGTACCTACGACAATCCTAGACACCTCGGCACGGCCGGAGGACTAAAGCAAGAAAAGGGGAAAACAAACTGCACCAGAGCAGACCCCAAAGGAAAGACAGTGAAACAAGATGAAAGCACAAACACAGGCAGGAAAATAGGCTGAGCAAACGATGGGGCCCAAACTAACTAGAAAGGAAAGGGAAAGACACTGTCTGCAACCTGCAAAAAACCCTACAAAAATAATGTCCAACACTTCTGATAGCAAAATTGACCTGAAGTCACTAGACTTCTCCCACTATATCAGCACTCTGAAATATTCTGAGACAGAGCCAAAAGAGGCCAAACTAGTAAGGGACAAAAAAGCAAATTGGCAAAATAAGAGTGGAAATTCAGCACAGCCCCCGGCCGGGGCTGGCTGACCACACAAAAACTGAATAGACCAACAAAATCAAGTGTGAACATTAGCAGAAAAACTTAGCTTTAGATGACTGGAACAGAGCTGAAAACCAAGACCTGACAAGCCAGAAGGAATCACCAGCAACTGAATAGGGCGTCGGCTGTCTTAAATCCAATCTGAGATTCCTGAGGTCCAATCTTCATCCTCATTCTCAGGTGGCAGATCTCCACCGATCAAATCAGCCTCAGTGCCTCCTGTTACCACCAGAGGGAGTCCGGAAGGAGAACTCACAACTGGTGAACCAGACAATGAACTCACAACACACCCGCATAGATCTCCGGTTTCAGGAGCGTGCCCGGGAGTCGGCTAGAGACAGGAAACCCACCAGACCAGTTCTTTCTGCCAATCGAGCCTCTAGTCCATGCCCAGCCGGGTCCGCCCATACTCCTTCCGAACCCATGCAGGTTCACCATGTCAGGTTGGCTGAGTTACGTCAGAGAGAGAGGCGGGCGCAAGGTCTATGTCTCTATTGTGGAGAAGCCTCACATTTCATCCATTCTTGTCCTGAGAGACTCTCTCCACCTAGGCCAGGTAAGAGAGGCCTCCCTAGGTGTCAATGATTCCTCTCAACCTCTTACGATGTCTGTTCTTTTGATTTCTGGGCAGAGGCGTGGATTCGGGCTCAGCAGGTAACTTCATCCAGCGTGAAGAGATGGACAAGTACCAGATTCCGTGGTCACTCAAAAGAATCCTCGACTAATTGCTTCGGTAGACGGCAGACCGATACAGGAATCCGTCACCATGGTCACCGAGGAGATAGACTTGCAAGTCGGTGCCCTACACCGTGAAGGAATGGCCTTCTACGTGCTGCCTAATCTTTCCCACGCGATTCTACTTTGGCTTCCGTGGCTATGGACACACCAGCCAGTCCTTAACTGGTCGTCTGGGGAGGTTTTTCGCTGGGGACACTCGTGCCATGACCGGTGCCCGAACCCTATTCGTCCTGCTGCTCCCTCACGCCACCTTCTGATCTCTCGGGGCTTCCCTCAGCCTACTGGTCCTACACAGACATCTTTGATAAGAAGGAAGCGGAGATCCTTCCCCCGCACCGGCCTTTTGACTGTCCAATCGAGCTAATCCCCGGTTCCACCCCTCCTCGAGGCAGGATCTACCCACTATCTCCCGCAGAGACCTTAGCTATGTCCGAGTACCTCCGGGAGAACCTCGCCAAAAGTTTCAATCCTCTCCCGCAGGAGCCGTTTTTTTCTTCGTCAAAAAGGACGGTTCTCTACTGCCGTGCATTGACTATAGGGGCTTGAACGACATCACCATCAAGAACAGGTGTCCCCTTCCACTCATTCCGGAGTTGTTTGATCGCCTCAGAGTGGCGCAGATTTTCTCCAAGTTGGACCTCAGAGGAGCCTACAATCTGATCCGCATCCGCGCAGGCGATGAATGGAAGACCGCTTTAAACACTCGAGACGGTCACTATGAGTACCTAGTCATGCCCTTTGGTCTGTGCAATGCCCCCGCTGTGTTTCAAGAGTTTGTCAATGACATCTTCCGGGACCTCTTGTACTCCTGTGTGGTAGTGCACTTGGACGACATTCTTGTCTTCTCGCCAGACCTTTCGTCTCATAGGAGGAGTGTCCGCTTGGTTCTTCAGCGTCTTCGAGAAAATCGCTTGTATGCTAAGATGGAGAAATGTCTGTTTGAACAAACCTCGTTACCGTTTCTGGGCTACATCATCTCCGATGCTGGACTGAGGATGGATCCTGAGAAACTGTCCGCCATTCTCAAGTGGCCCCGTCCCGTCGGCATAAGAGCTATCCAACGGTTTCTCGGATTTGCCAATTACTACAGGCAATTTATTCCTCATTTTTCTTCAATCACCAAGCCTATTTCCGCCCTCACCCGAAAGGGGACGAGTCCCAATTCTTGGACCACAGAAGCCGAAGAGGCCTTTCTGACACTAAAATGGGCATTTTCCACAACTCCAGTGTTGTCCCGTCCCGAGAACAGCAAACCCTTCGTGCTAGAGGTGGATGCCTCCTCAACAGGAGCCGGGGCTGTGCTATCTCAGAAAACCGTCTCTGGTTGCCTACACCCCTGTGGATTCTTTTCCAAGGGCTTTTCTCCATCCGAATGCAATTACTCGATTGGCGACCGTGAACTCTTGGCCATAAAATTGGCCTTGGAGGAGTGGCGTCACCTTCTGGAGGGGGCTGTCCACCCTTCTGTGATTTACTCGGACCAAAAAAACTTGGCCCACCTCCAGTCCGCCCAGAGACTCAATCCTCGACAGGCTAGGTGGTCCTTGTTTTTCGCTAGCTTCGATTTTGAGCTCCATTTTCGCCCTGGTGACAAGAACACCAAAGCCGATGCCTTATCCAGAGTCTTCCAGCCGTCCGAGGTTGGGGAGGAACCATCTCACATTATCGAACCCATGAAAATTATCACCATGACTCCTGTGAATCTGCTTTCTCCACCCCCAGGCAAGACTCTCGTTCCCGAGGATGCCAAAGGAAGAGTCCTACTTTTGGGTCATTCCTCCAGACAGGCAGGCCATGCCGGAACTAAGAAGACTCTCGCTCTCATTTCTCGGCACTACTGGTGGCAGACCCTCCGCCAAGATGTGGCGGATTTCGTTGCCTCTTGTCCTTCCTGCACAAGAAAGAAAGTACCACGACGGCCTCCGTCCGGCTTGCTGCTTCCACTCCCAGTTCCTACGGTACCTTGGGAACACATCGCCATGGATTTTATCACCGACTTGCCTCGCTCATCTGGTTGTACGGTGGTTCTAGTGGTAGTAGATCGCTTTTCCAAAATGGCACATTTTATCCCTCTGACCGGACTCCCCTCAGCGCCCGAACTAGCCAAAATCTTCATCCATCAGATTTTCAGGCTTCATGGTCTACCTCGACGTATTGTGTCTGACCGAGGAGTCCAGTTTACTTCCAAGTTCTGGAGGGCACTTTGTAAACTCTTGGATGTATCCCTGGATTTTTCATCCGCAGACCAACGGGCAAGTGGAGCGAACTAACCAGACGTTGACTGGATATCTACGTCATTTTTCCAATGTCCACCAGAACGACGGGGTTGACCTGCTTCCCTGGGCGGGGGCTTTAGGCCGAGGTGGCCCCATTTAGTATAGAAGCGCACTCTATGTGGGCGGTGGGGTCTTCCAGGCTGGTTCTTCATCAGTCATCAGTATTGCAGCTCTGTAAAGCAGCAATTTAGTCATCAGTGCATACTTTTCTAAGTTTTACAGGCTGCACACTTCTTCCTCAGCAGAAGAAAGTCTTTGTAGGATTACACTGCAGGCGGCAGTAGCCCAGATTTCCATGTAAGTTATGAAGGAAAGCCACGTGGTTACGGTATGAGATTTAATGCTAATCTCACCTTAGTAACAGCTTTAGGATGTCCCATGGTTCTGTGTCCCCCAATGAAACGAATGAGAAAAATAGATTTTTCATTTACTGTAAAATCTGTTTCTTGTGGTCTTCATTGGAGGACACATCTCCCTCACTTTGTTGCCCAGTTGGGCACATAGTTGTTTTTTATTTCCTTAATTTTTTTCTGTTCTATTTCTTACTGCTTTCTCACACACCTGAGGAAGCCTGACACCATTAGGCAGGGTATAGTCTTCTGCGGAGGAGACAATGTTATTTAAATGCAATAAGTGTTAGTCTGCAGCCACCTGGAGGCTATCATGGTTCTGTGTCCCCCTAACTATGAGAAATAGATTTTACTGTAAGTAAAAAACCTATTTATTCCATTCAGTGACATACATAGACATACAGTTTGCACGGAACGTATTCAGACCCCTTTAAATTTTTCACTTTGTTTCATTGCAGCCATTTGGTAAATGCAAAAAAGTTCATTATTGTGCTCATTATTGTACACTCTGCACCCCATCTTGACTGAAAAGAAAAACAGAAATGTAGACATTTTTGCAAATTTATTAAAAAAGGAAAACTGAAATATCACATGGTCATAAGTATTCAGACCCTTTGCTCAGTATTGAGTAGAAGCACCCTTTTGAGCTAGTACAGACATGAGTCTTCTTGGTAATGATGCAACAAGTTTTTCACACCTGGATTTGGGGATCCACTGCCATTCTTCCTTGCAGATCCTCTCCAGTTCCCTCAGGTTGGATGGTGAACGTTTGTGGACAGCCATTTTCAAGTCTCTCCTGAGATGCTCAGTTGGGTTTATGTCAGGGCTCTGGCTGGGCCAGTCAAGAATGGTCACAGCGTTGTTCTGAAGCCTCTCCTTTGTTATTTTAGCTGTGTGCTTAGGGTCATTGTCTTGTTGGAAGGTGGACCTTCGGCCAAGTCTGAGGCCAGAGCACTCTGGAAAAGGTTTTCATCCAGGATATCTCTGTACTTGGCCACATTCATATTTCCTTCAATGGCAACCAGTCGTCCTCTCCCTGCAGTTGAAAAACGCCCCCAAAGCATGATGCTGCCAGTACCATGTTTTACTGTTGGGATTGTATTGGGCAGATGATGAGCAGTGTGTTGTGAGTTCATTCTCTGGTTCACCAGTTGTGAGTTTAAATTCCAGACTCCCTCTGGTGGTAACAGGAGGTAGAGAGGCTGATTTGATCGGTGGAGATCTGCCACCTGAGAATGAGGATGACGATTGGATCTCAGGAGTCTCGGATTGGATTTAAGACAGCCGACGCCCTATTCAGTTGCTGGTGATTCCTTCTGGCTTGTCAGCTCTTTGTTTTCAGCTCTGTTCCAGTCATCTAAAGCTAAGTTTTTCTGCTAATGTTCACACTTGATTTTGTTGGTCTGTTCAGTTTTTTGGTGTGGTCAGCCAGCCCCTGCTGGGGGCTGTGCTGAATTTCCACTCTTATTTATCAGTATTTCGGTCTCTTTTTGCTCTGTCTGAGAATATTTCAGAGTGCTGATATAGTGGGAGAAGTCTGGTGACTTCAGGGTTAATTTTGCTATCAGAAGTGTTGGACATGATTTTTGTAGGGTTTTTTGCAGGTTGCAGAGTGTTTTTCCTTTCCTTTCCTGTCTAGTTAGTTTGGGCCCCATCATTTGCTCAGCCTATTTTCCTGCCTGTGTTTGTGCCTTCATCTTATTTCACCGTCAATACATGTGTGGGGGCTATCTATTCCTTTGGGGTCTGCTCTGGGGCAGTTAGTTTTAACCCTTTTCTTGCTTTAGGCTTATTTAGTCCTCTGGCCGTGACGAGGCGTCTAGGAACATCGTAGGCACGATCCACGGCTACTGCTAGTTGTGTGGTAAGATCAGGGATCTGCAATCTGCATAGTTACCAAACTCTCTGGTTTTCTGTGACAGCTTGTTTTGCTTTTTTCTCCTCGGTGACCCATTCATAACAGCAGTGCCTGTTTTACTCCACAGATACCGCTTAGAATTATCACCAAAAAGGTCTATCTTAGTCTCATCAGACCAGAGAATCTTATTTCTCATAGTCTGGGAGTCCTTCATGTGTTTTTTAGCAAACTCTATGCTGCCTTTCATATGTCTTGCAATGAGGAGAGGCTTCTGTCGGGCCACTCTGCCATAAAGGCCCGACTGGTGGAGGGCTGCAGTGATAGTTGACTTAGTGGAACTCTCTCCCATCTCCCTACTGCATCTCTGAAGCTCAGCCGCAGTGATCTTGGGGTTCTTCTTTACCTGTCTCACCAAGGCTCTTCTCCCATGATTGCTCAGTTTAGCTGGATGGCCAGGTCAAGGAAGACTTCTGGTGGTCCCAAACTTCTTCCATTTAAGGATTATGGAGGCCACTGTGCTCTTAGAAACCTTGAGAACTGGAGAAATTCTTTTGTAACCTTGGCCAGATCTGTGCCTTGTCACAACTCTGTGTTATATGCAAATAACACGATGGACACCACATTAAATATGCGCAATAATAATGGCCGGGTGCTACTCTGCGCCAGAAGACTAAATGTATCAAAGTAAAAGGATCAGAAGCTCAGAAACCAGTGCACACACAGCCCAAATGCAAAGTACAAAAAAGCTTTTATTGAACACAACTCTGAGCTCTCTGGCCAGTTCCTTTGACCTAACATAGTAACATAGTTAGCAAGGCAGAAAAAGACATTTGTCCATCCAGCTCAGCCTATATTCCTCATGATTCTCATTTGGTCTGACATGCACTGTGACCTGTGAGGTCTTGTATAAATAGGGTGTGTGCCTTTCCAAATCAAGTCCTATCAGTTTAATTAAGCACAGCTGGACTCCAATGCAGGAGCAGAACCATCTCAAGGAGGATCACAAGGAAATGGACAGCATTTGAGTGTCTGAGCAAAGGGTCTGAGTTCTTATGACCATGTGATATTTCGTTTTTTCTTTCTTAATAGATTTGCAAAAAGTCTACATTTGTTTTTTTTTTCAGTCAAGATGGGGTGCAGAGTGTACATTAATGAGAACAAAATGAACTTTTTTGAATTTACCAAATGGCTGCAATGAAACAGTGAAAAATTTAAAGGAGTCTGAATACTTTCCGTACCTACTGTAGTGTTGCTTTTGTGTTTTGTTTTTTTTTTTTAAGAGAAATCTGTTTTATCTGCTTTTGAAACTATACCACCTAATGATAGACGCCTAAACATTCTACAATAGACATGTAATCATCATAATTACACCATGAAGCAATAAAAAACAATGAATCTCCCCTCTCTAATCAGTCCTGAATGCAAGCAGCCAGGATCATATTCCTCGCCAACTGCTACACCGACGCCTCTCCCCCTTTGCCAGTCGTTGCAATGATTACCTATCTCTATATATAAAACTGAATGTGTGTATCACCAACCAATCACAAACCATCTTTCATTTCAACAGAGCTGTTCAAAAGAAGCTGAGCTATGATTGGTTGCTATGAACAACAGTTTTCCTTGCAACCAATCAATAAGCATCTCTCATTTCACCAGAGCTGGTTAAAAGAAGCTGAGCTGTGATTGGTTGCTATGAGCAAGTTTCCCCACTTGACAACACCTCAGCAGACACTGACATGGTGGGAGAAATCTAGCATCCCCGGCAACATAAGCTACCAGCCATTGTCTGCCCCCAAAAAAGGAGCAGAGAGCACATGACAAAAATAAATCCCCCCTCCTGTGCCCATATACACATCACACATCCTCCATCATATAGGCACATCTTCCCTCTTAAAGGGATCATTGGTATGGAAGTCAGAGCAAATCCATCCAGCGCTTTGGTTTTGACCCCAGGCCTCTCTTAAAGGTATCTCCAGTATGGAAGTTAGGACCGTTCCACTCAGCTCTGTGGTTCTGACCTCAGTTTCTCTTAAAGGGATTATTGGTATGGAATTTAGGGCAAATCCACTCTGCGCTTTGGTACTGACCCCATAAGGAAAAAATAAATAATAAAAAGAGAGGCGCAATGAGTGTACCTGTATTAAAATTGATTTCCCTAACTAAATGAACAGGGTGCTCACCTTAGAGGGTTGTGCCACCCTTGCACAACCACGGTGTGAACATTAGTAGTGGGTGGGGAGCGTGTCCTGTCACCCCAGGAGGGTACTGCACGTGGCTGTCAGCAACCTCCGCTCTTCTGTTCGGTCCATTTCTCACCGGCTTCCGGACATATCTTGTAGCTGGCCACAGCCGTTAGTGTGATACCAAAGGTCCTGGTGCTTCTCAGCGTCGCCGAAAAAAATGCAGGCCCTCCCGCAAGCGGCTGCCCTCCAAGCTGCTCCTGCCGCTAGTCCTCAAGGAGAGGAAAGTAAGTGAAAAGCTGCAGCAAAGCGGTCTATAGGAGCGCTAAAAGAGGCAGAAACCATAAAAAAAGGTTTTAAAAATCAGCTTTTATTCTTCCTCCAATACCCACTCAATGGTATGGAAGTGAAGGCAAATCCATTCTGCGCTTTGGTACTGACCCCAGGCCTTTCTTAAAGGGATCTCCGGTATGGAACTCAGGGCAATTGCCTTGAAATGCTCAGGTACTGACCCCAGGCTCTCTTAAAGGCGATCTCCTGTATGGATGTTTGGGCAAATCCAGGGCCGGATTTGCCACTAGGAACTTGCGGGCTGGTGCCTAGGGTGGGAAGATGCGAGGGGCGGCACCTGGGCAAGGTTTTTTTTTTGTTTGTTTTTTTTTTAAGTCCGGGTAGGCCCGCCCACTCACCTCAGTCTTCCGGCTGCTGCAGGGGTCCCACCTAACGATCCGCCCCGCCTCCTTCCCTGGCAGGTGACTCCAGAAGCGAGGACCGTGAGCGCTGGACACTGTCATTCTGTGGTTGCTTAGTAATGGCCTTCGCGCTGCCTGATCTGTGAAGCCAAAGAGTGCCCTCGCTGTAACCTGTCCCCTCGGCTCCTCTCCTGCACACAACACTGAAGTGTCTGCTTGTTCTCAGTGCAGGCTGAGGTCCTCTCTGGATGCCTGCAGGCCGGGGCCCTGCAGACCTGACTGCCAACGAGTGCAAGGCCTCCGCAGCTCCTTCCATTGCTAAGAAGAGGTAGATGGTGTTGCGGGCAGGGCAAGGTGGGTATGCGGGAGGTGGGCTGGGTATGATGGATAGTGGTGTAGTGTGGGAGATAGGAGCGGAGTAGCAGACCTGGGTATGAGGGATAGTGGTGTAGTGTGGGTGATAGGAGCGGAGTAGCAGAGCTGGGTATGAGGGATAGTGGTGTAGTGTGGGTGATAGGAGCGGAGTAGCAGAGCTGGGTATGAGGGATAGTGGTGTAGTGTGGGAGATAGGAGCGGAGTAGCAGACCTGGGTATGAGGGATAGTGGTGTAGTGTGGGTGATAGGAGCGGAGTAGCAGAGCTGGGTATGATGGATAGCGGTGTAGTGTGGGTGATAGGAGCGGAGTAGCAGAGCTGGGTATGATGGATAGTGGTGTAGTGTGGGTGATAGGAGCGGAGTAGCAGAGCTGGGTATGATGGATAGCGGTGTAGTGTGGGTGATGGGAGCGGAGTAGCAGAGCTGAGTATGATGGATAGCGGTATAGTGTGGGTGATAGGAGCGGAGTAACAGAGCTGGGTATGAGGGATAGTGGTGTAGTGTGGGTGATAGGAGCGGAGTAACAGAGCTGGGTATGAGGGATAGTGGTGTAGTGTGGGTGATAGGAGCGGAGTAGCAGAGCTGGGTATGAGGGATAGTGGTGTAGTGTGGGTGATAGGAGCGGAGTAGCAGAGCTGGGTATGAGGGATAGTGGTGTAGTGTGGGTGATTGGAGCCGAGTAGCAGAGCTGGGTATGAGAGATAGTCGTGTAGTGTGGGTGATAGGAGCGGAATACCAGAGCTGGGTATGATGGATAGTGGTGTAGTGTGGGTGATAGGAGCGGAGTAGCAGTGCTGGGTATGAGGGATAGTGGTGTAGTGTGGGTGATAGGAGCGGAGTAGCAGAGCTTGGTATGATGGATAGTGGTGTAGTGTGGGTGATAGGAGCGGAGTAGCAGAGCTGGGTATGATGGATAGCGGTGTAGTGTGGGTGATAGGAGCGGAGTAGCAGAGCTGGGTATGATGGATAGTGGTGTAGTGTGGGTGATAGGAGCGGAGTGGAGTACCAGAGCTGGGTATGATGGATAGTGGTGTAGTGTGGGTGATAGGAGCAGAGTAGCAGAGCTGGGTATGATGGATAGTGGTTTAGTGTGGGTGATAGGAGCGGAGTAGCAGAGCTGGGTATGATGGATAGTGGTGTAGTGTGGGTGATAGGAGCGGAGTAACAGAGCTGGGTATGAGGGATAGTGGTGTAGTGTGGGTGATAAGAGCGGAGTAGCAGAGCTGGGTATGATGGATAGCGGTGTAGTGTGGGTGATAGGAGCGGAGTAGCAGAGCTGGGTATGATGGATAGCGGAGTAGCAGAGCTGGGTATGATGGATAGTGGTGTAGTGTGGGTGATAGGAGCGGAGTAGCAGAGCTGGGTATGATAGTGGTGTAGTGTGGGTGATAGGAGCGGAGTGGAGTAGCAGAGCTGGGTATGATAGATAGCGGTGTAGTGTGGGTGATAGGAGCGGAGTAGCAGAGCTGCGTATGAGGGATAGTGGTGTAGTGTGGGTGATAGGAGCGGAGTAGCAGAGCTGGGTATGATGGATAGCGGTGTAGTGTGGGTGATAGGAGCGGAGTGGAGTAGCAGAGCTGGGTATGATAGATAGTGGTGTAGTGTGGGTGATAGGAGCGGAGTAGCAGAGCTGGGTATGAGGGATAGTCGTCTAGTGTGGGTGATAGGAGCGGAATACCAGAGCTGGGTATGATGGATAGTGGTGTAGTGTGGGTGATAGGAGCGGAATACAAGAGCTGGGTATGATGGATAGTGGTGTAGTGTGGGTGATAGGAGCGGAGTAGCAGAGCTGCGTATGAGGGATAGTGGTGTAGTGTGGGTGATAGGAGCGGAGTAGCAGAGCTGGGTATGATGGATAGCGGTGTAGTGTGGGTGATAGGAGCGGAGTGGAGTAGCAGAGCTGGGTATGATAGATAGTGGTGTAGTGTGGGTGATAGGAGCGGAGTAGCAGAGCTGGGTATGAGGGATAGTCGTCTAGTGGGGGTGATAGGAGCGGAATACCAGAGCTGGGTATGATGGATAGTGGTGTAGTGTGGGTGATAGGAGCGGAATACAAGAGCTGGGTATGATGGATAGTGGTGTAGTGTGGGTGATAGGAGCGGAGTAGCAGAGCTGGGTATGATTGATAGTGGTGTAGTGTGGGTGATAGGAGCAGAGTAACAGAGCTGGGTATGAGGGATAGTGGTGTAGTGTGAGTGATAGGAGCGGAGTAGCAGAGCTGGGTAAGATGGATAGCGGTGTAGTGTGATTGATAGGAGTGGAGTAGCAGACCTGGGTATGATGGATAGCGGTGTAGTGTGGGTGATATGAGTGGAGTAGCAGAACTGGGTATGATGGATAGTGGTGTAGTGTGGGTGATAGGAGCGGAGTAGCAGAGCTGGGTATGACGGTTAGCGGTGTAGTGAGGGTGATGATGAGGGATACATTTATCTACATGAAGTGATATTGACCATTTATTTGTGTGGCTGGCGCAGGAATGTAGCAGAGCCGGTGTGTGTAGTGTCGCCATGTGCTCAGGTGTATACATCATGCACAGACCCACAGCTCTCCTTCCCCCCAGCCTCCATTATTTATGTAGTGCCGCCACGCCCTCTGGTTAACCCTTTACTGCCTGAGCCTTGCCTTGACATGCAAAAATAAAACTTCACACACTCGCATTGAGGGGATCATTCAGACTTTACCCGTTATTCTGTATCTGCACTTGCGTTGAGACATAAAAACACAGCTAGCAGCATTTTTTCCTCGTTGCTGCAAGTACTGCATTTGCCAGACCGCTGCAAAACCGCAAGTGTCTCAAATGTCCGCAAGTCCCATAGGGAATGAATGAGGCCAAACACAGAGTTGCCATAAGTGATCCATTACGCAGCATATGTGGAAAAACTGCCGGATCTGCCGCGAATGGCAAAAATCACTGATGTGAAAGTAGCCTTAGGCTGTGTGCACACGCTGCGGATTTTGCTGCGGTTCCGCAGCGGTTTTGGCCGCTGCGGACCTGCAGCAGTTTCTGCTGCGGTGTACAGTACCATGATTCCCTATGGGAATCAAAAACCGCAGTGCAGACGGTGCGGAATTTTCCGCGCGGATTATCTGCGGTTTTCAATCCGCAGAAAGAATTGCCATGTCAATTCTTTCTGCGGATTCTGCTGCAGTTTGCCATCTCCTCCATTGAGGAGATGAAAAACCGCAGAGCAATCCGCAGGTAAAACCGCAGGTCTTTTGACCTGCGGTTTCACCTGCGGATTTAACAAAATCTGCGCGGATGAATCCGCACATAATCCGCAGCGTGTGCACACAGCCTAAGTCACTGCCGACAGTGTCTGCGTGAGGCCAGGGTCAGACATGCGAGAAATACATGCAGCCCGCACGCTCCTGTCCGAGTGCCGGCGGCAGTGCCGGGTGTTGACATGCGAGACTCATGCAAGTTTCTCGCATGTCTGACCCCGGCCTTAGTCATACCAGTGGGGGGAGGCAGCACTAAAAGTGCCTAGGGCAGCATAAACTCTAAATACGGCCCTGGGCAAATCCCTCAGCGCTCTGGTTCTGACACCAGGCCTCTTAAAGGGATCCCTGGTATGGACGTTATGACCGTTCCACTCAGCTTTCTGGTTCTGACCCCAGGCTGATGGGACGATGTGGGATATTAGGGGTAATAGTCTGGTGGCTCTGGCTGACGGGATGATGTGGGATATTAGGGGTAGTAGTCCGGTGGCTCTGGCTGACGGGATGATGTGGAATATTAGGGGTAGTAGTCCATTGGCTCTGGCTGATGGGATGATGTGGGATATTAGAGGTAGTAGTCTGGTGGCTCTGGCTGACAGGACGATGTGGGATATTAGGGGTAGTAGTCCGGTGCCTTTGATGGGATGATGTGGGATATTAGGGGTAGTAGTCCGGTGGCTCTGGCTGACAGGACGATGTGGGATATTAGGGGTAGTAGTCCGGTGGCTTTGACGGGATGATGTGGGATATTAGGGGTAGTAGTCCGGTGGCTTTGACGGGATGATGTGGGATATTAGGGGTAGTAGTCCGGTAGCTCTGGCTGACAGGGCGATGTGGGATGCTAGGGATGGTAGTCCGGTGGCTCTGGCTGACGGGATGATGTGGGATATTATAGTGAATGTGGCTATGTGGAGTGGGTGGGGCTCTACACTCATCTCTCTCTCTCTATATATATAATCATAATTTGTTATAACTAACCATAGTTAGTTACTATGGCCAGGCTCTTCAGCTAGTCTGTTATATACCGTAGTTCATTATAAACTGATCACTCTCACCCACAAAGTGCTCAACGTTTTAGCACCATCCTACTTCTCCTCCCTTGTCTGTCTACCACCCTACCCACGCCCTCCATTCTCCTTTTGGAATACATTACCCAGGACACTTCGATTAATCCCCAATACCCACAGTTTTAAGCATGCCCTAAAAATGCATTACTTTAGATTGTTCTATTGCCTCACCACACTTGCCTAACTATCCTTGTTTTTCCCATACAAAATTACGTTCCAAATCAGGAGACTTGTATGATCTGTTCCAACATCCCCATGCACTTAAGAGCCCTCTGTGTCTGTACATACTTGTACACATATTGTTGGTGACTGGTTTATTCAGCATTACACGACCACCCTATTTATTACATTGATGGTTGACCATACAATAAAAGCAATTGCTACCTTCTATCTTCCAAGTCTCCCCTATTTCTTCATAGATTGTTAGCTTGCGAGCAGGGCCCTCACTCTTTTGGTATCTGGTGATT
Source organism: Dendrobates tinctorius (assembly GCF_039654945.1). Lineage (NCBI taxonomy): Eukaryota > Metazoa > Chordata > Amphibia > Anura > Dendrobatidae > Dendrobates > Dendrobates tinctorius. Next base: position 18,818,726 of record NW_027361701.1, on the reverse strand, counting down.
TATGTGATCATTGTTATTCTGTAATGTCTTTTATTTTCTGTACAAGTGCCCTATAAAATGTAAACTACAGCAGAATATGTTGGTGCTATAGAAATAAAAATATTTTTATTACATTTTCTTTTATATCATGTAAATGTAAAAATCTGTCATCAAAATCCATTCGGCCTGATGGAGGTAGAGAGGGATTCTCTCTTTCCATAAACCACTCGGATGCTGCTACCAATGCAGACTGCAGAGTCTAAGTGGTTAAACGTCTGGGATAGGATTTATGTCTTTTTGCCTGTTAATTATACCTGTCACTGTAAATGGTGTGAGCACTGACGACTTCTTCATAAAGTCACTGTAAATGGTGTGAGCACTGACGACTTCTTCATAAATGTGCAGCAAGTGTCCAACACAGTAAAGTGATGACAGTGAAGGGCTAATGTTTTGGTTAAATTTTTAAAAATATTACTGAAAACACAAGTTTTCATGTTAGTTTACTTTAGTCCAGGGATTAAAAAAAAAAAAACAAATTCATTCCGTCAATCTACTTCCAACATATTAACACTGTTTTTGGTTTTAGGCCAAAGGAAAGCAAGCCAGAAGATTACAGGAGGCAAAATAGCAAATCTTTCTTGCCAAATATAGTGGAAAAGAAATAGAATATGGAAAATAAGACTAAATAGCTGGCAATAAATTGTGTAATATATACAGTTTGGTAAATTTTCATTTTTTTTTTTTATACATTGTTTAAATTCCCCTTGCTGATGCATATTTGCGATAATTGCTCCCAATCTTAAATATAAGAATTGAAAATTAGATCTATAGTAAAAATGGGAGAAAAATCAACATATATCATAAAGGACTTTGTCTTTGATGTTATAGCTACCTGAAATACAGTGAAATCTGGGTTGTTTAATTAAAATGTATGGTATAAACCGAACTTCTGTGTTGTGTGGTTTTTTTTTTTAAGAGGTGCATCTCCCAAAATTAGAATATCATCAAAATGTTAATTTATTTCAGTTCTTCGATACAAAAAGTGAAACTAATATATTAGTCATTACAAACAGAGTGATCTATTTCAAGTGTTTATTTCTGTTAATGTTGATGATTGTGGCTTACAGCCAATGAAAACCCAAAAGTCATTATCTCAGTAAATTAGAATACTGATTTTAAAATCCGAAATGTTGGCCTACTGAAATGTATGTTCAGTAAATGCACTCAATCATTTACTGAACATAAAGGGCTCCTTTTGCATCAATTACTGCATCAATGCGGCGTGGCATGGAGGCGATCAGTTTGTGGCACTGCTGAGGTGTTATAGAAGCCCAGGTTGCTTTGATAGCAGCCTTCAGCTTGTCTGCATTGTTGGACCTGGTGTCTCATCTTCTTGACAATACCCCATAGATTCTCTATGGGGTTAAGGTCAGAAAAGTTTGCTGGCCAATCAAGCACAATGATACTGTTGTTTTTAAATCAGGTATTGGTACTTTTGGCAGTGTGGACAGGTGCCAAGTCCTGCTGGAGAATGAAATGGTGGTTGTTGTTCTAACTGGGGTTTTTCTTTTTTATAATTTTTATGTGCTGCTGATCTTAGTGCTGCTCTCAGATGACAGGAACAGGTGGGATCCACCTGACAGGCATATTTGCTTACACCATTTATCTGTTTCACTGTAATGACGGGCAAAACCAACTTTCTTTTATGGAATGTTCACGGTCTGGGGGATGCTACTAAAAGGGCGGCAGTTATGGATTATATTAGAGCCCATTTTCCTGCAATTGTGTGCCTACAGGAGACTCATCTAGAACAAGATAAAATATAATTCATGACTTGTGCATAGTTGAGCTATGGGTATCACTCAACATATACAGGGTATTCTAGAGGAGTCAGTATTTTGGTCCATAGGTCTATCCCTTTTGTATTGATTGCATCTACAATAGAACAAGAGGGTAGATATGTATGTATTCATTGTAAAGATTTCAATAAGGAATTGTTATTGATAATAGTATATATTCCTCCCCCTTTCAGTAATACTGTCATGAATATTATAGCCGGTATTATTGGAAAAACTCATGGGGTCCCGATGATGTGCATGGGGGATTTTAATAATATCATTCACCCATACCTGGATAAGCACAATACGGATGAAAGCTTAGAACATCACCCTATTTGTAGATTTGGGTAGACGGTGGCGGAACTCTCGTTGTTAGATCTGCTGAGAATTAAATATCCTAAGTCTAAGCAGTTCTCGTGCTATTCCAAAACGCATAATACTTTATCTAAAATAGACTTGGTCCTGGGTTCGGAAGAAATATTGGACATGATGGACAAAATTGTATACTTACCCAGAGTACTATCTGATCACTCTCCCATACTAACTAGTCTTAACCTCCTACCGGGTTTGAGTCTGTCTCATAATTTGTGGTCGTTCAACCCATTCTGGTTACAGATTGTAGACATAGAGCCGCCCTCACTTGCCCTCAAACACTGTTTTCAAGAAAATGGTACTGGTGAAGTATCGCTTAATATGATATGGGATGCTATGAAAGCCTGTTTAAGAGGGACTTTAATTCAGGGGGTCAGCAGATCCAAGACCAAGGGCCCCGTCACACATAGCGACTTACCAGTGATCCCGACAATGATATCACCTTGTCAGGATCACTGGTGAGTCGCTATGTGATCACTGGTGAGCTGCCAAACAGGCAGCTTCACCAGCGATCAGGACCAGCGACATGCGATAATAAGTGACGCACGTCGCTTAGTTACCCGCAGTGTATCTTGGTTACCAGCGCGCTGATGCAGGGAGCTGGAAACCAAGGTACACATCGGGTTTCTAAGGGGTGCGCACTTAGAAACCCCATGTGTACCTTGGTTACCAGCACCCTGCATCAGCGCGCTGGTAACTAAGGTACACATTGGGTTTCTAGGGGCTGCGCGCCCCTTAGTAACCCGATGTGTACCTTGGTTACCATCTCCTGGTTGCTGGTCTCCCTCATGTCACACGCAGCGATGCGTGCTGACCAGCGGGAGACCAGCGACCCCAAAAAATGTCCAGACCTTTCAACAGCGATACCCGGCAAGGGGGGGCCGGTCGCTGATCGCTGTCACACACTGCGATCTCGCTGGTGAGATCGCTGTTGTGTGATAGGGGCTTAAGTCTAATCAGTTTGGAGTATTTCTTAGGGAACGCATAAATACATATCTACAGGGGAATCACGAGATTTGTTGGAGTGGAAGGAGGCACAAAAGGTGTATGACTCATATTAAAGAAAGACCTAATACCAAGAGATTATTTTCACAGCACAGATTTTTTTGAAGAAGGGGAGAAGGCAGGCCACCTCTAAGCAGTAATTTCTAGGGCACAGAGGGAGAATTCATTTATTGGAGCACTCAGGGATCAAAATGGTTTCCATGCAGTGTTGCCAGACATTATGTGCCTGAGAATATTTTAATACCATTTTGACAATAAATATTTGTTTTTAACGGTCACCCGACATCGCTGGATCCTTCCATTTTTTGTACTGATGTTTCCATAAGATAAACTCGTTATTTAGAGAGCTAATATAGGGTAAAGGAACTCCACGGATCAGATTGGATCTTTTACAAAGAGAAAAGTGCAATGGGGGTTTGGCCGTCCCTAACCCATGGGTTTACTACACGGCAGCACAGTTACAACAACACATACGCAGTTGGGATGATCCAGGGGGAGGGGAAGCTTAGTGTTAACTTTTGCAACAATACTTCAACTCAGTCTGTACGAAGTATTGGAGTCGGGGGGTTTTGGCACAAAAACACATGGATTCCCTACTCTGCTGTTAATACACAAATTATGGGAAAAAGTTGAAAAAATGCAGGATATTTATGGGGTGTCTCAGTATACTTCTATATGTAATACCCCTTCCCTTTCTAATCTCAGCCACTCGGAGGGTTTTGAGCGTTGGGCCCGAAGAGGGATTCGTAGATTTGAACATATAATGTAGGGATATAGAATTAGATATTTTACTTATTTACGTATGGAATTTGGGATTCAGAATTTTACAAGAATTTACAACTTAGACATGCGCACCAAGCAGAAAGCCTCATTGCAGGAAAATCCATACAACAGAGTAAGATTATACAGCGTATTGAAAAATCCACCGAAACAGCTGGGATGATTTCTCATTTATATTGGGACTTACTGCATTTAGTGCTTCTGAATAATCCTGTACGTGTGAAGGAGAGGTGGGAGCGAGATATTGGTCCTATTGAGAACAATTTATGGTCAGAAATATTAGAAAGAGTTCCCAGACTCTATCTTGGAGAAGCCCATCGTCTGTCACATTTACTGTATATGTAATTCATCAAGTTTATCTCTCAACCAAGTTTTTATTTGATATTGGAGTTAGGTCCGATCCTCTTTGTCCAAGATGTCGAATAGACACAGCCTCCCTACTGCACATGTTATGGTCATGTCCAAATCTTGAAGTGTTCTGCAAAGGAGTAATAGGGATAATTAATAGAGTATATTCGGTTGAGCTGAGCAGAACCCCTTTTGTATGTATCCTAGGATATATAGAAGACTTGCCAACAGAAGAGGTTGGGAAGTTAGCTGTATCTAGAATGCTTTTTATGGCCAAAAAAATTAAGAGCCCAGTACTGCATCTCCCACCAAATCCCCACAATTGCAGAATATGTAACCAAAATTAACTGGCTAGTTAATTTAGAAAAAGGTATATATCGCAAGAGAAATTCTATTCCCAAATTTGAAAAAATAGGGGCATGTTGGATTGATCATTCTGGTCTTGCATCGAGAGAGCTGACCAGGTTCAGGTTGGCTCTATCTTAATACGAAGATAGAAAGGTGGAGCAAGATTGGACTCCGACAGAGATTATTATGTGGTAATTTGATCTGGCATACAATAAGGAAGCTTCAGATATGTAGCTCTTTAACTGAGACTTATATTAACCTGTTTTTGTGATCTTCCATTGTACTATTGTAACAATTTTGGGAGCGGCACTATATGTAATCAGTAGAGTTGAGCGAAACGGGTCGAAAAATTTCAAGTCGCCGACTTTTGGTAAAGTCGGTTTTCATAAAACGAAACCCGACCCTAGGGTGAGGTCGGCCACGAGCTCGGCGACTTTAGCGCCAAAGTCGCGTTTCAAAAGTTTGTTTTCCGCCCTTTTTCAGCTAATCAGGATCCACAACACTGTGGGCAGTGTGATGACATAGGCAGGGGTCACCACCATCTTTGAGAAGGGCATGCAAGTGATTGGCTTGCTTTGGGGGGCGTCACAGGGGGTATATAAGGGCGTGCACGCCGACCACCATGTTACTCATGCTGATCTCAGAATAGGGAGAGCTGCTGCTGCTGATGATTCTGTAGGGAGAGCGTTAGGCAGGGAAGAAGACACCAAAAACTGCTTCTGCTGCTAGCGATTTTGCCTGTCCAACACACCAGTCACTGTGTGTGCAGTGCAAGTGGAGGCTATATTTTGCTGGATCAGCTGTGTTGGTTGTTAGGCTGCCTTATAAGGCTTCCTGATAGCTGTTTTCCCACTGCTCTGTAAACTGCTTTTTTAAAAGCAATCCAAATTTTTTTTTTGTGTGCTGGTGAGGTACTGAGCGTGCATTTTTTCACACCATACAGCGGTGTACGCTCCTCACACAGTACCGTGTAACGTCTGTTATCATGGCCACAGTGAAGCTATCTGTGTGTGACTGTAAGGATAAGTTGAGGACCTGTTCCGTTCTTACAGACCTCCACCTTCTAGTTTTGTCTGGTTTTCAAACAGTTAAGTATATTTGCTGTTTGATCACATTCAAAACTATAGAGAGACAGCGTGTCAGTCCGTATACTTTAAAAACACGGAGCTTGACAATTTTACGGACACCGGACAGCGGTGTACGTGCACGCTCCTCTCTCAGTACCGTGTAACGGCTGTTATCACGGCCACAGTGAAGCTATCTGTGTGTGACTCTGTAAGGATAAGTCGAGGACTTGTTCCGTTCTTACAGACCTACACTCTAGGGAGATTCATATTCTGCCCAATTCTATATACACCTTGTAGTTTGTCATACACTAGCCAATTTCTGCCTGTGACATAGCGGTGTGATATTCACTGGGCCTCACACAATCCAACAGTGTCCACAAGTGTGTTCAGAAATTCTACATCTCCCCTGTCCTATAGTGATATTTTTCACACCTGCGACATTGAGCCTGTGACATAGCGGTATGATATTCACTGGGCCTCACACAATCCAACAGTGTCCACAAGTGTGTTCAGAAATTCTACATCTCCCCTGTCCTATAGTGACATTTTTCACACCTACGACATTGAGCCTGTGACATAGCGGTGTGATATTCACTGGGCCTCACACAATCCAACAGTGAAAACTTTTAGGATAAATTTCTTGGATTTACGTGCGCTGCCAGACAAATTTCATATCCAATAAACAGGTTGATGAATTAACCCTTTTATTCCCAACGCGTTTCGAAGTTCATAGTACTTCTTCCTCAGGGGATGACATATGAATACACAGAGCTATCTCCAGTTTTATACATTCACATTTCAAAAAAATGGGTGCCAAAAAAGACATGTGATGTACACCAAAGGTCAAAGTTCAAAAACATAATTGTCATAAAATTGTCACATTAATTCATCTATGGTTGATAAAAATCAATTATTCTTACTTTTTATTTTACAGGAAATTTAAAGACTTGAATTTATTAAAAAAGGAAATAAAAAGGAAAAAACGAATGAAAAGTGAACCTGCGTCTTGAGACAAAAAGGACCGTAGTCCCATGCTTACACCATTATACTGGGGAGGATATCCAGAAACAAAGAATAAAAAAGGAGAAGCAAAACCAAAAAAGTCAAAAAAATGAAAATAACTTATAAGAAAATTGGGGGAATGGAATACAGAAATATATATCTAATAAATATATATATTAAATAGTATTTAACAATAAAAAATAAATAAATTAGATTTCTTTGAATGTGGTGTCTTGGTCAAATTATTTCCTTTACATTCCAAAAGGATAGGTGGCTCTCATCAAAAGAACAGGACTCGCAGGGAAACCATTAAACCAGAAGAAGCCGGGATCGCTTACTATGCCGAACAGAAGAAGAGGATGGGAAGGAACATTACATATTCTCAAAAATTAATAATTAATACACAAAATTAATCCCAAGATAAGGCAGAAATAACCCGTTAATTTAATAGAACGCACCCATTAATTGAATAAAAAGTTATTCCCGATATAGATACTGAAAAAATATCAACGCAAGGTTGTAGCATTAAAATGGTAGTGGGGGGGGGGTCGAAAAATAAATAAATTAATTTAACCCTTAAGGTTATTTATCAGAAGTGTGGGACTTACAAAAGGACTTATTTAAAAGCGTCAGTACAAAGACAAAAAGGAAGATGAACCAATTGATATTCTCAACCATATCTAACAAAAAAATCATCACACAAATCAACCAGAAATTAACCCTAAAATCATAGCAAAAACGCAATTAAAAAATGATAAAAAAATTTATATGCATATTAAAAAGTTATAAAAACACAACGATTAAGTGCAGTTTTAAATTATTACAAACGAAGAAATATCATATTTCTAAAGAAAAACTTCTGAGATTTCATTTAACCCATTAGGTTTCAGGGTGTTCAGTCTATAAATCCAGAAAATCTCTTTCCTGTTTAATTGCCCTATTCTATCTGGATGGTTGCTGGGGATTTGCTCAATAGGGCTAATTTTTAATCCCTGCAAACTTTTATTATGTTTCAAAGAAAAATGTCTGGACAAACCATGTTGTAAAAAAACCCTTTTGATATTATATCTATGAGAATTCATTCTAAGGTGTAACGGCTGTGTGGTTCTACCAACGTATTGTTTCCCACATTCGCACTCGATGTCTTTTTTGGCGCCCATTTTTTGAAATGTGAATGTATAAAACTGGAGATAGCTCTGTGTATTCATATGTCATCCCCTGAGGAAGAAGTACTATGAACTTTGAAACGCGTTGGGAATAGAAGGGTTGATTCATCAACCTGTTTATTGGATATGAAATTTGTCTGGCAGCGCACGTAAATCCAAGAAATTTATCCTAAAAGTTTTCATGTGGCGGTCTCTGTGTTGTGGACCATTGGATGTGCAGCAAGCTGTCATACTGATCCTACGTGCCTGACTCTCTCCTGGAAAGGGTGAGTATAAATCTTAACATTTCTTATAAGTTTGCCCGGATAAGACCCTATTGCGCTCCTGTCTTTGCCTATAGTGTGAACAATCCAACAGTGTGCACAAGTGTGTTCAGAAATTCTACATCTCCCCTGTCCTATATACACTTTGTACCTTGTTTTACATTACTATATAGTTTGTGGGATTTTGTGTACATTTTTACCAAAAATGAGGAAGGCTGGTGGAAGAGGTCGTGGAATTGGGCGGGGGGTTGCCAGCTGGTAATGATGGTGTTGGTGGATCTGATGGTAGTGGCAAAAGCAAAATAGGACCGAATGCAGGAGGTGTTGAGCCTGCATCATCGTCTGGCTCCACAAGGCCTCGAAGGCTTAGTTTTCTAGGAGTTGGCAAACCGCTTTTAAAGCCAGAGCTTCAGGAAAAAGTTTTGGCTTACATTGCTGACTCAGCCTCCAGCTCTATCGCCTCCTCTTCTGAAGTTGTAAAACATAAAAGCACTGAGTCGTCATTGGAGGCTCATGTTCATGAACCACACCTTTCCTTGTGTCCTTCACCCCAACCAAGATTGAAGGATGACGCAGGCCATACAACTGATTACTCCATGGAGCTGTTTTCACATACCATGCCTGGGTTATCAAGTGAAATGGTGAATTACCCAGGCCAAGATGAATCTGACATGGAGTGCACTGATGCACAGCCACTGATAGATGATTCTGCTGGTACATTCACTCAGAGCACTACATTGTCCTCGCAGTGTAATGAGCCAGATTCTGACCCTGATGAGACTCAGGTCCCCTTCCCGCATACTATACCACCATACACTGTGACACAGAGGAAGGTGCACATGACATTGAAGAGGTGATGGATGACCCAGTTGTTGACCCAGATTGGCATCCATTGGGGGAAGAGGGTGCTGCTTTCTATAGCTCAGATGAGGAGGAGGAGGTGCATCCACAGCAGACATCGACATCGCAACAGCTGTTATCTGGCAGGCCCGGAGCACTCCAAAGACAGGTTCCAAAAATCAAGAGTTGCTGGACAGCTTGTCCAGACAGTCAAAATAGCACAGCGTGCTAGGCCGCAAAATGGTAGTAGCAAATATTCAAATGAGAACTTTGAAGGCCAAAGTGGAGAAGGGTTCCATGTGAACAGCAGTTGAACATGGGTCAGTCGGTCCTAAGTGATGGGCGAGCGCCGTTCCGAAGGCATTGTAGAAGGATCAACTTTATTCTCATTTGCACAAGGAAAGACTAGAAGCAATGGGATGAAACTGAATGGGAAGAGACACAGATTAGATATTAGAAAAAACTTTTTGACAGTTAGAGTGATCAATGAGTGGAACAGGCTGCCACGAGAAGTGGTGAGTTCTCCTTCAATGGAAGTCTTCAAACAGAGGCTGGACAGACATCTGACTGGGATGATTTAGCGAATCCTGCTTTGAGCAGGGGGTTGGACCAGATGGCCCAGGAGGTCCCTTCCAACTCTACGATTCTATGATTCTATGTCTGCCAAAGTAGGAAGAGTGCAGTGTGGCACTTTTTTGAACAAAATCCTCATGATCAGGCCAAGGTTATCTGTAAGAAGTGCGCAAAGACCTTTAGCCGAGGGAAAAATCTGAAAAATTTGAATACCAGTTGCATGCTTAGACATTTAACCAGCATGCACTTGCAAGCGTGGACACAACACCAAACCTCAAGTGCCACATGTGCAACTGATCACAAAGAAGGTAGCAACGCTACAGTGTTTCCCCCACTGTAAGCCCACCGGTTAGCACAGCAGCAAATGTTGAGGTGTCGTTGCAAGGCCAAAGCAGTAAGGGAATCCCACTGTTATATCAACGAAAGACTGAATCTAGGCTATCAGAAAGAACACTAACTCCATCACCATCATCAACCCTCCCTCAGTCCGCCCTGTCCACCGCTAGTTCCACCATATGCAGCTCTCAAATCCAGCTCACCCTCCCAGAGACTATGAGTAGGTCAAGAAAGTACTCAGTCTCTCATCCGCGTACACTGGGTTTGAACGCCCACATTGCCAAACTAATTTCGTTAGATATGATGCCCTATCGGTTGGTGGAAAGCGCAGCTTTCTGCGAACTCATGGCCTATGCAGTACCACGCTATGACCTACCCAGTCGCCACTTCTCTCGCAAAGCCATCCCAGCCCTCCACCATCATGTGAAAGACCACATTGTCCATGCACTCAAGCAGTCAGTGAGTGGAAAGGTGCACCTCACAACAGATGCATGGTCCAGTCGGCATGGCCAGGGCCGTTACGTGTCCATCACTGCGCACTGGGTTAATGTGGTGGATGCAGGGTCCACAGGGGACAGCGGTGGTGGGACAGCGCTGCCTAGCCCACGGTATAGGAAACAGTTGGCTGTAGGCGTTCGACCCTCCTCCTCCAGAAGCGAAAGCTCGTCCACAGAGCGCAGTCGTACGAGCACTCCATCTGCAGCTGCCACTGTTGCACACGAGGTGTCCCCCTATCGAGCAGCTAGTGGAAAGCGTCAGCAGGCTGTGTTGCAGATGATGTGTTTGGGCGACACACCGCGGAGGTGCTGGCCGAGTACTTTCAGCGACAAACTGAGTCATGCCTGGGCAGTATACATCTTGAGGCAGGCAAGGTAGTTAGTGATAATGGCCGTAATTTTGTGGCAGCCATAGCCCTTTCAAAACTCAGCCACATACCTTGCTTGGCTCACACCTTGAACCTGGTGGTGCAGTGCTTCCTCAACAATTATCCGGAGTTAACAGACCTGCTCCAGAAGGTGCGAAGACTGTGCGCGCACATCCGCCAGTCGCCTGTACACTCCATTCCTATGCAGAAGCTGCAGCGATTGCTCCACCTTCCCAACCACCGCCTCATTATTGACATTGCAACAAGGTGGAACTCCACCCTGCACATGGTTGAGCGGCTGTGCGTACAGAGGCAGGCCAAAATTCATTTGTGGGAGGATACACGGCCAGGCACTTTGAGAGCAGACATGGAGTTGACAGGTGTGCAGTGGTCGAAGCTGAAAGACCTCTGTAAAGTCCTTCAGTGTTTTGAGGAATGCACACGGCTGGTAAGCGCAGACGATGCCATCCTAAGCATGAGCATCCCACTTATGCGTCTGCTCATGCAAACTTTGACGCACCTTAAGGAGCAGGTGTCTGCAGCCAATGTTGAAGAGGAGGAGGGAATCCTTGGTGACGTTCAGCCATTGTCTGCTCAGGGACCTCTCCTGGACGAGGTGGAGGAAGAAGAGAAGGATGATGATGGGGATGATAACTTAGGGGAGGAGGATGCATCTCGTGGGGCAAGTGAAAATGTTGGCGTGGCAAGGTCTGGTACAGGGTTTGTGCGTGACTGGAGGGATGTGGATTTGCTAGAAAGTGCTCCAACCAGCACTCGCAGTGCATCATTGACACCAGGAACATTGGCCCACATGTCAGATTATGCCTTGCAGATCCTAAAAAGGGACCCCCGTATTGCCAAAATGATGAACGATGATGACTATTGGTTGGCCAGCATCCTGGATCCACGCTATAAAGGCAAATTACAAAACATCATGCCACAGGAGAACCTTGACCTAATACTGGCTAATAAACAAGCAACTCTGGTAAACCGGTTGGTTGAGGCATTCCCAGCACACAGCAGCGGTGATGGTTCTCACACCAGCCGTACTGGCCGGGGGCAGCTTGGCAGAGGTGATCGTGGTGCACACAGCAGAAGTGGCGTTGGAGACGGGGGTTTCATGACAATGTTGTGGACTGATTTTTCAAGTACCGCTCACACAACTGGTAATACTGCATCGATGGAAAGTGACAGGAGACAGCAGTTGTCAACTATGGTTACAAACTACTTTTCCTCCCATATCGATGTTCTCCCGCACAGGTCATTCCCCTTTGACTATTGGGCCGCTAAACTGGACATCTGGCCTGAATTGGCACAATATGCCTTACAGGAGCTCGATGGCCCAGCTGCAAGTGTACTAACAGAAAGTCTTCAGTGCAGCTGGATCAATACTGACAGAAAAAAGGACTCGTCTGTCAACCCAAAATGTGGATGATCTAACCTTCATTAAAATGAACCATGCATGGGTTTCCAAGGATTTTGTCCCACCTTCCCTTGATGACACATAGGTTGCCAGAAAAATGGCTTGCTTTGGTCCTCCTATTCCGCGAACTTGACCTATTTCGCCTTTTGCAGCAGCTGAATGTCCCACTTCAACATATGCCACTTTGTAATCCGCCCTAACTGGGCTGCCCCCCCCCCCATGGCTGGGGTCACCACCTAGCGCATGAAACTGTGCGAGTGCCGTTGCCCTGGACAGGTGGGTAGGCCGACTCTTGGGCGCGGGCACTGGCACAGGGTCCCTCATAGTGCAATCAAGTGTCTCTGACGGTGGTGGTGCACACCCGCCGTCAGACACACCGCCGTACTATGAGGGGCCCAGTGCCAGTACCGACTCCCACGAGTGGGTCCCCCTTGCCTGGGCAGGGCCCCAGCATTTGCAATGTTTACCTCTCCCTGCTCCTCCGCTGTGTAGTCTGGGCTGTCAAATCCTTCACTGGGAGTGCCACTACAAATTGATTGAACTGAAAGATGATGGTTAAGATGTAACTATGCCCTGTCCTGCTGGCCGGGCTCTAGCTCCAGATGATCAATGGCTTCCATTTCTTATGGACGTCGACTCACAATGACATGCAGTGGTGGTTTATCATCAGCTTTCACAGTTTTCCTACTCACAAACGTGTGACATTCCGGCGCACATTTTAAAATGTGCCCACTCATGCCAATCAAATAGAATCGCCTACGGCCTGTGGCTTCTGTCTTTTGCACTCCAAAGTTACGTGACAGATCATGATAGCCAGTGAGCACCATGTTTACATCGCTCCCTGTGATAAAAATTTGAGATGAGTAACAGTGATGGAATCAACGAAAGTGCGATACAGCAAGACTTTATTCACAAAAAAATGTTTTCACTGTCTCAACACACAAATTAATTGAGGGTCAGCATCGCCTATGAGAACTGTGACGGAAGTATTTCCCGTGAATAGTAGTTCATAGATTTCTGCAATCACTAGCCTTTCTGCAAACCAGGGGAAGAGTCTTGAGGAGATCATTTGCATATTCCCAGTGCCTTCTGGGATAAGTGAAGAGTCTCCGCGAGCTCAACGATCACTGGGTTTTGGCCGTTGCAGCTGAAAAGAGGAAATCGGAGAAACCAGGGGAAGAGTCTTGAGGAGATCATTTGCATATTCCCAGTGCCTTCTGGGATAAGTGAAGAGTCTCCGCGAGCTCAACGATCACTGGGTTTTGGCCGTTGCAGTTGAAAAGAGGAAATCGGAGAAACCGCGCGAATTTTGGCTCATCTTTCATCTTTTTAAGAAATCTCAAGATGGAAGAGGCCAGGAGCCATTTGGTGAGCTGCATTTCTTGCTACATGTTCACAGATTTACCAGTGGAAAAGCCAAACTTCACATGCCACAAATGCAAGCTTGTGACCCTGTTGGAGGAAAAGTTGCAAAATCTCGAAGAGAGGTTAGCTACGTTGAAGATCATTAAGGAAGGTGAAGAGTTCTTGGACAGAGCAGAATTATCTCTTCATGTTACAGAAAGAGAAGAAATTCGAAGTGCACCTGAAGAAACAGAGGATTGGAGACATGTGACCCAGAGAAGCAGGAGGATCAGGAGGCAGTCAGCACCCATACTGCTCAGAAACCAGTACCAGGCTCTCACGCAGGAAAACGATGAAGAAATACATCAGGATAAGACTTTGCCAACAAACAGCAACCTTGTACGCCTTCAGAGTCCTCCTGGATGGAGAAAGAAAAATGTTGTGAAGAAGAAACGGAGAGTGGTGGTCATGGGGGATTCCCTGTTGAGAGGAACAGAGGCCGCTATCTGCAGACCGGATATAACTTCAAGAGAAATGTGCTGTCTTCCAGGTGCAAAAATTAAAGATGTGTCTGACAGGATATCAGGACTCTTCAGACCTACAGATGACTACCCATTCCTGCTACTACATGTGGGGACAAATGACACCGCAAGAAACGACCTGGAAACCATCTGCAGAGACTTTGAAGACTTAGGCAAGAAAGTGAAAGAACTGGGAGCGCAGGTGGTCTTCTCTTCCATCCTCCCAGTGGATGGCCATGGAACAAGGAGGTGGAATAAGATTCTGCAGGTGAACAACTGGCTACGTCGATGGTGCCGTCAGCAACGATTTGGATTTCTGGATCACGGAGTGAACTACTTATACGATGGACTACTTGCTAGAGATGGGGTGCACCTTACGAAGACTGGAAAGCAGGTATTTGGAAGTCGCCTTGCTACACTTGTAAGGAGAGCTTTAAACTAGAACAACATGGGAAGGGAAGCAAAAGACCAGAAAAAGCCATACACCTGACAAATGCTACTGAGAACTCTGCTATTAGAAGTGCAAGAAACAGACTTGATAAACGAGGAGGGGGTGTCGCATTGTATGTTAGAAATGCGTATATCTGCACAGAGATTGAAGCTTCAGAGACTGGGAGTTCTGTGGAAACTGTTTGGGTAAGAATACAAGGACAGAACAATGGAAAGGACACCATTGTAGGCATTTACTACAGGCCGCCTGTGCAAGCTGAAGATATGGATGAACTCTTTATGCATCAAATGGCCAAGTTCTCCAAAAAATATGACATAGTTGTCATGGGAGATTTCAACTATCCAGACATTTGTTGGGAATCTCTCTCAGGCAAAACTAACAGGTCAAGGAAATTCTTATCCTCTCTTGCTGACAACTTTATCTTCCAAAAGGTAAAGGAGAAAACAAGGGGAACTGCTACCTTGGATCTAATCCTTATAAACAGGGAGGAAATGGTTGAGGAGGTAAAAGTGGCTGGGACCCTAGGAGGTAGCGACCATGCTATTTTAGAATTTTGGATAACTAGAGGCGGAAGACCTGTGAAGACTCAGACGTCAAGGTTAGATTTCAGAAAGGCAGATTTTAAGGGATTCAGAAAGAGAATTGGAGGGATCCAATGGCTGGATATCCTTAAAGACAAAAATGTCCAGGAAGGATGGGAAATCTTGAAAAATGAAATTCTCAAAGCACAGTTGTTAACAATTCCGAAAAGAGGGAAGAATAGGAAGCATTTAAGGAAACCAGGATGGATGAACACAGAACTTAAGCACATGCTAAAAAGGAAGCAAAAAATGTTTATAAAATGGAAAGAAGGAGGCATATCTAAAGAAGAATATAATGCTGTCTGCAGAACCTGCAAGGCACAAATCAGATTATCTAAAGCTGAAAATGAATTGAGGCTTGCAAGAGATGTCAAAAGCAATAATAAAGGATTTTGGGGATATGTCAAAAGTAAAAGAAAAGTCAAAGATGCTATAGGATTTTTACAGGATGAAAATGATGAAATGGTAAGACAGGATGTTGAGAAGGCTGAACTTTTAAATTCCTATTTTGCATCTGTTTTCTCTCAGAAAGGAAATGTAACATCAACTGTTATTCACTGTCCTATTAAGGGAATAGAAGAATCCAGGATATCTATAAACAGAAAGATAGTGAGGAAACACTTAGCTAACCTAAATGTATTCAAGTCTCCAGGTCCAGATGAATTACACCCCAGAGTACTGAAGGAGATAGCAGAAGAAATTTTTGAACCCCTCTCCATAATCTTTGAAAATTCTTGGAGAACAGGAGAAGTGCCAGAAGACTGGAGAAGAGCAAATGTTGTTCCTATCTTCAAAAAGGGGAAGAAGGTGGACCCAGGCAACTATAGGCCGGTGAGTCTGACTTCTATACCAGGAAAGATCTTTGAACAAATTATTAAACAACATGTATGTCAATACCTGGATAAGAATGAAGTGATTAAACAGAGTCAGCATGGGTTTGTAACTAATAAGTCATGTCAGACTAATTTAATTTCCTTCTATGATGGTATTACTGATTGGGTGGATCAAGGAAATGCTGTAGATATAGTATATCTTGACTTCAGCAAAGCATTTGACAAAGTCTCTCATACAATCCTTATTGAAAAAATGACTAAGTATGGAATGGACAAGGCAACTGTTAGGTGGATTCATAACTGGCTTAGTGATCGGACCCAAAGAGTGGTCGTAAATGGCTGCACATCCAGTTGGAAGAATGTCTCAAGTGGGGTACCACAGGGCTCTGTCCTGGGCCCTGTATTGTTCAACATCTTTATCAACGATTTAGATGAAGGAATTGAGGGTAAACTGATTAAATTTGCTGATGACACAAAGCTAGGAGGGATAGCTAATACTAGAGAAGAGAGAGAGAGGATTCAAAAAGATTTAAATAAACTGGAGAAGTGGGCAGCAACTAACAGAATGGTTTTTAACAGGGAGAAATGCAAAGTACTACATCTGGGCAATAAAAATGAAAAAAGCATATATAGAATGGGAGGAATAGGGCTAAGTGACAGCACATGTGAAAAAGACTTGGGTATACTAATAGATCACAGACTGAATATGAGTCAACAGTGTGATGCAGCAGCAAAAAAGGCAAATGCAATTCTAGGATGTATTAACAGAAGCATACAGTCTAGATCACGTGAAGTAATTATTTCCCTCTACTCCTCTTTGGTCAGACCTCATCTGGAATATTGTGTCCAATTTTGGGGGCACCACATTTTAAAAAAGACATCAACAAACTGGAGCAAGTTCAGAAAAGAGCGACCAGAATGGTGACCGGTCTGCAAACACTGTCTTATGAGGAAAGGTTGCAGGATTTGGGAATGTTTAGTTTGCAAAAGAGAAGACTGAGAGGAGACTTAATAGCTGTCTACAAATATCTAAAGGGCTGTCACATTGTAGAAGGATCAACTTTATTCTCATTTGCACAAGGAAAGACTAGAAGCAATGGGATGAAGCTGAATGGGAGGAGACACAGATTAGATATTAGAAAAAACTTTTTGACAGTTAGAGTGATCAATGAGTGGAACAGGCTGCCACGAGAAGTGGTGAGTTCTCATTCAATGGAAGTCTTCAAACAAAGGCTGGACAGACATCTAACTGGGATGATTTAGCGAATCCTGCTTTGAGCAGGGGGTTGGACCAGATGGCCCAGGAGGTCCCTTCCAACTCTACGATTCTATGATTCTATGTCAGTAATTGTATGCATCTCATTTCCTATTGCGGAGAGGCTGGACTGTATTACTGAGACAGAAATATATATGAAGATTTAAAAATAACACCAAAAGTATATAGTTGTGTACGCCTCAAATGCATTTCCTTTTTTCCACTTTTTAGATTGCTGTGTAATCCATACTGAGAACACGGAGATTTTACATGTTTAAACTATGCTATATATACCTGCTATCCAGTGATAAAGTACCCTTTCTCAACTTTGTACAATCTGGTCAAATCCATACTGGGCCTGAGAACATCTGAGTCTGCCTCCTGATCTATAGACATATATTTTTAATGTGTAAACTAGGCTACATATATACGTGTTATCCGGTGAAACTGTACCCTTTATCAACTTTCTACAATGTTGTTGAATCCATACTGGGCCTGAGAACGGCTGCCGAGCTGTTAAGCAAGCTACAGCACCTGTGGTTTGGACACGTAATTTTTTCTGGAATGACGGTTAGGCCTAACTCCGGAATTGCGGTTGACCTGAACTTACTGGGAAATCATCGTTCGCGGGGAATAATCTGAATCCCAGATCCCCATCACTAACGGAGTTCAGCAGGTTATCTGCACCTGTAAGCGACAAAAGCTGGTCCTTTCAGTGTAGCGTGCATGCAGCCCTGGACATGTACGGGAATACTAGACCTGTTATTGCTCGATCTCACATGCCAGAGCCTCGCTTATCCCTCTAGTAAGCTTGACGCATACTGCGGGGGCATGCCGGAGTCTCAGTTGTTAACGGAATAAAGCTGAGAAATCGCTAGCACAACTACAAACACACATACCACACCACACACACAATCGACAAAGCTTTCAAAGTGTGCATCTTTTCTTTAGGTGGCATGGTTGTGGTTTCCCGGGTGGAGTCCAATTAAGCCACAGGCTCCACTCCTGGTGGTGCCCTTTTGGACATTCCTTTAAGGTTCAGCTTCGCAATCATACTGCCCCCGGAAACCAAAAACTTTGCCTTCATGGACGCTGTTTGAAGGTTCGTGGGAATAACGCCGCCCGATCAGCAGTCGGCATATGGGTCGCCCTCCCAGGGCTGTGGGGTACTCGGTACCGGGCCGGTGTCAGTGGGATGTGTCACAGCAGCGGTGACCCGGACGGTGGCCCTGGGCGCCCATGTAAATGGCGTGGTATAATGGTAAAGATTTTATATAGATAGTTTGACGCCACCTGTGGTGTTCGGCAACATAGATGTTAGGCCGACGCTGCATGCAGATCCTCTGGGACTGATGGTGTTGTGCAGCAAAGATGGTGAAGCTCCCCACAGGTGGAGCTGGAGTCCCAGGGAAGTATAGATGTAGTGATGGGGAAAGGCACAGGCGGTGTAGGTGCTGGTACCCAGATGTAGCGGTGCTGGAATAACTAAGACACCAGAGCGTGCAGTTCCAAAGCTTTACTCACAGTCTGCAGGTTACACAGATGCCTGCCTCCGTGCTGTGTCCTCCGGGTCAGGACCTCAGCCAACCTCCGGGACCAAAATGGAAAGCTCCCTTCCAACACTCCGCCAACATGTACCTTCCTGAACGTCTCCTTTCTAGCGCTTGTGGGGGAAACACTCACAGGACCGTGATTCACTGAAGCGCCTCCTGTCTAACAGATGTTCCTCAGACTTTACTTGCATGGCAGACAGCTGTAGCCTTTTCCTTCTGGCTCCCACACGTCGATGCTGGGGCCTCCGAGCCTTAGTTGGGTACAGAGCATTTATAGCTGCTACTTCCCCCGGTTTCTGCTGCAGGAATGTCAGTGTCCCTACAAACTCGGAGACCGGAATCGGGACCATGCGCTCCAGCTAGGAGTGAGCCTTAACTCTGCTCATCCTCCAGCTCCCCTTCTCACGTCCACACACTTCCCCTTCCCTGCACAGAGTGCCCTAACTTACCTCCTCCCGACCACAGAGAGCAGCTCTTCAGCAGTCAGGTTCAGAGGTCTCCCTGCTAGCCTGGAGTGGGAAATGTGTTGTGTGTTGGTTTCACTGCTAGAGAGATCCTTCGTTGCTCCCAAGCTTGACAACACAGGAGGAAGGTAATACCACAGTGGCGACCGTACTCTTGGGGACGCCACAAGTGCACTGAGGCCCAGCCACTGCTGGATGATGCTGCTGGTACATTGACCCAGACCACTACATTCCCCTCGCACTCTACACTGCCAGAATCTGACCCAGAGGAAACTCAGGTTCCCCTTCCCACATACTATACCAGCTTACATGGTGACAAAGAGGAAGGTGCAGATGAAAGTGCAGGTTCCTTGAGCAGGTGGGGGGGCATACTCATGGGCGATGGCACTGGCACAGGGCACCGCATAGTACGCAAAAGTGTCTCTGCCGGTGGGAGGGCCTAAACAGCCAAGTGCAGTGAGATGGAAGATGGGGACGACAAGGAGTTCAGAGTAGTGCAGGGATTCCCTAACAAGGAGACTTATGTAACTGATTTCAATGTTGGGACAGCAATTTTTGGGGAGCACTATACTCTGGTGAATGATATATGGGGCCCACCATACACTGGAGCATTCCAAAGGTGGACATCAGACACTGGAGCAGCATTTGCAGGGCCCATTATACACTAGAGCAGTAGAAATGGGACCCATTATATATGGAGCATTATTTGGGACCATAAGGCAGTGGAGCTTCATCCATAGGGACCAACATATACTATAGCATTATGTGGAGCTCATCATATACGGTTTGAAACATTATATGGGATCAATGATTCCATAAGGAGAAATATATGGGCCTCATTACTCTGTATAGCGCACTAAGCGCTGGCCATAATACTGTATGGAGTTATATACTGTCCGTTTTTGGAGGTATTGGAGAATTTAAAATGGATATCAGTCATGAGATGTAAGAAGTGAAGTATTTTTCATTGTACTATATTGCTATTTCTCTGCCGTATCGGAGCATCATGAGTTGTGGTATGTGTTAAAGAGGCGCTCTTTGGCCCTGGGCCCACGAAAACCTGGAGCCAGCCCTACCCCCCACAACTGTAGCCAAATAACCCCCATTTTTCAGTGCGTAACTAGTATTATGAAGTAAATTAAGGTTGACAAGCTTAAGTAATAAGAATTGATGCTTTTGGCATTCAAATGGGCACTGTAGGTGTGTTTCCTGTCCTCCTCTCACTGCTGACTTTAATTCCCCATTGACTTACATTGGGTTTCGTGTTTCGGTCGGACCCCCAACTTTTCCCTATAGTCGGCCGATTTTGCTCAACCCGACTTTTGGAAAAGTCGGGTTTCATGAAACGAAATTCGACCCTAAAAAAACAAAAGTTGCTCAACTCTAGGTGTCACTATTAAGTCCGGTTGCCTGCAGACCAGGAAGGAGTGCGGTGTATAAAAAAGTATAAAGAGAAAATGTGATAACTTACAAAGTGTACCGTGAATAAACTCACCTGGTCACCTGGAGTAGACACCCAGCCCCAACGCGCGTTTCGGCGCTAAGCCTTCATCAGGGGCTGGCGTCTATCGGAGATAGGTAAGTATATATATTTAAACCAAACCAATAAAACCAGGGTGTGTGAAAAAAGTGTCCAATCAGCAAGAAGGGCGTGTTTATATGTATCCAAGACGTCATAGCGCATAGCCATGACTAAAAGGCTGCTTTGTATCCATAGATACAGTAAATAAGCTGGCCTATAACCGGAAGAAGATGGCCGCTCTGAGAAGTATCATGGTTACTAGGTAACCAGAAGAAAAACGTCATGTGACCAAAACGTCATGTGACCAAAAGATAATGGCCGGCCTATAACCGGAAGAAGATGACCGCCACTGAGAAATATCATGGTTACAAAGTAACCAGAAGAAAAACGTCATGTGACCAAAAGATAATGGCCACCGATGTAGATTGATAACGTCTATTTAACAAAAGCATACCAGCGCAGGCTAAATTAGATTAATAGCGAAACACAAATAACATTTGTATAAACAATACTGCTTGGTATCCATAGATACAAAAAATAGGCTGGCATAAAACCGGAAGAAAATGGCCGCCACAATGAAGTATCATGGTTACCAAGTAACCAGAAAACAAAACGTAACGTGACTGGAAGAACATGGCCACCGGTATGGATTACCAGTGTCTATATGACAAAAACATACCAGCGCGGGCTGAGTTAAATTAGCAGTGCAAAAAGCTGGAAGACATCGCAGGAAATATTTGTACACAGATGTAAAAATGGTGCACACACTGAATTGAGCAGATAAGCAATGCACGTGTAACAGGGGAAGGCGGGAGCACACGAAGGGGCGCGTCACACAACCCGAATCAGGAGGCAAGAGACGCGACCACAACTGGGGCTAACCGCATACCCCTGCTCACGTGCGTACCTGCACAGACAGACATGGCACCACCATATAAAATTAATTATAGATCTTTAATTATAGATAAAATACATCATTGTGCAGAGTCAAATAGCGACAACTACAATATATGAAATATAAGGACATATAACAAACATGGTGTCTATGTATATAATACAGTATAATCAAATAGTAAACATAATCCATACACCCATCAATATCAGATAGAAATATAGAGAAAAAATTAAATGCACCATATATAAAAAATCAATACACTTATATACAACCATAATGCAATACAGTACATATGTATATATATATTTAAAATACATGAGCATGTAGCAATCAGTATACATATATTCAAACCAACACACATATTGTAAACATGGTTATAAACATCCATAATAAATTCATATGTATTCTAAATTTTTTTCTCATTTTCTCTTTCTTTTCCAGCTTGAAAAATTTTATATGAAGAGAGTTGAATGAGAATCCACATCGGGTCTTATAACAACGCCCAAAACTTGCTTAGAGAAGAAATATAAAAAAAAATCCAATATATGATTAAATAAGAATAAAAAAGATGATAAAAATGCATATAGTATTATTACTCATGCGGCACATTTAAATGATATATAGTATATTCATCATTCCAATTCTAAACGTGCCTAATATCATTAAAAATATATATATCTCCAATAAACGCAGCAAATAATTAGAATAATAAAAATAGATAAAAACAATAAAAATCAGCATATATAAGTACAAATATAAAAAGATCAGAGAAATGGAACAAAACTATTATTTTCATTAAGACCATGTGGTTGGACCGTGTTGAGGGTCCAAATCCACCTGGTCTCACATTGTCCAAGCTTCCGACTAATATTGGCACCCCTGATATTAGTAGATATCATATCATATCTATTCCACGAAATCTCAATTTAGTGCTGTCACAATTATGATACTGTTTGAAATGCCTTGGGATTGTCTTTAAGGCATTAATGTCATTTTCACGTGCTGCTGCCTTCACGTGCTCACAAACTCTTATTTTAAATTGTCTCATGGTCATACCAATATAAATTTTACGGCATGGGCATATTGCAAAATATATCACAGCCTTAGAAGTACAAGAAATGTGGTGTCTAATATTAAATGTACGTGTTTCACCTTGATTGAAAAACGTTTTGGTTCTTTCTACATTTGAACAGGCAACGCAATTGCCACACGGAGCGCACCCAAAATCCTTATTGGAAAAATTGTCCAAAAATGTGGGTATCGGAGCTGGTATATAGTGACTTTTTACTAAATGATCACGTAAATTATCTGATCGCCGAAATGTAATTTGAGGCCTCCTGGGTAAATAAATAGCCAAAGTAAGATCGGCACATAAAATAGGCCATGACTTGCTCAAACATTCCCTGATGCAATCAGCTTGAGCATTATATTTCATAAAAAATCTCACTTTATTAGTTGTTTCCCTTTGCTTATTAGAATATAACAATGAGTTTTCTGACGAATGTTTCACTCTTAGATATGCTCTTTTAACACTATGGTGACTATAGCCACGAGCATAAAATCTATTTTTTAAATCAAGTGCCTGTTTTTCAAATATATCATCGGATGAACAAATTCTCCTCAACCGGAGAAACTGGCCAATAGGAACTGACCTAATTACAGATTGTGGATGGGCTGACGTAGCGTGCAGTAATGAATTTACTGATGTTGGTTGCCGAAAGATGTTCGTTTGTAACATATTTTTAGGATCACGTGTAATTGTGATATCAAGAAAATCAACCGAATTGAAATCTGCACAATACGTCAAATGTATATTCATATCGTTATTGTTTAGACTCAACATAAACAAATTCAATGTTTTAAGGGTACCCTGCCAGATCAGGAAGATGTCGTCGATGTACCATGCCCAAAAGAGAACACGGTCCACCGACGACAACTGATCCGACAAAAAAAGGTCCCTCTCCCACAGCCCCAGGAACAAATTGGCGTATGATGGTGCAAATGCCGCACCCATGGCTGTCCCCTGGAGCTGCAGGAAGAAGGACCCCTTGAATACAAAAAAATTATGGGATAAAGAGAATTCCAACAATTGAATAATAAACGATGACATATTAGTTCCAAGATTAGAAGATTCAAGAAAGAATCTCGTTGCCCTTAAACCATCTGAATGGCATATACTCGTATATAGTGATTCTATATCACAAGTCACCAATATTGCATCTTCACCAATGTACAACCCATCAATCTTTTTCAAAATGTCAGAAGTATCTCTAACATAAGAGGGAAGACATTCTACCAATGGCTGTAATTTACTATCAATAAAACGGTTCACCTCCAAATAATTCCCTGTCCCCGATACAATCGGTCTGCCAGGTGGGATGTTCCTATCCTTATGAACCTTTGGCAATAAATATAATGTTGGGATAATGGGTTCCGGAACTTGTAGAGCCATATGAAGTGCCTTAAATATCACTCGTTCATTATTGGCCTGTGTTAAAATCTTAATTCAGTACAAAAATTATTAGAAGGATTATACATTAATTTTTTATAGCATTGTTGGCTATTTAATTGTCGAAATGCTTCCTTTTCGTATAGTCTAGTTGGCTAAATAACTATATTGCCGCCTTTATCTGAAGGCTTTATAACGACATCATCCCAACCATGAATTTTTTTCAAGGATTTGCGTTCCTCACCTGACAGGTTGTCATATTTACTATGTCTTGGGATTGACTCCAGATCTTTAGAGACTATTTGAACAAATAAATCCACATTGGCACATATAGACAAAGCTGGAAATTTCTTAGATTTATAGGAATCATGTCATTTTCAAGAGTGTCATGTTCAGCTGCCAATTCTTCAAGAGTTCTTAATGCCTCATGCTCCGTTTCTGTGGGAAACATTTCATGTAAAGCTTGATCATGGAAATGCTTTTTAAAAATTAATGATCTAGCAAAAATATGTAAATCTTTACCATAAACAAATCAAAATGTTCACTTAAATTGATTACCTTTAATTCATGCCTGTCTTTACTAGGTGAGACATCATTGTTGTGTTTGTAAGGGAATTGTCTTTGCTGCCGATTGCGTTTAGGCCTTGTTCGAAACCGTGTCATCATATTGAAGGAGGAGGAAGAAGAATTGGCAGATATATCACTCATAGATGTGCCTGATGATATAGATGGAGTACGTGATATCTGTTGATCCTGTTTAGATTTCCTCCATCTATATACATTATTGGTGTGAAAGTCCTTCATATCACGATTATATTTACTCATCTGAATCTCCTGTATATCTTTAACTAATGTTTCCACATGTTTATCCATAATCCCATTCATCCCTTCAAACCGTTCAGCAGGCAATTCAGTTTTAGCTTGTCTTAATAGTTCATCCATGCGTTTATCTAATTCTGTAAGTGTTTTTTTATTGGAATCAGTTAACATTTCCATAAACTTCTTGGAGGTACTATTACATAACTCTTCCCAAGCTTTGATTAAGTTCTCATCATCCACTGGATATGATGGAATAATTTTTATATGGAGACCTCTGGGAATTAGTTGTTGTGTAATATAATTCTCCAAAAATCTCATATTCCACCACAATCTAGTTCTTTTGGACAACAGTTGTTTAATAGAATTATCATAATCCACTTTACACTGACCATCAGAATATTGAACATCAGCTCAATTATTAAAGACTTGATTGATCCTCCCAAGCCAGATTTGTTCACTGGCTTTATAGTCCATCTCCTTACTGATACCTGTGAAAAACACAGCAATAGAATTAACACCACACAAAGAAAGAGAAGTTAGGAGAGCCAGCAGCAAATAATACCAATCAAAAGTTTAATAAATATTATTTATTAATTATGAATTAATTATATTACTGGCTGATAGGTGGACAAAATATGGGACAGTCGCAAATTTACCAACAGCAACACACAAAGAAACACATAGCGGCCATAAGTCCCATTAAAATGCAATGTTTATTGTTATACAAAATATATTGATTTTAAAAACAATTTTTATTAAAATGAATCAAGTCTATAGACATATGCTGAAAAGAATATATATTCTATAGGGTCAATACTGCCCAGATCTAGGACATACCCATATATTTATATTGGTGAGAAAAAGTATATAATCTCAAAAAAAAAAAAAAATTTTATAAAACATTTTTTCACAAAAAATATTTTTTTATGTGACAATTTAATATATTGTGTTTATAAAAAGTGCATCATAATATACATAAATAAAATACTGTGCAAATTAAATGCAAAAAATACATGTGACCATATCTATGTCATTAAAGTGCACTACAAAACAGCAAACCACTAATAATAAGTGTCGGTATGCCTATGCAGGTAAACCAAGTAATACCAGATGACACCATAAGGTGTCACTATTAAATCCGGTTGCCTGCAGACCAGGAAGGAGTACGGTGTATAAAAAAGTGTAAAGAGAAAATGTTCTAACTTACAAAGTGTACCGTGAATAAACTCGCCTGGTCACCTGGAGTAGACACCCAGCCCCAACGCGCGTTTCGGCGCTAAGCCTTCATCAGGGAGTGGCGTCTATCGGAGATAGGTAAGTATATATATTTAAACCAAACCAATAAAACCAGGGGGTGTGAAAAAAGTGTCCAATCAGCAAGATGGGCGTGTTTATATGTATCCAAGACGTCATAGCGCTACAGCGCATAGCCATGACTAAAAGGCTGCTTGGTATCCATAGATACAGTAAATAAGCCGGCCTATAACCGGAAGAAGATGGCCGCCACTGAGAAGTATCATGGTTACTAGGTAACCAGAAGAAAAACGTCATGTGACCAAAAGATAATGGCCGGCCTATGACCGGAAGAAGATGACCGCCACTGAGAAATATCATGGTTACAAAGTAACCAGAAGAAAAACGTCATGCTCTATTGTTGAGATAATATGTGACAGTCAACCAGAGGAACGGACCTACAAAGGACTCAGAAATCATTCCTGGATCGCCTCCTGTGTGTGACCGCACAGGACAGAAGAAGGAAAATAAAAAAGAGGAAACCTCAAATACATTAACAATACTAACACTTTAGGATACTAAGTTACAATAAAATGATTACTCATATCATGGAAATAGATACACAATTGAACAATTAAAATAAATATAGATCTATATGTAATAAAAAAGTCGCACATAATTACATTAAAAATCACAGAAAATTAAAAATGAATATATAATTAATGTGGATACTTATTGAAGTTCCTTCACCTGCACTTACTGAATTTCCTGAGTCCACACCGAAATCACTACTGGATTTTACTGTTTATGATAATGACATTCCCAATACACCTAATGGTGATATGATCCTAATAGATAATTCTAATACTGATAACACAGCCACTGTTCCTTTTTTACCACGGGCACTGAAAAACACAGATAAAAAAAAAATTTCCTCCAAAAAATGGAAAAAGAAAAGGCTTTATAGAGGAAATAGAGGGGGGAGAAAAAAAGAAAGGAAAAGTAAAATAATGGAAAATAAATCTAAAGATAATAATGATTCTTCCGACATTGGAAATAATATTTTTAATTTGTTATCTTATGATCTTACAATAATGAAAAGAAAGTCCTTTCCAAAGGATTAAACTTTTGTCCTACATATAAAATAAATGACTTTGATCTTTTTTTGGATTTACAAGTATTCATTAGGAATAGTGTTGAGCGATACCGTTCGATACCCAAAAATATCGTATCGGATGGTATCGCCCGATACGAAAAAAATATCGGGTATCGCCGATTCCGATACCGGAAGTCCCATTCAAGTCAATGGGACTTCCGGTATCAGAATTTAAAAAAGCCCTTTATTTCCTTGTTGGCTAATTCTACATAATTTAAAACAAATAAGAATCGTGTAGAATGTATTGTGGGAGGTGGAGGAGACATTAAAGGCATAGTGGTTTATTCAAATCACATGGCATAGCATTATTTCCAATTTTTTTTTTCAAGACGTTCGGAGTTAAAAAGATATTGACTGTTAACTTTTTTATATTTAGTCAGATATGTATGTTTCACAACTTCCATGCTCTTCACCTTCTTTTGTACTTCTCCCACACTTTCTCCTTCATGATCCGCAGCAGTAGCATTTTTTTCATCAACTTTTTCATCACCTTATTCATCTTCTTCACCTTCTTCCCATTAATTTTTTTTTTCCCTTCATATTCTTCTTATTCAGCTACTATTAATTTTCATATGCTATTTCTTCATCTTCTTCCTATTCTTCTTTTTCATTTTCTTATGGTGACAGGCATTCCTGTAGTACTTATCTATAAAAGTTATAAGATTACACCTTACGTTCTGCCTGTCACAAAAGATTTACAACAGGATTTGTCCGCGTTCAGTTTGGCCTGCAGCAGCAGGCATTTTCCAGGGGCACCACGAGAAGGAACGGACTCACCCCCATTTACTGCTTAGTCTTCTTCTGCTTATAATTTTGATTTCTTCTATGCTGATTTTTAGTCTTATGCTTAATGTTCTTCTGCTTTCTGTTCTTCTGCTTTTGCTTCTTCTGCTTCTTGTTCTTCTGTCTTTTGTTCTGTATCTTGGTGGTTGTCTTCATGTTCTTTGTCCTCTTGGTCTTATTATTTAGGGTCATATTTCTGGTCTTCTTTGGTGTGGTCTTCAGGGTCGTCGTCATCAGGGTCGTGGAGATCAATAAGGATTACCAAAGACAATTTCAAAAAGCTTGATCTTGGAAATGTAGCAGGAGGTACAAGAAGGCTGAGAAACTGGCGAGAACCAGCTGACAGTACTGGAACCCGTAGTGGCAGCAGAAGGAACAATAGCCAATGGCACTACCGAGGAACAGCTGATGGTGCTGGAACCCGGTTACTATGCAGGAGGTACCTGTGCTAGAAACCACTACCAAGGACCAGCTGACGTTGCTGGACCTCGGATACCGAGATGGAGGCACCTAGGCCAAAGGCTCTGGCGAGAACCAGCAGACAGTGCTGGAACCCAGATGGGTAGCAGAAGGAACAAGAGCCAATGGCACTACCGAGGACCAACTGACAGTGCTGGACCACGGTTACTAAGCAGAAGGTACCTGTGCTAAAAAGCACTACCAAGGACCAGCTGATGGTGCTGGACCTCGGATACCGAGATGGAGGCACCTAGGCCAAAGGCTCTGGCGAGAACCAGCTGACAGTGCTGGAACCCGGGTGGGTAGCAGAAGGTACCCATCCATAGCAAAGTAGCCAGGCCGCAAGCCGGCCGCAGTTACCGAAACCCACAGTCCTACAGGGGGTCCATGTCCCATTGGCACTACGGATCCAGCCTTCAGTGCCAGTTCCCGCAGCCCACATAGGAGTCACCTAAACTGCAGGCACCGTAGAGTCGGCTAACCCGGCCGCAAGACGACAGGACAACGGATTGGTGGCATAGTGACCTTGACACTACCCGGAAACAGCTGGCGTGCTGGAACCAGGCTGGGCAACAGGTAGTACCCGTGCCAAAGACACTGCCGAGAACCAGCTGACGGTGCTGGAACCCAGATGGGTAGCAAAAGCTAGAAGAGTCAATGGCACTACCGAGGAACAGCCGACGTTGCTGGACCACGGTTACTAGGCAGGAGGTACCTGTGCTAGAAAGCACTACCAAGGACCAGCTGATGGTGCTGGACCTTCGGATACCGAGATGGAGGCACCTAGGCCAAAGGCTCTGGCGAGAACCAGCTGACAGTGCTGGAACCCGGGTGGGTAGCAGAAGGTACCCATCCAAAGCAAAGTAGCCAGGCCGCAAGCCGGCCGCAGTTACAGAAACCCACAGTCCTACAGGGGGTCCATGTCCCATTGGCACTACGGATCCAGCCTTCAGTGCCAGTTCCCGCAGCCCACATAGGAGTCATCTAAACTGCAGGCACCGTAGAGTCGGCTAACCCGGCCACAAGACGTCAGGACAACGGATTGGTGGCATAGTGACCTTGACACTACCCAGAAACAGCTGGCATGCTGGAACCAGGCTGGGCAACAGGGAGTACCCGTGCCAAAGACACTGCCGAGAACCAGCTGAAGGTGCTGGAACCCAGATGGGTAGCAAAAGCTACAAGAGCCAATGGCACTACCGAGGAACAGCTGACGTTGCTGGACCACGGTTACTAGGCAGGAGGTACCTGTGCTAGAAAGCACTACCAAGGACCAGCTGACGGTGCTGGACCTTCGGATACCGAGATGGAGGCACCTAGGCCAAAGGCTCTGGCGAGAACAAGCTGACAGTGCTGGAACCCGGGTGGGTAGCAGAAGGTACCCATCCAAAGCAAAGTAGCCTGGCCGCAAGCTGGCCGCAGTTACCGAAACCCACAGTCCTACAGGGGGTCCATGTCCCATTGGCACTACGGATCCAGCCTTCAGTGCCAGTTCCCGCAGCCCACATAGGAGTCATCTAAACTGCAAGCACCGTAGAGTCGGCTAACCCGGCCGCAAGACGACAGGACAACGGATTGGTGGCATAGTGACCTTGACACTACCCGGAAACAGCTGGCGTGTCAAATTGGTACTATAGGTTCTATGGAACTCGGTAGCATGGGTCAGAGAAGACAGACACAGTATATGTTCAAAGGTTCAGTATTGTATTGTAGCAACAGGTCACAGTACTATGCAAAGATAGTTCAGGGGTATTGCAGGAAGCAGGCTTCAGTATTACACGGTAAGCAGATATAAGTTCTGGCAACAGGTAGAGTCTGTACGAACCAACTGGCGAGAGTCTGAGGTCCGGGAGCACACAGTCCTAAAGTCCTGAGCCTGGACCAGGCTTCAAGCGGAGAGCAGGCCGCAGAGATGAATGAAGCAGAGAGATCCGGACAGGAGAGGCGGTCAGGCAGGACGGCAGGTAAGTAACAAACGGGGAATCCCGAGGTATAGAAGAAGCAGGCACAATGCGAGTTCTCCAAGCTTGGCAGCAGGTGAAGATCCAGATACACAAGCACAGGTATAATGTGCTGAGTCCCTTTTGTACACAGCAGGCAGGAAACAGGAAGAGTCAAACAGGAACAAGATGGCCCCTTGTGAAGCTACTTACTCCATCTTTGATAAGGGCAAAAGTAAGGGCAAAGTCAAACAGGAACAAGATGGCCCCTTGTGAAGCTACTTACTCCATCTTTGATAAGGGCAAAAGTAAGGGCAAAGTCAAACAGAACAGGAACATGGCTCAGAGCCTCACATGGCGTGCTGGAACCAGGCTGGGCAACAGAGAGTACCCGTGCCAAAGACACTGCCGAGAACCAGCTGACGGTGCTGCAACCCAGATGGGTAGCAAAAGCTACAAGAGCCAATGGCACTACCGAGGAACAGCTGACGTTGCTGGACCACGGTTACTAGGCAGGAGGTACAGTCATATGTAAAAGTTTGGGCACCCCTATTAATGTTAACCTTTTTTCTTTATAACAATTTTGGTTTTTGCAACAGGTATTTCAGTTTCATATATCTAATAACTGATGGACTCAGTTATATTTCTGGATTCAAATGAGGTTTATTGTACTAACAGAAAATGTGCAATCTGCATTTAAACAAAATTTGACCGGTGCAAAAGTATGGGCACCCTTATCATTTTCTTGATTTGAACACTCCTAACTACTTTTTACTGACTTCCTGAATCACTAAATTGGTTTTATAACCTCATTGAGCTTTGAACTTCATAGCCAGGTGTATCAAATGATGAGAAAAGGTATTTAAAGTGGCCACTTGCAAGTAGTTCTCCTATTTGATTCTCCTATGAAGAGTGGCATCATGGGCTCCTCAAAACAACTCTCAAATGATCTGAAAACAAAGATTATTCAACAAAGCTTTTCAGGGGAAGGATACAAAAAGTTGTCTCAGAGATTTAACCTGTCAGTTTCCACTGTGAGGAACATAGTAAGGAAATGGAAGAACACAGGTACAGTTCTTGTTAAGCCCAGAAGTGGCAGGCCAAGAAAAATATCAGAAAAGCAGAGAAGAAGAATGGAGAGAACAGTCGAGGACAATCCACAGACCACCTCCAAAGACCTGCAGCATCATCTTGCTGCAGATGGTGTCACTGTGCATCGGTCAACAATACAGCGCACTTTGCACAAGGAGAAGCTGTATGGGAGAGTGATGCGAAAGAAGCAGTTTCTGCAAGCACGCCACAAACAGAGTCGCCTGAGGTATGCAAAAGCACATTTGGACAAGCCAGTAACATTTTGGAAGAAGGTCCTGTGGACTGATGAAACAAAGATTGAGTTGTTTGGTCATACAAAAAGGCGTTATGCATGCGCTGTATTGTTGACCGATGCACAGTGACACCATCTGCAGCAAGATGATGCTGCAGGTCTTTGGAGGTGGTCTGTGGATTGTCCTTGACTGTTCTCACCATTCTTCTTCTCTGCCTTTCTGATATTTTTCTTGGCCTGCCACTTCTGGGCTTAACAAGAACTGTACCTGTGTTCTTCCATTTCCTTACTATGTTCCTCACAGTGGAAACTGACAGGTTAAATCTCTGAGACAACTTTTTGTATCCTTCCCCTGAAAAGCTTTGTTGAATAATCTTTGTTTTCAGATCATTTGAGAGTTGTTTTGAGGAGCCCATGATGCCACTCTTCATAGGAGAATCAAATAGGAGAACTACTTGCAAGTGGCCACTTTAAATACCTTTTCTCATGATTTGATACACCTGGCTATGAAGTTCAAAGCTCAATGAGGTTACAAAACCAATTTAGTGCTTCAGGAAGTCAGTAAAAAGTAGTTAGGAGTGTTCAAATCAAGAAAATGATAAGGGTGCCCATACTTTTGCATCGGTCAAATTTTGTTTAAATGCAGATTGCACATTTTCTGTTAGTACAATAAACCTCATTTGAATCCAGAAATATAACTGAGTCCATCAGTTATTAGATATATGAAACTGAAATAGCTGTTGCAAAAACCAAAATTGTTATAAAGAAAAAAGGTTAACATTAATAGGGGTGCCCAAACTTTTACATATGACTGTACCTGTGCTAGAAAGCACTACCAAGGACCAGCTGACGGTGCTGGACCTTCGGATACCGAGATGGAGGCACCTAGGCCAAAGGCTCTGGCGAGAACCAGCTGACAGTGCTGGAACCCGGTTGGGTAGCAGAAGGTACCCATCCAAAGCAAAGTAGCCAGGCTGCAAGCCGGCCGCAGTTACCGAAACCCACAGTCCTACAGGGGTCCATGTCCCATTGGCACTACGGATCCAGCCTTCAGTGCCAGTTCCTGCAGCCCACATAGGAGTCACCTAAACTACAGGCACCGTAGAGTCGGCTAAACCGGCCGCAAAACAACAGGACAACAGATTGGTGGCATAGTGACCTTGACACTACCCGGAAACAGCTGGCGTGCTGGAACCAGGCTGGGCAACAGGGAGTACCCGTGCCAAAGACACAATCATGGTGAAGGCCGAGGCCTACTTGGTGGTAGTTTCAGATTGTTTGTAGGCTACAACAGACTGTCAATGTGCTCCAATTAGGCATCTGTCTCCACTCTGTTTCCAGGATTTCACGTGACCACCAACACCGCCAGTTTATGCGTACAGTAGCCGTCTGCCCAATCCACACGTGTTCCTGTGTTACTGGGGTTCTGTAATGTCAGCAGATCCCCTGATGTGTGTCTGCCACTGTCTCCTGCTCTGTCCACATTCCCACCGCTTGCAGTGGGAAGGTGGACAGCGCAGGAGACAGTGCCGGCACATTGGGGGATCTGCTCACGTAACAGAACACCAGGAACAAGTGTGGAACGCGTGGACGGCAACTGTGAGCAGGAACTGGCGGTGTTGGAGGTCAGGGGAAATACTAGAGACAGAGTGGAGACAGAGGCCAAATCATAGAATGTTTAAATCTGAAGTAGTTACAATTTGGAAGCAGCAGCAGTTTGCCCTCCACACAGCAGGGGATCAGCTGACGTTACCGAACCCCACTTTCACATGAGCGAGTGTTTTGTCTGTGCGGACAGCACTTCTGAGCACCAACTGGCGGTGTCGGAGCCCAAGAAAATCAGGTTGTAGGCCAAGGCCTACTTGGAGCCAGGTGTAAATCTAAGGTTGTTTGACTGTGGAGGGAGCAGGACACTTTGCCATACACACAGCAGGGGATCAGCTGACGTTACCGAACCCCACTTACACATGAGCGAGTGTTTTGTCTGTGCGGACAGCACTTCTGAGCACCAACTGGTGGTGTTGGAGCCCAGGGAAAATCAGGTAGTAGGCCGAGGCCTACTTGGAGCCAGGTGTAAATCTGAGGTTGTTTGACTGTGGAGGGAGCAGGACACTTTGCCATACACACAGCAGGGGATCAGCTGACGTTACCGAACCCCACTTACACATGAGCGAGTGTTTTGTCTGTGTGGACAGCACTTCTGAGCAACAACGGGCATTGCTGTAGCCCAGGAAATAAAGTTCAGGTCATAGAAACATGAACACAACAGGAGACCTGGATCCTGTTGCCAGCCAATTATTTATTCTGGAAGAGGACTGGCAAATTCAGGTGAGATCCAGGCCTTGTTCATTTTCAGAAAAGTAAGCCGGTCAACATTATCGGCGGATAGTCACGTGCGACGGTCTGTTACCACACCACCTGCAGCACTAAAGACACGTTCCGATTATACACTGGCAGCAGGGCAAGCCAGCACCTCCAATGCATACTGGCTAAGCTCTGGCCATGTATTCAGCTTAGAGACCCAATACTTGAACGGGGAAGAGCCGTCTGGGAGTACACTAACAGGGCAAGACAAGTAGTCTGTCACCATCTGACGGAAACGTTGCCTCCTGCTGACTGGAGCCGTCTGTGATGGTGTAGCTGTTTGTGGCGGTCCCACAAAACTTTTCCACATTTGGGCCATACTGGCCTTGCCTTGTCCTGCGGCACTGCCTCTGCTACGTCTTTGTGCAGAGCTTCCTCCACTGCCTCTACCCACATGGCTGCTTTGAAAAGCACTACCAGCAACACTTGCGGGGGGAATGGAGAACATGATGGCCTGCACAAGTGTTTCTTGGTACTCCCGCATTTTTCGCTCCCGGTTCAACTGTGGTATGAGGCTTTGTAAGTTGTCCCGGTAGCAAGGATCTAGGAGGGTGTACACTCAATAATCAGCCGTGTGGAGAATGTTGGCGATGCGGCGGTCATTTAACAAGCACTGCAGCATGAAATCAACCATGTGCTGCAGACTGCCAACTGGACCAGAAATGCTGTCCCCAGCTTGAGGCAGCATCTCAGCCTGCTCAGCATCACCCCACCCTCGCTGTACACACTGACTACTAGAGCCTTGTGTACCTCCCTCCTCTGGAGAGATGTGTTCCTCCTCCATTGACTCCTCGTCATCCTCCTCACTAAGTGTCCCCTGCCTGGGCCTTTGTGTGGAGGCACGTTGCGCAGACTTGCCAGAAGCAGATGGCATTTCTGACTCCTCATCCTCGACCTCTTCAAAAACCTCCTCATTTAGTGCTTGTAAGGTTTTTTGAAGCAGACATAAGGGGGACAGTCATGCTGACTAGTGCATCATCTGCACTGGCCATCCGCGTGGAGTCATCGAAGGCACGCAAAACTTGGCAGATGTCCCTCATAGTGGCCCACTCAGTGGTGGTGATGTGTGCCCTGAAGGGCACAAGCCAGCAAAAAGGCTCCTCTATCTAATCCTATATAGTGTTTGCAACCAACCAATGACAATGGATGCGGATGGAAGCACACTAATATAGGAGCAATAATCTGGCTAAATTTGCTGCAAAAAAAGGTCTATGTATGAGGCAGTGACGCACGCTGAGCGGACTACAACCAGCGGTGGCTGTAGAACACACTGCAACGTGAGCTGCACTCACACACAGAGAGACCTATCAGACAGCCAAAAACAGTGCAGAGAAATGGGCTATAGCACTGAAAGGCTGCTGAAAGGCTCCGCTGTACACTCCTTTAGTGTTTGCAACCAATGTATATGGATACGTATGGAAGCACACTGTACAGGAGAAAAAAAAAGCAGCAATAAAAGAAAAATGTGTATGAGGCAGAGACACACGCTGGGCGGCCTAAAAGCAGAAGTGCCTGCAGGACACACTACACAGCGTGGGTCTGCACTCACACAGCCCTTGCAGACAGCTATTAAAACAGCGCTGCTGGGCTACAAAAATGCTACAGTGGTGTATTATGTAGCCTGGGTAGAGCAATAGATATGTTTGATGATCGCTATTTCTAACTGTCCCTCACAGTCTTCAACAGCAGCCTGTCCCTAACTGAATTCACAGCAGAGTGAACCCGAAATGGCGGCTGCTGCGGTTTTTATAGTGCATCATGACATCATTTCAGCAGCCAATCACAACCATGCCAGTAGTTAACATGCCTACATGCCTAACAGGTTGTGCCCACACTTCTGAGGATCCCCATTGGCTGAATCAAATTGAGCGGGCTCCTAGCATTATGGGAACTTCCGATTCCGGTATTCGATATGAAAAAGTATCGGAACTAAGTATCGGAATTCCGATACAGCTAATATCGGCCGATACCCGATACTTGCGGTATCGGAATGCTCAACACTAATTAAGAAACTAACATTAAAAAGACATTTCTTATTGAAGGAATTAAATCAGGTCTCATGTAAAGATAATGGTGTTAACTATATATCTAATAATAGTGCGAATATTAATGTTAATATAAATGAGTATACAACTGAATTAGGATTTCATTTGGATGTACCTGTAAAATCCAATTTTTATCCAATCGAAAATAAGGGTCACTACCTGAATGTATTTAATGATGTTGTTCAAAAGAAATTTAAGGAAATATCATTCACTAATAATAATTATTATTATAAGCATAACCTGACTAATAAAGAGAAAATAGCTTTAAAATCACAGAAGACTAATACTAATATTGTGATCCGTTCTGCACATAAGGGGGGTGGAATAGTTATTCAAGACATAACTGATTATTGTGATGAAGCACACAGAATATTATCAGATGAGAAATATTATGGTAGAACAACATTTGATGTTATTCCGAGAATAAAAGTGAACTATGATGAATTAATTCAGGAAGGTAAAAATCTGAACATTTTTTATAAAAATGAACTAAAATTTCTTATGATTAGTGTTGAGCGATACCATCCGATACCCTAAAATATCGGATCAGATGGTATCGGCCCGATACGAAAAAAGTATCGGGTATCGCCGATTCCGATACCGGAAGTCCCATTCAAGTCTACGGGACTTCCGGTATCGGAATAAGAAAAACCCTTTTCTGTCCTTGTACAGCCTCTCGGGGGGCTGTGCCGGCCTGCCGGTGGTCTGTACCGACTGCCCGGGGGTCTGTGCGGACTGCCGGGGGGCTGTGCCGGCCTGCCGGTGGTCTGTACCGACTGTCCGGGGGTCTGTGCAGGCTGCGGGGGGCTGTGCCGGCCTGCCGGTGGTCTGTGCCGCCTGTCTGGGGGTCTGTGCAGGCTGCGGGGGTCTGTGCAGGATCGTCCGATGGGACTACAAGTCCCATCGGGCGATGCCTGCTACCATGACGGTGATTGACACATTAGCCAATGATGGGACAGTAGTAGTCCCATCATCCGGCTAATGTGTTGAATGTACAAAAAAAAAATACAAACTACATACATACTACATGCTCATACATACTACATACATGCTACATACATACTACATATATACTACATGCATGCAACATGCATACTACATATATACTACATGCATGCAACATACATACAACATATATACTACATGCATGCAACATGCATACTACATATATACTACATGCATGCAACATACATACAACATATATACTACATGCAACATGCATACTACATATATACTACATGCATGCAACATACATATATACTACATGCATGCAACATGCATACTACATATAAACTACATATACACTACATGCATGCAACATACATATATACTACATGCATACAACATGCATACTACATACATACAACATATACTACATACATACTACATATATACCACATGCATGCAACATGCATACTACATATATACTACATGCAACATGCATACAACATATATACTCCATGCATGCAACATACATCAACATACATATATACTACATGCATGCAACATGCATACTACATATATTCTACATATACACTACATGCATGCAACATACATATATACTACATGCATGCAACATACATATATACTACATGCATGCAACATGCATACTACATATATACAACATATATACTACATGCATTCTACATATATACCACATGCATGCAACATACATACATACTACTAGTGTTGAGCATTCCGATACTGCAAATATCAGGTATCGGCTGATATTCGCTGTAATGGAATTCCGATACGGAGTACCGATATTTTTTCAATATCAGATATCGGAATCGGAAGTTCCCATAATGCAAAGAGCCACTGCTGTGGCTCTGATTGGCTGCCGAAATGACGTCATCATGATGCGCGGTCTGTGCGCATCATGATGCGCCGTCAGTTCGGGCCTTCCGGGGGGTCTATGCCGACTGCCCGGGGGTCTGTACCGGCCTGCCGAGGGTCTGTGCCGACTGCCCGGGGCTCTGTACCGGCCTGCCGGGGGCCTGTACCGGCCTGCCGGGGGTCTGTGCCGACTGCCCGGGGGTCTGTGCCGGCCTGTCCGGGGGTCTGTGCGGACTGCCGGGGGTCTGTACCGGCCTGCCGGTGGTCTGTACCGACTGTCTGGGGGTCTGTGCAGGCTGCGGGGGTCTGTACCGGCCTGCCGGGGGGCTGTGCCGGCCTGCCGGTGGTCTGTACCGACCGTCTGGGGGTCTGATCGGACTGCCGGGGGTCTGTACAGGCCCGCCGGGGGGGCTGTGCCGACTGTCCGGGGGTCTGTGCAGGCTGCGGTGGTCTGTACTGGCCTGCCGAGGGGCTGTGCCGGCCTGCCGGTGGTCTGTACCGACTGTCCGGGGGTCTGAGCGGACTGCCGAGGGTCTGTGCCGGCCTGCCGGTGGTCTATACCGACTGTTCGGGGGTCTGAGCAGGCTGCGGGGGTCTGTACCGGCCTGCCGGGGGGCTGTGCCGGCCTGCCGGTGGTCTGTACTGACTGTCCGGGGGTCTGAGCGGACTGCCGGGGGTCTGTACCGACTTTCCGGGGGTCTGAGCAGGCTGCGGGGGTCTGTACCGGCCTGCCGGGGGGCTGTGCCGGCCTGCCGGTGGTCTGTACCGACTGTCCGGGGGTCTGAGCGGACTGCCGGGGGTCTGTACCGACTGTCCGGGGGTCTGAGCGGACTGCCGGGGGGCTGTGTCGGCCTGCCGGTGGTCTGTACCGACTGTCCGGGGGTCTGAGCGGACTGCCGGTGGTCTGTACCGACTGTCCGGGGGTCTGAGCGGACTGCCGGGGGTCTGTGCAGGATCGTCCGATGGGACTACAAGTCCCATCGGGCGATGCCTGCAACCATGACGGTGATTGACACATTAGCCAATGATGGGACAGTAGAAGTCCCATCATCTGGCTAATGTGTTGAATGTACAATGAAAAAAAACAAACATGCTACATA
Source organism: Dendrobates tinctorius (assembly GCF_039654945.1). Lineage (NCBI taxonomy): Eukaryota > Metazoa > Chordata > Amphibia > Anura > Dendrobatidae > Dendrobates > Dendrobates tinctorius. Next base: position 18,779,594 of record NW_027361701.1, on the reverse strand, counting down.
CATACTACATACATACTACATAATAACTACTATTTGCATGCAACATGCATACTACATATATACTACATGCAACATGCATACCACATATATACTACATGCATGTAACATACATATATACTACATGCATGCAACATACATACTACATATATACTACATTCATGCAACATGCATACTACATATATACCACATATATACTACATGCAACATGCATACTACATATATACTACATGCATGCAACATGCATACTACATATATACCACATATATACTACATGCATGCAACATACATATATACTACATATATACTACATGCAACATGCATACTACATATATACTACATGCATGCAACATACATACATACTACATATATACCACATGCATGCAACATGCATACTACATATATACAACATATATACTACATGCATACTACATATATACCACATGCATGCAACATACATACATACTACTAGTGTTGAGTATTCCGATACTGCAAATATCGGGTATCGGCCGATATTCGCTGTATCGGAATTCTGATACCGAGTACCGATATTTTTTCAATATCGGATATCAGAATCAGAAGTTCCCATAATGCAAAGAGCCACTGCGGTGGCTCTGGTTGGCTGCCGAAATGACGTCATCATGATGCGCGGTCTGTGGTCTGTACCGACTGTCCGGGGGTCTGTGCAGGCTGCGGGGGTCTGTATCGGCCTGCCGGAGTGCTGTGCCCGCCTGCCGGTGGTCTGTACCGTCTGTCCGGGGGTCTGTGCAGGCTGCGGGGGTCTGTACCGGCCTGCCGAGGGGCTGTGCCGGCCTGCCGGTGGTCTGTACCGACTGTCCGGAGGTCTGTGCAGGCTGCGGGGGTCTGTACCGGCCTGCTGAGGGGCTGTGCCGGCCTGCCGGTGGTCTGTACCGACTGTCCGGGGGTCTGTGCAGGCTGCGGGGGTCTGTACCGGCCTGCCGGGGGGCTGTGCCTGCCTGCCGGTGGTCTGTACCGTCTGTCCGGGGGTCTGAGCGGACTGCCGGGGGTCTGTACCGACTGTCCGGGGGTCTGAGCGGACTGCCGGGGGGCTGTGTCGGCCTGCCGGTGGTCTGTACCGACTGTCCGGGGGTCTGAGCGGACTGCCGGTGGTCTGTACCGACTGTCCGGGGGTCTGAGCGGACTGCCGGGGGTCTGTGCAGGATCGTCCGATGGGACTACAAGTCCCATCGGGCGATGCCTGCAACCATGACGGTGATTGACACATTAGCCAATGATGGGACAGTAGAAGTCCCATCATCTGGCTAATGTGTTGAATGTACAATGAAAAAAAACAAACATGCTACATACATACTACATACATACTACATAATAACTACTATTTGCATGCAACATGCATACTACATATATACTACATGCAACATGCATACTACATATATACTACATGCATGTAACATACATATATACTACATGCATGCAACATACATACTACATATATACTACATTCATGCAACATGCATACTACATATATACCACATATATACTACATGCAACATGCATACTACATATATACTACATGCATGCAACATGCATACTACATATATACCACATATATACTACATGCATGCAACATACATATATACTACATATATACTACATGCAACATGCATACTACATATATACTACATGCATGCAACATACATACATACTACATATATACCACATGCATGCAACATGCATACTACATATATACAACATATATACTACATGCATACTACATATATACCACATGCATGCAACATACATACATACTACTAGTGTTGAGTATTCCGATACTGCAAATATCGGGTATCGGCCGATATTCGCTGTATCGGAATTCTGATACCGAGTACCGATATTTTTTCAATATCGGATATCAGAATCAGAAGTTCCCATAATGCAAAGAGCCACTGCGGTGGCTCTGGTTGGCTGCCGAAATGACGTCATCATGATGCGCGGTCTGTGGTCTGTACCGACTGTCCGGGGGTCTGTGCAGGCTGCGGGGGTCTGTATCGGCCTGCCGGAGTGCTGTGCCCGCCTGCCGGTGGTCTGTACCGTCTGTCCGGGGGTCTGTGCAGGCTGCGGGGGTCTGTACCGGCCTGCCGAGGGGCTGTGCCGGCCTGCCGGTGGTCTGTACCGACTGTCCGGAGGTCTGTGCAGGCTGCGGGGGTCTGTACCGGCCTGCTGAGGGGCTGTGCCGGCCTGCCGGTGGTCTGTACCGACTGTCCGGGGGTCTGTGCAGGCTGCGGGGGTCTGTACCGGCCTGCCGGGGGGCTGTGCCTGCCTGCCGGTGGTCTGTACCGTCTGTCCGGGGGTCTGTGCAGGCTGCGGGGGTCTGTACCGGCCTGCTGGGGGGCTGTACCGGCCTGCCAGTGGTCTATACCGACTGTCCGGGGGTCTGTGCAGGCTGCGGGGGTCTGTACCGGCCTTCCAGGGGGCTGTGTCGGCCTGCCGGTGGTCTGTACCGACTGCCCGGGGGTCTGTGCGGACTGCCGGTGGTCTGTACCGGCCTGCCAGGGGGCTCTGCCGGCCTGCCGGTGGTCTGTACCGACTGTCCGGGGGTCTGTGCAGGCTGTGGGGGTCTGTGCAGGATCGTCCGATGGGACTACAAGTCCCATCGGGCGATGCCTGCTACCATGATGGTGATTGACACATTAGCCAATGATGGGACAGTAGTATTCCCATCATCCGGCCTATGTGTTGAATGTACAAAAAAAATACATTCTACATGCTACATACATACTAAATACATGCTACATACATGCAACATACATACTACATACATACTACATTCATACAACACACGTACATACTACATGCTACATACATACTACATACATGCTAGATACATAATATATATACTACATGCATGCAACATGCATACTACATATATACTACATGCATGCAACATACATACATACTACATATATACCACATGCATGCAACATGCATACTACATATATACTACATGCAACATGCATACTACATATATACTACATGCATGCAACATACATACAACATATATACTACATGCATGCAACATGCATATATACAACATATATACTACATGCAACATACATACTACATATATACCACATGCATGCAACATGCATACTACATATATACCACATATATACTACATGCATGCAACATACATATATACTACATATATACTACATGCAACATACATACTACATATATACTACATGCATGCAACATACGTATATACAACATACTGTATATACTACATGCATGCAACATACATACAACATTTATACTACATGCATGCAACATGCATATATACAACATAAATACTACATGCATGCAACATACATATATACAACATATATACTACATGTATGCAACATACATATATACAACATATATACTACATGCATGCAACATACATACTACATATATACTACATGCATGCAACATACATACTACATATATACTACATGCATGCAACATACATACTACATATATACTACATGCATGCAACATACATATATACAACATATATACTACATGCATGCAACATACATACATACAACATATATACTACGTGCATGCAACATACATACAACATATATACTTCATGCATGCAACATGCATATATACAACATATATACTACATGCATGCAACATGCATATATACAACATATATACTGCATGCAACATACATACTACATATATACCACATATATACTACATGCATGCAACATACATACTACATATAGACCACATGCATGCAACATGCATACTACATATATACTACATGCAACATGCATACTACGTATATACTACATGCATGCAACATACATATATACTACATCCAACATGCATACTACATATATACTACATGCATGCAACATACATACTACATATATACCACATGCATGCAACATGCTTACTACATATATACAACATATATACTACATGCATGCAACATGCATACTACATATATACCACATATATACTACATGCATGCAACATACATACAACATATATATACTACATGCAACATACATACTACATATATACCACATGCATGCTACATATATACTACATGCATGCAACATACATGTTTACTACATGCATGCAACATACATACTACATATATACCACATGCATGCAACATGCATACTACATATATGCTACATGCATGCAACATACATATATACTACATACAATACATTCATACAATACATACATATAGACATACAGTACATATAACATAGAGTACATACTCACCATCACTTGTCACTTTGATCCCCGAAGCCATTGTCATTTTTGGAATAAATATTAAAATAACAAACAAACAATATACTCCCTGATCCGCAGAAATCCACGGGAGTCCCACGACAATCTTGCGTGGAGAACAGCAGCATCAGCTGATGCTACCATTCTCTATGGGCCCCAGGAAACCAGTGTCGGGAGGTAGGTATCCTTCCGCCCTGTATTCCTCCGCCACTGTATAAAAAAAAAAAAAAAAAAAGTCCCTAGTCTCACTTTATGGCAACAGCTGCATGGGAAATTTCTCACACAGCAATGCCATAAAATGAGACTAGGGACTTTTTTTTTTTACAGTGGTGGAGGAATACAGGGCGGAAGGATACCTACCTCCCGACACTGGTTTCCTGGAGCCCGTAGAGAACGGTAGCATCAGCTGATGCTGCTGTTCTCCACACAAGATCGTTGTGGGACACTCGTGGACTTCTGCGGATCAGGGGTAAGTATATTGGTGCTTTGTTATTTTAATATTTATTCCAAAGATGACAATGGCTTCGGGGATCAAAGTGACAAGTGATGGTGAGTATGTACTCTATGTTATATGTACTGTATGTCTATATGTATGTATTGTATGAATGTATTGTATGTAGTATATATGTATGTTGCATGCATGTAGTATATATTTAGTATGCATGTTGCATGCATGTGGTATATATGTAGTATGTATGTTGCATGCATGTAGTATATATGTAGTATGCAAGTTGCATGCATGTAGTATATATGTAACATGCATGTGGTATATATGTAGTATGTATGTTGCATGTAGTATATATGTAACATGCATGTGGTATATATGTAGTATGTATGTTGCATGTAGTATATATGTTGTATATATGTATGTTGCATGCATGTAGTATATATGTTGTATATATGTAGTATGCATGTTGCATGCATGTGGTATATATGTAGTATGTATGTTGCATGCATGTAGTATATATGTAGTATGCATGCTGCATGTAGGATATATGTATGTTGCATGCATGTGGTATATATGTAGTATGTATGTTGCATGCATGTAGTATATATGTAGTATGCATGTTGCATGTAGGATATATGTATGTTGCATGCATGTAGTATATATGTAGTATGCATGTTGCATGTATTATATATATGTATGTTGCATGCATGTAGTATATATGTAGTATGCATGTAGTATATATGTAGTATGCATGTTGCATACATGTGGTATATATGTAGTATGTATGTTGCATGTAGTATATATGTTGTATATATGTGGTATATATGTAGTATGCATGTTGCATGCATGTAGTATATATGTTGTATGTATGTAGTATATATGTTGTATGTATGTATGTTGCATGTATGTAGTATATATGTTGTATATATGTATATTGCATGCATGTAGTATATATGTAGTATGTATGCTGCATGCATGTAGTATTTATGTTGTATATATGTATGTTGCATGCATGTAGTATATATGTTGTATATATGTATGTTGCATGCCTGTAGTATATATGTAGTATGTATGTCGCATGTAGTATATATGTTGTACCGGCCTGCCGGGGGGCTGTGCCGGCCTGCCGGTGGTCTGTACCGACTGTCCGGGGGTCTGAGCGGACTGCCGGGGGTCTGTACCGACTGTCCGGGGGTCTGAGCGGACTGCCAGGGGGGCTGTGTCGGCCTGCCGGTGGTCTGTACCAACTGTCCGGGGGTCTGAGCGGACTGCCGGTGGTCTGTACCGACTGTCCGGGGGTCTGAGCGGACTGCCGGGGGTCTGTGCAGGATCGTCCGATGGGACTACAAGTTCCTCACAGTGGAAACTGACAGGTTTAATCTCTGAGACAACTTTTTGTATCCTTCCCCTGAAAAGCTATGTTGAATAATCTTTGTTTTCAGATCATTTGAGAGTTGTTTTGAGGAGCCCATGTTGCCACTCTTCATAGGAGAATCAAATAGGAGAACTACTTGCAAGTGGCCACTTTAAATACCTTTTCTCATGATTTGATACACCTGGCTATGAAGTTCAAAGCTCAATGAGGTTACAAAACCAATTTAGTGCTTCAGGAAGTCAGTAAAAAGTAGTTAGGAGTGTTCAAATCAAGAAAATCATAAGGGTGCCCATACTTTTGCACCGGTCAAATTTTGTTTAAATGCAGATTGCACATTTTCTGTTAGTACAATAAACCTCATTTGAATCCAGAAATATAACTGAGTCCTTCAGTTATTAGATATATAAAACTGAAATAGCTGTTGCAAAAACCAAAATTGTTATAAAGAAAAAAGGTTAACATTAATAGGGGTGCCCAAACTTTTACATATGACGGTATGTTGTATGTATGTTGCATGCATGTAGTATATGTGGTATATATGTAGTATGCATGTTGCATGCATGTGGTATATATGTAGTATGTATGTATGTTGCATGCATGTAGTATGTACGTAGCATGTATGTAGTATGTAGCATGTAGTATGTTTTTTTTTTTTTTTTTTACATTCAACTCATAGGCCGGATGATGGGACTACTACTGTCCCATCATTGGCTAATGTGTCAATCACCGTCATGGTAGCAGGCATCACCCGATGGGACTTGTAGCCCATCGGACTATGCCTGCACAGACCCCCGCAGCCTGCACAGATCCCCGGACAGTCGGCACAGCCCCCCGGCAGGCCGGTACAGACCCCCGGCAGTCCGCACAGACCCCAGGACAGTCTGCACAGACCACCGGCAGGCCGGAACAGACTCCCCGGCAGGCCGGTACAGACCCCCGGGCAGTCGGCACAGACCCCCGGGCAGGCCGGCACAGACCCCCGGGCAGGCCGGCACAGACCCCCGGGCAGGCCGGTACAGACCCCCGGGCAGGCCGGCACAGACACCCGGGCAGGCCGGCACAGACACCCGGGCAGGCCGGTACAGACCCCCCGGAAGGCCCGAACTGACAGCGCATCATGATGCGCACAGACCGCGCATCATGATGAAATCATTTCGGCAGCCAATCAGAGCCACAGCAGTGGCTCTTTGCATTATGGGAACTTCCGATTCCGACATCCGATATTGAAAAAATATCGGTACTCGGTATCGGAATTCTGATACAGCGAATATCGGCCGATACCCGATATTTGCAGTATCGGAATACTCAACACTAGTAGTATGTATGTTGCATGTAGTATATATGTTGTATATATGTATGTTGCATGCATGTGGTATATACACTCACTGGCCACTTTATTAGGTACACCATGCTAGTAACGGGTTGGACCCCCTTTTGCCTTCAGAACTGCCTCAATTCTTCGTGGCAGAGATTCAACAAGGTGCTGGAAGCATTCCTCAGAGATTTTGGACCATATTGACATGATGGCATCACACAGTTGGCGCAGATTTGTCGGCTGCACATCCCTGATGCGAATCTCCCGTTCCACCACATCCCAAAGATGCTCTATTGGATTGAGATCTGGTGACTGAGGAGGCCATTTGAGTACAGTGAACTCATTGTCATGTTCAAGAAACCAATCTGAGATGATTCGAGCTTTATGACATGGCGCATTATCCTGCTGAAAGTAGCCATCAGATGTTGGGTACATTGTGGTCATAAAGGGATGGACATGGTCAGCAACAATACTCAGGTAGGCTGTGGCGTTGCAACGATGCTCAATTGGTACCAAGGGGCCCAAAGAGTGCCAAGAAAAAATTCCCCACACCATGACACCACCACCACCAGCCTGAACCGTTGATACAAGGCAGGATGGATCCATGCTTTCATGTTGTTTACGCCAAATTCTGACCCTACCATCCGAATGTTGCAGCAGAAATCGAGACTCATCAGACCAGGCAAAGTTTTTCCAATCTTCTACTGTCCAATTTCGATGAGCTTGTGCAAATTGTAGCCTCAGTTTCCTGTTCTTAGCTGAGAGGAGTGGTACCCAGTGTGGTCTTCTGCTGCTGTAGCCCATCTGCCTCAAAGTTCGACGCACTGTGCGTTCAGAGATGCTCTTCTGCCTACCTTGGTTGTAACGGGTGGCAATTTGAGTCACTGTTGCCTTTCTATCAGCTCGAACCAGTCTGCCCATTCTCCTCTGACCTCTGGCATCAACAAGGCATTTCCGGCCACAGAACTGCCGCTCACTGTTTTTTTTTTCTTTTTCGGACCATTCTCTGTAAACCCTAGAGATGGTTGTGCGTGAAAATCCCAGTAGATCAGCAGTTTCTGAAATACTCAGACCAGCCCTTCTGGCACCAACAATCATGCCACGTTCAAAGGCACTCAAATCACCTTTCTTCCCCATACTGATGCTCGGTTTGAACTGCAGGAGATTGTCTTGACCATGTCTACATGCCTAAATGCACTGAGTTGCCGCCATGTGATTGGCTGATTAGAAATTAAGTCTTAACACACAGTTGGACAGGTGTACCTAATAAAGTGGCCAGTGAGTGTATGTAGTATGCATGTAGTATATATATGTGGTATATATGTAGTATGTATGTTGCATGCATGTAGTATATATGTAGTATGCATGTTGCATGCTTGTAGTATATATGTTGTATGTATGTTGCATGCATGTAGTATATCTGTAGTATGTATGTATGTTGCATGCATGTGGTATATATGTAGTATGTATGTTGCATGCATGTAGTATATACAGTATATGTAGTATGCATGTTGCATGCATGTAGTATGCATGTTGCATGCATGTAGTATGCATGTTGCATGCATGTAGTATATATGTGGTATATATTTATATGTAGTATGCATGTTGCATGCATGTAGTATATATATTGTATGTATGTTGCATGCATGTAGTATATATGTGGTATATATGTAGTATGCATGTTGCATGCATGTGGTATATATGTAGTGTGTATGTTGCATACATGTAGTATATACTGTATGTAGTATGTATGTTGCATGCATGTAGTATATATGTAGTATGCATGTTGCATGCATGTAGTATATATGTTGTATGTATGTTGCATGCATGTAGTATATATGTGGTATATATGTAGTATGCATGTTGCATGCATGTGGTATATATTTAGTATGTATGTATGTTGCATGCATGTAGTATATATGTAGTATGCATGTTGCATGCTTGTAGTATGTATGTAGCATGTATGTAGTATGTATGTAGTATGTATGTAGCATGTAGTATGTATTTTTTTTTTTTTTTTACATTCAACACATAGGCCGGATGATGGGACTACTACTGTCCCATCATTGGCTAATGTGTCAATCACCGTCATGGTAGCAGGCATCTCCCGATGGGACTTGTAGTCCCATCGGACGATGCTTGCACAGACCCCAGCAGCCTGCACAGACCCCCGGACAGTCGGCACAGACTACCGGCAGGCCGGCACAGCCCCCCGTGCAGTCGGCACAGACCTCCGGGCAGTCGGCACAGACCCCGGGGCAGGCCGGCACAGACCCCCGGGCAGGCCGGCACAGACCCCCGGGCAGGCCGGCACAGACCCCCAGGCAGGCCGGTACAGACCCCCCGGAAGGCCCGAACTGACGGCGCATCATGATGCGCACAGACCGCGCATCATGATGACGTCATTTCGGCAGCCAATCAGAGCCACAGCAGTGGCTCTTTGCATTATGGGAACTTCCGATTCCGATATCCGATATTGAAAAAATATCGGTACTCGGTATCGGAATTCCGATACAGCGAATATCGGCCGATACCCGATATTTGCAGTATCGGAAAGCTCAACACTACTTATGATACAAAATCCACGTACCCCTTTTTTCTACCATTTACCCAAAATACATAAAAATTTAGAAAAACCCCCAGGAAGACCAATCATATCAGGTATTGGCTCCCTTACTAGTAATTTATCCCATTTTATCGATAGGATTATGGTTATACATGTTCCTACTCTGAAGAGTTATATTAGAGATTCGACTCATTTAATCCAATTTCTACAGCAGGTTGAATGGAAACCTACTTATCTGTTCCTTTCTATGGATGTTACTTCATTATATTCAAATATATCGCACAATTTAGGTCTTGCTTGTTTTAATAAAATTTTAATATGAGATAATAGATTATCCAAAGAACAAAAAAACTTTTTATTAAAAGGTATGGAATTTATTTTGAAGAATAACTATTTCACCTTTGATGGATTTCTGTATCATCAGCGCCTTGGGACTGCGATGGGTTCTAAAGTCGCACCGACTTATGCAAATATTTTTATGGGGGTCTTTGAGGATTTTTATATTTTTAATTCCAAGTGGTGCAACAATATAATTATTATTGATGATTTGTTCTTTATATGGGATAGCGCCAATAATAATATTAATGATTTAATTAATGATATTAACAGTAATAATTGGAGCTTATTTTCCTCGATATATGATAAGAATAATATTAATTTTTGGGATATTTCTATTTTTATTAAGGATAATACTATTTTAACTAAAACTTTCTTTAAAAAACGTGGATATCAATAGTTATATACCTTTTAATAGTGGACATTATGGGAAATGGTTGAGGAATATTCCTGAATCAGAAAAAATTGCTCCAAATTGGAGGATTTTAAGGAACAAGTGGATATTTTAAGAAAGAGGTTTGTGGCAAAAAAATATCCTAATGATCCGGTAAAAAATGCTTATAATAAATGTATTAATATACCACAAGATACTCTTATTAATGGACTTAAGACAACTAAATCGGATAATAAAAAGTTTATGGTCAATTTTATCACACAATATTGTGCTGAACACATAAGAATAAGAAAAATCCTACATAATAATTGGCATATTCTATTAAGTGATCCTATACTACAAAAATTCCTTCCCAGCAATCCAGGGGTTACTTTTAGGAGGGCACCAACCATCAAAAGTTTGGTGGCCCCAAATCGATTAAAAATTAATTATAAATCTACCTCAATTAACAATATTCCTCTAAAAGGGATTTTTAAATGCGGGAGGAAAAATTGTCTTTGCTGTAATATTATCACACACAAAGAGAAATTTGTTAAATCCTCCACCGCTAATGAAAGTTTTCCTATCAAGGAGTATCTTAGTTGCACCACTGAATTTGTCATATATTTGATAGAATGTGAATGCAAAAAGCAGTATGTTGGAAGGACAACACAACCATTGTATTTAAGAGTTAATTCACATATTCATAATATCCAAAGGGGTTTTTTACAACATGGTCTCTCTAGACATTTTTGTATTAAACATAATAAAAACATTAATGGATTGAAAATTAGCCCAATAGGGCATATCCCTGGTGATATTCCTGATAGAGTAGGACAATTGAATAGAAAAGAGGTTTTTTGGTTATACAGGCTTAATACTTTAAAACCTAATGGACTGAACGAAATTACGGAGGTCTTTCTTTAAAATTTGTTAAAATCATCATTTTTTATTTGGAACAAATTTATAATAAGTATCCACATTAATTAAATATTCATTTTTAATTTTCTGTGATTTTTAATGTAATTTATTATGTGCGTCTTTTTTATTACATATGGATCTATATTTATTTTAATTGTTCAATTGTGTATATATTTCCATGATATGAGTAATCATTTTATTGTATAAATATATATTGTATAAATATATACCATATTTTTCGCTTTATAAGACCCTCTGGATTATAAGACGCACCACAAATTTTGAGGATAAAAATAGGAAAAAACTTTTTTTAATAAAATGGTGGTGCCTCTTATAATCCAGGTGTCTCATTGCTTACCGGGGGTGGTGGCTGCGGTGAAGTGGGGTCCCAGGGTCGCTGCTGGAGGAGGCAGGAGTGGGGTGATACTGCAGGCCGCAGGAAGGGATGAGAGGGTGCTCCGATGTGCAGCGCGCTTCAGGGGGGCTTGTGCTGCTACCAGGGGGGCTCGTGCTGCTACCAGGGTGGCTCGCGCTGCTGCCAGGGGGGCTCGTGCTGCTACCAAGGGGGACTCACTCTACTACCAGGGGGGCTTGCCCTGCTGCCAGGGGGCTGTACTTCTGCCAGGGGGGCTCATGCTGCTACCAGGGGGGCTTGCACTGCTGCCAGGGGGGCTGTACTGCTGCCAGGGGGGTCTGTGCAGCAGCCCGGGGCTCTGCCCACATTTACCGGGTGTCTGTCCGCTCTGTGGGTGTCTCCGGGTGCCCAGCCGTGTCTCCACGTGCCCAGCGGTGTCTCCGGTTCCAATCCTGGGGCTCTGGCGACATTTTGCGACAGGCCAGAGCCCCGGGGCTCCCTCTCGGTTCCCTCTATTTTGGCTCCGGCAATATGGCGGCGCATGCGCTGATGGTGATCTCGGGGCAGATCTCGAGAGATGAGATCTCAGCGCTAAAATCTCATCTCTCGAGATCTCAGTCCCGAGATCACCATCAACGCATGCGCCGCTCCCGGTGGCGGCCGCCATATTGCCGAAGCCAAAACAGAGGGAGCCAAGAGGGAGCCCCGGGGATCTGGCCTGTCCCAAAATGTCCCCAGAGCCCCGGGATTGGAACCGGAGACACCGCTGGGCACGTGGAGACATGGCTGGGCACCCGGAGAAACCCACAGCACCGACGGACAGCCGGACACCCCTGCGGCCTACTCCCGGTAATGTATATCCTCTTTGTAAGATGCACCCCCATTTTCCCCCCAAGTTTGGGGAAAAAAAGTGCGTCTTACAAAGCGGAAAATAAAGTATACACTTTTTTATTATAATATGCTTTAATGTATACATGTTCTTCTTCTTTATATATATATATATACATATATCCTTTATATATACTTTTTATAGTCCCTTCAGGACACCGATTCAGCTTTGGTATGGTGGCTTAGGTGCTGACCATCGGTACTTCTCCTTTTTTCTGCGTGAGTTCACGTCTTAGAGAGATATATATATTTTTTCTTTCTTATTTATTCATATATTTTTTATATTTTTTTGAGCTTTTAACCTGTGGAATAATTAAAGAATAATTTTTAAATAATCAAAAGTTAACACTGATGACAATTCTTGTTTACTGCTGTGTTTGAACTTTGACTTTTCTGGCTGCACGACATGTGATCATTGGCGCCAATTTTAAAATCATGAATGTATTTAAACTGAGACAGGTCTAACTGTTCATATATGTCATCCCCTGAGGAAGAAGTGCTGTACACTTCGAAACGCATTGGGAAATAAAGAGTTAAATCTTTTATCATAACCTGGATTCGTCATTTTCTCAAGCAGTGCACTAAAAGTCCATGAAATTGTTCCATAAGAAACTGAAGTGTATATAGTTCTGAGAGGAAGCGGAGTTTCAAAAAAAAATAAGAGCCACGAGATCAGATGACACAATGTCAAAGTTCAAAGACATCACAGAGTTAACTCCTCCAATAGGTCATATTACAGAGATGTGCAAAATGGAAAAAACAATTATTAATATCACTAATAATACCTTCAATTCTAGGTATCAAATCTAGAATACAACTTTAAAAAAAAACAGAGGAAGAAAAAGGAAGAACCCGATCTCTGCTCGAGCGGACACGAACTAATAGTAAAAGGATCATGCGAGTTCAAGAGCAGACACCTTACAGCTGGACTGTCACGCAGAACATGCTGTTTGCCTTTTTCCAAGCCAATCCAATAGAATCTTTATTTTAAATATATAATAAAATCATAGTTTTTATTATTAAATTCCCATTAAAAATTATATATAACAAAATGATTTGTGTGTGATAATTTAAAAAGTGATTTATATTTCAATGGATATAATATGCAAGTTAAAAATATCTGATAAAAAATGTGCATATAAGAATAGCAATTAGCAACAGACTAGCACTCCAGAGTAGCGCAGAAAAGACTTAACAGAAAGAACATATCATGAACTTAGTCAGAGAGAAGAACACGATCTCATAGCAGCAAGTCTTTCTGTATCTGAGAGACGGGAGCAGAACTATAAATAACCTTCACCCGTAGTGGGAAGCCAGCAGAATAAAAATACTGAAACTTTGGTCAGTGAGAAGGAACTGATCTATCATCAAAAGAATCATTAGTCTCTCTAGCACTAACACATAACACGGAGTCCGCAAGATAAGAAGTGCCGCTCTGAAACAACATGAGATAGAGATCAAGTCCAGCCTGCCCGCCAGACATACTCCCCCCAGGGGAACTCTATAATTAAGTGCAACCTTCAGGGGTCAATGCAAGAATGATAGGACCCATATATGGGAATTAATAAATAGAAAACAATTTGTATAAGGCTAAGTGCACACGTACCGGAACTCTCGCAGAAATTACAGCGAGAATTCCGGAATTCCAGTCCGCGGGAAAATCGCATTTTAAATTCCCGCGATTTTCCCACGGAAAAACTAGCATTTTGCAAGCGTATTTAGCTTGCAAAATGCTAGCGTTCTCCAAGCGATCTGTAGCATCGCCTGGAGAACTGATTGACAGGTTGGTCACACTCGTCAAACATAGTGTTTGACGAGTGTGACCAACTTTTTACTACTGAGGCCGCCTATGCAGCATCAGTAGTAAAAGATAAAATGTAAAAAAAAATAAAAAATGGTGTTATTCTTACCCTCCGACGTCCCGCGCATCCGTTCCCAGTAATCCTTTGCGAAAATGCCCGCGATGACGTCAGTTCTCGCGGGATCGCGACGTCTCGCGGTAATTCGCGATGACGTCGCGCGAATGACCGCGAGACTTCGCGATCCCGCGAGATCGGACGCCATCGCGGGCATTTTCGCAAAGGACTACTGGGAACGGGAGCGTGGAGAGAAGCGGAAAGACTGCGCGGGACGCCGGAGGGTGAGAATAACAATATTTTTTATTTTTAAATTCTTTTTTTTACTGGGATATGGTACCCAAAGCCCGGAGGACGGTCTCCTCTCCTCCGGACCATGGGTACCATCCGCAAATGTTCTGCTTACTTTCCGCATGTTGTGCACAGCCACATGCGGGAAATAAGCGGAACAATGCATTCCTATGGGTGCGGGATCGCCGCGATTCCGCAAATTAATGAGCATGCTGCGGTTTTTACCGCGAAGCGATTCCGCCGTGGTAAAAACCGCAGGATTAGCACAGCATTGCGGAATCCCATAGGAATGCATGGGATGCTTATTTTTCGCGTTTTCGCGGCAAAATCGAGCGGTTAAAACTGCCGCGGAAACGCGAAAAAAACGCCACGTGTGAACCCAGCCTAAAACTAGAGAGCGTGGAGGGCCGTACCACAGAGAGGACCGACACCCTGCTACCGCTCCCCAGGAAAAACTAGGACCAAGGAGAACCTTTTTAGTACATGAAAAGAAAAAATATATATATATAAACAGGACAGCATAAAAATACCACAAAAACAATAAATAGGCACATTATCCAAAGGTGAACTAAGAATATATAAATGAGTCATGACATAAATTATAAAATCAGAATTGCAGTTTAAAAGAAAAGGAATTACAAATTTTTCTTTCGAAGAAAAGGACACTATATGGTGGGCTCTATGGTTTATACTGGAACAGCATAAACACTTTTTAGTGCCACATTTGAATATTCCTTTCATAGAATTAATGGTCTGAAGACCATCAGCACTTATAAGGGTTCTCAGACGGCTAGGGGCTATTAGATCTTTAATTGTAGGAGCTCTCCGAAAAGTGATCCCTGGATTGCTAGGTAGAATTCTACTTAGAACGGGATCATTTAATAATATGTGCCAATTCTTATGGAGAACTTCACGGATCTTCTTATGTTCCATAGAAAATTGTGTTATAAAATGTATTGAATAATTGTCATAAGCCATTAATTTCTCTTTGGGCTCCAATAATGCTTTCTGATTTATTTTAATAGAATTTTTTAAAGAATTTTTAATCAGATGTGAGGGATAATTCTGAGCAGAGAATCTCTTCTTTATCACATTAGACTGCTCTTTAAAGTCGGAAACTTGTGAACAATTCTTTCTAATGTGGTGAAACTGGTTGCTGGGGATATTTGACAAATTATTTTACCATCAAATCAAAGGGACTGCAATGGGCTCGAAGGTTGCGCCCACGTTCGAGCGGAGATCGGGTTCTTCCTTTTTCTTCCTTTTTTTTGGCGCTCATTTTTTTTGAAACTCAGCGTCCTCTCAGAACTATATATACTTGTGATCAGCGTCGGACTGGCCCACCGGGGAACCGGTGGATTCTCCGGTGGGCCCTGGCATCTGGTGGGCCCTGGCACCTGCTGGCATACAGGGCCAGCAGTTGCCTAGGGCCCCCGCTGCTCCAGGGGCCCCCAGACAGTGGTGTGTCGCACACCATGCAGCTGCTATGGGGGCCCCTGCCAGCGGAGCAGCAGCGGGCGTCAGGAGGCAGGAGCCCCTGTCCCCGCTGCTAAAGAGAAATGAATATTCACTGCGAAGCAGTGAATATCATTTCAGGTCTCCACACCCCCAGAGGCCCCGCCCCCAGCCCAGTAAGCCGCTCTGCATCAGGGCCGGCGCCGCCCTCAGTCCTCTCTGCTCCTGGCTCACAGCCAGTGCGCGATGACGTCACTACATCGCGCACCCGCTGTGTGTCTGGCAGAGGGGGCAGCTCCTGACACTGAAGCCGGGATCAGCGTGGGAGCGAGGAGGAGAGGTGAGTATTGTGTTTTGTTTTGTTTTTTATATCTCTCTCGCTCTCTCTGTCTCTCTCTATCTGTCTATCTATCTATCTCTATATATCTCTCTCTCTATCTCTCATATCTATCTATCTTTCTATCTCTATCTATTATCTATATCTATCTATCTCTATCTATTATCTATATCTATCTATTTCTATATCTATCTCTATCTATCGCTCTATCTTTATATCTATCTTTCTATCTCTACATCTATCTCTATATCTATCTATATATATCTCTATATCTATCTATTATGTCTATCTATCTCTATATCTATTATCTCTATATCTATTATCTATCTAGCTACCATCTATATCTATCTATCTCACTCTATCTATCTCTATATCTATTATCTCTATATTTATTATCTATCTAGCTACCATCTATATCTATCTATCTTTATCTATATATATATCTCTATCTAATATCTATATCTATCTATCTCTATACCTATCTATCTATTTATCTATCCGTTATCTATCTCTATATCTTTTCTCTGTATCTATCTATCTCTATATCTATATCTCTCGCTATCTATCGCTCTATCTCTATTTCTATATCTATCTCTATATATCTATCTCTATCTCTATCTCTATATCTATTTCTCTCTATATCTATCTCTATAGCTATCTATCTATATATCTCTATCTCTATATCTATCTCTCTGTATATCTATCTATCTTTCTATCTCTATATCTATATATCTATCTATCTTTATCTATTTATCTCTATATCTGTTCTCTGTATCTATCTCTATATCTATATCTATCTATCTCTATATATATCTATTATCTCTATATCTATATCTCTCTATATCTCTCTCTATATCTATCTATCTATTTATCTCTATATCTATCTCTCTGTATATCTATCTATCTTTCTATCTCTATATCTATCTCTATATCTATCTATCTTTATCTATCTATCTATCTCTATTATATATATCTATCTCTATCTATCTATCGCTCTATCTCTATATCTATCTTTCTATCTCTACATCTATCTCTATATCTATCTTTCTATCTATCTCTATATCTATCTATATCTATCTATTATGTCTATCTATCTAGCTATCTCTATTATCTATATCTACCTATCTCTATATCTGTCTATCTTACTCTATCTCTATATCTATCTGTTATCTCTATATTTATTATCTATCTTTATCTATCTATCTATCTCTATCTATTATCTATATCTATATCTATCTCTCTATCTATTTATCGATCTCTGTATCTATCTCTCTCTATCTACCGCTCTCTCTGTCTCTATCTATCTTTATATCTATATCTATCTATCTCTATATCTATCTATTATCTCTATATCTACCTATCTATCTCTATATCTATCTATATATCTATATCTGTTTCTCTCTATATCTATCTCTATATATCTCTCTCTCTATAGCTATCTATATATTATCTCTATATCTATCTATCTATCTATCTCTATATCTGTTATCTCTATATCCATATCTATCTCTATATCTATCTTTCTATCTAACACTATATCTCTATATCTATCTCTATATCTCATTATCTATCTCTATCTCCATCTCTCTCTCTTTATCTATCTATCTATTGTTCTATCCATCTATCTCTATATCTATCTATTAACTCTATTATCTATATCTATCTATCCATCTATCTATCTAGCTATCTCTATCTATCTCTATACATATCTCTATATCTAGCTATTATCTCTATATCTATCTCTATATCTATCTTTCTATATCTATCTGTCTCTATATCTATCTCTATATCTATCTATCTATCTATCTCTATTATCTCTATATCTATCTATCTCTATATATATCTCTATATCTATTTTTATTTATAGCCATCTATCTATATATATTTATCTCTATCTATCTATATATGTCTATATTATTATTATTATATCTGTATATCTCTATCTATTATCTATCTCTATATATCTATCTATCTATAGCTATCTATCTCTATATCTATCTATTATCTATTTTCTATCTATCTCTATATCTATCTACCTATCGATCTATCTATCTATCTATCTACCTACCTATATTTCTTTCTATATCTATCTTTATATCTATCTCTATGAATCTTTCTATCTATATCTATCAATTATCTACTTTCTATCCATTATCTACTATCTATCTCTATATCTATCTATTTCTACATCTATCTTTCTATCTATATCTATCTAACTCTATATCTATATATCTATATAGCATTATACCCTATGATGGGGCAGCGTTATACCCTATGAGGGGGGCAGTATTATACCCTATGAGGGGGCAGTATTATACCCTATGAGGGGGCAGTATTATACCCTATGAGGGGGCAGCATTATACCCTATGAGGAGGCAGCATTATACCCTATGAGGAGGGCAGCATTATACCCTATGAGGAGGGCAGCATTATACCCTATGAGGAGGGCAGCATTATACCCTATGAGGGGGCAGCATTATACCCTATGAGGAGGCAGCATTATACCCTATGAGGAGGGCAGCATTATTCCCTATGATGGGGTGCATTATTCCCTATGAGGGGGGCAGTATTATACCCTATGAGGGGGGCAGTATTATACCCTATGAGGGGGCAGCATTATTCCCTATGAGGGGGTGCATTATTCCCTATGAGGGGGTGCATTATACCCTATGACCTATGAGGGGGGCAGTATTATACCCTATGAGGGGGGCAGTATTATACCCTATGAGGGGGTGCATTATACCCTATGAGGGGGTGCATTATACCCTATGAGGGGGGCAGTATTATACCCTATGAGGGGGGCAGTATTATACCCTATGAGGGGGGCAGTATTATATTCTATGAGATGGCTGCATTATATTCTTTGAGATGGCTGCATTATACTATGTGAGGGGGCTGCTTTATATTCTATGAGGGGGCTACCCCAACTCCTGCTACATAATTAAGACATGTACAACCTTATATTATACCCGGATATTAGCGTGTTTTACCGCATAATTGGTGGTCTGGTATTTAACTCTATGCAGCTACATAGTGGGCCCCAAGAATGATTTTCTCTGGTGGGCCCAAGGTGTTCCAGTCCGACGCTGCTTGTGATGCCTGTACATCTGTGTGGTATTTTCCTGATGAAGGGGGCTTGAGACCCCTGAAATGCGTTGAATAAAGCCACTGTGAATCCATGACATCTCCCTCCTGGAATTTATCCTTGCGGCAGTGGGGAGTTTTAACTACAAATTCCCATTGAATACATGATATCTTCTGGTCCATGAGGACTTGTGGATCTGCAGCAACCGCCAGACTATATGCGCTTATCTCATCCTAACCAGGTGAGCAAGATTCTTAATTTATTCCTTCCTTTGTAACATGGATAAGACCCTATTGCGCGTTTTTGTCTCCCCATTCTTTAGCATTAGCCTAGTTATTGACAGTATTTTGCTGTAAAATAAAAAAATCCAGGCAAGATATTTTGAAGTGGGGTATCTTTGTCACACGCCTCATTTATCTGTGGCCTAAAAACTGTGGCATTTCAAGCCTCCATTGAACTGTTTTTGCTGTGTCTTAGCCTAGTTATTGACACTATTTTGATGTAAAAAAAATACTGGCCAGATATTTTAAAGTGGGGCATCTCCATCACATGCCTCATCTATCTGTGGGCTAAAAATTGTGGCACTTGAGGCTTCTGTTGAACTGTTTTTGCTGTGTCTTAGCCTAGTTATTGTTCTTGCTGTGTCTTACCCTAGTTATAACCACTATTTTGTTGTAAAAAAAAAATACTGGCCAGATATTTTAAAGTGAGGCATCTCCGTCACACGCATCACCTATCTGTGGGCTAAAAATTGTGGCATTTGAGGCCTACATTGTACTGTTTTGCCGAGTCTTAGCCTAGTTATTGACACTATTTTGATGTAAATACAAATCCAGGCCAGATATTTTAAAGTGGGGAACCTCTGTCTCACCTATCATTTGAGGCCCCCATTGAACTGTTTTTGTTGTGTCTTATCCAGGCCAGATATTTTAAAGTGGCTTATCTCTGTCACACGCCGCTTCTATCTGCGTGCTCCAACTTGTGGCATTTGAGACCTCCATTGATCAGTTTTTTTCTGTGTCTTAGCCTAGTTATTGACACTATTTTGCAGTTAAAAAAATACAGGCCAGCAGGCCAGATATTTTAAAGAGCGGTATCTACTTCACATGCCTCTTCTATCTGTGGGCTAAAAATTGTTGAATTTGATTGTTCCATTGAACTGTTTTTGCTGTGCTTAGGCCTCTTTCACACTTCCGTTTTTTACAATCAGTCAAAATCCGCCAGGTTTTGAAAAAACGGATCCGCAATTTTTTTTTGCGGATCCGTTTTTTTCCCCATTGACTTCCATTATTGGCGGATTTTTATGGATTGCCGTCCGTTGCATCCGTTTTTGTGAGGATCCGCCATAATGTTGCTGTCTGTTAACATCCTCAAAGATTTCCAAACGGAGCTTGCAACGTTTTTTTGGCCGGCGGATCCTCCAGACACTGAATTAACCCCAAATTCTGTCTGGGTGCCGGACAAAAAAAAAAAATTCTCTCTCTCTCGCCAGCGGTTCCTTTAAATTTCCTCATTTTGCGGATCCGTTAAAAAACGGATCCTGAGGCATCCGTTCACATCAGTTAATAACGGATCCGCTTCTCCGCCTTTTTGGCGGATTGTAACTGACACAAAAAACTGAAGTGTGAAAGAGGCCTTAGCCTAGTTATTGACACTATTTTGCTGTTAAAAAAAATACAGGCCAGATATTTTAAAGTGGCGTATCTCCGTTACACACTTCACCTATCTGTGGGCGAAAAATGGTGGCATTCGAGGCCTCCATTGAACTGTTTTTGCTTTTGCTGTGTCTTAGCCTAGTTATTGACACTATTTTGCTGTTAAATGAAGACTGGCCATATATTTCAATGTGGTGTATCTCTGTCACATGCCTCTTCTATCTGTCGGCTAAAAATGGTGGCATTTGAGGCCTCAATTGAACCTTTATTTTGCTGTGTCTTAGCCTAGTTATTATCAAGTATATCGTGGCACAACTGTGTCGGTGCTCAAAATAGTTTCCCACACCATAATAATAGTAAAGTAAATTTTGGCACTCAACTTTTGAATAAGCGAAGAATTTTATTTGCAGTCAAAGGTCAATGTTTCGGTCAGAACAGCTGACCTTCATCAGTACTCTGCAGAGATCAAGGTATCACAAAATAAATAAAATTATGATCATTACAAACATGAGTATATCAAGAAAGACTGACTAATAAATATAATGCATCCAATAGTGCACAGTGATGAGGGTTTGGAACAACAAAGGAAAACAGGAAAGGGGAACACATACCAGACTGCTCCTGAGATGTCCATGTGTATAGAGCCTATAGAAATGTAATGATATTTATGTATCCTTAAAGGATCATAATGGTGAATTGATCTATAGTATCTCTGGAATATGTGTACTTACACAGATAATATACTGCAGAGTATAACTTTTAAATGGAAAGGATTGTGTAAGATCCTATGGGGGTCCACTACCCTCAATGCGTCAGGTTGTTCTATGGGTTGATAAACGCCTTGTGTCAGAAAAGGAAATCAATTTTTTTCAGTGTTATGCCATATTGCATGACCAACCTGATATATGGTAAGGTCCTTTGATGGCTAATAGAAGGTATCATGGATATACAGAGTGCTGTCCATTGATTCTTGGAGTACAGGAGAAGTCCCAGAAGACTGGAGAAGAGCAAATGTTGTTCCTATCTTCAAAAAGGGGAAGAAGGTGGACCCAGGCAACTATAGGCCGGTGAGTCTGACTTCTATACCAGGAAAGATCTTTGAACAAATTATTAAACAACATGTATGTCAGTACCTGGATAAGAATGAAGTGATTAAACAGAGTCAGCATGGGTTTGTAACTAATAAGTCATGTCAGACTAACTTAATTTCCTTCTATGACAGAATCACTGATTGGGTGGATCAAGGAAATGCTGTAGATATAGTATATATTGACTTCAGCAAAACATTTGACAAAGTATCTGATACAATCCTTATTGAAAAAATGACTAAGTATGGAATGGACAAAGCAACTGTTAGGTGGATTCATAACTGGCTTAGTGATCGGACCCAAAGAGTGGTCGTAAATGGCTGCACATCCAGTTGGAAGAATGTCTCAAGTGGGGTACCACAGGGCTCTGTCCTGGGCCCTGTATTGTTCAACATCTTTATCAACGATTTAGATGAAGGAATTGAGGGTAAACTGATTAAATTTGCAGATGACACAAAGCTAGGAGGGATAGCTAATACTAGAGAAGAGAGAGAGAGGATTCAAAAAGATATAAATAAACTGGAGAAGTGGGCAGCAACTAACAGAATGGTTTTTAACAGGGAAAAATGCAAAGTACTACATCTGGGCAATAAAAATGAAAAAAGCATATACAGAATGGGAGGAATAGGCCTATGCAACAGCACATGTGAAAAAGATTTGGGTATACTAATAGATCACAGACTGAATATGAGTCAACAGTGTGATGCAGCAGCAAAAAAAGCAAATGCAATTCTAGGATGTATTAACAGAAGCATACAGTCTAGATCACGTGAAGTCATTATTTCCCTCTACTCCTCTTTGGACAGACCTCATCTGGAATATTGTGTCCAGTTTTGGGCACCACATTTTAAAAAAGACATCAACAAACTGGAGCAAGTTCAGAAAAGAGCGACCAGAATGGTGACCGGTCTGCAAGCCCTGTCTTATGAGGAAAGGTTGCAGGATTTGGGAATGTTTAGTTTGCAAAAGAGAAGACTGAGAGGAGACTTAATAGCTGTCTACAAATATCTAAAGGGCTGTCACAGTGTAGAAGGATCAACTTTATTCTCATTTGCACAAGGAAAGACTAGAAGCAATGGGATGAAACTGAATGGGAGGAGACACAGATTAGATATTAGAAAAAACGTTTTGACAGTTAGAGTGATCAATGTGTGGAACAGGCTGCCACGAGAAGTGGTGAGTTCTCCTTCAATGGAAGTCTTCAAACAGAGGCTGGACAGACATCTGACTGGGATGATTTAGCGAATCCTGCTTTGAGCAGGGGGTTGGACCAGATGGCCCAGGAGGTCCCATCCAACTCTACGATTCTATGATTCTATGATTAAGTCTGTCATAGAACAGAACACAAGTGACAAAATATAGAAATTGTGTGATCAAAGGAGTAAATCACATGTAAAACCTACTCCAAAAATGATTGCGGTCAAGGTAACATGGGGAGACCCTCAAAATCAACAGGCATGTGTGGCTGTCTGTGTGGGAAAGACAGCATGATCACATGGGTGTCCATAAAAAGAAAGCATGTATGGGGGTTTACAAAGTGTTCCTTACCGGTGGTGGATAGTGGCATTGTCTGCCAAGAGGGAATGCAGTGTCCATTGCTAGTTCGCAGGCAATCTGTGTGGGAGCTGTCGGAGTTTAAGAAAACTGGACCGGGGGCAGGACAAGCGTTCCCGCCGTGACCAGAAGTACGTCAAATGAAGTGACGTACTTATGCGTCTTAAAAACAATATTCAATATATATACATCAATTAAACAACTGAGCATAAGAAGTGAGCAGGAATAGAAAAATTACAAAAAAATAGACTTATCCACTCTGTCATTAAAGCCGGAGGATTCCATTGCACGAGTGTGCATAGTCCACCTGGCTTCCCTTCTTAATAGAAGCCTATGCGAATTCCCCCCCATGTGTGGGCAGGATAACCATTTCCACACCTGCAAATGTCAATACATTGGGATCTCCCCAGTGACAATCTCTAGCATGTGATTAATTAAACGAGGTACTCCTTTACCAGAAGAAATAGATTTGTAATGATCCCTAAACCTGATATACAGGGGACGTATTGTGTTACCTATATAAAATTTTTTACATGGGCAGAAAATAACATACACAACAAAATATGTTTTGCAAGAAATGAATTCTGAAACAAATGAAAATTGCTCCCATTTGGATACATCAATCCGTAATGTGGAATTTACAAAAAGGACAATGGCCACACTTATGATTGCCCTTCGGAATCCCTGCAGATAACCATTTTGCTCCTTTTTACACGATTTTGCACAAGGATATCTCTTAACCTAGTGATGCGTTTGCGAAAGATCAATATCTGCTATTTCTTTGTCACGTTCTAAAATGCGCCAATTTTTCAGAATGGTAGAACATATATAGCTATCCATAGGGCAATATTAATGTGAACCTTCTGTCCTTTTTCTAAGAAAAAATTCTTCTAAAAAAGCTCTGGCTATCAACCACATTCCCTTCTACTCAATCCAGTGCCGTTTTCAACAATGCATCGGGATATCCTCTCTGTTTGAATTTGTCATATAGTTCAGCAGACTGTTTAATAAAACCCTCTCTCGTGTTGTTAACCATTGGATCCTCAAAAACTGACTATAAGGTAATGATTGCTTAGTGTAGAAGGGATGGAAGCTGTCATACCGCATCATGGAATTTGTAGCGGCCGGTTTGCGGTATATAGTAGTTCACACTACAATCTTGGCCAATCATCAACAATCTTGGCCAATACATCAAGACATTCTAACAATGATCCCCAAATATAGATGTAAATGACATATTCATGGTATTGGAATGATTCAGATATGCAACAAAAGAATCAAATGTTTCCTTTGAACCATCCCATACCATGAAAATATAATTGTTAAAAATACTTATTCTCGTACTGTATATTTATTTATTCAGGACTTGTTACCAGATGTGATACTCTAAAGAAAATATCACAATGTTTCTTATAAAAAAATTTAGTGGTTTATTTAATTGACCTCCGAAAAAGATCATTACAGGAAAACAAAATAGGTGAAATAGATAAAATAGTTACATTGTCCATATCAAAGTTTGTATTCTTCTTTCCTGCGATTCTGAATGGTAAAAGGCGTCTGTCTCTGTCAAAAGCATCATAGAAGCAACATGTGGTTAACTTACATATCAGCTGTCCATTCAACATAGTGGTCGAAGAGAGTGAAGAAGAGAGAGAGCGCCTCTATTTCTTTTGAGTCATGTTATATACATCCCAAAGAGCATGTTCTCTCCATATGGGGTTGACATTTACCATGAGCTAAATACAGAAATAACCTGTCAGCTAAAAGCAATGTGCTCGGCATAGAACTGAGAATAATAAAAATATAAATCCATAACTAATAATATTTAACAATTCCCCCTTTTGAGGGTGACAGACATCAATTGGAACCCTCAAAGTAGATAAGTTCATCTTTAGGATAATAAGATCTTCTTTCATCTTTTCTTCTTCTTTGGAAAAATAATTAAATATCAATAATAATAATATCAGATTATTGTTATAGATACTCAATATCATATTTATGTAAATTCATGTTATGGTAAGCCGTGACCAATATTCATATAAAATATATATATATATATATATATATATTTTTTTTTTTTTTTTTTTCCCTAAATCTAAATTGAAGCAACTCAGGTCCAGTCATCACCATTTGATATCATCTGGCCTTCATTTTGATGTCTCCTGTCTTATTCTTGGTTCTTTTAAATCACAGTCTTTATATAATAATTCCTTTGAAATAGCATGTAGATATTGTAGATATCGTGTGTCATGTGTCAATCAAAGTCCATAAATTCAAATGTTGATAAGAAAAGAAAGTCCATAGATGAAATGTAGCTTTAATATCTGTGTAGTGTCACCTTTAAAGACCTGGACTTACATTGGCATGCCTTGGATAGTTCTGGAATCCTCCATCGGCACTGGTCTTAGATGTGATGTGTTTGGTCAGCAAAGCAAGGGTTAAAATGACTCTTCCTTGCTAAACATAGCACCATAACCAGTCCTTAGTCCTAATGCACAGGACACATGTCAGGGTTGTAGCTTCTGACAATTACCTTATTATACACCAGCTTTCATTGAAGCTTTACAGGTGAGAGGAAACTTGATAAAAATGTGATAACACAGTTCATCTCTGCAGCATAGGATCATCGTCCTCTGCAGTCATGGTTGTCAGGTTAGGTACTTTAATCATGGCTGTCAGTGGTGGATACTGCACTTGTGGTTGTCAGTGATAAAATGAATTGTAATTGACACAGTCCATTATTACTCAGAAGTCATATCAGTGTTACCTTCTCGGTCTTCTGGATAGTGTTTTTCTTCTTTCAACTTTACTTTGAATTAAGAAATATGAAAAGTCTTTATTAACATAATTCCAGTATCTTGCTTGAAGTCTTCATTCCCTATTCTATACCAAATCTGGTAATTTTCCTAACCTATAATATCACAGCGCACCATAGCAATCAGTAATATCCATATAACTATTATCAGAATATTAATATGGAATTCTTGTTTGGAATAATAAACCAATAATAAATGATAATACATTGTTAACCATATTCTTCATGTGACAGAACATTTTATGTCATAGGTGTAATTACCTTTTTCAACCCATAGATGTCAGTGTGTTTTATGTAACAAGTGTTTTCATCTTTATTACTAAAACTTTATTAATAGAATATATTAATTAGACCACTAATATGTAAGAATGTATAGCCATGAACCAAAATAAAAATATGAGTGAATGAATGAATGAATGAAAGAAAGAATTGTTGCATGTAACTCAGAATTGAAACATTTTTCCTTTATAATGGAACCATATCATCGCTATATTTAATGAAGCAATATTCTCATACTAGCATTACTTTATTAAACATTGATGGTTTTTTCTTGATTGAGAGAAAAAGTAAAAATTTAAGAATTGAAAATAAAAGTACAGTATATACTAGTGTATAAGCCGAGATTTTCAGCCCATTTTTTTGGGCTGAAAGTCCCCCCTCTCGGCTTATACACGAGTCATATACCTGGGGGTCAGCAGGGGAGGGGGAGCGGGGGTGTCACAGATCATACTTACCCCCCCAGCATAGTCTCTGCAGCCCCCCCGCTTCTCCACAGTCTCCCTTCCTGCCTTCAGTGGTCACGTGGTACTGCTGATTAAATTCATGAATATGCGCATATTCATGAGTGTAATGAGTGGTATCACATGACCGCTGAAGGCAGGAAGGGAGACAGTGGATAAGCAGGGCTGCAGAGACCGCACCAGGAGAGGGTAAGTATAGCGATATTCACCTGTCTGGGGTCCATTGCTGCTCACTGCTGTCTGCTGCATTCTGTGTCAGTGACATTTAGCCAGCAGAGGGTGCAGTGATGTGGATAGTGCGCGCCGTGCCCTCTGCTGCCTGAACGTTACTGACAGACGACATGGCAGACAGCGGTGAGCAGCGATTGACCGGGAGACAGGTGAATATCTCAAGTTCCGGGTCCTGAGGAGGAGAGGCGAGTATAGTATTTTTTTTTGCAGCAGCATATGGGGGCATAATATATGGAGCATTTTATGGGGGCAACATATGGGTGCATATTCTATGGAGCAGCATATGGGGGCATATTCTATGGGGCAGCATATGGGGGCATAGTCTATGGAGCAGCATATGCGGGCATAGTCTATGGAGCAGCATATGGGGGCATATTCTATGTAGCAGCATATGGGGGCATATTCTATGGAGCAGCATATGGAGGCATATTCTATGGAGCAGCATATGTGGGTATATTCTATGGAGCAGCATATGGGGGCATATTCTATGGAGCAACATATGGGGGCATAGTCTATGGAGCAGCATATGGGGCATATTCTATGGAGCAGCATATGGGGGCATATTCTATGGGGCAGAATATGGGGGCATAGTCTATGCAGCAGCATATGGGGCAGCATATGTGGATATATTCTATGGAGCAGCATATGGGGGCATTTTCTATGGAGTAGCATATGGGGGCATAGTCTATAGAGCAGCATATGGGGGCATATTCTATGGGGCAGCATATAGGGGCATAATCTATGGAGCAGCATATGGGGGCATAATCTATGGAGCATCTTATTGGGGCATAATCTATGGAGCATCTTATGAGGGCATAATCTATGGAGCATCTTATGGGGGCATAATCTATGGAGCATTTTATGGGGCATAATCTATGGAGCATCTTTTGGGGAATAATCTATGGAGCATCTTATGGGGGCATAATCTATGGAGCATCTTATGGTGCATAACCATTATGGAGCACTATATGGGGTATATTATTCTATGGAGCATCTTATGGGGGAATTATTAACCTTTGTGCAGCATTATATGGGGTGTATTATGTATGGAGCATCTTATGGGGCCCATCATGAACTGTATGGAGCATTATATGGGGCTTCTGATTCAATATGGATATTCAAAAATATTTAACCTACTGATGTCTCAATTATTTTTACTTTTATTGGTATCTATTTTTATTTTTGAAATTTAACAGTAGCTGCTGCATTTTCCACCCTAGGCTTATACACGACTCAATAAGTTTTCCCAGTTTTTTGTGGCAAAATTAAGGGGGTTGGCTTATACACGAGTATATACGGTAAGAATAATAAAAATTGAAAATTAAAAATAAGAATAAAAATAAGGCCTTTATATGTTGATGACAAATGCTAAGTAGTTATGGTATCTAACATATACCCTTAATATTTCCATTATCTAGATTATTTTTTAATTGTCATAAACTTGTGTTACCAAAATATTCAAATTATGCAACTTTGCATGTAATACTTATAATAATTCTTAGTATAAAGAAATTAATCTTTATAATACCTAATGTTATTATACCTTATTGTACCTTATTTATATTTCTTCTTCATTAAAATGTGTGAAGAACAGGTATTAATCAAATGTGATGATGTAATCAGGATCAAAAACACATTTCCCCCTTAATACAAAAAAATATTGTTTTATGAAATAATTCATTTATCAAAACCAGAATTAAAAATAATTAATTTATAAATTATTTGGGTAAATTCTATGCTTGCTTTATACCATGTATTTGTCTGAATATGTGTACCCATCTAAGTAACCACTAAAAAATATAATTGAATATCATAAAGTTATTCTTTGGAAAAAATTAATCTAAATGTAGATTTTCTTAATAAACCATTTTGATGTGTGATTACAATTATCCACAATTAACTAAATCAAGAAATAATTACTAAAGAAATATAGAAATATATGTTGTGTAGATAATATTTCATTTTGTATCTTAATATTCTAATAATTAAACTGGTTTGTATTATTTCTCATAAAAACAAAGTTTTTTTGGTTTTTCCTTGCATACAATGAGTCCTGAGGTCTCTTTCATACATCAAGTGTATCACATTACTCTTACGTTCATATTTTCTCTTAGCAGCTGCTCATATACGCATCTGTCATATGTCACTCAGACTGTGACACATATAAGTTCATACCACAGATTCCACATACAAAAGGTATGAATACATGTATATTAGCCCAAATTATTGTGTCCTAATTATCAATGCGCATTGTAAACTATTAAATTTAATATCTTAATATTTATTTGAATATTCCCCAAATACACATAACATAAAACTTTGTAATCCATTTATAGATAAACGAAGCATAAGAAAATTAGCATGAGTTGTAGCTATACTTGGTACAAGGGTTTGCAATTGTATCTGAACCCTGAAACTTAGGCCTTAAAAAAAAATTCCTTTGACTAGCAAAGTTGAGGTCCCTCAAAAATTCTTATATTATTAGTACAGAATTGAGATGTCACATGCTGTGATTGTCATTCATGCCATGCAGTAAAGACATACAATATTAGCAACACACAGAAAACTAATTTTAGATTGTTAGTTATATATTAATTTCTTTTAAGTGTTAAATATATAAAATCATGCAGTTATTACATCTTCCTGTGTAAATATAGGCATAAATCCATGTAAGAGAATTTTTTCCAATTAAGTCCTGCTTTGAAATGAAAATTCTAAGGAAAAATAACAGATAAAAGTTAAATATCAAATTCATACAGAAACAAAAATAATTGCAATATCTTATACATATATGTATTGACTTTAATGTAATTCTAAATATTATTACTGGAGTAGATTTCAATTTTCACTATACATAAAAAGTACTGTTATACAATCTCTACTTATGCAAGTATACTATATATATATGTATACTGTATGAATATATATATGTATTTATATATATATATCTATCTACAAAACTATAGAACTACAGAATAATAATTTGTAAAATAATTACAAATAACTGACTAATACATTCTATAACACATTTACCCAACCTATAATTACAATTTTTAGCCAATTTCTAAACCAAATCTTATTTCTCTGTAAAAAATGTCCTGAAAGGCTCTTTCCATTTTTAAGCTAATGGATTCTCTGAGCAGCTCCGATAATGGAGTGTTCAGCTTCCAGCCAATGATGTCACTTTGAGAAGTCACCTGCTTCTGTCTGTCAGATTCCGCCATTTGTCTGCCAGTTGAACTTTTAACTCTTTCTGTGAAGTTCTTTCTGTGGTCTCTTGCATCATTTTGTAGGGCTTAAAGCAAATATGTGATTTTCTTCGTTCTTCATAGATTTGATTACGGGGATAACTCAGTTTAGGAGAGTTTGATACAGGCTTCTGAAAAGATTTTACTCTGTCTGATTTTACAAAGTCAGTACGATTTGTTTTCCTTTCACGATTCTCATGTTTTCTAGCAAAATCAAGGGATTGCGCACATTCAATTAAAGAATCTTTTTGTGATGCAATAACACAAGATACAGGATTTAGAAACCCAAATTTGTTTACAAAACTTTTTATCATAGACTGTGTTTTGACATTTTTAAATGAGAGTTTTGTACAACCGCTCAAATATGGACATGAATGTTTTAGTACATTCTTTCCGACCAATCCTTAATTTTTGAAGAGAATATCAATATCTGGACAATTTTCATTTGATGCACAAAAAATCTCAATTTTTAATCTGTCTTTATCATTTAAATTT
Organism: Dendrobates tinctorius; assembly: GCF_039654945.1. Taxonomy (NCBI): domain Eukaryota; kingdom Metazoa; phylum Chordata; class Amphibia; order Anura; family Dendrobatidae; genus Dendrobates; species Dendrobates tinctorius. The sequence goes on along the minus strand of NW_027361701.1, from coordinate 18,747,889 downwards.
TCATGTGACTCACAAGAAACTTTTAATGATAACCGTCTGGAAAATGTTACAGGAAGCCACATTTTAAACAACTGATTTTTCTCCTCATTAGTTAAATCAAACTTATCAGCAAAACCCTCAAATATCTCTGAATTTCTGCACACATGGATTTTGTTATCATATGCAGGAATGATTTTGCATAATTTTAATAAATTTTTCCTAACTTTAATTTGGAGTTGGGCCTCTGAGTGATCAATTTTTAGTGGTACGTCTGTCCCTCGCACATCCTCTACATGAGTTTCTAAATCTCCTCCCACATTTTCTCTATCTTTTTCCTTGTCTGCAAGGTCACCTTGAATGGCTGTTATAGACACATGTTTCACATCTTGTTCAGTCTCCCTAACTGTACAGTCAATCTCAGTAACATCACTACTTTCCTTTGTACAGTCATTTTTGGATTTCTCTGACACAAGCTTGTGAAATACATCAACCAACTGTAAAATATTTTTCAATTTCTCTCTTTCACTATTAAAAGACACCAGCTTAGAATCTAACTTTAGATTTTCCATTTCACTTTCTGCATATAAGCTGAGCCATAACATGTCTAAATTAGACTCATCTACAGACATAAATTTCAGTTTACTTTGCTTAGAAAGAGAAGTAATGACATCCATGTTTCTTACCTTCAAATATCTCAGCTTGTAGTTCCTTATTGGACAATGCTGGCCTCTGGTCATCTACCTTGTAGTTCGTCTGGCACTTGTAGTACTTCTCAATCCATCTGGCAACTCTTTGTCCTCACTTGCAGGTTTTTTCTGATCCTGAAATATCGTAGTGGAGTTCCTGATGACTTGCACATCTGACATTCTTTTACTTCTCTGGCGGCCCCCCTTGAGCAAGTTGAAGGAATTTCACACACACAAAAAAAAAAAATTCAGGTATGACTGGCTGGCTTAGCCAAATGTTAAAAATACTTATTCTCATATATTTATTTATTCAGGACTTGTTACCAGATGTGATACTCTAAAGAAAATATCCCAATGTTTCTTATCAAAAAATATAGTGGTTTATTGAATTGACCACCAAAAAAGATAATTACAGGAAAACAAAATAGATGAAATAGATAAAATAATTACATTGTCCATATCAAAGTTTGTATTCTTCTTTCCTGCGATTCTGAATGATAAAAGGCGTCTGTCTCTGTCAAAAGCATCATTGAAGCAACATGTGGTTAACTTGCATATCAGCTGTCCATTCAATGTAGTGGCCGAAGAGAGTGAAGAAGAGAGAGCGCCCCTCCTTCTTTTGAGTCATGATATATACATCCCACAGAGCATGTATTCTCTCAATATGGGGTTGACATTTACCATGAGCTACATACAGAAATAACCTGTCAGCTAAAAGCAATGTGCTCGGTATAGAACTGAGAATAATAAGAATATAGATCCATAACTAATAATATTTAACAATCATCAACATATCTAAGATACAATCTGATATGCTTTAAGAATTGGTTACAGAAGAATAAATTAATTTCTCTTAAAACAATCCCAATAATAAATTTGCAAAGGTACATACCACCGGAGTCCCCATTGCAGTGCCAACACTTTGTAGATACCATATTTCCAAGAACATAAAGGCATTGTGTGCAAGTACAAAATTTTACATCGTCACTAGTGTTGAGCATTCCGATACCACAAGTATCGGGTATCGGCCGATACTTGCTGTATCGGAATTCCGATACCGACTTCCGATATTTTTTCAATATCGGAAGTCGGCATCGGAATCGGAAGTTCAAAGTTGATTGACAGCCTGACGTCATCATGATGCGCGGTGTGTGCGCATCATGATGCGCCGTCATTTCGGGCCTTCCGGGGGTCTCTGCCGGCCTGCCGGGGGGCTGTGTGGACTGCCCGGGGTCTGTACCGGCCTGCCGGGGGGCTGTGCCGGCCTGCCGGTGGTCTGTGCACCCTGTGGGGGTCTGTACCGGCCTGCCGGGGGGCTGTGCCGGCCTGCCGGTGGTCTGTGCACCCTGTGGGGGTCTGTACCGGCCTGCCGGGGGGCTGTGCCGGCCTGCCGGGGGGCTGTGCTGATGTCCGGGGGTCTGTGCAGGCATCGTCCGATGGGACTACAAGTCCCATCTGGCGATGCCTGCTACCATGACAGTGATTGACACATTAGCCAATGATGGGACAGTAGTAGTCCCATCATCCGGCTAATGTGTTAAATGTTAAAAAAAAAAAAAAAAATACTACATGCATGCTACATGCATGCTACATGCATGCTACATACATACTACATACATACTACATATATACTACATGCATGCTACATACATACTACATGCTACATACATACTACATATATACTACATGCATGCTACATACATACTGCATGCTACATACATACTACATACATACTACATACATACCACATATATACTACATACATACATGCATGCTACATACATACTACATACATACTACATACATACTACATACATACTACATACATACTACATACATACCACATATATACTACATACATACTACATGCATGCTACATACATACTACATACATACTACATACATACTACATGCATGCTACATACATAACACATATATACTACATGCATGCTACATACATACTACATACATACTACATATATACTACATACATACTACATACATACTACATGCTACATACATACTACATATATACTACATACATACTACATGCATGCTACATACATACCACATACATACTACATACATACTACATGCTACATGCTACATACATACTACATATATACTACATGCATGCTACATACATACTGCATGCTGCATGCATGCTACATACATACTACATACATACTACATGCTACATACATACCACATATATACTACATACATACTACATACAATACATTCATACAATACATACATAGACATACAGTACATATAACATAGAGTAACATACTTACCAATACTTGTCACATTGTTCCCCGAAGCCATTGTCGTCTACGGAATAAATATTAACACAACAAACCACAAAAATACTCACCCACGATCCGAAGCAGTCCACGAGTGTGTCCCACGACGATCTTGGGTAGAGAACTGCAGCATCACCTGATGCTGCCGTTCTCTACGGGCTGCAGGAATCCAATGACGGAAGGTAGGTATCCTTCCGCACTGTATTCCTCCACCACTTAAAAAAAAAAAAAGTCCCTAGTCTCACTTTATGCCATTGCTGCGTGGGAAATTCCCACACAGCAATGGCATAAAGTGAGACTAGGGACTTTTTTTTTTTAAGTGGCGGAGGAATACAGTGCGGAAGGATACCTACCTTCCGTCATTGGATTCCTGCAGCCCGTAGAGAACGGCAGCATCAGCTGATGCTGCAGTTCTCTACCCAAGATCGTCGTGGGACACACTCGTGGACTGCTTCGGATCGTGGGTGAGTATTTTTGTGGTTTGTTATGTTAATATTTATTCCGTAAAAGACAATGGCTTCGGGGAACAATGTGACAAGTATTGGTAAGTATGTTACTCTATGTTATATGTACTGTATGTCTATGTATGTATTGTATGTATGTATTGTATGTAGTATGTATGTAGTATATATGTGGTATGTATGTAGCATGTAGTATGTATGTAGTATGTATGTAGCATGCATGTAGCATGCAGTATGTATGTAGCATGCATGTAGTATATATGTAGTATGTATGTGGTATGTATGTAGCATGTAGTATGTATGTAGCATGCATGTAGTATATATGTAGTATGTATGTAGCATGTAGTATGTATGTAGCATGCATGTAGTATATATGTAGTATGTATGTAGCATGTAGTATGTATGTAGCATGCATGTAGTATGTATGTAGTATGTGGTATGTATGTAGCATGTAGTATGTATGTAGCATGCATGTAGTATATGTGTTATGTATGTAGCATGTAGCATGCATGTAGTATGTATGTAGTATGTATGTGGTATGTATGTAGCATGTAGCATGCATGTAGTATGTATGTAGTATATATGTGGTATGTATGTAGCATGCAGTATGTATGTAGCATGCAGTATGTATGTAGCATGCATGTAGTATATATGTAGTATGTATGTAGCATATATGTAGTATGTATGTAGCATGTAGTATGTATGTAGCATGCATGTAGTATATATGTAGTATGTATGTAGCATATATGTAGTATGTATGTAGCATGTAGTATATATGTAGTATGCATGTTGCATGCATGTAGTATATATGTTGTATGAATGTAGCATGTATGTAGTATGCATGTTGTATGTATGTAGCATGTAATTTTTTTTTTTTTTTTTAACATTTAACACATTAGCCGGATGATGGGACTACTACTGTCCCATCATTGGCTAATGTGTCAATCACTGTCATGGTAGCAGGCATCGCCAGATGGGACTTGTAGTCCCATCGGACGATGCCTGCACAGACCCCCGAAGCCTGCACAGCCCACCGGCAGGCCGGCACAGCCCCCCGGCAGGCCGGCACAGCCCACCGGAGCCTGCACAGACCACCGGCAGGCCGGCACAGCCCCCCGGCAGGCCGGCACAGCCCACCGGAGCCTGCACAGCCCCCCGGCAGGCCGGCACAGCCCCCCGGCAGGCCGGCACAGCCACCCGGCAGGCCGGCACAGACCACCGGAGCCTGCACAGACCCCCTGGCAGGCCGGCACAGCCCCCCGAAAGGCCCGTACAGACCCCAGAGAGGCTGTACAAGGCAAAAACAGGGTTTTTCTTATTCCGATACCGGAAGTCCCATAGACTTGAATGGGACTTCCGGTATCGGAATCGGCGATACCGATACTTTTTTTTAAGATCGGCCGATACATTCCGATCCGATACTTTGAAGTATCGGACGGTATCGCTCAACTCTAATCGTCACATACAAAGTTAATAAAGTCCTGCCCTTTGTCAATGGTATTTAATTTCTCTCTCACAGCCCTCACCCCTAAATCCTGGGGAATTCTCGTATAAAGACTCTTTATGTCAATAGAAACTAATGAGAAACCTGTTTGCCAAGTGAAATTCTGTATGATCCCCAAAAAATCATTAGTGCACTTAATGTAGAACGGGATATCTTTCAACATGGGACGCAAAACCCAATCCATGTACTGGGAAAGGGCCTCCGTAAGAAACCCCATCCCAAATACAATGGGCCGACCTGGGGGAGAACTCAGACTTATGTACCTTTGGAATGTGGTACCATTGTGGCTTGGTGTTAGGGATGGCGGAACGCACTAAATATTAAATAATAGAAAGTGCGTTCGCCGCCCGGGGTCCACCGTGCAGTAGGTGTTAAAACCGCTGCTAGACAATGGCAGACGCGCTATATGGCGGTATAATGCGCATGGGTTCAACGTCACTCGATGTGCACAGAGCGGACTCTGTTAACTCACAGAGGCGCTGTAACATAAACATAAGCACCGAGCCTGTTAGACTCACAGGTCTCAGCGAAATTGCACGCACAGTATCTGGTCACAGGACACGGGTCCAAGACAAGGGACGGTGTCCGTCTAGACCTACCGTGCATGCAGCATCGCTACTGCAGATGCAGGTAAGTGCTGCTGAATGCAGCGCAGCGGCAGACACAGCCGCTATTGGATAGCGCTGTGAGAGACGTGACACCACTGGTCGCTAGTGTAGAGGTGCGGTGTGCACAGTGGCCTAAGGTTTGCCACTGACTGGTGCTGACTCTTTCTATAGTTCCCTATCCACATGCGTAATATCAGAGGGAGGGGAATCTTAATAAGTCAGTCACCAGAATCATACATCCATCACCATTCACACATCTAGCAAGAAGGGTCTATACTAGCGCATAGCTGAGCAGCCATGCGGGCCTTTTATAGCCGTGCGCTGCCGGGACCTTCCAGGTCTCTGAGATGGACCAATCAGATCAGGAGAAGGACCTGAGCATGTGACTCCCGATCTCCAATGGGAGATCGTCTTGTGAGCATGCCCAGTAGCGGGACGAGAGGACTTAGCCTCTGGAGTGGCTTGCTGCAGGACAGCCTGCGCTGCTATTGCTGACCCAGAGGTGGCAGCAACAAACAGTCCTACAGAGCTGGTCTGAGCAGAGCATCTGGGACAGTGGAGAATGGTAGACCACTGGATGCAAGGCTCTGGATTCCCGCTGTGCAGCTGCAGGAACCCGACGCCTAATATTATCCCCCCTCCTAGGGCCCCCCTCTTAGCCTCGCTATGCTCAAAGGCCATGATCAGGAGTGGAGCGTGGATGTTCTCCACTGGCTCCCAGTTCCGGGCCTCTGGACCATGACCCTTCCAGTCCACCAAATAAAATTTTTTGCCACGCACAATCCTGTGTCCCACAATGGCGTTATCCTCAAACTCATCCAAAGACAAGTCTGATGACCGGCAGATGACTCGGAGAACCGGGCCATGTGAACAGGTTTGAGAAGGGACACGTGGAAGACGTCAGAGATGGCTAAATGTGGTGGAAGAGCCAGGCGGTAGATCACCGAGCTGATTCGCTTGAGAACCTTAAAAGGTCCGATGTATCGCAGCGCGAACTTGGTGGACTCAGCTCGCAGCTTGATATTTCGAGCAGAGAGCCACACCAAGTCGCCGGGGGAAAAGATTGTAGCCGGGCACCGATGTGTGTCGACGGACACCCTCATTCTTTCTTTAGAGGCTCGAATGGCATCCTGGGTGCGATCCCAAATGTCGTGAGCCTCCACTGCCCAGTCTGCCACCCTGGAATCAGTGGAGGACACTGACCTCGGGACAGGGACGCGCGGATGCTGGCCGCAACTAAGAAGGAACGGCGTCTGACCAGTGGAATCAGCCACTGCATTATTCAGGGCAAATTTAGCCCATGGTAGTAAGGATGCCCAGTCATCCTGCCTGGCAGAGACAAAATGTCGCAGGTGTGTGACCAGAGTTTGGTTGGCTCTCTCAACCAACCCATTTGTCTCGGGATTATAAGTGGAGGACAGATTTAGCTCAATACTGAGTAGACTGCAGAGCTCCCTCCAAAACCGAGACACGAATTGGGGACCTCGGTCACTAACAATTTTGTCCGGCATGCTATGCAAATGGAATACATATTTTATGAACAGTGTGGCAAGACCACGAGCAGAAGGCAGCCGCGCGAGTGGCACCAGATGCACCATTTTAGAAAAATGGTCGATGACCGTACTGCCACCAGACTGAGAAACAAAGAAATGGGGGCACCACCGAAAGGATAATTAAGGGGATCCAACCTGGACCTAAATAGTACATATGTTTAACAAAAAGGAGAGAAAGAAATAGGCCATGAGCAGGGGATCACCCTGGATAGGACATAGCATATGTAATACAAATTTTATTAAACACAGCAAACAGCAAAAATTCTTAAAAACATTAAAAATGGTCACAAATGTGACACAAACACAAATAATACAATGCTCATAATAGAGCAACCCACCTGCTACCAACTATCACCCTCACCGAGAATGATGCCTATATCCCTAGGTCCATGTAAACAAGATTCTCAATAGGAGAATGAGTAAGCCCACACACAGGTAATATAGAGCATATGAGTCAGAAACACCAATAATATACAATTACAATGAAAAAATGATGCAATTCCAACCCAATAATTACAAAAAATAGTACAAGGGATAATGTAAACCCAAGAAGATGCTGATCACTATGAGGTGTACAAAAAAGATAGAAATGCACACTAAATAGACCTCGTATATGTGTAGAGGTACCCCAGCCCAAGATCAGGCATAGGGAACATCAAGGACCAGATCAGCCAGACCACTAGGGGCTAGAGAGGGTCTAAGTGGACAGAGAAAATCTCCATAGCCACCCCAAATGATAACCACACATGCAAATCAGCAAAATACACAATACAGTGGCGACACGCGTCGGGTCTCTGGCTCTACCTGCCCCACATCACTTCTCATGGGTTTTGTATTGTGCTGATTTGCATATGTGGTTATCATTTGGGGTGGCTATGGAAATTTTCTCTGTCCACTTAGACCCTCTCTAGCCCCTAGTGGTCTGGCTGATTTGGTCCTTGATGTTCCCTATGCCTGATCTTGGGCTGGGGTACCTCCACGCATATACGAGGTCTATTTAGTGTGCATTTCTATCTTTTGTGTACACCTCATAGTGATCAGCATCTTCTTGGGTTTACATTATGCCTTGTACTGTTTTTTGTAATTACTGGGTTGGAATTGCATCATTTTTTCATTGTATTTGTATATTATTTGTGTTTCTGACTCATATGCTCTATATTACCTATGTGTGGGCTTACTAATTCTCCTATTGAGAATCTTGTTTACATGGACCCAGGGATATAGGCATCATTCTTGGTGAGGGTGATAGCTGGTAGCAGGTGGGTTGCTCTATTATGAGCATTGTATTATTTATGTATGTGTCACATTTGTGACCATTTTTAATGTTTTTAAGAATTTTTGCTGTTTGCTGTGTTTAATAAAATTTGTATTACGTATGCTATGTCTTATCCAGGGTGATCCCCTGCTCATGGCCTATCTTTTTCTCTCCTTTTTGTTAAACTACTGCCACCAGACTTGGGCAGGCCAACCACAAAATCCATGCCAACCATCTCCCATGGTCTGTCTGCCACCGGCAGATGATGCAGTAACCCAGCCGGCCTCTGTCTAGAGGACCTGTTCCGCGCACACGAGACGCATGCCTGTATGTATTCCTTCATGTCCCGGGCCATGTGCGGCCACCAATAAGACCTTCCCAGGAGTTCTGTGGTCCACTTATTGCTGAAGTGACCACCCACCCTGGACGCGTGTGCCCACGTGAGAACCTCCGGCCGTAGCTGAGGAGGGACAAAGGTCTTGCCCGGCGGCACTGACTCAAGAGCAACTGGGGCCACGGTCCTGAAACTCTCAGTAGGGAAAATCAGCCGAGGCTCCGCCTCCTCTTGCTCTGCTGAAACCACCGAGTGGGAGAAAGCATCCGCACGGACATTCTTCTCTCCAGACAGATAGTGCAATGTGAAGCGGAAGCGGGAGAAGAAAAGCGACCACCTAGCTTGACGAGAGTTCAAGCGCTGGGCCGTTTGTAAATAGACCAGGTTTTTATGGTCTGCATACACCTGGAAGGGAAATCAGGCTCCCTCCAGGAGATGTCTCCACTCAGAAAAGGCCAACTTCATTGCCAGCAGCTCCCTGTCCCCGATGGAGTAATTCTTCTCCGCCGGTGAGAAGGTCTTTGAGAAGAAAAAGCAGGGATGCTTCCGACCTTGAGCATCCTTCTGAGAAAGGACTGCTCCTGCACCGATGGAAGAAGCATCCACCTCTAGAATTAAAGGTTTATCCACATCGGGACGGTGTAAAATAGGAGCGCCGGCAAAATAGGTCTTCAGAGACGAGAAGGCCTTGGAGACCTATTCTGACCAAGCCTTGGGATTAGCTCCTTTCTTAGTGAGGGCAACCAGAGGAGCTACCAGTGTGGAGAAGTGGGGAAGGAACTGGCGGTAATAGTTGACGAACCCCAAAAAGCGCTGCACCACTTTGAGTGAATGGGGCTCCTGCCAGTCCATTACCGCTTGCAATTTGGCAGGATCCATAGCCAACCCCTGGGCCGAGATGATGAAGCCCAGGAACAGCAAGGACTCCTGCTCAAACTGGCACTTCTCCAGCTTGGCGAAGAGAGAGTTCGCCCGCAGACAGTCGAAGACCCTGCAGACGTCTCTCCGGTGGGAGGTCAAATCTGGCGAAAAGATGAGGATGTCATCCAGAGAGACCACCACCGAGGTAGAGAGCATATTACGGTAGACATCGTTAACAAAATCCTGGAAGACAGCAGGCGCATTACAGAGGCCGAAGGGCATGACCAGATATTCATAGTGGCCATCCCTTGTATTAAAGGCTGTCTTCCACTAGTCTCCCTCGCGAATGCAGATCAGGTTGTATGCCCCCTGTAGATCTAATTTTGTAAAGATCAGGGCCCCTCGCAACCTGTCAAATAACTCAGAGATCAACGGAAGAGGGGACTTGTTTTTAACTGATATGGCGTTGAGACCTCTGTAGTCAATGCAGGGACGTACATCTCCACTCTTCTGCATGAAGAAGAACCCTGCACCAGCCAGCGACACCGACTTTAGAATCATAGAATCATAGAATCATAGAGTTGGAAGGGACCTCCTGGGCCATCTGGTCCAACCCCCTGCTCAAAGCAGGATTCGCTAAATCATCCCAGTCAGATGTCTGTCCAGCCTCTGTTTGAAGACTTCCATTGAAGGAGAACTCACAACTTCTCTTGGCAGCCTGTTCCACTCATTGATCACTCTAACTGTCAAAAAGTTTTTTCTAATATCTAATCTGTGTCTTCTCCCATTCAGTTTCATCCCATTGCTTCTAGTCTTTCCTTGTGCAAATGAGAATAACGATGATCCTTCTACAATGTGACAGCCCTTTAGATATTTGTAGACAGCTATTAAGTCTCCTCTCAGTCTTCTCTTTTGCAAACTAAACTTTCCCAAATCCTGCAACCTTTCCTCATAAGACAGGGTTTGCAGACCGGTCACCATTCTGGTCGCTCTTTTCTGAACTTGCTCCAGTTTGTTGATGTCTTTTTTAAAATGTGGTGCCCAAAACTGGACACAATATTCCAGATGAGGTCTGACCAAAGAGGAGTAGAGGGCAATAGTGACTTCACGTGATCTAGACTGTATGCTTCTGTTAATACATCCTAGAATTGCATTTGCCTTTTTTGCTGCTGCATCACACTGTTGACTCATATTCAGTCTGTGATCTATTAGTATACCCAAGTCTTTTTCACATGTGCTGTTGCTTAGCCCTATTCCTCCCATTCTGTATATGCTTTTTTCATTTTTATTGCCCAGATGTAGTACTTTGCATTTTTCCCTGTTAAAAACCATTCTGTTAGTTGCTGCCCACTGCTCCAGTTTATTTATATCTTTTTGAATCCTCTCTCTCTCTTCTCTAGTATTAGCTATCCCACCTAGCTTTGTGTCATCAGCAAATTTAATCAGTTTACCCTCAATTCCTTCATCTAAATCATTGATAAAGATGTTGAATAATACAGGGCCCAGGACAGAGCCCTGTGGTACCCCACTTGAGACATTCTTCCAACTGGATGTGCAGCCATTTACGACCACTCTTTGGGTCCGATCACTAAGCCAGTTATGAATCCACCTTACAGTTGCCTTGTCCATTCCATACTTAGTCATTTTTTCAATAAGGATTGTATGAGATACTTTGTCAAATGCTTTGCTGAAGTCAAGATATACTATATCTACAGCATTTCCTTGATCCACCCAATCAGTGATTCCATCATAGAAGGAAATTAAGTTAGTCTGACATGACTTATTAGTTACAAACCCATGCAGACTCTGTTTAATCACTTCATTCTTATCTAGGTACTGACATACATGTTGTTTAATAATTTGTTCAAAGATCTTTCCTGGTATAGAAGTCAGGCTCACCGGCCTATAGTTGCCTGGGTCCACCTTCTTCCCCTTTTTGAAGATAGGAACAACATTTGCTCTTCTCCAGTCTTCTGGGACTTCTCCTGTACTCCAAGAATTTTCAAAGATTATGGAGAGGGGTTCAAAAATTTCTTCTGCTATCTCCTTCAGTACTCTGGGGTGTAATTCATCTGGACCTGGAGACTTGAATTCATTTAGGTTAGCTAAGTGTTTCCTCACTATCTTTCTGTTTATAGATATCCTGGATTCTTCTATTCCCTTAATAGGACAGTGAAGAACAGTTGAGGTTACATTTCCTTTCTGAGAGAAAACAGATGCAAAATAGGAATTTAAAAGTTCGGCCTTCTCAACATCCTGTCTTACCATTTCATCATTTTCATCCTGTAAAAATCCTATAGCATCTTTGACTTTTCTTTTACTTTTGACATATCCCCAAAATCCTTTATGATTGCTTTTGACATCTCTTGCAAGCCTCAATTCATTGTCAGCTTTAGATAATCTGATTTGTGCCCTGCAGGTTCTGCAGACAGCATTATATTCTTCTTTAGATATGCCTCCCTCTTTCCATTTTATAAACATTTCTTTCTTCCTTTTTAGCATGTGCTTAAGTTCTGTGTTCATCCATCCTGGTTTCCTTAAATGCTTCCTATTCTTCCCTCTTTTCGGAATTGTTAACAATTGTGCTTTGAGAATTTCATTTTTCAAGATTTCCCATCCTTCCTGGACATTTTTGTCTTTAAGGATATCCAGCCATTGGATCCCTCCAATTCTCTTTTTGAATCCCGTAAAATCTGCCTTTCTGAAATCTAACTTTGACGTCTGAGTCTTCACAGGTCTTCCTCCTCTAGTTATCCAAAATTCTAAAATAGCATGGTCGCTACCTCCTAAGGTCCCAGCCACTTTTACCTCCTCAACCATTTCCTCCCTGTTTATAAGGATTAGATCCAAGGTAGCAGTTCCCCTTGTTTTCTCCCCTACCTTTTGGAAGATAAAGTTGTCAGCAAGAGAGGATAAGAATTTCCTTGACCTGTTAGTTTTGCCTGAGAGAGATTCCCAACAAATGTCTGGATAGTTGAAATCTCCCATGACAACTATGTCATAATTTTTGGAGAACTTGGCCATTTGATGCATAAAGAGTTCATCCATATCTTCAGCTTGCACAGGCGGCCTGTAGTAAATGCCTACAATGGTGTCCTTTCCATTGTTCTGTCCTTGTATTCTTACCCAAACAGTTTCCACAGAATTCCCAGTCTCAGAAGCTTCAATCTCTGTGCAGATATATGCATTTCTAACATACAATGCGACACCTCCTCCTCGTTTATCAAGTCTGTTTCTTGCAAATAAGTTGTATCCTTCTAGTCTAGTATTCCAATCATGTGTACCGTCCCACCAAGTTTCAGTGATTCCAATGACATCATATTTCTTTTCCTGTGTTAGTAGTTCCAATTCTCCTTGTTTGTTGCCCATGCTTTGTGCATTAGTATAGAAACATTTTAGTTTGTGATTGTTTTCTCTTTCTCCAATATTTTTATTATTTAGATTCTTTTGTCTTTGTTCTTCCTTTCCACTTCTAATAGCAGAGTTCTAAATAGCATTTGTCAGGTGTATGGCTTTTTCTCGTCTTTTGCTTCCCTTCCCACGTTGTTCTAGTTTAAAGCTCTCGTTACAAGTGTAGCAAGGCGACTTCCAAATACATGTTTTCCAGTCTTCGTAAGGTGCACCCCATCTCTAGCAAGTAGTCCATCGTATAGGTAATTCATTCCGTGATCCAGAAATCCAAATCGTTGCTGACGGCACCATCGACGTAGCCAGTTGTTCACCTGCAGAATCTTATTCCACCTCCTTGTTCCATGGCCATCCACTGGGAGGATGGAAGAGAAGACCACCTGCGCTCCCAGTTCTTTCACTTTCTTGCCTAAGTTTTCAAAGTCTCTGCAGATGGTTTCCAGTTCGTTTGTTGCGGTGTAGTAGCAGGAATGGGTAGTCATCTGTAGGCCTGAAGAGTCCTAATATCCTGTCAGACACATTTTTGCACCTGGAAGACAACACATTTCTCTTGAAGTTATATCCGGTCTGCAGATAGCGGCCTCTGTTCCTCTCAACAGGGAATCCCCCATGACCACCACTCTCCGTTTCTTCTTCACGACATTTTTCTTTCTCCATCCAGGAGGACTCTGAAGGTGTACAAGGTTGCTGTTTGTGGGCAAAGTCTTATTCTGATGTATTTCTTCATCGTTTTCCTGCGTGAGAGCCTGGTAATGGTTCCTTAGCAGTATGGGTGCTGACTGCCTCCTGACTGCCTCCTGATCCTCCTGCTTCTCTGGGTCACATGTTGCCATTCCTCTGTTTCTTCAGGTGCACTTCGAATTTCTTCTCTTTCTGCAACATGAAGAGATAATTCTGCTTTGGCTAAGAACTCTTCACCTTCCTTAATGATCTTCAATGTAGCTAACCTCTCTTCGAGAGTTTGCAATTTTTCCTCCAACAGGGACACAAGCTTGCATTTGTGGCATGTGAAGTTTGGCTTTTCCACTGGTAAGTCTGTGAACATGAAGCAAGAAATGCAGCTCACCAAATGGCTCCTGGCCTCTTCCATGTTGAGATTTCTTAAAAACGATGAAAGATGAGCCAAAATTTGCGCACCGTCTGATAACCTCTTGCGCGCGCCGTCTGATAAACCTCTTGCCAGGTTCTCCCGGATATATTGAGACATAGCCTCCATCTCGGGGAGTGATAGCACATACACGCAGCCTTTAGGAAGTTCCGTGCCTGGCAATAGATCTATCGGACAATCGTAAGGGCGGTGCGGCGGAAGCGTCTCCGCAGATTTTTTAGAGAAGATGTCCACGTACTGGTGGTATGGTTTGGGAAGCGCGGAGAGATCCGCGGGCACTTCAGTGGAGGCTACCTGAACACTGCCCCTCAGGCACCTTCCCTCACAGTCCTTGCTCCAACCCAGTATATTCCCCGAAGCCCAATCAATATGATGGGAATGGCAACGGAGCCAGGGAACTCCAAGAAGCACCTGGTCGATGCCATCTGGCAAAATGAACAGCGACAAAATCTCACGGTGGGATGGTGAGATTGAGAGCCCAAGTGGTGCTGTCTGGTGGGTAACCTGAGATGGTAAAGGTGCACCAATAACCACCCTGATGGTCAAAGGTTAGGGCAGTAACACCAGCAAAATAGCGTGCTTTTGGGCAAAGGGCGAGGACATAAAGTTCCCTTCTGCCCCGGAATCCATGGTGACCTCTGCATCCCAGGTGGAAGCTCCGTTATCTAAGGTCCCACGGAATACCGGTTTGGGAGAGAAAGGTTTCATATCTGATAGACCCCCACCTATGACCACTGGACATGATCGTTTTTTCAACCGCAGTGAACACGTGTTAGCCGAGTGACCAAACTGCCGACACTGGTAACAACGTGAGGAACTTTGCACCAGATGCGGCTTGGGACCGGCGCGAGTCACCTCCATAGGGTCAGAAGGTATCAGCTCCTGAGCAGGAAATTTTAGCAGCTTGGAGAAGGTGGGAGCCAACATAACCCTTCGCCTGGATTGCGCACACTCCTGCCCGCGCTCCATAAACCGAAGATCAATGCGGGTGGAAATGGCAATCAACTCCTCCAGAGTTGTGGGGACCTCTCTGGTTGCTAGAGCATCCTTGACATGCTCCGCTAACCCTCTCCAAAACAGGGACGAGTGTCTTGTCAGGCCACTCCAGCTTGGAAGCCAATGTCCGGAATCGGACAGCGTAATGGCTGACCGAGAGGGACCCCTGTGTTAGGTCTAATAGTTGGAGAGAGGCGTCGTGAGTGACCCGTGGTCCCAAAAAGACCTGCTTAATGGATGTGAGAAACTGAGCGGCGCTCAGGACCACGGGGTCATCACGCTCCCACAATGGCGTAGCCCACTCTAATGCCCTGCCCGACAGGAGGGAGACAATAAACCCCACCTTAGCACGCTCTGTAGGGAACCGTGTGGCCAGTAGCTCCAGCTGAATAGAGCATTGGCTCACGAATCCCCTACAAGTGGCGCTGTCACCCGAAAACTTGTCGGGCAGTGGGAGGTGGGATAATGTCAGTGCCGGTGTGAGCGTGGGCATATGTGATACAGCCTCTGCAACTGCCTGAACAGCGGCCCCAGTAGCATTCGCAGCTGAGGTGGGACTGTCGAGAGCTGCCAACCTGCCCTCCAGCTGCCAAATGTACTGCCACAGCTGCTGTTGGTCCGCCATTACTAGCCAGACCCTGGCGCTAGTATAATGTTAGGGACGGCGGAACGCACTAAATATTAAATAACAGAAAGTGCGTTCGCCACCCGGGGTCCACCGTGCAGTAGGTGTTAAAACCGCTGCTAGACAATGGCAGACGCGATATATGGCGGTATAATGCACACGGGTTCAACGTCACCTGATGTGCACAGAGCGGACTCTATTAATTCACAGAGGCGCTGTAACATAAACACCGAGCCTGTTAGACTCACAGGTCTCAGCGAAATTGCACGTATCTGGTCACAGGACATGGGTGCAAGACAGGGGACGGTGTCCGTCTAGACCTACCGTGCGTGCGGCGTCGCTACGGTGGATGTTGGTAAGTGCTGCTGAATGCAGCGCGGCGGCAGACACAGACACTATGCGATAGTGCGGCGGGAAATGTGACACCATCGGACACTAGTGTAGAGGTGCGGTGTGCACAGTGGCCTAAGGTTTGCCACTGACTGGCGCTGACTCTTTCTATAGTTCCCTATCCACATGCGTAATCTTAATAAGTCAGTCACCAGAATCATATATCCATCACCATTCACAAATCTAGCAAGAAGAGTCTATACTAGCGCATGGCCGAGCGGCCATGTGGGCCTTTTATAGCCGTGCGATGCCGAGACCTTCCAGATCTCTGAGATGGACCAATCAGATCAGGAGGAGGACCGCAGCACGTGACTCCCGATCTCCAATGGGAGATCGTCTCATGAGCATGCCCAGTAGCGAGACGAGAGGACAGCCTCTGGAGTGGCTTGCTGCAGGACAGCCTGCGCTGCTATTGCTGACCCAGAGGTGGCAGCAACAACCAGTCCTACAGAGCTGGTCTGAGCAGAGCGTCTGGGATGACAAGATTGCTGTGCAGGCTCCTGAGCGGTCGGTGGAGAATGGGAGACCACTGGATGCAAGGCTCTGGATTCCCGCTGTGCAGCTGCAGGAACCTGACGCCAAACAGCTTGGTGGGGAACTCCAGCAGCAACCTTTCTGGTTTTTTTCTGAGAAATGATTTCTAACTCAACATATTTCCTCAGATAGGACCTCAATTCATTCTTAAATTTTTGGGTGGGGTCTCCCTGTAATTTCATATAAGTTACAGTTTTAAAGTGGGGTATCTCTGTCACACGCCTCTTCTATCTGTGGGCTAAAAATTGTGGCATTTGAGGCCTCCATTGAACTGTTTTTGTTATGTCTTAGCTTAGTTATTAACACTATTTTGGTGTGAAAATCTATACAGGCCAGATATTTTAAAGTGGAGTATCTCCGTCAAATGCTCCACATATTTGTGGGCTAAAAATTGTGGCATTTGAGGCCTCCACTGACTTGTTTTTGTTGTGTCTTAGCCTAGTTTTTACACTATTTTGATGTGAAAATCTATACAGGCCAGATATTTTAACCCCTTCACCCCCAAGGGTGGTTTGCACGTTCATGACCGGGCCAATTTTTACAATTCTGACCACTGTACATTTATGAGGTCATAACTCTGGAACGCTTCCATGGATCCCGGTGATTCTGACATTGTTTTTTCGTGACATATTGTACTTCATGCTAGTGGTAATGTTTCATTCAAATAACTTGCGTTTATTTGTGAGAAAAACGGAAATTTGGCGAAAATTTTGAAAATTTTGCAATTTTCCAACTTTGAATTTTTATGCCCTTAAATCACAGAGATACGGCACACAAAAAAACTTGATAACTAACATTTCCCACATGTTTACTTTACATCAGCACAATTTTGGAACCAAAATTTTTTTTGTTAGGAAGTTATAAGGGTTAAAAGTTGACCAGCGATTTCTCATTTTTACAACACCATTTTATTTTTACAGACCACATCACATTTGAAGCCACTTTGAGGGGTCTATATGATAGAAAATACCCCAAAGTGACACCATTCTAAAAACTGCACCCCTTAAGGTGCTCAAAACCACATTGAAGAAGTTTATTAACCCTTTAGGTGCGTCACAGGAATTTTTTTGAATATTTTAAAAAAAATGAACATCTAACTTTTTTTCACAAAAAAAGTACTTCAGGTTAATTTTTTTTATTTTACCAAGGGTAACAGGAGAAATTGGACAGCAAAAGTTATTGTGCAATTTGTCCTGAGTACGCTGATACCTGATATGTGGGGGGAACGACTGTTTCGGCGCATGGCAGAGCTCAGAATGGAAGGAGCGCCGTTTGACTTTTTCAATGCAAAATTGTCTGGAATTCAGATCGGACGCCATGTCACGTTTGGAGAGTCCTTGATGTACCTAAACAGTGGAAACCCCCTACAAGTGACCCCATTTTGGAAACTAGACCCCCCAAGGAACTTATCTAGATATGTGGTGAGAACTTTGAACCCACAAGGGCTTTACAGAAGTTTATAGCGTACAGCGGTACAATTAAAAAATCATATTTTTTCCACAAAAATGATCGTTTCACCCTCAATTCTTATTTTTCCAAGGGTAACAGGACCCTAAAAGTTATTGTGCAATTTGTCCTGAGTACGCTGGTACCCCACATGTGGGGGTAAACCACTATTTGGGCGCATGGCAGATCTCAGAAGGGAAGCAGCGCCATTTGACGTTTTTGGCTGGAATTGAGATTGGACACCATGTCGCGATTGGAAAACCCCTGATGTACCTAAACAGTGGAAACCCCCCACAAATGACACCATTTTGTAAACTAGACCCCCCAAGGAACTTATCTAGATGTGTGGTGAGCACTTTGAACCCCCCAGTACTTCACAGAAGTTTATAACGCCCGGGCGTGAAAATAAAAAATTTGTATTTTTTCCACAAACATGATCTTTTAGTCACCATTTTTTTATTTTCCCAAGGGTACCAGGAGAAATTGGACCCCAAAAGTTGTTGTCCAATTTGTCCTGAGTATGCTGATACCCCATATGTGAGAGAAAACTACTGTATGGGCACACGTCGGGGCTCGGAAGGGAAGTAGTGACGTTTTGGAATGCAGACTTTGATGGAATGCTGTGCGGGTGTCATGTTGCCTTTGGAGAGCCCCTAATGTACCTAAACAGTGGAAACCCCCCGCAAATGACCCCATTTTAAAAACTAGACCCCCTAAGGAACTTATCTAGATGTGAGGTGAGCACTTTGAACCCCCAAGGGCTTCACAGAAGTTTATAATGCCCGGGCATGAAAATAAAAAAATCATATTTTTTCCACAAACATGACCAATTAGTCCCCAATTTTTTATTTTCCCAAGGGTAACAGGAGAAATTGAACCCCAAAAGTTGATGTCCAATTTGTTCTGAGTACGCTGACGCCCCATATGTGGGAGAAAACTACTGTATGGACACACGTCGGGGCTCGGAAGGTAGTGACGTTTTGGAATGCAGACTTTGAGGGAATGTTCTGCGGGTGTCATGTTGCATTTGGAGAGCCCCTAATGCACCTAAACAGTGGAAACCCCCCACAAATGACCCCATTTTGGAAACGAGACCCCCTAAGGAACTTATCTAGATGTGTGGTGAGCACTTTGAACCCCCAAGGGCTTCACAGAAGTTTATAATGCTCGGGCATGAAAAAAAAAAATCGTATTTTTTCCACAAACATGATCAATTAGTCCCCAATTTTTTCATTTTCCCAAGGGTAACAGGAGAAATTGGACCCCAAAAGTTGTTGTCCATTTTGTCATGAGTACGCTGACACCCCATATATGGGAGAAAACTACTGTATGGACATACGTCGGGGCTCGGAAGGGAAGTAGTGACGTTTTGGAATGCAGACTTTGATGGAATGGTCTGCGGGTGTCATGTGCGTTTGGAGAGCCCCTGATGTACCTAAACTATTGAAACTCCCCACAAGTGACCCCATTTTGGACACTAGACCCCCCCACGGAACTTATCTAGATGTGTGGTGAGCACTTTGAACCCCCAAGTGCTTCACAGAATTTTATAACGCTCGGACGTGAAAATAAAAAAAATCATTTTTTTCCACAAAAATGATATTTTTGCCCCCAATTTTTTATTTTCCTAAGGGTAACAGGAGAAATTGGACCCCAAAAATTGTTTTGCAATTTGTCCTGAGTAGGCTGATACCCTACATGTGGGGGTAAAACACTGTTTGGGCGCATGTCAGAGCTTGGAAGGGAAGGAGCACCATTTGACTTTTTCAACTCAGAATTGGCTGGAATTGAAATCAGACGCCATGTTGCATTTGGAGAGCCCCTGATGTGCCCAAACAGTGGAAACCCCCAATTCTAACTCCAACCCGAACCCCAACACACCCCTAACCCTAATCTCAGCCCTAGCCCTAACCCTAGCCCTAACCCTTACCCTAGACCTAACCCTAACCCTAATGGAAAAATGGAAATACATTTTTTTTATTTTATTATTTTTCCCTAACTAAGCGGGTGATAACGGGGGGTTTGATTTACTATTTATGGCGGTTTTTATGTTTGGCGGCTGTTGCACGCTAAAAGACGCTTTTTATTGTAAAAATATTTTTTGCATCACCACATATTGAGAGCTATAATTTTTCCGTATTTTGACCCACCGAGTCTTGTGAGGTCTTATTTTTTGCGGGACGAGTTGACGTTTTTATTGGTACCATTTTCGGGCACGTGACATTTTTTGATCGCTTTTTATTCCGATTTTTGGGATGCAGAATGAACAAAAACCAGCGTTTCATGAATTTCTTTTGGGGGGGTGCGTTTACACCGTTCCGCGTGCGGTAAAATTGATAAAGCGGTTTTATTCTTCGGGTCAGTACGGTTACAGCGATACCTCATTTAGGTCTTTTTTTATGTTTTGTCGGTTTTATGCAATGAAAACTATTTTATATAAAAAATAATTATTTTTGCATCGCTTTATTCTGCGAGCTATAACTTTTTTTTAGTTTTTTCGCTCATGATGCTGTGTGGTGGCTCGTTTTTTGCGGGACAAGATGACGTTTTCAGCGGTACCATGGATATTTATATGCGTCTTTTTGATCGCGCATTATTACACTTTTTGTTTGGCGGTATGATAATAAATCATTATTTTTTGCTTCGTTTTTTATTTTTATTTTTTAAGGGGTTCGCTAAAGGGGTTAACTAATGGGACAGTTTTATAGGGCGGGTCGTTACGGACGCGGCGATACCTAATATGTGTACTTTTATTGGTTTTTTTTTTTTTATTTTCAAAAAATGGATTTATTTGGGGGAATATTTTTTTTTTTTTGTAATTTATTTGGCGATTTTTTTAAAATTATTTTAACACTTTATTTTTATTTTTTTTCACTTTATTAAATAGTCCCAGGTGGGACATCACTGTTCTGTGACAGATCGCTGATCTGTCACATCACAGATCACTGTGACAGGTCAGCGATCTGTCACAGGCAGTGCACAAGGCTATCTCATGCCTGCGCTTTGCAGGCACTGAGGAAGCCAGCTTCCTGCAGGCCCCCGAAGGCCCCCGTCGCCATCTTGGATTCGGGGGCCTGCAGGAAAGGAGCCCCCGGCAGCAGCGCTGCACATTGCGCTGCCGTGGGGGGGCTCAGGGAAGCACGGAGGGAGCCCCCTCCCTGCCGATGCTTCCCTTTAATTCCCGGTACACCGCGATCATGTTTGATCGCAGTGTGCAAGGGGTTAACGTGTCGGGGGGCGGTCCGTGACCGCCCCTGACACATTGTGCCGGGTGTCAGCTGTGATAATCAGCTGATACCCAGCCGCGATCAGCGGCGCTCACCACGTGGGCGCTGCTGATCGCAGTAGACGTACTATCCCGTCCATGGGCATAGGGGCCCGGGTCCCATGGACGGGATAGTACATCTGATGTCAGGAAGGGGTTAAAGTCACTTTTAAAGTCATTTTTAACTCACCTAGTTATTGACACCAGTTTGCTGAAAATAAAATTGTTAGCGGCAGGCCAGATAATTTAAACTGCGGTTTTCCCGCACACAGATCATATACAATATAAATTTTCTCCACATTCAGCCATTGTAGTGAACGTGGAAAATATTGTACTCCATTTAAAATAGGCAAGGCGTGTGACAAGGGACGGGGAAGTGGACGTGATATTGAATGCAGAGGCCAAGGCCGTGGACAAGCTGAAATTGGGCCACAAGAAACACCCACAATCTTCTCGCTCGACCTTCCTGTCCAAATTACTAGGTGACTGCAGCACATCAATATTGATCCCAGAGCAGTGTCAAAAAGTTGTTGGTTGGATAGTGGATAATGCTTCTGTGGCGCCCCCAGGAGTATGGTCGCCACAATGGCATTGCCTTCCTCCAGGGAGGGTTATGTCATGCTTGGAAGCAAGGAAGGGTCTCTCTAACAGTTAACTATTTATTTACATGCAACATGTTCCCACTCCAGGCCAGCAGAGGGAGCTCTGAACCAGGATTGGGGGAGGAGCGCGCTCTGAGGGCCAGGAAGGGAAATAGTCAGTTAGTGTGAGGAGGGCAACATGTGGAGAGAAGCTGGAGGTTGAGCTGAGGACAGAGAACTCCCTCCCTGTGATAACGCATGATCTGGAGCCTGGTCTCCACGGTTGTATGGATACTGAAGGTCCTGCAACAGAAACCAGAGGAGTAGGAAGCTGTAAATGCTCTATTCCCCCCTAAGACTCGGAGGCACAACAGCGACCGGTGAGCCAAGAGAGAGGGCTACAGCTGTCTGCCATACGAGGTAGTTCTAAGAGAAGATAAGAAGGAGGAACGTCAGTGTAACACTGTACTGCATGTACCTCAAGCCAGCACTAGGAAGGAGACTACACAACCCATCTGATAGAGAGATCTCTGATTTGCTTCCAGGCTAGCCTGCTCCTGTGCCATCTGTAACCAGGACCCTGGACTGTGTTTGCCAAGTAAAGGTAAAGAAACTGCACCCTGTTGTGTCCTTGCCTCCTTCCAGCAACATCCTCAGCACTGCTACATCTCTGTGCCAAACACTGCACCTTCTTCCTAACCCTTTATCTACACTGCCCTGGGACTACAGCCCTGCCTGTGGAGGGCTACAACATCATAGCTGCACTACACCATCAGTCCCAGAGGATCTGACTGCAGCGTCGGCTTAACCGCTTCCCGACCACCCACAGTAGTTAAAAGTCGGCGCTAGCTGGGCTTTGTGCAGCGCCGACGTTTGTCTACGGTGGGTGGTCTCGCAGCTCTCAGGACCCCCAGGAGGCTGCAAGCACTGCGATTCCTGTGCAGAGCCGTTGCTCTGACAGGCGACATCATCGGGACCTGATTAGATCAGGTCCTAATGGTGTTAACCCTTTGCTATCTTCTAGATGCCGCGGCATTTAGAAGATAGCAGGAGGAGACCCCTGCTATTTTTACCTTTCAGACGCCCCCCGCAGTCAGATCAGAGTTGCCTGGCAGCCGGAGGTCACATGAAGTCCTCTGGCTCTGTCAGCTACGGTGACTTGTTAGGCTCAGCCTGCAGCTGAGTCTAAGGCCGGGGTCACACTGGCGAGGAATACGGCTGAGTGAGAGGCGCTAAAAGCACGCATTACACATGAACAAATGATTCTCTATGGGGTCCCTCGCACCAGGCGTATATTTCTCATCCGTATTCTACACTCCGTGCCAATCGCAGCATGCTGCAATTGTCAGCGTACTACGGCTGTAGTACGCTAATGCAAGTCTATGGGTGCGCAAAAAATACGGATTACACACGGACCAGATGTGTGACCTGCGAGCAATACGCAGGTCTTTTGGCTGGTGACAGGAAATGGGCCAATCCATCATCAGGAAGCCTAGACATGCAAATGAGCTCAAAAAGCGCTCCAGACATCCAGGAAGTACGCCTCCACGGAGTACAGCAGCAGCATAGCGTCCACTTATATAAATGTGGAGATGTTAATAGTCCTGGTACAGGAGCGTCCCGAAATCTGGGACCAACGCGATGCCAATTATTCAAACCCGGCAAGAAAGGAGGCGTCATGGAGGCGCATCTGTCGCCAGATGTACCATGACTTTGGTGACCGACGACGTGAGGAGCAGCATAAAATTCGTAAGTACAAGCCAAAACATGAGTAACAACAAAAAAGGAATATAGAATCAGCACCCCCCTTCCTGTGCATGTACTTTTTGCCTCATGAGGCCGTTAGATTTGGATGTGACACGTGGATTCACACAGCCATAATTTGGGTTTAGGCGACAAGCTCCTCATCCTCCTAGACAAACCAATTATTAAGTGTAGCTAAAGAGAGCCTGTGTATCTTCCCAATTAGATATGCCACCATGGGTAGAAAGCACACCCCAGAAGGCCCCATGCCTAGACTACTGGTAGCAAATGTGACCTATCAAATATGTGAATTTGACAATATTTCCTGTCACATTGCAGTGGAAGATGTGATGAAATGCTGGCGAAGCATCCGGG
Organism: Dendrobates tinctorius; assembly: GCF_039654945.1. Taxonomy (NCBI): domain Eukaryota; kingdom Metazoa; phylum Chordata; class Amphibia; order Anura; family Dendrobatidae; genus Dendrobates; species Dendrobates tinctorius. Next base: position 18,723,871 of record NW_027361701.1, on the reverse strand, counting down.
ACCAATACCGCCGGGAACGCCAGCAGCGGTCCAGGAGTGGGGATGCGGGATACGTAAAACGAAAATATATCTATTACGACCGGCTCTCCTTCCTCGCCCCAATTCTGGATCTGAGACCGTAAGTAGATACCTCACACCACATTACACAGATACTTTACAGGGCCAAAAATATTGATGTATTTTTGCCTCTGTTCTATTTCATAAAAGAACTCAATCCAACCTTACGGATCGAGGAACGGGCTCAGAGACAGAGCCCATAATTGATCCTGTAGGGGATGAGGTGGCTGGCCCATCTTCTCCCCCTACAAGAAGCATGGCAGAAGATGAGTTATCACAGGAGAACCCATTGGCTGCCCAACAAACACCACCAGGACGGTCTGCTGCTGCCCCATCACCCATCCTGGAAGAGCCGGGCAACTTGAGCAGCAGTCCAACTGGCCAGATCAGGGGATCCCCACAGGCTGCTGTTACATCCCGGCGAGGCTGAAGAAGGCGCCAGGTTCAAGAGAGCAGGACCAATGTGGACACAGGGGTGCTAAATTATTTATCTCGAGTCACTACAGATGATGGGGAGGAGGTCTACTCACGTAGCCTGACCCTTTATCTCCATGCCCTTACCCGTGAGGTCAGGCTCCGTATTAGGGGATGTTTCCAGATCCTGCTTGATGCAAGCACCCCCCCAATACCCCATATGAGCTTTTTGAATATCTGGAGAGGTGGCAGCTTTCCCCGCGAAATCTAATGCGCATGAGACCATCCACACAGATGCTTGCTCAAGCAGGGTCTGAACATCCTCTAATACGTTGGCCTACACCTCACCCTCTTCCTCCCCCTACCCAACCTTCCCAACACCAGCAACAGATTTCTGGCTCTAGCCAACCCCACCAATATGGCCACTTAGTCCCACCCAGAGTTGGAGGCTGGGTCCCAACCTGGTTGGGGACGACATGGCTATATTGGTGGGTATGAGACACGGGCCTACCCGCCCCAACAAGATGCCCCTCAGCAGTATTACTATGGCCACTACCCCCAACAATCACAGGAGGAAGGTCAGTACCAACAGCATGGGCAACAGTATGCACCCACACAGGGCGATGTTGCTCAAAGTAGTCAGCAGCAACCACAGGCTGCTCCTCCGCCTTCTCCTTCCCCAACATTCCACAATTTATAAGTGGCTTAAAACATGGAATTAGTAAACCCATACTGCACATGACTGTTCTTAATTGGTCTGATGGGAGGAGATGTCCAGTGTGTTTGAACTGGTGGTTAAAATCCCAAGGCAAAGTCAAAAAGAGGTTTTATCCAGCAGCAACATGAGCTAAAACAGATAATACTAACATTTCTTATGACGGTTTTCAAATCATATGATTAAGACACCATGACAGGCAAGGCTACCTTATGCGTTTCTGAGACATATTACATGTCTGTAAAAAATACAATATTTCACGGGGCTATACTGGCAAAGTCAAAGGATCAAAATAGAGTACTCACTTGAAAATGGATAGAAAAGGCATGCTGTCCATATTCTCTTAGTCCAATTTAGGCCAGCTAACTATATTCCAAAATCAAGGCAAACAGCCTCAAGCCCATCACGCTCTCTCTATGTATTATCAAGTCAGTCTTCTAATTTGATCCTTTGACTTTCCCAGTATAGTGTGGTGAAATATTGTGTTTATTACAGACATGTAATATGTGTCAGAAACGCGTAAGGTAGCCTTGCCTGTCATGGTGGCTTATTAATATGATTTGAAAACATTCATAATAAATGTTAGTATTATCTTGTGTAGCTCATTTTGATGATGGATAACTCCTCTTTTTTACTTTGGATTCCAAATGTGTACAGTTGCAATGTTGTTATTGCACTATGTATGTTGTAGGATATGTTTGCAATTTTGTTTGAACAACAATGTTGAAATATGCCAAAAGCCCAATCTGGGCCATTGCCCAAGTTTTTCATAGGGCAAGAATATGTTTGCCTTACAAACTTAAAAAAACCCACAAAAAAGCCAAAAGTAAAAATTGGCCAACTACACTTTACATCTCTGTCTTAATTGTCCAAACCCATATCAAAATACACTTACCAAATCAAAGCAACAGTCAGAGATTCAGAAGGGGTAGAAATATATATATTTTGACACACATCAAACCAACATTGCCAACATAGATCCAGCATGCTCTTGCCAAGAAGGTTCCCCCTGAGGTGCCATAAAGTAATTAGTGAAATGATCACGCACATTGAGGCCAGAGATCGGTCTACGTTGATGGTTGATAGGTGGTCTCACCCTACACACATTGTCCGGCCTACGCACAACACCAGCAGAGGAGGAACAATCATGTATCCTGGTGAAGTTATGAAGTACCACACAGGCTTTCACTACTTCATTAACATTTTGTTCACTCAGCTGAATCGCAGACTGGAGTACCCGCCATTTGGCACAAAGAATGCCAAAGGAACACTCCACCAGTCGCCGAGCACGTGATAGGCGCAAGTTACTTATCCTGCGCCTGTGGTGAAGGTTGCGGTGGGGATATGACCTCATGACATTGCGCGTTAACTGAAAGGCCTCATCTGTCACAAGAACATAAGGGACAGATTCTTGAGTGGAGCCTGGTAGCTGGCGTGGTGGTGGTAGATCCAACTGGTTGGTGCGTAGCCGCCGACCCATAATGGAAGTATTGAAGACTCTAGAGTCTCCCGTCCTTCCATAGGCCCCAATGTCAACAATTATAAACTTGTATTGAGGGTCGGCCAGAGCCAACAATACAACAGAAAAGTATTGTTTATAATAGAAGAATTGGGAGCCAGAGTTCGGCGGATTACGCCCCCGGATATGTTTGCCATCAAGGGCCCCAATACAATTTGGAAACTGGCATTCTTCCTCAAAGTCCCTTGATATCCTCAACCAGTCTTCCATCCTGGCCTCGGGCATGACGACTTGATATAGTCTTGTCCATATTTCAATACATGTTGATCTGACTATGCCAGATATGGTTGAGCTTCCAATCCCAAACTCATGGTGGAGGGCAGCATAAGACAGGCCAGTGGCCAGGAAGCTGAAGAACAACAGAAAAGGATGATTGTCGAATGCACATATTTACAAAACAAACAGGTCCATACATACCAAACTTAGTAAGATTTCAGAGCAAATAACACACACATCTTGCTTTGCACAATGAGTAAGTGATATTCAGTACATATTCCACACAACATTCGTGTCTGTAAGTTGAAACATATGTGGACTAAGATGAGGGCCTAAAACTTACTCCAAGAAGGCAAAAATTCAAACTTTGCCCAACACATCATGAACATAAAGAATGTGGTTGTGTAGTACATACCGTATTGTGAGTAGATGTCGCTCCTCTGCAGATATAGCTTTGCGCATCCTTGTATCCTGAAAGGTTATCCAAGGGCGCACTGTCTCCAAGAGTGTAGAAAATGTTGCAAGGCTCATGTGACAGTATTGGTAGAATTTGACAGGATGCTCCCACAGAGAATAATAGAGGCGGTGAAAATGACCTCTTGTGAGTCGTTGCCTCAAAAGTGGATGTATCCACATGCGTCTCCTCCTCCACGGATCCACTATCACAGGGTATGGTTGATCAAAGCACCATGACAAAAGCCAGTTGAAGAGAACCTGCTCAGTTGTGTTGAAAGTCAGACTGTCTGCCATGTTGCACATACCACAGCAACACACCTAGTGAAGGCAAGGTCACAAATGGACAGAATGGAGGCTGCCACCTGTTCCTGAGCCAATAAATACAGTGCAGGCTAATGCTTTAAATATTTATTAGGCCTCAAAACCGTTAAATGTCCATTTTGCAAGGCTGCGAGAAAATCTCGCCATACGGATTACATACGGATGCCATACGGATTACATACGGATGCTGACATGCACAAAATACGCGACCGCACCGTGCTTACGGATGACCTACGGAGCACTATTTAGGGGTCATTCATCCGTATTACGCCTGTAAACTACGGACCGTATTTTGCGCAGGTTAGTGTGACTCCAGTCTAACAAGCGATCTCCCTCTGCAGCACTGACAGGTCTCTTGCAATGCAATACATGTGTATTGCATTGTAAGAGACCAGTGATCTGACAAATGAAAATTGAAGTCTCATACAGGGACTAAGTAAAATAGTAAAAAAAAAAGAAAAAAAAGTTTTAAAACTATTAAAAAAAAATCATAAAATAAAAAAAAAGAAAAAATATTAAACCAATAAATACATATATATTTTTAAAAACAAAAAAAGAACACATATTTGGTATCGCTGTGTCCGAAAGGAGCCAACCTATAAAATGGTCACACTTTCTCACACCTTCAGTGCACTTCATAAAAAGAAAAAAAAAAAGGAGGAAAGACCTTTGCTTTTTCATCATGTTGCCACACAAAAAGTAGAATACGACGCGATCAAAAAGTCATATCAAAATAAAAATGGTAGCAATGAAAACGTCATCTTGTCCCGCAAAAAACAAGCTGCCATCCAGCTCCAACAGCGGAAAATTAAAGAAGTTATAGCTTTCAGAATAAAGCGATGCAAAAACAATTATTTTTTCTATAAAATAGTTTTTATTGTGCAAAAACAGCAAAACGTCAAAAAAAAATATAAATGTGGTATCACTGCAATCGTACTGACCTGAAGAATAAAGCTGCCTTATTAATTTTACTACCCACAGAACGTCATTAAATAAAAAAGAAAAAATTTCCAGAATTCCTGGCATTTGATCATTCTGTCTCCCAAAAATCAGAATAGAAAGCGATCAAAAATTTTCATGTGCCCGAAAATGGTACCAATAAAAACGTCTGCTCATTCCACAAAAAACAAGCCATCACATGACTCTGTGGGCTAAAATATGGAAAAATTATAGCTCTCAAAATGAGGTGAGTCAAAAACTAGTTTTCGCAATAAAAAGCATTTTTTTAGTGTGTGACAGCTGCCAAACATAAAAACCCGGTATAAATCTAGTATCGCTGTAATCGCACCGACTCGAAGAATAAAGTCACCTAATCACTAAGGAACGGCATAAAAAATAAATAAAAAAACTACTTCTACACAGGCTATTGGTTTTTTCATTCTTCCTCCCAAAGATCGCAGTAAGGCGTGGCGCACATTTATCCTGCACTCTGCGCTGAGCGCTTACACCAGCGTTTCTGTGCAAATCTCTGATTAGGCACATCAGGGGCTCTCCAAACGCAACATGACTTCCACTGTCGATTCCAGCCAATTTTGCATTCCAAAAGTCAAATGGTGCTCCTTCCCTTTCAAGCCCTGCCGTACGCCCAAACAGTAGTATTGTCCCACATATAGGGTATCGGCGTGCTCAGGAGAAATTGCTCAACAAATTGTATATAGCAATTTCTCCTGTTACCCTTACGAAAATGCAAAATATGAAGCTAAAACGATTTATTTGTGAAAAATGTTGCTTTTTTTATTTCCACGGCTCTATGTTATAAACTTCTGTGATGCACCTGTGGGTTCAAGGTGCTCAATACACATCTAGATAAGTTCCCTAAGGGTTCTAGTTTCCAAAATGGGGTCACTTGTTGGGGGTTTCCACTGTTTAGGCATGTCAGGGGCTCTCCAAACGCAACATGGCGTCCACTATCGATTCCAGCCAATTTTGCATTTCAAAAGTCAAATGGTGCTCCTTCCCTTTCAAGCCCTGCCGTGCGCCCAAACAGTAGTATTCTCCCACATATGGGGTATCGGCATGCTCAGGGGAAATTTCAAAGCAAAATGTATAGTCCATTTTCTCCTGTTACCCTTGTGAAAGTAAAAAAAAAAGGTCTAAAGGAAAATTTTTGTGAAAGAAAAGGAAATGTTTATTTTTTCCCTCCACATTCCATTCATTCATGTGAAGCACCTGAAGGGTTAATAAACTTCTTGAATGTGGTTTTGAGTACCTTGAGGGGTGCAGTTTTTAGAATGGTGTCACTTTTGGGTATTTTCTGTCATATAGACTCCCCAAACTCACTTCAAATGTGAGGTGGTCCCTAATAAAAATGGTTTTGTAAATTTTGTTGTAAAAATGAGAAATCGCTGGTCAACTTTTAACTTCCTAACAAAAAAAAATTTTGGTTCCAAAATTGTGCTGATGTAAAGTAAACATATGGGAAATGTTACTTATTAAGTTTTTTGTGTGCCACATCTCGCTGATTTAAGGGCATAAAAATTCAAAGTTGGAAAATTGCAAAATTTTCTATATTTTCTCCAAATGTCCGTTTTTTTCACAAATACACGCAAGTTATATGAAAGAAATGTTACCACTATCATGAAGTACAATATGTCGAGAGAAAACATTGTCAGAATCAGCAGGATCCATTGAAGCGTTCTAGATTTACGACCTCATAAAGTGACACTGGTCAGAATTGATAAAATTGGCCCGGTCACGAAGGCAAAAACTGGCTCTGGTGTGAAAGGGTTAACATCTTCATTGCCGAACACCACAGGTGGCATCACGAAACATTCATAAACTTTATTCCCAACTCAACCCCTTTTACATGGGCGCCCAGGGCCACGGACCGGGTCACCGCTGCTGTGAAATTTCCATCTGAGAGACCGGCCCGGTACCGAGTACCCCACAGCCCTGGGAGGGTGACCCATTTTTGGCGTCACAAACAGGATTACGGAGCCCAGTATCCCCAGGTCCTGTGTGCCAGAGACTGTTTTGTGTACTGTGGACTGTTGGCACCATTGCCACCATTATCCCGCTGCTTGGAGCGCGCGGGGGAGACCAAAGAGGCAGGCCTTCATGGGCGGAGCCTGCCGAAGAGTGCGAGGAAGTGAAGTGCCGCGCAGGAAGAGAGGACAGCGCACGAGAAGGGAGGAGCTGAGGCCTACAGCCGGTAAGCCGCTCAACCCCGGGGCCTGGCAACCGTTAACTAAGGGGGAAGGAGAATGTCTGAGGCACGTGCCGAAGCAGCGGCGGACGCCCCCGCCAGCCCCTCAGTGCCGCAAGATGCATGCCCAATGCGGCTGCGGCTCCAATAGCGCCCACCGCAGCGGTCCCCATAACACCACTGTCTATGCCTTACATACCGGGAGCAGCCTGGCTACCACAGTATTCAGGGGAGTCACATACCCTGAGTGAATTTAAAGAGAGACTGTGCAGTTTGTTTGAGGTGTATCCTCTGTCTGAAAGCCAGAAGGTGAACATCCTTATTGGGCAGCTAACAGGTGCAGCACAGAGAGAAGTAAAAGCCTGGCAGGACACTGACAAAGAGACTGTTAAAAAGATTTTGGCCAAGCTAAAAAGCACCTTTGACACCCGCACTGCCGCTGAAATCAAGATGAGATTCTTTGGATGTAAACAGAAAGCGCAGGACCGTATAAGGGACTATACTCTTAACCTGCAGGAAGCGCTGCGAGCCATCAAGCAAATTGATCCTGACAGTGTGAAAGAGGAAGACAAACTGTTAAAGGAGCAGTTCATTGACGGACTCATATCCAGTACCCACAGAGCACAGCTGTGCATCATAACCCTACAAAACCCTGACTTGGACTTTGCTGATTTCAAGGGCAGGGCTATTCGGGTACTGCAGGAACCAACTGTCAACCGTCCAGCACCCCCTAGGCGCCCAGCGATCACCTACCACCAGGAAGCAACATCTTTCCCTTCCATCCCTGTGGAGGCTGATGCACAGTCTCTGGATAAAGATCCAACTGAAGAGCTGCGTCTTCAGGTCCAGGAGTTGACCAAGGGTATGGCTGCACTTACTAAAACCGTGCAGTCCCTGCAGATGTCCTCCAAGGAGAAGATCCAGCTTGCCTCCAGTCCAGAGGATGTCCCGTGGCTCCAGAAGAGGAGAACACCACCACTCCGAGGGAGGAACAATGACCGCTATGACCAGGACGGACGTCCCATCTGTCGTCGCTGCCACAAGGCCGGTCATCTTGCAAGATTCTGTCCTTTAAACGAGTAACCCCTGGGGCAGAGGGCCAACCCCCGGGAGCAGGACCACAAGGCCCAAGGAACTGGCAAGCCAAGTATGTTGGAGGGAGACCAGTCCTTCCCGTGGTGATTGACGGCATCCCCATGAACGCTTTGCTGGACACTGGCTCCCAGGTGACCACTATGCCCTATATCCTTTACAAGCAGTATTGGGCTGACTCTGAACTTACCCGTAGCCCAAGTGATGAACTAAGGCTGGTTTCACATTAGCGCTTTTTAAGCGCACGCACGGCCGGGGGTAGCTCCGCCCCCGAGCCGGCTCTCTGCCCGGCGTGCCCGCCCCTTGCTTGTAGCGCCGCCTCCTAGTGCACAGCGGCGCCTGCGATCGGCGCACCCTATCTTTAGCATAGGGTGCGCAGATCGTGCGCAGGCCGTGCGCTAGTTGCGCTTTGACCTGCGCTGCGCACTTTTGACGGTGCGCCGTGCGCGCCAAAATCAAACTTTTCGGATTTTGGCGTGCACGGCGCACCGTCAAAAGAGCGCAGCGCAGGTCAAAGCGCAACTAGCGCACGGCCTGCGCACGATCTGCGCACCCTATGCTAAAGATAGGGTGCGCCGATCGCAGGCGCCGCTGTCCGCTAGGAGGCGGCGCTACAAGCAAGGGGCGGGCACGCCGGGCAGAGAGCCGGCTCGGGGGCGGAGCTACCCCCGGCCGTGCGTGCGCTTAAAAAGCGCTAATGTGAAACCAGCCTAACAGTAGTTGCCAGTAATGGTCAGTCTTTGCCGCAGATTGGATGTAAAGAAATTACTGTTAAAGTGGGGAGGGTGGAGTTAAAATCTCAAGGTCTGATAGTTGTGGATATTGATCGACGAGATTGTAATCCCATGATGACTCTTGGTACAAATGTAATTGAAAATTGTCTTTCTGAGGTTATTGTCTTGTTGCCACAGGTGGCTGAGACTGCTGGTTCCAGTGAACAACAAGTCCTGCAGAAGGAGATCAAGGCCCTGATGCAAAGACAGCATGTAGAACTCTCTGGCGGAGAAATTGGCAGCATCAGAGTGAGTGATGCTTTCCCCATTGCAATACCCCCCAGATGTGAATTGTTGATTTGGTGTCAGGCAGCTATAGGTCTCAGAGGAAAGGATTACCAGGCACTGGTAGAGCCAGTATACTCTGATAGCAGGCCCACTGTCCTGACAGCCAGAGGGGTAGTTGATGTACGAAAGGGGAGAGTACCTGTACGCCTTTTGAATTGTGGGGAGGAGGAGGCCACAATACCTCGGTATGCCACAGTTGCTAAGCTGCTCACTGTCAGCAACAACGCCGTGCAGGCAGCAGAGCCCTTGGTCTCATCTGACCAGGTGGAGGACAATCGCTCTGTAAAGCAGCTGGAGGAGTGGTGCCAGCAACTGCAGGTGGGGACTGACTCTACACCTTCATACCAGAAAAATGGGGTTTACAGAGTGACTCAGGAGTATGAGCGGGTATTCAGTAAACACCCTCTAGATTTTGGGAAGGCAAAAGGGTTCAACATCATATCTCCACCGGAGATCATCCACCCATAAAAGAAAGGTACTGGCCTATACCCCCAACACAATACCAATGTGCTAAAGGTATGTTGAGAGAGATGAAGGAAGCTGGGATTATCAGAGACAGTTGCCCCTGGGCAGCTCCCATAGTTTTTGTAAAGAAAAAGGATGGTACCATGAGAATGTGTGTTGATTACAGAAAAATTAACAGCATTACACATAAAGATGATTATCCATTACCTAGAATGAGGAATCTTTAGCTGCACTTAAAACTGCTAACTACTTTTCCACCTTGGATCTCACTAGTGGGTATTGGCAGGTTCCCGTGGCAGAGGCAGACAAGGAGAAAACAGCATTTACCACCCCAATGGGTCTCTGTGAGTTCAACTATATGTCATTTGGGCTCTGCACTGCCCCAGGAACATTTCAACGGTTGATGGAGTGCTGCCTGGACACATGAACTTTGAGACAGTCCTGTTGTACCTTGATGATGTCATTGTTTTCTCCAAGACTTATGAAGACCATCTGGAACACCTGGCTGAGGTGTTTGAAGCCTTGTCCAACTTTGGCCTTAAGGTGAAACCTTCCAAATGCCACCTCCTGAAGCCCAAGGTACAGTACCTCGGTCATGTGGTGAGTGCAGAAGGTGTGGCACCAGACCCTGACAAAGTCACAGTCATCCGGGACTGGCCGAAGCCCAGCAACCTCCATGAAGTACGCCAATTCCTCGGACTGGTAGGTTAGTACCGGAGGTTCATCAAGGGCTTCACAGAGATAGCCACCCCCATGCAAAATCTTCTGGTGGGGCAGTCCAAGAAGGCTAAACAGAAAAGTTCCACCTTTGAATGGACTGAGGAGTTGGAGAGATCCTTCACTCGACTGAAGATGGCTCTCACCGGGGATGAAGTTCTGGACTACCCAGATTATGACAAACCGTTTGTGTTGTATACTGATGCCAGTGGGACTAGGAGCAGTACTGTCACAGGTACAGAATGGCAAAGAAAGAGTGATCTCCTACGCCAGCAGGAAGCTTCGTTCCACTGAAAGGAACTCTGACAACTACAGTTCCTTCAAGCTGGAGTTCCTTGTCTGGGCTGTGAACGAAAGATTCAAGCATTACCTAGCTTCAGCCAAGTTTACCATCTTCATGGACAACAATCCATTGACTCACTTGGAAACTGTAAAACTAGGTGCACTGGAGCAGCGATGGATGGCTCGGCTATCTAACTATGAATTCACCATCAAGTACCGATCAGGGCACAAGAATGACAATGCTGATGCGCTGTCCAGAATGCCTAATCTGCCAGATGCAGGAGAAGACCCTGAGGCTCTTGAAGAAATAGAGTTACCTCCCTTCCACCGGCCAATTGCTTCCCAACGTGCTCAAGGAGTGAGAAACAGACTGTCTGGCTTGAAAGAGGTCACCCTAAATCCATTGCCCCATCATGACTAGGCAGAAACTCAGGATAATGACCACGCAGTCCGCCTGGTGAAGAAGCTACTGTCACAAGCTGACTCACGCCCAGAGTCGGATGCTCCTGAAGAAACCCAGCAGTTGTGAAAGGAAAGAGGTCAGCTGTTCATATATGAAGGAAAGCTGTGTCAGAGGAGTATCAATGCCCGCACTCATGAGCTGGTCTGGCAGGTGGTAGTCCCAAAGATAGAGGCATCAATGGTCTTGGAAGCATACCACAATGGAGCTGGACACTTCGGATGGAAGAAGTTGGAAGCATTGCTCCGGGAGAGATTCTACTGGGCTGATATGAGGAAAGCCATTGAAAAGTGGTGCCGGGAGTGTGGACAATGTAACCTGCGCAGAAAGGATCGAAACAGCCAGAGAGCACCTCTGCAGCCAATAGTAACCAAACAGCCACTCGAGTTGGTCGCCCTCGACCATGTGAAGCTGGTCCCAAGCCAGTCAGGCTACATCTATGCTCTTACCATCGTGGATCACTACTCAAGATTCCTGGTGCTTGTGCCTGTCAAGCCAGGACAGCAGCCAGAGCATTCCAACAACACTTCTGTAGACCACATGGATATCCCGAAAAAGAGTGCTTACAGATCAAGGTCCAGCTTTTGAGGCAGAAGTGTTCCAGGAATTCTGCAACTTGTATGCTTGTAAGAAGATCCGGACAACACCATACCATCCACAGACCAATGGCATGTGTGAAAAGATGAACCAGGTGGTGATTGATCTACTGAAAACCTTGCCTTTGAAGGAGAGGAATCTGTGGCCAGAAAAGTTGCCAGATCTGGTAGACCTTTACAATCACATTCCTGTGAATTCCACTAACTGTACTCCAGCCTACCTAATGAGAGCGAGGCCTGGTAAACTGCCTATTGATTTGGACATGGGAGTTCTTACAACGGAGGTGACATCACCAGATGCTGACTGGGATACAGAAATGCAGCAACAGTACAGAAGAGTACAAGAGTGTGTGGAAAAGAGTCTAGCTCAAGAAAGGCACTACAACCAACATGCACCCGCAGTTCCCTTGTCACCAGGAGAACAAGTTCTCAAGAGGAAAAGAAGACTGCATAAATTGGATGACCAATGGGAAGCTGAACCCTACACCATTCTACCCTCAAACTTTGACAATACCAAGGGGTGCCTTATTAGTAAAGATGGAGGAGAAACCTCAGCAGCAATATCGAGGGATCATTTGAAACTGTGCCCTGACCAGCTAAAAGAAAGAATGGAAGAACAAAATAACAACCAACCCATAGAAGAAGAAAAGGTCAGCACTTTACTTGGAGAGTTCCTTGCAAATTGGACTAAAGTAAATGATGCCATAGTGGTGCCAGTGTTGACATTTCCCCAACTGCTAGTACAAGAAGACGTGACTCAAAAGAACTCTGAGAATCAGGAAGTTCAGGTAGCAGATGCCATACCAGCAGTGGAGCCAGAGAACCCTCGCCCTGCCAGTGGTGAATCTGTCATACCCATGGTGAATCTAAGAGTTTGCAGATAGCTACTACCCAGTTTACCTACAGTGAGCAGAAGTGGACCTAGAAAATCTAGTATCCCTGTGCTACGTAGAAATACCAGTACGGTAGCCAGTTCAACACCAGTGGTTAGTACCAGACAACCAGTGAGGTCCCCAATCACACCAGTATTATGCAGATCCACTCGTACCATCCAAGGTATACCGCCCATCAGATTCCGCATATAAATAAGTTAAAGTAATGTTAGCCTGTACATGTACATATGTAACTGTTTAAGTTTTGTGCCTGCAGACAATCTGTAAGAGTTTCCTTTGAATTTTCCAGTTTTGTTTTTATGGACATTTTGACCACAGGACTGTGTGTGGTCACTACCTTGTAAATAGTTCACCATTTGCCCAGGAATGGACCATGGACGTTGATGCTGGACTTATCATCACAGGACTGTTTTTGGAGCTTGTGGTTTTTGTAATTTTTCCTTTTTCAAATCTTGTAACCTTCATATTGTTTATTTGTTTATATGGTGTTTTATGTTTTTCATCAGCCCAGGAGTGCTGACTTGCACTAGGGGGGAATGTGGCGCCCCCAGGAGCATGGTCGCCACAATGGCATTGCCTTCCTCCAGGGAGGGAGATGTCATGCTTGGAAGCAAGGAAGGGTCTCTCTAACAGGTAATCATTTACATGCAACATGTTCCCACTGCAGGCCAGCAGAGGGAGCTCTGAACCAGGATTGGGGGAGGAGCGCGCTCTGAGGGCCAGGAAGGGAAATAGTCAGTTAGTGTGAGGAGGGCAACATGTGTAGACGTGTGGAGAGAAGCTGGAGGTTGAGCTGAGGACAGAGAGCTCCCTCCCTGTGATAGCGCATTATCTGCAGCCTGGTCTCCACGGTTGTATGGATACTGAAGGTCCTGCAACAGAAACCAGAGGAGTAGGAAGCTGTAAATGCTCTATTCCCCCTAAGACTTGGAGGCACAACAGCGACCGGTGAGCCAAGAGAGATAGAGGGCTACAGCTGTCTGCCATGTGAGGTAGTTCTAAGAGAAAATAAGAAGGAGGAAGTCGGTGTAACACTGTACTGCATGTACCTCAAGCCAGCGCTAGGAAGGAGACTACACAACCCATCTGATAGAGAGATCTCTGAGTTGCTTCCAGGCTAGCCTGCTCCTGTGCCATCTGTAACCAGGACCCTGGACTGTGTTTGCCAAGTAAAGGTAAAGAAACTGCACCCTGTTGTGTCCTTGCCTCCTTCCTGCAACATCCTCAGCACTGCTACATCTCTGTGCCAAACACTGCACCTTCTTCCTAACCCTTTATCTACACTGCCCTGGGACTACAGCCCTGCCTGTGGAGGGCTACAACATCATAGCTGCACTACACCATCAGTCCCAGAGGATCTGTGCAGCGTCGGCTTAACATCTTCATTGCCGAACACCTCAGGTGGCGTCACGAATCATTCATAAACTTTATTCCCAACTCAACCCCTTTTACATGGGCGCCCAGGGCCATGGACCGGGTCACCGCTGCTGTGACATTTCCATCTGAGAGACTGGCCCGGTACCGAGTACCCCACAGCCCTGGGAGGGCGACCCACTTCCAGTCACTTTGCCACCACCCTGTCTTCCACACGGTCAAGTCCAAGTAGCCGTGAGTTTGGACCGCATATTCCTCACTCTGATCCTCCTTTCTCCCACCATGCCGAGCGGCTATAGACAACTGATCCCACACTAGGACACTCCAATGAGCTATTCACTTTTCCATTTAGAGATTCAGGCCTCTCTCCTGGTCCACTTGAAGCGGGGCAAGAGGAGATAACATGTAGCAAAGCCCAAATATTTGAGCAGCCACGGTCACGCAAAAGAACGTGCCACAAGAGGTGGACGATGAGACACAATTGCCAGAAAGTCAGGAGGAGGACCAGGGTGCGGAAGTGGAGACGTTGTGATGGATGATATAGTAACTGACCCAACCTGGAAGAAGGACATGCAGTACCAGGACAGTAGCACACAGAAGGAGGGAAATGTAGCATCTCAACAGGCAGGAAGAAGCATGGTGGCAGCAGACAGAAGGTGGGCAACCATTCCCCGTAACACCAACACCACAGAAGTTGACAGTACAACTGTTAGGTCTTCTCTAGTGATGGGTGAGCACTAAAATGCTCTGGTGCTCGTTGCTCGGGTCGAGCAAATTGGAGTACTCAGGTACTCGGACAGAACAATAAGCTCAATGTAAGTCTATGGGAGACCCAAGCATTTTTACCGTGATCCCCCGGGGGTTCTTTTAATGTCTAAAAACATCTGAAAATGATGGAAACACTGCTCAAATGACATGGGGGAATCATGGGGATCGCCCCTGGAAGCATTCCTGATTCCTAGTTCACAGCTTTAAACAATGTTGTCAGAGTTTCATGTCATTTTTACCGATGCACCAAAAAACATACCAAAACGAAACCAAAACGGATTTTGCTAGGAAATATGTTAATGTACATCATTTCCCGGTTAATGACTGATATGTATATAAGGCAAAATAACCCAAGACCAAAATGTTCCTCCACCACTTGGGCTATGTTCAGACGCAGCATTTTTGAAGCATTTTTCAACTTTAACATTGCTTTCAACCAAAACAAATGCATTCATTGGGAAATGTCATTGTAACATTTACCAACCCTAGTTGGCCATGTGGTGTGTGACACATAAGCGGACACATCTTGTTTCATTTATGAAGGAGGTACTCTTAAAGTCACAGAGCCTATTTTTACAGGGACATCAGGCAGCATTAATCTGCTTAAAGGACCATTATTAATCAGTGGGTCTCCTAAACTGTTATAGCCTATGCAGTGAGTAGATGAGCTGCCAAGAATTTTAACGCACCCCAATACTCCTTTCACGAGATGTCCAGGAGGACTTCCATAAAAAATGTTGCATTGAATGCAAGGCCTACCCTTCTACCAAGTCATATGCACGCCAATATGCCTTAGAACACAGATATTGGATGGGAACAGGAAAATCCACTTCACATTATTCATTTAGTACTCCCATTCTGTTTTCTTATGCATTGACTACAAGGCCTGCCCTGTTACCAAGTCATATGCACCCCAATAAGCCTTTGAATCCATATACTGGATGGACACAGGAAAATCCACTTAACATTATTCATTTTGTACTCCTATACTCTTTTCTTATGCTTTGACAGCAAGGCCTGCCCTGCTGCCAAGTCATACCCACCCCAATAAGCCTTTGAACTCACAAACTGGATGGGCACAGGAAAATCCATTTGATATTATTCATTTTGTACTCCCATTCTGTTTTCTTATGCATTGACTGCAAGGCCTGCATGGAAGCACGAATTCCGTGTAGTTTCACTTCCAAAAGTCCAATATAAAATTTTTTTTCAATTCAGCTTCCAAATTTTTAGAAAAATTTATTGGACATAAAAACAGAAAGTAGCGGACAAGCCGCACCAATGCTGAGGCAACGCGTTTCGAGCTGAAGTAGTTCTTTTTCAAAGCTGCTTGCAGTAAGAACATCATGCATTTACATACCTCCACCTCCTAATTGCAAGCCAACATACATATGGTGCATAATAACAATTAAGACACACATTTTTTTGCAACACATGGTAAAAACAAGAGACAAAAAAAAGAAATACAGAAAAAACACATTGAATGAATAATTACAAGAATTCAAATGATTAAAAACATACATGAATATTACTAGAAAACTGCTATGTGACAGATCCAATGTGAATAGCGCATTGGAAATGGAACATAATCTCTTTGCAGAAAAAACACATTGAATGGATTATTTGAATAATAAGCTTCCGTCTCCATGAGCTTAAAAGTCAACATTTCGACCGCAAACAGATGAGAAATATGAGAATTGAGTACTGTGGCCTGGGGGGTGTTCATAAATCGTAGAGTTGGAAGGGACCTCCTGGGCCATCTGGTCCAACCCCCTGCTCAAAGCAGGATTTGCTAAATCATCCCGGACAGATATCTGTCCAGCCTCTGTTTGAAGACTTCTATTGAAGGAGAACTTGCCACCTCTCGTGGCAGCCTGTTCCACTCATTGATCACTCTGTCAAAAAGTTTTTTCTAATATCTAATCTGTGTCTCCTGCCCATTCAGTTTCATCCCATTGCTTCTAGTCTTTCCTTGTGCAAATAAGAATAAAGATGATCCTTCTGCAATGTGACAGTCCATGAGATATTTGTAGACCGTTATTAAGTCTCCTCTCAGTCTTCTCTTTTGCAAGCTAAACATTCCCAAATCCTACAACCTTTCCTCATAAGACAGGGTTTGCAGAGCGGTCACCATTCTGGTCGCTCTTTTCTGAACTTGCTCCAGTTTGTTGATGTCTTTTTTAAAATGTGGTGCCCAAAACTGGACACAATATTCCAGATGAGGTCTGACCAAAGAGGAGTAGAGGGCAATAATGACTTCACGTGATCTAGACTGTATGCTTCTGTTAATACATCCTAGAATTGCATTTGCCCTTTTTGCTGTTGCATCACACTGTTGACTCATATTCAGTCTGTGATCTATTAGTATACCCAAGTCTTTTTCACATGTGCTGTTGCTTAGCCCTATTCCTCCCATTCTGTATATGCTTTTTTCATTTTTATTGCCCAGATGTAGTACTTTGCATTTTTCCCTGTTAAAAACCATTCTGTTAGTTGCTGCCCACTTCTCCAGTTTATTTATATCTTTTTGAATCCTCTCTCTCTTCTCTAGTATTAGCTATCCCTCCTAGCTTTCTGTCATCTGCAAATTTAATCAGTTTACCCTCAATTCCTTCATCTAAATCGTTGATAAAGATGTTGAACAATACAGGGCCCAGGACAGAGCCCTGTGGTACCCCACTTGAGACATTCTTCCAACTGGATGTGCAGCCATTTACGACCACTCTTTGGGTCCGATCACTAAGCCAGTTATGAATCCACCTAATAGTTGCCTTGTCCATTCCATACTTAGTCATTTTTTCAATAAGGATTGTATGAGATACTTTGTCAAATGCTTTGCTGAAGTCAAGATATACTATATCTACAGCATTTCCTTGATCCACCCAATCAGTGATTCCGTCATAGAAGGAAATTAAGTTAGTCTGACATGACTTATTAGTTACAAACCCATGCTGACTCTGTTTAATCACTTCATTCTTATCCAGGTACTGACATACATGTTGTTTAATAATTTGTTCAAAGATCTTTCCTGGTATAGAAGTCAGACTCACAGATGCAAAGTAGGAATTTAAAAGTTCAGCCTTCTCAACATCCTGTCTTACCATTTCATCATTTTCATCCTGTAAAATTCCTATAGCATCTTTGACTTTTCTTTTACTTTTGACATATCCCCAAAATCCTTTATTATTGCTTTTGACGTCTCTTGCAAGCCTCAATTCATTGTCAGCTTTAGATAATCTGATTTGTGCCCTGCAGGTTCTGCAGACAGCATTATATTCTTCTTTAGATATGCCTCCCCCTTTCCATTTTATGAACATTTCTTTCTTCCTTTTTAGCATGTGCTTAAGTTCTGTGTTCATCCATCCTGGTTTCCTTAAACGCTTCCTATTCTTCCCTCTTTTCGGAATTGTTAACAATTGTGCTTTGAGAATTTCATTTTTCAAGATTTCCCATCTTTCCTGGACACTTTTGTCTTTAAGAATATCCAGCCATTGGATCCCTCCAATTCTCTTTCTGAATCACTTAAAATCTGCCTTTCTGAAATCTAACCTTGACATCTGAGTCTTCACAGGTCTTCCTCCTCTAGTTATACAAAATTCTAAAATAGCATGGTCACTACCTCCTAGGGTCCCAGCCACTTTTACCTCCTCAACCATTTCCTCCCTGTTTATAAGGATTAGATCCAAGGTAGCAGTTCCCCTTGTTTTCTCCCCTACCTTTTAGAAGATAAAGTTGTCAGCAAGAGAGGATAAAAATTTCCTTGACCTGTTAGTTTTGCCTGAGAGAGATTCCCAACAAATGTCTAGATAGCTGAAATCTCTCAAGACAACTATGTCATATTTTTTGGAGAACTCGGCCATTTGATGCATAAAGATTTCATCCATATCTTCAGCTTGCACAGGCGGCCTGTAGTAAATGCCTACAGTGGTGTCCTTTCCATTGTTCTGTCCTTGTATTCTTACCCAAACAGTTTCCACAGAATTCCCAGTCTCTGAAGCTTCAATCTCTGTGCAGACATACGCGTTTCTAACATACAATGCGACACCTCCTCCTCGTTTATCAAGTCTGTTTCTTGCAAATAAGTTGTATCCTTCTAGCCTTGTATTCCAATCATGTGTATTGTCCCACGAAGTTTCAGTGATTCCAATGACATCATATTTCTTTTCCTGCGTTAGTAGTTCCAATTCTCCTTGTTTGTTACCCATGCTTTGTGCTATAGAAACATTTTAGTTTGTGATTGGTTTCTCTTTCTCCAATATTTTTATTATTTAGATTTTTTTGTCATTGTTCTTTCCTCCCATTTCTAATAGCAGAGTTCTCAATAGCATTTGTCAGGTGTATGGCTTTTTCTGGCCTTTTGCTTCCCTTCCCGCATTGTTCTAGTTTAAAGCTCTCCTGATGAGTGTATCAAGGTGACTTCCAAATACATGTTTTCCAGTCTTCATAAGGTGCACCCCATCTCTAACAAGTAGTCCATCATATAGGTAATTCACTCCATGATCCAGAAATCCAAATCCTTTCTGACTGCACCATCGACGTAGCCAGTTGTTCACCTGCAGAATCTTATTCCACCTCCTTGTTCCATGGCCATCCACTGGGAGGATGGAAGAGAAGACCACCTGTGCTCCCAGTTCTATCACTTTCTTACCTAAGTTTTCAAAATCACTGCAGATGGTTTTCAGGTCGTTTCTTGCTGTGTCATTTGTCCCCACATGTATTAGCAGGAATGGGTAGTCATCTGTAGGTCTGAAGAGTCCTGATATCCTGTCAGACACATCTTTAATTTTTGCACCTGGAAGACAGCACACCTCTCACGAGGCTATATCCGGTCTGCAGATAGCGGCCTCTGTTCCTCTCAACAGGGAATCCCCCATGACCACCACTCTCCGTTTCTTCTTCACAACATTTTTCTTTATCCATCCAGGATGACTCTGAGGGCGTACAAGGTTGCTGTTTGTGGGCAAAGTCTTATCCTGATGTATTTCTTCATCGTTCTCCTCTGTAAGAGCCTGGTACTGGTTCCTGAGCAGTATGGGTGCTGACTGCCTCTCGATCCTCCTGCTTCTCTGGGTCACATGTTTCCATTCCTCTGTTTCTTCAGGTGCACTTCAAATTTTTTATCTTTCTGTAAGATGAAGAGATAATTCTGCTCTGTCTAAGAACTATTCACCTTCCTTAATGATCTTCAATGTAGCTAACCTCTCTTCGAGATTTTGAAACTTTTCCTCCAACAGGGACACAAGCTTGCATTTGTGGCATGTGAAGTTTGGCTTTTCCACTGGTAATTCTGTGAACATGTAGCAAGAAATGCAGCACACCAAATGGCTCGTGGCCTCTTCCATATTGTTATTATTAAAGAGATTTCAAAGCAATGAAAAATGAGCCAAAATTCATTGGGAATATGCAAATTATCTCCTCAGGACTCTTCCCCTGGTTTACTGATTTCCTCTTTTCAGCTGCAACGGCCAAAATCCAGTGATCGTTGAACTCGCGGAGACTCTTCACTTATCCCAGAAGGCACTGGGAATATGCAAATTATCTCCTCAGGACTCTTCCCATAGTTTATCTACTTCCTCTTTTCAGCTGCAACAGCCAAAATCCAGTGATCGTTGAGCTTGCGGAGACTCTTCACTTATCCCAGAAGGCACTGGGAATATGCAAAGTATCTCCTCAGGACTTTTCCCCTGGTTTACTGATTTCCTCTTTTCAGCTGTAACGGCCAAAATCCAGTGATCGTTGAGCTCGCGGAGACTCTTCACTTATCCCAGAAGGCATTGGGAATATGCAAATTATCTCCTCAGGACTCTTCCCCTGGGTGTTGGCTGCATATTTCCGCTTACGTTCCAATGACTGGGGTATGGACAACTGAAGGCTGCACTGGGACAAGAACGTGGACGTGCTTGATGATGGTGCTATTTGACTGTGGGCAAAGGCAGGTGCAGAGCAGGAGGCATCTTTGCATGCACCATGGACAGGGGATTGGCTTGCACGCACAACAGTGGAAGAAGCAGTAGTGTCACCTGCAGACACTTACTGGAGGCTGGGGTTGGGCCCGCAAAGTTGGGTGCTTTGCTGCCATGTGCCTAATCAGGTTGGTGGTGGTAAGGCTGGTAGTTTTGCTACCCCTGATGATGCTGGCATGACAGATGTTGCAAATGGACTGTTTGGGGTAAACGGCAGAGTCTTTAAAATATAACCAGACTTGGGAAGACATATCAGATGGACTGGCAACTTCCGTCAGGTTGATCTTACGGGGAACGGTTGCTCGCCTTCTGTCTGCAGCCACCACGCTGCTTCTTCCTGAATGAAGTGGTGCGATGCCTACCTCACCCTGTGTGTTGCTGTCCTCGCTCTGCATGTCCTCCTGCCAGGTTGGGTCTGTTACTACATCGTCCACCACCTCATCTTCCACTTCCCCACACTGGTCCTCCTCCTGACTTTCCGGCAATTGTGTCTCATCATCATCCACCTCTTGTGACTGTTGCTGCTCAAAGATTTGTGCATCGCTACATGGAATATCATCTTGCCACACTTCAAGTGGACCGGGCGAGAGGCACGAATCTCTAAATGGAAAACTGAACAGCTCTTAGGAGTGTCCGAGTGTGGGATCAGTTGTCTCAGGGCACTCCGAATGGTCGGAGGAAGGAGGATGAGGGTAACGAATATGCGGTCCTGATTCACGGCTACTGTGACTTGACCATGTTGAAGACAGGGTGCTGGTGGTGGATAAGTAACTAGAAGTATTATTCGCTATCCAACCAATAACCTTTTCACACTGCCCTGGCTTCAATAGTGCTGTCTTGCCGCAGTCCCCTAGGACTTCGGACACTTAAATTCAGCAAGAAGATGTGGGTGTTGTCAGTGGGCCAATTTCAGCTTGCCCACTGCCTCGACCTGCAACATCACGTCCACTTCCCCATTTCTTGCCACACGCCTTGCCTATTGTAAATGGACTAGAATATTATACACGTTCACTACAAAAGGGTGATTTGGAATGCAACTTGCATGTATACGTGTGCTTGAAAACCACACTTTTACCAATCTGGACTTTAGGTAAAAAAGCTTTTGGCTTTATCAGATTTAACCCCTTTACCCAGGGTTGCCACAAGGAATTTCGGGGCCCCATACTGGCAAAATTTTTGGGGCCCCCTTGAGACTCTGCCCAGGCTCCACCCCTCAAACTGTCCACAGCCCCACCACTCTCTCTTAGAAAAATTCCACTTCTCACCAATCACACATTAACAGTTCCCATCTCCAGATCACACACATAGCCAGCAGCTCTTGTTATGGCCAAAAGATTTTTTAAATCTGCCACCACAAGGTAGACTCTTTTGGCTGGACCCTACTCTACTCTAACCTATTAAACATTTGCTAAAATATCCAATACAATTTAGGTATATTTTTAATTTATTGTTCAATTTTTAAAATGACCAATAATATCACATCCAAAGGGACAAATACCACCACACCATGCCCAGACACCATATTACCCCCACATGGTGACCAATAATACCACATACAGTACAAGGAACAAATACAGCCATACCATGTCCAGACCACATATTACCACCAGTGACAGAATAATGGCACAGACAAGGGTCAAATACCACCGCACCATGACCAGACCACATATTACCAGCACATGGTGACTGGATACTACAATACTGATCATTAATAAAAAAAATATTACTATCACCATAAGTGCCTTTATACACAGGAAATCTGTACTTAGTATGTAGTGTCTGTGTACAGGTAATACAGTGATCACCAGTGACATTATACACAGGAACGCTTTATATAGTGTCAGTGTACAGGTAATACAGTGATCATCAGTGACAGTATACACAGGAGAACTGTATATAGTGTCAGTGTACAGGTAATACAGCGATCACCAGTGACATTATGCACAGGACCTCTGTATATAGTGCCAGTGTACAGGTAATACAGTGATCGCTGGTGACATTGTACAAAGGCACTCTGTATATGGTGTATAGTGTCATTGTACAGGTAACACACTGATTCACCATTGACGTCTCTAGGTAAAGTGCTTCATCTTTGCTTTTCATATTTCATCCAGCACAGATCGCCATCACGTCTTTCAGCCAGGGCTCATCTCTGCAGGAAATAACAGTTAAGCCGGGGTCACACTAGCGAGAAATACGGACGAGTGCGAGGCGCTAAAAGCACGCATTAGACATGGATCAATGATTCTCTATGGGGTACCTCGCACCAGCCGTATATTTTTCATCCGTATTCTACGGTCCGTGCCAATTGCAGCATGCTGCGATTGTCAGCGTACTACGGCCATAGTACGCCAAAGCAAGTCTATGGGTGCGCAAAAAATACGGATTACACACGGACCACACGTGTGACCTGCGAGCAATACGCAGGTGTTTTGGCTGGTGACAGGAAATGGGCCAATCCATCATCAGGAAGCCTAGACATGCAAATGAGCTCAAAAAGCGCTCCAGACATCCAGGAAGTACGCCTCCACGGAGTACAGCAGCATCATGGCGTCCACTTACATTAATGTGGAAATGTTAATAGTCCTGGTGCAGGAGCGTCCCCAACTATGGGACCAACGTGATGCCCATTATGCCAACCGGGCAAGAAAGGAGGCGTCATGGAGGCGTATATGTAGGCAGATGTTCCATGACTTTGGTGATCAGCCACGTGAGGAGCAGCAGAAAATTCGTAAGTACAAGCCAAAAAATGAGTAAAAGTACTGCACAACAAAAAATGAATATAGAATCAGCACCCCCCCTTCCTGTGCTTGTAGTTTTTTCCTCATGAGGTCGTTAGATTTGGATGTGACACGTGGTTTCACACAGCCATAATTTGGGTTTAGGCTACAAGCTCCTCATCCTCCTAGACAAACAAATTATTAAGTGTAGCTACTTGATACATCAACTAAAGAGACCCTGTGTATCTGCCAAATTAGATATGCCACCATGGGTAGAAAGCACACCCCAGAAGGCCCCATGCCTAGACTACTGGTAGCAAATGTGACTTATCAAATATGTGAATTTGACAATATTTCCTGTCACATTGCAGTGGATGATGTGATGAGACGCTGGCGAAGCATCCGGGACCAATACCGCCGGGAACGCCAGCAGCGGTCCAGGAGTGGGGATGCTGGCTACGTGAAACGCAAATATATATATTACGACCGCCTCTCCTTCCTTGCCCCAATTCTGGATCTGAGACCGTAAGTAGATACCTCAGACCACATTACACAGATACTTTACAGGGCCAAAAATAGGTATTTATTTTTGGCTCTGTTCTATTTCTTCACAGAACTCAGTCCAACCTTACGGACAGAGGCACTGGCTCAGAAACCGACCCCATCATTGATCCTGGGTCTGCAGGGGAAGAGGTGGCTGGTCCATCTTCTCCCCCTACTAGAAGCAGGGGTGAGGAATCAAGTCAGGATGTTCCATTGTCTGCGCCCCAAAGCCCACCACCAGGACCATCTGGTGCTGCTGCATCAGCAACAGCAGAGGATCAGGCCAATATCAGCAGCAGCCCAACTGGCCACATCCGGGGCTCCCCTCAGCCTGCTGCCACATCCCGGCGAGGAAGAAGCCAAAGACGGCAAATACCTGCCCCTGATACCCGCAGTAATGTGGACACTGGGGTCTTCAATTATTTAGCCACAGTAAACACTGATGATGGGGAGGAGGCATACTCTCGCAGCCTGGCCAATTATCTCCTTGCACTTTCCCGTGAGGTCAGGCATCCTCTGGATGGATGCTTTCAGATCCTGCTTGATGCCTGCACATACCCCAATACGCCCTATGAATTATTTGAATATATTGAGAGGTGGCAGCTTTCACCAAAAAATCTCATGCGCCATAGGCACCCCCCACAAATGCAAGCTCAAGCAGGATCTGAGGATCCTCAAATACGTGGGCCTACACCTCACCCCCTTCCTCTCACTACCCAACCTTCAATTCAGCAGCCACAAATGTCAGTCTGTAGCCAACCCCACCAATATGGCCACTTGTTCCCACCCAGTGTTGGAGGCTGGTCCCAACCTGGTTGGGGACGATATGGCTATATTGGTGGGTATGAGCCACGTGCCTACCACAGCCAACAAGATGCCCCTCCCCATTATTACTCTGGCCAGTACCCCCAACATTCCCAGGAGGCAGGACAATTCCCACATCATGGGCATCAGTATGGCCCCACACAGGGCGATGTTGGGCACAGTATACAGCAGCAACCACAGGCTGCTCTTCCACGTTCTCCTTCCCCAACGTATGAGAATTTATAAGTATGTGGCCACAATCAGTCTGATGGCCGGACATGTCCAGTGCGGTTTCACTGGTGCTCCAAATACAAATCCAAAGGAAAGAACAGGTGTTCTCCATCACCAAACTTTGTTTAAAAATTGAACATTCACATTTTTACACAATGTTTTCCAATCATATTAATAATCCATCATGACAGGCAAGGCTACCTCACGCCTTTCAGACAGATATTGCATGTCTGTACAAAAGAGAATATTTAACCACGCTATACTGTAAAGTCAAAGGATGAAAATACACTACTCACTTGCTAATGCCTAGGAAAGGCGTGCTGGCCTTAGTGAAGTAGTCACCTTTATTGCAAGCAATCTATAGTAACAAATCAAGGCGACCAGCCTTCACAATATCATGCTCTCTCTATGTCTTAACAAGTGAGTATTGTTTTTTCATCCTTTCACTTGACCAGTATAGCATGGTTAAATATTGTCTGTTCTACAGACATCTAATATCTGTCTGAAAGGTGTGAGGTAGCCTTGCCTGTCATGGTGGAATATTAATATGATTGGAAAACATTCAGAAGAAATGTGAGTGTTATCTTTTAGCAATAATTTTGTTACTGGAGAGCACCTCTTTTTTCCTTTGTATTGAAATATTCTCATGCAGCAATGTTGTTATTGCCTAATGTTTTTTTGTGTTATGTTATATAATGTTACTTTTCAAAAAAGTTTTATAATGCAAAAAGGGCAATTTGGTCCATTGCCAAACTTTTCATATGGCAATATTATGCTTGCCTTTAAGAAAAAAAAAGCAAAAAGGCAAAACTAAAAATTTGTCTACTACAGTTAACGTCTGTGTGATTTCTCAAAAACCCTGTCAGCATACTAACATACGCTAACCAATGCAATGAAACAGTCATAGAATCAGAAGGGGTTGAGTTATATATATTTAGACACACTTAAAGAAACAAATTATAACTTAGACACAGCATGCTCTTGCCAAAAAGTTGCCCCCTCAGGTGAGATAAAGTAATTAGTGAAAATATCACGCACTTTGAGGCCAGAGAGCGGTCTACGTTGAGGGTTCATAGGTGGTCTCACCCTGTGCACATTGTCCGGCCTACGCACAACACCAACAGAGGAGGAACAATCATGTATCCTGGTGAAGTTATGAAGAATCACACAGGCTTTCACAACTTCATTAACATTTTGTTCACTCAACTGAATGGCAGACTGGAGTACCTGCCATTTGGCACAAAGAATGCCAAAGGAACACTCCACCAGTCGCCTAGCACGTGATAGGCGCAAGTTAAAAATTCTGCGCCTGTGGTGAAGGTTGCGCCGGGGATATGGCCTCATGACATTGCGCGATAACTGAAACGTCTCATCTGCCACAAGGACATAAGGGACTGATTCTTCAGTGGAGCCTGGTAGCTGGTGTGGTGGTGGTAGATCCAACTGGTTGGTGCGTAGCCGCCGAGCCATTATGGAAGTATTGAAGACTCTAGAGTCTCCCATCCTTCCATAGGCCCCAATGTCAACAATTATAAACTTGTATTGAGGGTCTGCCAGAGCCAACAATACAGCAGAAAATAATTGTTTATAATTGAAGAATTGGGAGCCAGAGTTCGGCGGCTTACGCACCCGGATATGATTGCCATCCAGGGCCCCAATACAAAGTCCCTTGATATCCTCAACCAGTCTTCCATCCTGGGCTCGGGCATGACGACTTGATGGAGTCTTGTCCAGATTTCACTACATGTTGACCTCACTATGCCAGAAATGGTAGATCTTCCAATGAGGAACTCATGGTGGAGGGCAGCATAAGACAGGCCAGTGGACAGGAAGCTGAAGAACAACAGAAATGGATAATTTTAGAATGCATAAAGTCCAAAAACATCAGTTACATGCCGACCAAACTTGGTAGGAATTGAGATAGAATAACACACACATATTTGGTTGCACAATGACTAAGTGATATGCAGTACATATTAGACCTAACATTCTGGTGTGTAAGTTGAACCATATTTGGACTAAGATGAGGGCATTAAACTTAGTCCAAGAAGGCAAAAAAACATACTTTAGCCCACACATTATGAACATAGAGAATGTGGTTGTGTAGTACATACCGTATTGTGAGTAGAAGTCGCTCCTCTGCAGATATAGCTTTGCGCATCCTTGTGTCCTGAAAGGTTATCCCAGGGCGCACTGTCTCCAAGAATCGATCAAACGTGGAAATGCTCATGCAACAGTGTTGGTAAAATTTCACTGGATGCTCCCGCAGAGAAGAATAGAGGTGGTGAAAATGACCTCTTGTGAGTCGTTGCCTCAAAAGTGGATGGACCCACATGCGTCTCCTCCTCTGCGGATCCACTATCACTGGGTATGGTTGCCCAAAGCGCCGTGACAAAAGCCAGTTGAAGAGAACCTGCTCAGTTGTATTGAAACTCAGACCCTCTGCCATGTTGCACATATAACACCAACACACCTAGTGAAGGCAAGGTCACAAATGGACAGAATGGAGGCAGCCACCTGTTCCTGAGCCAATAAATAGGGTGCAGGCTAATGATTTAAATAGTTTGCAGGCCTCAAAACCGTTAAATGTCCATTTTGCAAGGCTGCGAGAAAATCTCGCCATACGGATTGCATACGGATGCCATACGGATTACATACGGATGCTCACATGCGCAAAATACGTGACCGCACTTTGCTTACGGATGACCTACGGAGCACTATTTAGGGGTCATTCATCCGTATTACGCCTGTAAACTACGGACCTTATTTTGCGTCGTTTAGTGTGACCCCGGCCTTATCTAGAGCTCCACTTGCAGAACACATTACTTAATTTTTTTCCCAACTTCTACACTACACCAGATGAAGAAAAAAAGGTGACATATTGTCACTCTGCACAGTAACAGAACCTCCCTCCATTTAAAACAGTATCCTCAAAAAAATAAATAAATACATCACTGCAGTAATAATATCCCTTAATTATCCTCTATGGTAATAATATCCCCCATCCTGGCTCCAGACATATTTTCTCTCATCCTGCCCTCATGAGTATCCATTCTGCCTCCACATGATCTCCAGATCTTGCCCCATCTGTCTACATCGTATCCATCTTTCCCCATGATCCTGCACCATGTGGCTCCCATCCTGCCCCGTGTCTCACATTCTGCCCCCTCCTGTGTCTCAATGTCACATTCTGCCCCCTCCTGTGTCTCACTGTCACATTCTGCCCCCGTGCCTTACATTCTGTCCCCTCCTGTGTTTCACTGTGACATTCTGTCCCCTATGTCTCACTGTCATATTCTGCACCCTCCTGTGACTCACTGTTACATTCTGCCCCCGTGCCTTACATTCTGTCCCCTCCTGTGTTTCACTGTCACATTCTGCCCCCTCTTGTGTCTTACTGTCACATTATGCCCCCATGTCCATTCTGACCCTGTGTCTCACACTCTGCCCCATGGTCATTCTGCCCCCGTGTCTCGCATTCTGCCCCCTCCTGTGTCTCACTGTCACATTCTGCCCCCTCCTGTGTCTCACTGTCACATTCTGCCCCCATCTCTCACATTCTGCCCCCTCCTGTGTCTCACTGTCACATTCTGCCCCCTCTTGTGTCTCACTGTCACATTCTGCCCCCATGTCTCACATTCTGCCCCCTCCTGTGTCTCAATGTCACATTCTGCCCCTCCTGTGTTTTACTGTCACATTTTTCCCCCATGTATGCATTCTGCCCCATGTCTTGCATTCTGCCCCCACGTCCTGCATTTTGCCCTCATGTCTCACATTCTGCCCCCATGTCTCGCATTCTGCCCCCTCCTGTGTCTCACTGTCATATTCTGCCCCCATGTCTTGCATTCTGCCCCCTCCTGTGTCTCACTGTCCACATTCGGCCTCCATGTCTTGCATTCTGCCTCCATGTCTTGCATTCTGCCCCCATGTATTGCATTCTGCCTCCATGTCTTGCATTCTGCCTCCATGTCTTGCATTCTGCCTCCATGTATTGCATTCTTCCCTATGTCTTGTATTCTGCCCCCACAATCTGCATTCTGCTCCCATGTCCATTCTGGCCCGTGTCTCGCATTCTGTGCTCATGTCTTGCATTCTGCCCCCATGTCTGCATTCTGCCCTCATGTCTGCATTCTGCCCCCATCATGTCTGCATTCTACCCCCATGTCTCGCTTTCTGCCCCCATGTCTGCATTCTGCCCATGTCTGCATTTTGCCCCCATCATGTCTGCATTCTGCTCCCATGCCTCGCATTCTGCCCCCATGTCTTGCATTTTGCCCCCATGTCTCGCATTCTGCCCCATGTCTGCATTCTGCCCCATGTCTCACAGTCTGCCCCATGTCTCGCATTCTGCCCCATGTCTCGCATTCTGCCCCCATGTCTCGCATTCTGCCCCCATGTCTGCATTCTGCCCCATGCCTGCATTCTGCCCCATGTCTGCATTCTACCCCATGTCTGCATTCTGCATGTCTCGCATTCTGCCCCATGTCTCGCATTCTGCCTCCATGTCTTGCATTCTACCTCATGTCTTGCATTTTGCCCCCATGTCTTGCATTTTGCCCCCGTGTCTACATATTTGGCCCTGTGTGTCTCCAATCCTGCCCCCTGTCTCCATATTTGCCCCTGTGTATCTCCAATCCTGCCCCCTGTCTCCAAATTTGCCCCTGTGTGTCTCCAATCCTTCCCCATCTCCATATTTGCCCCTGTGTGTCTCCAATCCTGCCCCCTGTCTCCATATTTGCCCCTGTGTGTCTCAAATCCTGCACCCTGTCTCCATATTTGCCCCTGTGTGTCTCCAATCCTGCGCCCTGCCTCCATATTTGCCCCTGTGTGTCTCCAGTCCTGTACCCTGTTTCCAAATTTGCCCCTGTGTCTCCAATCCTGCCCCCCTGTCTCCATATTTGCCCCTGTGTGTCTCCAATCCTGCGCCCTGTCTCCATATTTGCCCCTGTGTGTCTCAAATCCTTCCCCCTGTCTCCATATTTGCCCCGTGTGTCTCCAATCCTGCCCCATCTCCATATTTGCCCCTGTGTCTCCAATCGTGCCCCGTCTCCATATTTGCCCCTGTGTGTCTCCAATCCTGCCCCCTGTCTCCATATTTGCCCCTGTGTGTCTCCAATACTGCCCCCTGTCTCCATATTTGCCCCTGTGTCTCCAATCCTGCCCCATCTCCATATTTGCTCCTGTGTGTCTCCAATCCTGTCTTCATATTTGCCCCTGTGTGTCTCCAATCCTGCCCCCTGTCTCCATATTTGCCCCTGTGTGTCTCCAATCCTGCCCCCTGTCTCCATATTTGCCCCTGTGTGTCTCCAATCCTGCCCCGTCTCCATATTTGCCCGTGTGTCTCCAATCCTGCCCCCTGTCTCCATATTTGCCCCTGTGCGTCTAAAGTCCTGCACCCTGTTTCCAAATTTGCCCCTGTGTCTCCAATCCTGCACCCCCTGTCTCCATATTTGCCCCTGTGTGGCTCCAATCCTGCCCCCTGTCTCCATATTTGCCCCTGAGTGTCTCCAATCCTGCCCCCTGTCTCCATATTTGCCCGTGTGTCTCCAATCCTGCCCCATCTCCATATTTGCCCCTGTGTGTCTCCAATCCTGCCCCCTGTCTCCATATTTGCCCCAGTGTGTCTCCGATCCTGCACCCTGTCTCCATATTTGCCCCTGTGTGTCTCAAATCCTGCACCCTGTCTCCATATTTGCCCCTGTGTGTCTCCAATCCTGCCCCCTGTCTCCATATTTGCCCCTGTGTGTTTCCAATCCTGCCCCGTCTCCATATTTGCCCCAGTGTGTCTCCAATCCTGCGCCCTGTCTCCATATTTGCCCCTGTGTGTCTCAAATCCTGCACCCCGTCTCCATATTTGCCCCTGTGTGTTTCCAATCCTGCCCCATCTCCATATTTGCCCCGTGTGTCTCCAATCCTGCGCCCTGTCTCCATATTTGCCCCTGTGTGTCTCAAATCCTGCACCCTGTCTCCATATTTGCCCCTGTGGGTCTCCAATCCTGCACCCTGTCTCCATATTTGCCCCTGTGTGTCTCCAATCGTGCCCCGTCTCCATATTTGCCCCAGTGTGTCTCCAATCCTGCGCCCCCTGTCTCCATATTTGCCCCTGTGTGTCTCAAATCCTGCACCCTGTCTCCATATTTGCCCCTGTGGGTCTCCAATCCTGCACCCTGTCTCCATATTTGCCCCTGTGTGTCTCCAATCGTGCCCCGTCT
Source organism: Dendrobates tinctorius (assembly GCF_039654945.1). Lineage (NCBI taxonomy): Eukaryota > Metazoa > Chordata > Amphibia > Anura > Dendrobatidae > Dendrobates > Dendrobates tinctorius. Next base: position 18,692,847 of record NW_027361701.1, on the reverse strand, counting down.
CCATATTTGCCCGTGTGTCTCCAATCCTGCCCCCTGTCTCCATATTTGCCCCTGTGTGTCTCCAATACTGCCCCCTGTCTCCATATTTGCCCCTGTGTGTCTCCAATCTTGCCCCATCTCCATATTTGCTCCTGTGTGTCTCCAATCCTGTCTCCATATTTGCCCCTGTGTGTCTCCAGTCCTGCACCCTGTTTCCAAATTTGCCCCTGTGTCTCCAATCCTGCCCCCTGTCTCCATATTTGCCCCTGTGTGGCTCCAATCCTGCCCCCTGTCTCCATATTTGCCCCTGAGTGGCTCCAATCCTGCCCCCTGTCTCCAATCCTGCCCCGTCTCCATATTTGCCCCTGTGTGTCTCCAGTCCTGCACCCTGTTTCCAAATTTGCCCCTGTGTCTCCAATCCTGCCCCCCTGTCTCCATATTTGCCCCTGTGTGGCTCCAATCCTGCCCCCTGTCTCCATATTTGCCCCTGAGTGGCTCCAATCCTGCCCCCTGTCTCCATATTTGCCCCTGTGTGTCTCCAATCCTGCCCCATCTCCATATTTGCCCCTGTGTGTCTCCAATCCTGCCCCCTGTCTCCATATTTGCCCCAGTGTGTCTCCAATCCTGCGCCCTGTCTCCATATTTGCCCCTGTGTGTCTCAAATCCTGCACCTGTCTCCATATTTGCTCCTGTGTGTCTCCAATCCTGCCCCCTGTCTCCATATTTGCCCCTGTGTGTCTCCAATCCTGCCTCCTGTGTCCATATTTGCCCTTGTGTGTCTCCAACCCTGCCCCCTGTCTACATATTTGCCCCTGTGTGTCTCCAATCCTGCCCCCTGTCTCCATATTTGCCCCTGTGTGTCTCCAATGCTGCCCCCGGTCTCCATATTTGCCCCTGTGTCTCCAATCCTGCCCCCTGTCTCCATATTTGCCCGAGTGTCTCCAATCCTGCGCCCTGTCTCCATATTTGCCCCTGCGTCTCCAATCCTGCACCCTGTCTCCATATTTGCCCCGTGTGTCTCCAATCCTGCCCCCTGTCTCCATATTTGCCCCTGTGTGTCTCCAATCCTGCCCCCTGTCTCCATATTTGCCCCTGTGTGTCTCCAATTCTGCCCCATCTCCATATTTGCTCCTGTGTGTCTCCAATCCTGTCTCCATATTTGCCCCTGTGTGTCTCAAATCCTGCACCCTGTCTCCATATTTGCCCCTGTGTGTCTCCAATCCTGCGCCCTGCCTCCATATTTGCCCCTGTGTGTCTCCAGTCCTGTACCCTGTTTCCAAATTTGCCCCTGTGTCTCCAATCCTGCCCCCCTGTCTCCATATTTTCCCCTGTGTGGCTCCAATCCTGCCCCCTGTCTCCATATTTGCCCCTGAGTGTCTCCAATCCTGCCCCCTGTCTCCATATTTGCCCCGTGTGTCTCCAATCCTGCCCCATCTCCATATTTGCCCCTGTGTGTCTCCAATCGTGCCCCGTCTCCATATTTGCCCCAGTGTGTCTCCAATCCTGCGCCCTGTCTCCATATTTGCCCCTGTGTGTCTCAAATCCTGCACCCGGTCTCCATATTTGCCCCTGTGTGTCTCCAATCCTGCCCCCTGTCTCCATATTTGCCCCTGTGTGTCTCCAATCCTGCCTCCTGTGTCCATATTTGCCCCAGTGTGTCTCCAATCCTGCAACCTGTCTTCGTATTTGCCCCTGTGTGTCTCCAACCCTGCCCCCTGTCTACATATTTGCCCCTGTGTGTCTCCAATCCTGCCCCCTGTCTCCATATTTGCCCCTGTGTGTCTCCAATCCTGCCCCTGGTCTCCATATTTACCCCTGTGTGTCTCCAATCCTGCCCCCTGTCTCCATATTTGCCCCTGAGTGTCTCCAATCCTGCGCCCTGTCTCCATATTTGCCCCTGTGTGTCTCCAATCCTGCCCCCTGTCTCCATATTTGCCCCTGTGTGTCTCCAATCCTGCCCCCTGTCTCCATATTTGCCCCTGTGTGTCTCCAATCCTGCCCCCGTGTCTCCATTCTGCCAGGGAAACATATTGCCCCTTTGAATAATAGAATAAAATAAAAACTTTCTTCTTACCTGACCTCGCTCCTGCGCTGAAGATGTAGCTGCTGCTGTGTGAGCTGAAAGGGCCTGTGGTGACGTCATCATCATGTGATAAGGGGGCGGAGCTGATGAATGCTGAAGGCCTGTGATAATGATGACGTCACTCAAGGTCCTTCAGCACTTCCCTAACTTTCGGATGTCGGGCGCTGTGGCGGCTCTGCTGATGTGTGCACTGCAGGCCCGGCAACAGCGCACACTTGGGGCGCGACTGCAGCGCACACTTGGGACCCGCCCGGCGCCCCTATGGTGCACAGCACTTGGGGCCCGATGACTGGCAGCACAGGAGCGAGGCCCCTGATCTGCGGGCCCCCTTCTGTACTGCTGTTCACCGGGCCCCATACAGCAGTATGGGTTGTCATGCCCTGATGGTGGCCCTGCCTTTACCCCCAATGGTGGTTTGCACATTAATGACCAGGCCAATTTTTACAATTATGAACACTGTTTTTTATGAGGTAATAACTCTGGAACACTTCCATGGATCCCGGTGATTCTGACATAATTTTCTCATGACATATTGTACTTCATGTTAGTGGTAAAATTTCATTCATATAACTTACGTCTATTTGTGAAAAAAAAATGGAAATTTGGCGAAAAGTTTGAAAATTTCGCAATTTTCCAACTTTGAATTTTTATGCCCTTAAATCACAGAGATATGGCACACAAAAAAATTAATAAATAACATTTCCCACATGTTTACTTGACATCAGCACAATTTGGGAACCAAAATTTTTTTTATTAGGAAGTTATAAGAGTTAAAAGTTGACCAGCGATTTCTCATTTTTACAACACCATTTTATTTTTAGGGACCACCTCATATTTGAATTCACTTTGAGGGGTCTATATGATAGAAAATACCCATTCTAAAAACTCCACCCCTCAAGGTGCTGAAAACCACATTCAAGAAATTTATTAACCCTTCAGGTGCTTCACAAGAATTTTTTGAATGTTTAAAAAAAATGAACATTTAACTTTTTTACACAAAAAAATTAAAACAGGTCCAATTTTTTTTTATTTTACTAAGGGAAACAGTAGAAATTGGACTGCAAATGTTATTGTGCAATTTTTCCTGAGTACGTTGAAACCTGATATGTTGGGGGAACCACTGTTTCAGCGCATGGCAGAGCTCAGAAGGGAAGGAGGCTGTTTGCCTTTTTCAACGCAAAATTGGCTGGAATTCAGATCGGACGCCATGTCACGTTTGGAGAGCCCCAATGTGCAATTTGTCCTGAGTATGCTGATACCCCACATGAGGGGGTAAACGAATATTTGGACGCATGGCAGAGCTCGGAAGGGAAGCAGCGCCATTTGACTTTTTTGGCTGGAATTGAGATCGGGCGCCATGTCGTGTTTGGAAAGCCCCTGTTGTGCCAAAACAGTGGAAACCCCCCACAAATGACACCATTTTGGAAACTAGACCCCCAAAGGAACTTATCTAGTTGTGTGGTGAGAACTTTGAGCCCCCAAGGGCTTCACAGTAGTTTATAACTTACAGCCGTACAATTAAAAAAATCATATTTTTTCCACAAAAATGATCTTTTAGTCCCCAATTTTTTATGTTCCCAAGGGTAACAGGAGAAATTGGACCCCAAAAGTTGCTGTCCAATTTGTCCTGAGTATGCTGATATCCCATATGTGGGAGAAAACTACTGTATGGGCACACGTCAGGGCTTGGAAGGGAAGTAGTGACGTTTTGGAATGCAGACTTTGATGGAATGGTCTGCGGGTGTCATGTCGCATTTGGAGAGCCTCTGATATGCCTAAACTGTTGAAACCCCCCAGAAATGATCCCATTTTGGAAACTAAACCCCCTCAAGGAACTTATCTAGATGTGTGGTGATCACTTTAAACCCCCAAGTGCTTAACAGAAGTTTATAATGTAGAGCCATAAAAATAAAAAAATCATTGTTTTTCCACAAAAATGATATTTTTGCCCCCAATTTTTTATTTTCCCAAGGGTAATAGGAGAAATTGGACCCCAAAAGTTGTTGTGCAATTTGTCCTGAGTTGGCTGATACCCTATATGTGGGGGTAAACCACTGTTTGGGTGCATGGCAGAGCTTGGAAGGGAAGGAGCACCATTTCACTTTTTCAATGCAGAATTAGCTGTAATTGAGATCAGACGCCATGTTGCATTAGGAGAGCACCTGATGTGCCTAAACAGTGGAAAACCCCAATTCTAACTCCTACCCTAACCCCAACAAACCCCTAACTGTTATGAATGGGTCACTGAGGAGGAAAACTAAACAAGCTAAGTCACAGAAAACCAGAGAGGTTGGTAACTATGCAGATTGCAGACCCCTGGTCCTAACCACACAATTAGCAGCAGCCGTGGAGCATTCCTACGATGAATCTAGACGCCTCGTCACAGCCGGACGACTAAATAAGCCTAAAGCAAGAAAAGGGGAAAACTGCCCCAGAGTAGTCCCCAAAGGAATAGACAGCCCCCACACATGTATTGATGGTGAAACAAGATGAAAACACAAACACAGACAGAAAAATAGGCTGAGCAAACGATGGGGCCCAAACTAACTAGAAAGGACAGGAGAGGAAAGACACTGTCTGCAATCTGCCCAAAAAACCCTACAAAAATAATGTCCAACACTTCTGATAACAAAATTAACCCTGAAGTCAGAAGACTTCTCCCACTATATCAGCACTCTGAAATATTCTGAGACAGAGCAAAAAAAGAGGCCAATCTAATAAGGGACAAAAAGCAAATTGGCAAATACAGATAAATAAGAGTGGAAATTCAAGCACAGCCCCAGCTGGGGCTGGCTGACCACACAAAAAACTGAATAGACCAACAAAATCAAGTGTGAACATTAGCAGAAACACTTAGCTTAAGATGACTGTAACAGAGCTGAAAACCAAGACCTGAAAAGCCAGAAGGAATCACCAGCACCAGAATAGGGCGTCGGCTGTCTTAAATCCAGTCTGAGATTCCAGAGATCCAATCGTTATCCTCATCATCAGGTGGCAGATCTCTACTAATTAAATCAACCTCACTACCTCCTGTTACCACCAGAGGGAGCCCGGAAGGAGAACTCACAACTGGTAGATCAGAAAATGAGTTCACAACACCTAACCCTAATCTCAGCCCTAACCGTTGCCCTAGTCCAAACCCTAGCCCTAACCCTAATGGGAAAATGGAAATAAATATATATTTTTTTAATTTTATTATTTTTCCCTAACTAAGGGGATGATAAAGGGGGGTTTGATTTACTATTTATTGCGGGTTTTTATGATTGGCAGCTGTCACACGCTAAAATATGCTTTTTATTATAAAAATAGTTTTTGTATCACCACATTTTGAGAGCTATAATTTTTCCATATTTTGTCCCACCGAGTCATGTGAGGTCTTATTTTTTGTGGGACGAGTTGTCGTTTTTATTGGTGTCATTTTGGGCACGTGACATTTTTTAATCGCTTTTTATTCCAATTTTTAGGACGCAGAATGAACAAAAACCAGCATTTCAGGAATTTCTTTTGGGGAGTGCATTTACACCATTCCCCGTGTGGTAAAATTGATAAAGCAGTTTTATTGTTCGGGTCAGTACGATTACAGCGATGCCTCATTTATGTCTTTTTTTATGTTTTGGCGCTTTTATGCAATGAAAACCATTTTATATAAAAATAAATTTTTTTGCATCGCTTTATTCTGCGAGCTATAACTTTTTTTATTTTTTGCTCATGGCACTGTGTGGTGGCTCATTTTTTACAGGACAAGATGACATTTTCAGCGGTACCATGGTTATTTTGATTGCGTGTTTTTGGACTTTTTGTTCGGTGTATGATGATAAAGCATTGTTTGTTTGCTCTGTTTTTTATTTTTATTTCTTAAGGATTTCACTAAAGAGGTTAACTAGTGGGACAGTTTTATAGGACAAGTCATTATGGAAGCGGAGATACTAAATATGTGTACTTTTATTGTTTTTTTTTTATTTCCAAAAAATGTATTTATTAGGGAATATATCTATTTTTTAAAATTTATTTAGGGATTTTTTATAAATTATTTTTACACTTTATTTTTTTTTTTTACTTTATTTTATTGTCCCAGGGGGACATTACTGTGAAGTGTCAGATCGCTTATCTGACACTTCACACAGCGCTGTGTCAGATCAGCGATCTGACAGGCACTGCAGAGGCTTTCTCAATGCCTGCAGGCCCCCGTGGCCATATTGGATCCGAAGGAGACCCTCAGAGCAGCGCAGCACATTGTCCTGCTTTGGGGGTCTTAGGGAAGCACGGATGGAGCGCCCTCCCTGCCGATGCTTCCCTAATCCCCCGGTACACTGCGATCATGTTTGATTGAAGTGTGCCAGGGGTTACTGTGTCAGGGGCGGTCTGTGACCGCCCCTGGCACATAGTGCCGGGTGTCAGCTGTGATAATCAGCTGACACCTGATCACGATCAGTGGCGCCCCCCTAGACAAAATTGAGCACGCACAGATAACAGCTGGCACGGAGACACCACTACAACTTTTTTTTGTTGTTTTGTTTTTTATGGGCTGTATATAAGTACAGTTTCACCTACGACAAAAAAGAAAACCGTCGTAAAATGGCCAGACATTGAGCACACACAGATATGAGCTGCCACGGAGATACCACTACGATAAATGTGTGGGCTGTATTTTTTTGGGCTAAATACTGCTGTATTTAAATACAGTGACAGCCAGAACAAAAAAAGAAATATGCCGTAAACTGGCCAAACTTGGAGCACGCACAGATATGAGCAGGCACGAAGATACCACTACGACAAATGTGTGCCCTATTTTTTTAATTTTTGGGCTAACTAGTGCTGTATTTCAGTACAGTTTCACCCAGGACAAAAAAAGAAAACCGCTGTAAACTGGCCAAACTTTGAGCATGCACAGATATGAGCTGGTTCGGAGATACCACTATGACAAATGTGTTTTTATGTTTTTTTTGGGGGGGCGTAAATAGTGCTGTATATAAGTACAGTTTCACCCAGGACAAAAATAGAAAACTGCCGTAAACTGGCCAAACTTTGAGCATGCACAGATATGAGCTGGTACGGAGATACCACACCAAAAAATGTTTGGCCTGTATTCCAATTACACCTGTGGCTAGCTATATACAGCCAATATATCCTACAGGAGCAGCAGCACCAGAACACAGGAAGGGAATGGACCCTCTTGATGTATGCAATGATCTATATACATACATACAGTGCCTGCAGGCCTTGCACTGATGTTTATAGAGCGACATACACTACCCTGCCTACCTAACACTGGAATCTATATACTCCGGAATTAGTTCTTAGAAGGACTGTTGGTTTAGCTGGATTTGAGTAGTTTAGGATGGTAGACCCCACACTAACTAATAAATCCCCAATTCTAACCCTATCTCGGCAGCAGCCCTCCCTACACTATCTCAATCCGGAGCTGAATTCGCCGAGTAGGGCGGCGTCCGGTCTCTTATATCCCTGATGATGATGTGCAGCCAGCCAATCACTGCACGACTACAACAAAGATGGCTGCGGTGTTTCATTTCCTGGCAGACAATCCCTACATTGTGATTGGGTCTGTAAAGTCTGCCAAAAAAGCTGGGTGGAGACCCGAGTTCCCACCCAGTAATCCCTGAAATGCTCGGTGCTCGACGAATACAGTGATACTCAGGCAAGCAATCTGGTTGTATTTGAAAGACCCTGCTAAAAAACCCAAATAGGTCATTTGCAACACCTGACATGCCCGCATCAGCAGGGGTAGCAAAACTACCAGCCTTACCACCAGCATGATCAGGCACATGGCAGCAACGCACCTGACTTTTTGGACCGAACCCCAGGGTCCAGGAACAGTGTCTGGGGGTGACACCACTGCTTCTTCCACTGTTGTGTTTGCATACCAATCCCCTGTTCATGATGCGTGCAAAGATGCCTCCTGCTCTGCACCTGTCATTGCACACACTCAAGTAGCACCATCTTCAAACATGTCCTTGTCCCAGCGCAGCGTTCAGTTGTCCATACCCCAGTCCTTGGAAAGCAAGCAGAAATATGCAGCCAACGCTGTTGTGAGTTCATTTTCCCCTTCACCAATGAGGTTTGATGAACTCCCTCTTCTGGTGAAGGAAGGTAGTGAGGCTGATTACCAAGCACCTGAGCAGAATGATGATGACTGGGTGACTGGAATTGCTGACTGGATATAAGGCAGCCGATGCCCTTCTGCCTTGTGGGTGATTTCTCTGAGGGATTCTAGGAGACCAGTCTGATTCCTGCTCCTCAAAAGCTAAGTTTTCTGCTCTGCTTTTTGCATTTGTGTTTTGTTTTGTTTTGCCTTGTTTTTCTGGATTTCTGCCATTCCCTGCTGGGGTGAGCTAAATTCCTTTTTGCTCTGTCTTCAGAAAATACCTGAGTACTGATATAGTCTTTTGGAGCCTAGCATCTTCAGGGCTTTTTTCCCTATCAGTCTGTTGGCTCTTGTTTTGAGAGGGTTTTGGCGGATTGCAGACAGCAGCTTTTCTATCCTGTCCTATTTAGTTAGCTTGGGCCCCATCATTTGCTCAGCCTATCTTTCTATCTGTGTGAGTGATTTTTCATCTTGCTTCATGGTCATTATATGTTGGGGGCTGCCTATTGCTTTGGGGTCTGCTCTGGGGCAGTTTAGATTTTCCTTTCTGTCTTTAGGCTATTTAATTCTCCGGCTGTGATTGAGGGGTCTAGGACACCGTAGGAACCCCCCACGGCTACTGCTAGTTGTTGTTGTTAAGTTCAGGGGTCTGCAATCCGATAGTTGCCAACTTCTCTGGTTTTCTGGACTTAGCTAGTATTTCTGTTTTTGCCTCCTACGGTGACTCATTCATAACAGAATCACCCGCCATACCGCAGATCCTAGGGTACTCATTAGCAGGAAAGAATTGTTAAAAAAAAAAAAGTGTGTATATTTTTTCCTCTATATCTCTGAGGCCGTAGGGGGAATTTTTTTTCTCTCAATGGAGATAAAGCAATTGTCTGATCGTGTGGAGCAGCTTGCTGCGGAAGTGCGGGGAATTTCCGCCTACCTTGCTCATTCACATGCTGCTGAACCAAAGATCCCTACTCCTAATGTGTTTTTTGGGGATCAGTCTAAATTTTTGAATTTCAAAAATAATTGTAAATTATTTTTTGCCTTGAAGCCTAACTCGTCAGGGAGCTCTGCGCAGCAGGTTAAAATTGTCATGTCTTTGCTGCGTGGCGATCCCCAGGATTGGGCGTTTTCTTTGAAACCAGATGATCCTATTCTGACTAATGTGAACGCATTTTTTCAAGCCTTGGGGTTGTTGAATGACGAACCTAATGCTATTGATCAGGCTGAAAAGACCCTGTTGGCATTGAGCCAGGGTCAAGATTCTGCAGAATTGTACTGTCAAAAATTCCGAAAGAGGGCGGTCCTTACTACCTGGAATGATAATGCCTTGGCAGCTCTCTTTCGGAAGGGTTTGTCAGAAGCCGTAAAAGATACTATGGTGGGATTTCCTGTTCCCTCTGGTCTTGACGATTCTATGTCATTAGCCATTCAGGTTGATCGGCGTTTACGTGAACGCAGGACTGCACGAGAGGTGTTGCCACCTGTTGAACAAGTGTCTGAACCTATGCAATGTGATAGAGTTTTGTCCAGGGAGCAACGTCAGGAGTTCAGAAGGCGTAATAAGCTGTGCTTTTTTTGTGGAGATGCCTCGCATATTATTTCTGTCTGTCCCAAACGAGAGAAACGTTTTGCACACACGTTTTCTGTGGGTGGTGTTCAACCTAAGTTTCTTCTGGCAATTACTCTGATCTGCTCCCTGTCCACATTTTCCGCCAAGGCTTTTGTGGATTCGGGAGCAGCCCTGAACCTAATGGACTTGGATTTTGCTAAATGTTGTGGATTTCCGATGACACCTCTGCAGACGCCTATCCCTTTGAGGGGGATTGATGCTACTCCTTTGGCAAAAAATAAACCTCAGTTTTGGACCCAGGTGGTAATGCGGGTTGCCCCAGACCATCAAGAAAATTGCAGATTTTTGGTGTTGCATAATTTGCATGATACCATTGTTCTGGGGTTTCCCTGGTTGCAAATTCATAATCCAGTTTTGGATTGGAAATTTGTGTCTGTGGTGAGTTGGGGTTGTCGGTGTGCCCTTAGTGAGGCTCCGGTTTTTTCAACCTCTCCTCAATCGCATGACGTTCCTGACTATTTGGCGGACTTTTATGATGTATTTAGTGAGAATGAGTCTGCGTCTTTGACTCCTCATAGGAGTTATGACTGTGCAATTGAACTGAGCCCGGGGTGTAAATTTCCCAAGGGTCGGCTCTTCAATTTATCTGTACCCGGGCACGAGGCTATGCGATCCTATATTAAGGAGGCGTTGGAGAAGGGTCATATTAGACCATCCTCTTCACCCTTAGGTGCCGGTTTTTTTTTCGTGGCCAAAAAGGATGGTTCATTAAGGCCTTGTATTGATTATCGTGCCCTCAACAAAATTACTATTAAATATCAGTATCCGTTACCCCTGATTTTGGATCTATTCTCCAGAGTTAAAGGTGCTTGCTGGTTTACCAAGCTTGACCTCAGGGGCGTATAATCTAATCCGCATTAAGCATGGGGATGAATGTAAGACGGCGTTTAATACTCCGGAGGGACATTTTGAGTACCTGGTGATGCCTTTTGGGCTCACTAATGCCCCTTCTGTCTTCCAGTACTTCATGAACGACATTTTCCGAGACTTTGTGGATACATTTTTGATTATCTATCTGGATGATATTTTGATCTTCTCCAAGGATTGGGATTCTCATGTGGAACATGTTCGGAGTGTGTTCCGGATCTTGAGGGAGAATTCCCTGTATGTCAAAGGATCGAAATGCCTTTTTGGGGTACAGAGTATTTCATTTTTGGGATTTATTTTGTCTCCGTCAACTATTGAAATGGACCCGGCCAAGGTACAGGCGATTTATGATTTGGTTCAGCCCACTTCTTTGAAGGCCCTCCAGAAGTTTTTGGGTTTTGCTAATTTTTATCGGATGTTTATAGCAAAATTTTCTAGTATTGCCAAGCCATTGACTGATCTGACTAAGAAGGGTGCTGATGTGTTGAATTGGTCTCCGGAGGCTGTTTCTTCCTTTCAGGAGCTGAAGTGAAGATTCACTTCTGCCCCGGTTTTGCAGCAACCTGATGTCTCACTTCCGTTCCAGGTAGCGGTGGACGCTTCTGAGATTGGTGCAGGAGCTGTTTTGTCCCAAAAGGATCCTGTAACATCTAAAATGAATTCCTGTGCTTTCTTTTCCCGAAAGTTCTCTCCATCTGAACGTAACTATGAAGTGGGGAATCGGGAACTGTTAGCCATGAAATGGGCATTTGAGGAGTGGAGACATCAAGTCGTGGTCCTCACTGACCACAAGAATTTGATTTACCTGGAGTCGGCCAAACGCTTGAACCCTAGACAGGCTAGGTGGGCCTTGTTTTTTACACATTTTGATTTTGTAGTCTCTTTTCTTCCTGGCACTAAGAATGTCAAGGCAGACGCCCTCTCTAGGAGCTTCTTTGCTGATTCTCCTGTGGTGACCAAGCCTGCTACCATCTTAGGCGAAGGGGTAGTTCTTTCTGCCATCTCGCCCGATTTGAGACGTGCTCTGGAAGAGTTCCAGGAGGACAAACCTGAGCGTTGTCCCAGTGGAAAGTTGTATGTTCCTGACCAGTGGAAGGAGAGATGTCTGAAGTTTATTGCTCTGCATTGGCTGGTCATCCAGGTATTTTTGGTACTAGAGATCTGATGAGTCGGTCTTTTTGGTGGCCCGCCTTGTCTCGTGATGTCAGGAATTTTGTGCAGTCCTGTGGGACTTGCTCCCGGTCTAAACCTTGTTCTCGCTCTAGTGGGTTGTTGATGCCTTTGCCGGTCCCCAGGAGGCCATGGACCCATATTTCAATGGATTTCATCTCTGATATGCCTGTCTCTCAGAGAATGACTGTTATTTGGGTGATTTGTGATAGGTTCTCTAAGATGGTTCATCTTGTACCACTCCCTAAGTTGCCATCTTCCTCTGAGTTGTTGCCCCTGTTTTTGCAACAGGTGGTTCGCTTGCACGGGATTCCTGAGAACATTGTATCTGACAGAGGAGTTCAGTTTGTGTCTAGATTTTGGAGGACTTTCTGTTCCAAGCTGGGAATTCAGTTGTCCTTCTCCTCTGCTTTTCACCCTCAGACCAATGGGCAGATGGAGAGAACAAACCAGACCTTGGAGTCGTATTTGAGATGTTTTATTTCCGCTGATCAGGATGATTGGGTTTCATTTTTGCCCTTGGACGAATTTGCTTTAAATAATAGAGCTAGTTCTGCCACTTTGATGTCACCTTTTTTTTGTAACTTTGGGTTTCATCCTCAATTTTCTTCAGTGCAGGTGGAGCCTTCTGCCTGCCCAGGTGTTGACACTGTGGTGGAGAGAATGCACCAGATCTGGGACCAAGTGGTGGATAAGTTATCTCTCTCCCAGGAAAAGGCCCAGCGGTTTTCCAACCGACATAGGACCATTGGTCCCCAGTTTAAGGTTGGTGATATGGTTTGGTTATCATCAAAAAATATCGCTATGAAGGAGGCTTCTCCTAAGTTTCAGACTAGATTTATTGGACCTTACAAGATTTTGGAGATTATTAATCGGGTCTCTTTTCGTTTGGCTCTTCCTGTCACATTTAAAATCCATAATGTGTTTCATAAGTCCTTGTTGAAGAGGTTTATTGAACCAGTTGTTCCTGGGGTGGCACCTCTGGACCCTGTATTGGTTGAAGGTAACATGGAATATGAGGTAGAGAAGATGCTGGATTCCCGTCTGGCTAGACGGAGACTCCTGTATTTGGTTAAGTGGAAGGGTTATGGTCAGGAGAATAATTCCTCGGTCTCTGCCACTGATATTCATGCCAAAAGATTGGTGCGTGCCTTTCATCAGGCTCACCCTGATCGCCCTGGTGGCATGGATGAGGGTTCGGTGACCCCTCCTCAAGGGGGAGGTACTGTTGTGAGTTCATTTTCCCCTTCACCATTGAGGTCTGATGAACTCCCTCTTCTGGTGAAGGAAGGTAGTGAGGCTGATTACCAAGCACCTGAGCAGAATGATGATGACTGGGTGACTGGAATTGCTGACTGGATATAAGGCAGCCGACGCCCTTCTGCCTTGCGGGTGATTTCTCTGAGGGATTCTAGGAGACCAGTCTGATTCCTGCTCCTCAAAAGCTAAGTTTTCTGCTCTGCTTTTTGCATTTGTGTTTTGTTTTGCCTTGTTTTTCTGGATTTCTGCCATTCCCTGCTGGGGTGAGCTGAATTCCTTTTTGCTCTGTCTTCAGAAAATACCTGAGTACTGATATAGTCTTTTGAAGCCTAGCGTCTTCAGGGCTTTTTTCCCTATCAGTCTGTTGTCTCTTGTTTTGAGAGGGTTTTGGCGGATTGCAGACAACAGCTTTTCTATCCTGTCCTATTTAGTTAGCTTGGGCCCCATCATTTGCTCAGCCTATCTTTCTATCTGTGTGAGTGTTTTTTCATCTTGCTTCACGGTCATTATATGTTGGGTGCTGCATATTGCTTTGGGGTCTGCTCTGGGGCAGTTTAGATTTCCCTTTCTGTCTTTAGGTTATTTAGTTCTCCGGCTGTGATCGAGGGGTCTAGGGCACCGTAGGAACCCCCCACGGCTACTGCTAGTTGTTGTTGTTAGGTTCAGGGGTCTGCAATCCGATAGTTGCCAACTTCTCTGGTTTTCTGGACTTAGCTAGTATTTCTGTTTTTGCCTCCTACGGTGACTCATTCATAACACAACGCACCACAGGCCACACTACTAAATTCACATTTCTTGTCTGCTTGCGCTCAAAATGTTGCCTTTTAGGCTCATGGAGACAAAAGCTTTCCACAACCTGATGGCAGCGGCCGTCCCAAGGTACTCGGTCCCCAGCCGCCACTATTTCTCCCGGTGTGCCGTCAGTGCATTACACAAGCACATGTCCGACAACATTAGCCATGCCCTCAACAATGCTGTTACTGGGAAAGTCCACCTAACCACGGACATGTGGACAAGTGCTTCTTGGCAGGGACAGTACATCTCACTGATGGCACACTGGGTTAACATGGTGGAAGCTGGGAACCAGTCGGACCTTGGGATGGAACACATCCTCCCAATGCTGAGAATTGTGGGCCCTACATCAGGGTTGCCCCCACAGTCTACAGCTCCTGCACCTCCTCCTCCTCTTCAGCCTCCATATCTAAAAAGACCACATCAGTTACAAGCTGGAAGCACTGCAGCACTGTCTCAGCCAATTGGCAACAGGTTTTGCTGAAGCTAATATGCTTAGGTGAAAAACTGCACAATGCTGAATAATTGTGGACAGCTCTGTAAGAGCAGGCAGATCTGTGGCTGACACCGCTGAACCTACAGCCAGGCACGGTCGTGTGTGACAATGGCCAGAACCTGGTAGAGGCTCTGAGGCAAAGCAAGCTCACACATGTACCATGCCTGGCCCATGTGCTTAACATCGTTGTTCAACGGTTTCTCAAAACCTACCCGGAGCTGTCAGATCTGCTTGTGAACATACGCTGCCTATGTGCCCATTTTATAAAGTCAGCTACAGCTTCAGCTGCCCTTGCCGTGCTTCAGCAGCGTTTGTGGCTTCCGGCTCACCGACTGGTGTGTGATGTCCCCACATGTTGGAACGCTACACTGCAGATGTTGGAAAGGATTTGTGAGCAGAAGAGGGCAGTTTTTGTCTACCAGCATCTACAAGGCCATTGGTATTCATTTCAGACTCCACACATAAAACCTCAGGAGTGGACATGAATGTCTGATATATGTACCAGCCTCCAAAACTTTGAGGACTCCACCAAGATGGTGAGCGGCGATGATGCCTTAATTAGCATCACCATCCCACTTCTCTGGGTTTTGAAACACTCTCTGCTCAAAATCAAAGAGGATGCATTGCAGGCGGAGCACGATGAGATGGAGCAAGGAACCATACAGGGTGATTACACACAGCAAACCCTCTTCTCATCCCAACGTGTATTGGGTGACAATGAGGAAGAGGAACAATATGAGCTAGTTTCATGCTAGATGGTACTACAAGCACAATTGTCATACCCTCTGTTCAGCGTGGATAACCTGAGGACAGGGAAGAGGAGGAGTAAAGCATGGTCATTCGTCCTCTTGGTGAGGACAGAAAAGTCTTGCCTGTTAGCAGTCTGGCATGCATGGCTGAGTTTGTTATGCTGCCTTTCCCCTGACCCTTGAGTTTTCAAAATTTCGGGTGACAGTCATTGCTGGTTGGTGAAACTTCTAGACCCATGCTACAAGGAGAACTTTCTATCTCTTATTCCAGAGGCAGACAGGTGTTCTTAAATTGTGCAGTACGAGAGGGCACTTTTTTGCAGAATTATTAAATCTGAAAATGCTGCCGGCAGAGGTCACAGCTCGTTGAACAACCAAGGAGTACAGGCTAGAGAGACAACTCCAATCCAGCAGAGGCAGGGGAACACTGGAAAAGTTCTGGGAGAGTTTTCTCAGACGCTCTCATTGCACAGGCCCTGTGGCATGGGGTACTCTTACAAGGAGTGCAAAGTTTTGGAAGATGCTGAGGGAGTACCTTGCTGACCATACCAACATCCTCTGTGATTCCTCTGTGCCTTATAATTATTGAGTATCCAAGCTGGACATGTGGCATGAACTGGCTCTCTAGGCCTTGGTGGTACTGGCCTGCCCTGCCGTTAGCGTTTTGTCAGAGCAGGTTTTTAATGCCGATGGTGGAATTATAACTGATAAGCGCATCCGCCTGTCAACTGAAAATGCTGACAGGCTGATTCTTACCTGTATAAAAAAATGAACAAGGGCTGGATTGGGCCAGACTTCTCAACATCACCGAATGATAGCAGTGTAATAAACTCAAATCCAGTGTGTTTTTTGGGAGGTCTATTCTCATGCATCCCTTCACACACATGGATATACGCTTCCTGATTTTGCTTATCTGTTGTTGTCCCCCTCCTTCTCCTCATCCTCATCATCCACCACCACTAGATCACCAGGGTGACTATTGTCCGTGATGCAACACCCACATTGGGGTTGTAAAAGAGTGTTTATGATGCCAGTAAACAAATATTTTATACAGTATGTTGCTGTATACCCCTCAGGGGGAAATGTTTGTCAGCCCATACACTTACTGCATGGGCATTACAAGTATAGGAGAACTGCTCCTTTGTAAAGGGAAGAGATTTTTAGGAGGCCCTCCTCCACGTCTCTTCATCCACTATCGCTAGATCAGCAGGGTGACTGTGGTCTGTGATGCACCACCATTATTGTTTGTAATGATGTTTATGATGCCCGTAAACAAAATTTTTTGACAGTATGTTGCTGTATACCCCCCAGGGGGAAATGTTTGTCAGCCCATACACTTACTGCATGGGCATTACAAGTATAGGAGACCCGCTCCTTTGTAATGGGAAGAGATTTTTAGGAGGCCCTCCTCCACAGCTCTTCCAAGGGGTATTGGGGTGCATCCAAATTTGGGGCAGGCTTTGCCTTCACTTCATGAGCAAACAGTATGGGAGTACAAAATTAATAATAATGGGAACTTTGGTTTCATGTGGCCATCCAGTACGTTGGTTCAAATGGTTTTTGGGGTGCGTGTAACTTTGGGGCAGGACAGGCCTTGCATTAAATGCATAAGCAAACAGTATAGGAGTACCAAATTTCTAATAATGGGAACAATGCTTTCAGGTGGCCATCCTGTACGGCTCTTCAAAGGGTTATTGGGGTGCATCTACATTTGGGGCAGGCCTTGCATTCACTACATAGGCAAACAGTATGGGAGTACCAACTTCCTAATAATGGGAACATTGCTTTCAGGTGGCCCTCCTGTAAGTCTCATCAAAGGGGTATTGGGGTGTGTCCAAATTTTGGGCAGCCCTGCCACTCACTGCATACACAATAACATGATAGGAGACCCACTGTTTAATAATGGGAACAAAGCATAGCCGGCTGATGGCTCTCTGAGAATAGTGAGGACCAACTACTGTCCCTTTAAGAATATTACAGTCTGCCTGATGGCCCTATTAAAATAGGCTTTGTGACCAAGTCCCTCCTCCATAAATGAAACAGGATGTGTCACACATCACATGGCCAGCTAATGCTGTAAAATAGTTAACAATAACTAACATTTTGGAAACTCATTAGAATATGTAGTCCCCAGGCCAGGGCCTTACAAACATAAGCATATGAATAATATAGTCCTACAAAAGAGAGGGGAGTAATAGCACTCAAAAAGGGATGTACAAATTGAGATGAGACAAGACTGTTTAAACAAAGTGCAAACAATCTTTATTAATACGACTCACTCACATAAATAGTACTCCACCCAAGCAATGAGCCCAAAGTTAGTCAATGGGAAACCCGAGCTTTTTTTAGGCGACCCCCCCCCAGGTCTTTATAGGGTATCAAAATGTCAGAAATGTGTGGGAACAGTGCAAAATGACATGGAAACATCATGCGGAAGGCCCCTGGAAGCACTTCTGGCTACTAGGTCACTGCTGTGACCAATGTTTTCAGAGAATCATGCCACTTTTACAGGCGCACAGTAAAACATACAGAAACAAAACCAAAATGTATTTTACAGGGAAATATGTTAAGTCACATCCTTTCCAGGGTAATAACTTGTATGTAAGGCAAAATAAATAACCCCCCCAAAAAATGCTCCTCCACCACTTTGGCTATATTCACACGAGGCATTTTTGATGCATTTTTCAACGTTACCATTGTTTTCAACTAATAAAAAAGCATTCACTGGGAAATGTCATTGTAGCATTTAACAAATACACTAGTGACTACTGTATGTATTAAATACAATTTTCTCACATCAAAACCCTATTAGTGTGCTCAATACTTGGTATATACTCCAAAGGTTTGGGAACCTACTGACGAGCACCTCCTTCACGGCTGTGCTAACATTTCTCTATACATTGTAGCATTTAACAACCTTAGTTGGCCATGTGGTGTGTGACACATCATCAGACACATCTTGTTTCATTTATGAAGGAGTGACTCAAAGTCACAAAGCCTATTTTTATATGGGCATCAGTTGGCATTACTATTCTTAAAGGGACATTATTAAACAGTGGGTCACCTATACTGTTATTGCCTATGCATTGAGAGGCTGGGCTGTCAAAAATTAGGATGCACCCCAATACCCCTTTCACGAGACGTACAGGAGGGCCACCTGAAAAAATGATCCCATTAGAAGAAAGTGGGTCTCCCATAGTGTTTGTCTATGCATTGAATGCAAGGGCTTCCTTGCTCCAAAGTTACACGCACCCCAATAAGCCTTTGAACCCGCATACTGGATGGCCACAGGAAAACCAAGTTCACATTATAATTTTGGTACTTCCATACTATTAGCCTTTGCATTGAATGCAAGGTCTGCCCTGCTACAAAGTCACATGCACCCCAAGAAGGCTTTGAACCCACTTACTGGATGGCCACAGGAAAAACAAATTCACATTACTCATTTGGCTCTGCCATATTGTTAGCCTATGCATAGAATGCAAGGCCCGCCCTTCACCAAATTCACACTCACCCCAATAAGCCTTTGAACCCACGTACTGGATGGCCACAGGAAAACCAAGTTCACATTATTCTTTTGGTACTGCCATACTGTTAGCCTATGCATTGAATGCAAGATCTGCCCTGCCACAAAGTCACATGCACCTCAATAAGCCTTTGAACCCACGTACTGGATGGCCATAGGAAAACCAAGTTCACATTATTCTTTTGGTACTGCCATACTGTTATCCTATGCATTGGATGCAAGGCCTACCCTGCACCAAATTCACACACACCCCATTAAGCCTTTTAACCCACGTACTAGATGGCTACAGGAAAACCAAGTTCACATTATTCTTTTGGTACTGCCATACTGTTAGCCTATGCATTGAATGCAAGGCCTGCCCTGCACTAAATTCACATGCACCCCAAAAAGACTTTGAACCCACGCACTGGATGGCCACATGAAACAAAATTCCCATTACTACTTTTTTTTTACTACCATAAAGTTTGCCCATGAAGTGAATGCAAGGCCTGGGACAAATTTGCATGCACCCCAATCCCCCTTGGAAGAAACATGGAGGAGGGCCTCATAAAAATGTTTTCCCATTACAAAGGTGTAGGTCTCCTATACTTGGAATGCCCATACACTAAGTTTATGGGCTGACAATCATTTCCCCCTGGGGGGTACACATCAACATAGTGTGCAAACTAATTTTTTTTTTTCGGGGCATCATAAACACCCTGGAAAACAGTAACATGGTTTCCTACTCAGTTGCTGCTGGGAAGGTGCAGGTTTTTAGCAAAAATATGGCAGATGAGTCATTGGATGAAGCAATCAGGAAAAGGAGCATGGTGACGGGAGGATTGGTGACGGCAGGAATGGGAATGTACAGGATTAATAACAGCTGTGGTTATGGGAGGTATGAGATCCAGGATACAGCCTACAATTTTTAGTCGTTTAGCCACCACCAATTACCTGAATGTGTTTCATGCCCGTCAGAAGATCGGTGTAACAGATGCGCATCTGAAGCTCTGCATAAAAGATGCCCATAAGAAATATGTTGCCAAAGACGCAAAGGGCAAAGTGCAACAGGATTATGAGATGCTGAATTGTACAAAGCAGATCAATGTTGGAGGAAAACCAAACTGATGGATGCTCGTGAAAAAATAAGTTTAAAGAGGAGTGCACCGGCCGTAACTATCAACACACCCTGGCACAAGGTTCTTCATCTTCACCAATACAATCTTCACCCATACATATTGCCGATAATATCCAAATGTCACAGCCGAAAACTATTTGTTCCAATGTAACGAACACTGTTAAAGGAATGTCAATAAACATACAACCCTATAATTTTTTAATAATTGATATTTATTTGTAATCCTCACCGGGAGGTGGGAGACACAAGAAATTATAGGTGAACTCTGCTGAGACAACAAACATCCATTTGCAATCAATAACATGACTGTTGCATCACGGAACATGTTCACCCTGGTGTTCTAGTGGTGGTGTCTGAAGAGATGTGGAGGATATGTGGCATCACAGTAAGAAGATACCGTATATATTGTGCATTTTCATATAAATGCTCGACATTTTATGTGGACTGGGCATTTTAAATCACTTTTAATATGCATAAGATATCTAGCCTCCATCAAATTTTTTGGGGGTTGTGTCTTAGCCTACTTATTCACACAATTTTTCTGCCCCCCCCCAAAAAAAATACAGGCAAGATATTTGAGAGTGGCCTGTCTCCGTCAGACACCCCATCTATCTGTGGGCTACAAATTGTGGCATTTGAGTCCTCCATTGAACTCTTTTTCCTGTCTCTTACTTAAGTTATTGACACCAGTTTGATGAAAATAATATTTTTTCCCTACAGGCCAGATATTTTAAACTGTGGGTTTCCCATACACGGATAACATATAAGTTTGCTCCAAATTCAGCCATTTGCAGTGAACGTGGAAAATAATGTAGTACATTTAAAAGAGGCCAGCCGTGTGGCAAGGGAGGGGGAAGTGGACGTGATGGTGAATGCAGAGGTTGAAGCTGTGGACAAGCTGAAATTGGGCCACACCAAACACACACATTTTCTCGCTTGACCTTCCTATCCCAATTACTAGGGGAACGCATCAGCACACCACATATTGAAACCACAACCGTCATCAAAAGGTTGTTGGTTGGTTTAACGGATAATGCTTCTAGTCACTTTGCCACCACAACCAGCACCCTGTCTTCCACACTGTCAAGTCTGTGTAGCCATTAGTCTGTAGCACATATTTCTCTCCCTGATCCTCCTTCCTCTCACTATGTCGATTGCCTGTACACAACTGTTCCCACAATTGGACACTCCCAAGAGCTGTTCACTTTACCATTTATAGGTTCGGGCCTCTTGCACGATACTCTTGAAGCGGGGCAAGATGATATCGCATATAGTGCTGCCCAAATATTTGAGCAGCCATGGTCACAAGAAGGCGACAGAGGAAATGTGTCACAAGAGGTGGACGATGATAAGACACAATTGCCAGAAAGTCAGGAGGAGGACCAGGGTGTGGAAGTGGAAGACGAGATGGTGGATGATATTATTATTAGTCATTTTTATAGTGCCATTTATGGCGTGGCACTTTACATGTGCGAGCAGGGCCCTCATTACTCTTGGTATTTGTTATAATCTATGTGATTATTGTTATGCTGTAATGTCTATTGTCTGTACAAATCCCCTCTGAAATGTAAAGTGCTGCGGAATATGTCGGCGCTATAGAAATAAAATGTATTATTATATTATTATTACATGTGTAAAAGGGGCATACATAAACAAGTACACTAAACATGAGCAGCACAAGGCACACATAAGTACAGAAGGAGAGAGGACCCTTCCCACGAGGGCTCACAGTCTACAGAGGATGGGTGTGGTTAAAGGCCTGTCACACTAAGCGATATCGCTAGCAATATCGCTATAACGTCACTGGTTTTTGTGACGTGGCAGCGATATTGCTAGCTATATCACTATGTCTGATACTTACCTCCGACCGACTCCCCCACTGATTATCGCTGATCGCACGAGAATGTCCTGGACCGTTTCTCGTCGTCAGCTTCCTGTTGGGTTTCCTGTGGCGCCGACGAGCGACGCATGGACGCGGGCGGGAGGACGTCAGGATCGCCTCGTCCGACAGGTAAGTAAAGACCCCCGACTGCTGCTATGTCGCTGGTGAGATCCGCCTGTGTGGCAGCTCATTAGTGACCACTTAGCGATGCACCAGCGATCCTGACCGCGTCATATCGCTGGTCGGGATCGCTGGTGCACCGCTAAGTGTGACAGTACCCTTACACTAGGAGTGGTAGAGCTGGCCGTGCAGTTCAGTAGACTGAGGATCACTTCAGGTTGTAAACTTGTAAGAAGAGGTTGTTCTTCAGGTTCATTTGTGTCTGTGGTAAGTGGTAGTCTGATGTGTTAGGGTAGAGAGTTACAGAGTATGGGTGAAGCATGTGAGAAGTCTTGTATGTGGTTGGGGGAAGAAGAGATAAGAGAGGAGTAGAGAAGAAAATGTTGAGAGGATAGAAGATTGCGTGTACATAAGTCCAAGGAGACCATATCACAGATTTATGGAGGAGACAGGTTGTGTATGGCTTTGTATGGGTGAAGCATGTGAGAAGTCTTGTATGCAGTTGGGGGAAGAAGAGATAAGAGAGGAGTAGAGAAGAAGATGTTGAGAGGATAGAAGATTGCGTGTACATAAGTCCAAGGAGACCATATCACAGATTTATGGAGGAGACAGGTTGTGTATGGCTCTGTATGTCATAGTTTTAGGGTTTAGGCTACTTTCACACATCATTTTTTTGCCGTCAGGCAGGATCCGGCTTTTTTTAGAAAAAACGGATCCGGCATAAATTTTGGAGAACTGTAGAAATGGATCCGTTTTTTTTGCTGGATCCGTCTCTGTTCCTGGAGGCTGGCCAATTGGATCTGAGCATGCGCAGACTTAAAAAAACCGGATCCGGTGGCTGGATCCGTCTTTTTCTGGATCCGGCGCATTCCGGCGCCCATAGACTTTCATTGTAGCAAAAAGCTGGAAGCGCCGGATCCGGCGCTTCCGGCTTTTTCGCCGGAGACAAAAAACGTTACAGTAGACGTTTTTTCCAGACGCCAGAATGAGACAAGTTGCCGGATCCGGCAAAAAACGGATGAAACGCAATGCCATCCGGCACGATCCGGCGCTAATGCAAGTCAATGGGGAAAAACCGGATCCGGCATTGCATTTTGCCGGATCCGGTTTTACAAAAAAAAGCCGGATCGCGCCTGAAGGCAAAAAACTGATGTGTGAAAGAGGCCTTAGAGAGGAGAGGCTGGGGAGTAACGGGGAGACAGGTGGATTAGTCAGACAGCAGAGTTTAGGATAGATTGGTGTGGAGCAAGTGTGCTAGAGGGGAGGCCAGAGAGTAGAAAGTTGCAATAGTCGAGGCAGGAGATGATGAGGGCATGCAACATCGTTTTTGCAGTTTCTTGATCAAGGAATGAAAGGATCTGGGAAATGTTTTTGAGTTGGAGTCAGCAGGAGGAGGCAAGGGCTTGGATATGTGGCTTGAAAGAGAAGGCAGAGTTGAGGATCACTCCGAGGCAACGATCATGCAGGACTTGGGAAAGTGATCAGCCTTTAACATTGATGGATAGTCTTAGTGGAGGGGTACAGTGAGACGGTTGAAAGCTGATGAATTCTGTTTTGTCCATGTTCACTTTTAGAAAGCGTATATTTTTTCTGATGACTTTGTCATACAATGGAACTCTGTTTTATCACATTGCTCCTTCAAGCTTATGGAGCTGATTGTAACGCACAAGGAGTCACGTTTGTCCGATTTAAAAAAAGAAATCGATACTGTAACCAGTGAACTGAATCATCTTGCTACATGGTCTGATTTTGATAACCACATGAAGAAAATTGATCACACCATTGAGACCTTGGAAAATAGTATTTTGAAAACAAACAAATCCAAGCTAGCAAGAGACACTCGTGACTACAAAAACAATAAGGTGTATGACTGGAAAAAGTCGGTGACACCTAGGAAGTAAATCCTGAAAAATTCACCTTTTGATTATGACAGACGTCACAGAAACAATTGATCATTTACTTTTTCATACTCGGATTTCTGTAGCTCTGTTAAGGACACTGATTCATCCGTGTGTGACATTGAACCATGACATTTTGATAATGGCAAAACTGTTTACACTCCTTCAAAAAATGCAGGAGGTGCAGGAGGGGCGGGCAAAGAAAAACAAAAGGGAGCCTTACACTTGGAAACACTATCCTACACGGGACAAACAAATGAAGTAGATAATGCCTGCTCCAACGTATTAGTTCTCAGCCCCATTGTGCTTTCCAGGGATCATCTAGATGTTCTCTCCAAAGGATTGAACTTTGTACCGTCCAAGAAATTTGATCTGTTTCAGACCATCAAAGACACTAACAGATTTACGCGGCTTCTAACCGTAAAAAGACATTTTTTTTTGCAGGACTCTACCCAGGTGGAAAAAATTTTTGCAGTTCCACAGAATTCATCTGATGTACCTCCATCTTTTTTGTTTGATGACCTCAAAACGGTATCCATTTTGTCTTCTTTGCAAGATCCATGCTTCAACTCCGGTGCTGTCCAGGATTCTGATATTTCTTTTTGTCCCCAAAACGCTTCATATTCCCCTCTCCAATCATGTGCACAATGTCTAGATTTATTTCAATCTCTAGTTGAAAAAGACTTAAAAAATCTTGATAAAAAAACTAATCAATCGCACTTTAAACACAATTTGACTGTTCAACAAGCCAGTGCCATTTCTGATTTGCAAAATAACCCCAATGTGGTGATTCGTCAATCAGACAAAGGGGGTTGCACTGTGATTTTGGACAGGGGTCTCTATATGCATTGTGTGAATTTGGTTCTAAATGATAGTAACACATATCTTCCACTATCTGCTGACCCTACCTCCATTTATAAAACTAAATTGTCTTTTTTAATCCAGCAAGGTATATCGTCTGGTGTTATCGACACAAAGGTTGGCAGGTGGCTGTTACCTGAACATCCCATTTTGCCAATTTTCCATGGTTTACCCAAAACACACAAAGAGGTTTTTCCTCCTCCATTAAGACCCATTATCTCAAGCATAGGTTTTGCAACCTTTAGTGTCAAGAATCCCTAGTTATCTGAAAGATTCCACTTCTGTTTTAATGGCGTTTGATAGCATACAGTGGAAAAAAATTTTTTGTTTTTTCACATGCGACGTTGTCAACCTTTACTCTTCTATCCCCCATAACCTTGCTTTACGAGCTATCAACCATCATTTATTAAATTGTTTCAGTAATTACTCTGTGGAACTTAAATCTTTTTTGATTGATGCCCTTACATATTTGCTCAAACATAATTTTTTCATGTTTAATAGTAATTTTTTTTTGCAAATACTTGGATCCCCGATGGGCTTAAAATTCTCCCCTTCTCTGGCAATACTATACATGGCATGGGAAGAAAAATATATTTTTTCTGATATTAATAATTTTTCTCCCCATATCCACTGGTTCGGTAGATATGTGGACGATTTGATCTTTATTTGGAAAGGTCCACAAAAAATTCTAGATTATTTTCATGTTTTTTTGAATACCAATAATTTGAATTTATCATTTACTGTCAGCTGTCCTTTCTTGATATTTGGCTATTGGGCAATATTCAGGATCAAAAAATTCATACTTCTGTTTTTCGAAATAAGTTTCAAGTAATACATTGCTTCTCTCTTCTTCCTCACATGACAGACACACCATTAAAGCAATCCCCTATGGGGAATTCAATAGAGCCAGACGTCTATGTTCTGATTATAATTCTTTCCTCAATGAAAGCTGCATCGTCTCTCAGCGCCTTCTGAACAGAGGCTACAATGAACACGCAATCAAACATGCTTTCAATCAGGTATCTGAACAACCCAGATTTTTTTCTAAAAAAACAGGTTCTTATAGCTCTGCAATTACTTTCTCCACACCGTATAGTCCTCAATTCAATGCAATTAAAACAATTATTCAGAAATATCTCCCTGTTCTTAACCAAGATGACAAACTTAGCTCCATTATTAGTCAAGGATGCCATTATGTAGCTAAAAGGGGCTCCAGTCTCAGCAATGTGCTTTCTCCTAGTCTATACCAAGAGCATTCATGCAAAAAATCATGGTTATCTGTGGAAGGTTTCCACAAATGTGCAGATAGCCGCTGTAATGTTTGCAGCTTTGCCCATGATAAAACTAAAGAAATTTTTTTCTTTCTCAGTTCCTGGATTTGTTCAAAAGATTTCTTCATTTATTAATTGCAATTCCCAAAGTGTCATCTATTGTATTTTTTGTAACATATGTAATGTTCAATATGTAGGATGTACTTCTAGAAAACTCAAAAAAAAGAATTGCTGAGCACCTTTCTAATATTTCTGGCAAAAATGCTTGTTACTCTGGTGCTGTCAAACATTTTGTGAACTTTCACCATGGAAATTCTGCATCTTTTAGATTTTTTGCTTTTGAAAAAGTGTTAAATCCTGCACGTGGCGGTGACAAAAAAAAAATTATTTTCATGCAGGAAGCTTTTTGGATTCTGAAACTCAATACCAGATTTCCCTTAGGTATGAACTCCAAAAATGATTTATTTTATATTTATTAAGTGGTTATATTTGTGATCTAATTTATTTTTGTTTATGAATAAACCGTTAAACATCCATTGATCTGTTTTATATGTGATTTAACCCATTAATCTGTCTCTCAGATGCTTTTTCACTTTTTGTTTTTGCACATGTATTTTCCATGACTGTGTGTTTTTTTTTTTTTCTTAATCTCTTATGTTTCTGGCCAAAATACTTGTTACTCTGGTATTGTCAAACATTTGTAAACTTTCACCATGGCAGTTTTGCATTTTTTACATTTTGCAGATTTTTTGCTTCTGAAAAAGTGTTAAATCCTGCACATGGAGGTGTCAAACAAGAAAATGCTTTTTATGCGAGTTTTTTTTTTTTTTGGGATTCTGAAACTCAATATCAGATTCCCCCTGGGTATGAACTTTAAAAATGATTCATTGTATTTTTATTGAGTTGTTATACATGTGATTTAATTTATTTCTGTTCATGAATGAACTGCTATACATCCATTGATCTGTTCTACATGTGATTTAACCCATTAATTTGCCTTTCAGGTGCTTTCTCACTTTGTCTATTGCACATGTGTTTTTCACGATTGTGTGTTTTTTCATTGGTTAATTTATGTGTATATAATTGTGGCTGTACCAGTTTTATGTATCCTATGACTAAGAGTGCACACCAGGCACTCGAAACATGTCAGGCAACTTAATTTTAATATGGCTTAATTTGCCACAATAAAATATATATTTTTTTCTTTATTTCTGGAGTGCCATCAATCTCCTTTTATCCTGATTCTGCTATGCTAAGACGTGCACCCTCCACATGTGAATTGGCTCGTCTAATTTGGATTCATCTCGTGGCAGCTCCAAGTCCTCCCTCCATGCACCAACAAGGCCGTTGGTATTCAGTTCAGACTTTACACAAAAGATCTCATGAGAGGACATGGATTTCAGACATATGTACCATCCTCCCAAACTTTGAGGAATCCACCAAGATGGTGAGAGGCGAGGATGCCACAAATAGCATCACTATCCCACTTCTTGGTGTTCTAATAAGACTAAATAATCGTTATTTAGATAGCACAAACATATTTACAGTTTAACATTTTCAAACACAACAGTCCTAAGTAACAATAACATTAACAATAATGCAATAATTAAAGCAAAATAAAACGACCCTGCTCGTGAGAGCTTACAATCTACAATGAGGTGGGGGAGATTACATTGGGTATAACATTAACAATAATGCAATAATTAAAGCAAAATAAAACGACCCTGCTCGTGAGAGCTTACAATCTACAATGAGGTGGGGGAGATACAAAGTACAGGAGTGTATTTAGAATGATGTATTTACAATGATAGTGCAGAGGTTAATCGAAAGTTGTGGATACCCTGAGGACAAGAAGGAGGGGGAGGAGAGCATGGTCAGTCGTCCTCTTGGTGAGAATATGGAAGTCTTGCCTGCTAGCTGTCTGGCGTGCATTGGTTGAGTTTATGTTATGTTAACTTTCCCATGACCTCGCATTCTGCAAATTTTGGCTGACAGCCAGGCAATATTGATTGGTGACACATCTAGACCCACGCTAATCGGAGAATTTGATACCTCTTGTTCCAGAGGCAGACAGATGTACTAAAATGTTGCAGTACCAGAGGGCCCTTCTTGTGGAATAATTAAAAAAATTCCCATCTCAAAATGCTGGCGGCAGAGGTCACAGTTCGTTGGACAATCAAGGAGTACAGGTGAGAGTGACACAACTCCAATCCAGCAGAGATAGTGCAACACTGGCAAAGTTATGGGAGAGTTTTCTCACACCCTCCCATCGCCCTGGCCCTGAGGCATTGGGTACTCTCATAATGAGTGCAAAGTTTGGGAAGATGCCGAGGGAGTACCTTGCTGACTATACCAACATCCTCCGTAATTCCTCTGTGCCTTATAATTATTGGTTATCCAAGCTGGACACGTGAGATAAACTGGCTCTCTCTATTGCGCACATGTGCAGCAATCATGGTCACGGAACGCACGGCACCTCGCTCTCTGGTGGTCACCGGGCACATGGCACCTTGCTCTCTGGCAGTACCACTTTTAGTGGTGGGAGCTGACGGGAGCAGTTCTTTGCAGTGCCAGTGCTCTAAGGATGGAGCACACTGCTCAGCCTCCTACGCGCTGCTTGTCCTCGCCAAAAAACTTTGCTGACATGTCGGCTTTCTCTTAGGCTCGCCCCCTGCCGCTGGCTCACCGGGTCTGTAGTCCATCGCAGTGCCAGCACTTCAGGTGCATAGTGCGCTGCCCCCTTTGCTGCTCACATGCTGACAGCGGGGGCACTCCTGCTTTGTGTGTTTTTTCAAACAGCATACGGCCAAGTTCCTTTTCTAAACACGCCACCTCTTTCTTGGTAATGGGGCTGTCACGTGCCCCGTCCTGTGTGACACGGCCAGCAGGCAGGTAACTAATACAACAGGACACGGCACGTGTAATTGTCCAGTGTGATGCGTCCCGCAGGCTGGTAACTAATATACAACAAGACACAGGGGATAGTGAAACATTTACAATGGTGGGCCCTGCGAAAGGGGACAGGAGACGTGGAGACCTCCTGCACTCCCTTGAGTCAGTGTCCCTAACACTCCTAACGTTCCCTATGCCGGTTCCGCACCGGGCGCCGATCACGAACCTGTCGCCCTAGCACACCGTACACCTATCCCTTGTTAGGGAGCTGGGTGGCGCAGGCACTGGCCCCACTGCTGTGCTAACACCAACATGATGAAAAGTGACAAACAGGGAAACACTTAGCTTTGCTCTGATGCACTTGCTCCAGGCAACAGAGTCCAACACCTGCAGTGCATCTTCCACCCACTGTGTCCAACACCTGGGTGCACTGTCCAGCAACGGAGTCCAGCACCTGAGTGCAGCTGTCCAGCAATGGAGTCCAGCACCTGAGTGCAGCTTCCAGCAACTGAGTGCAGCTCTACACCATAGCTGCCACTCCAAGCTTTGCAAGAATTCTTTACTGACACCATAGCTGCCACTCCACCATGCTTTCTATGAACTCCTCGCTGACACCATAGCTACCACTCCAGGACTCTGACTGAGTTGTCCTGGACTCTTCTCAGCACCATAGTGCAGCCTTGGAGCAAACAGAGTCCACCACCTGTGTGCAGCTGTCCAGAAACAGAGTCCAGCATCTGAGTCCAGCTTTCCAGCAAAAGAGTCCAGCATCTTGAGTCCAGCTTTCCAGCAACCGAGTCCAGCATCATAAGTGCAGCTCTACACCATAGCTGCCACTCCACCAAGCCATGCAAGAACTCCTTGCTGACACCATAGCTGCAACTCCACCAAGCCTTGCCAGCCCTCTCGTAGACACCATAGCTGCCACTCCAGGACTCTCACTGAGCTGCCCGGGACTCTCCTTCAGCTCCATCCTTCACCCAGCATGGTTGGAAAAGACCAACAATATCACCAACACTGATTGCAACACCTGTGACTCTTTTTTAGCAGAGCCAGCAATCACACCTGCATTATAATCATGTGCGCATAACAAAAGAAACTAGAGTGCAATGACGCTCACCACCACTGGGGCAAACTTAGAACAAATGACACAGTGCAATAATCCTAATGGCCACTGGGGGCAAAAACACCTTAACCACAGCTTAGAAAAAAAGGTTACTTTGTGCATTGTATCAGTCATGACCCAGCATGGATCATGACAGTACCCTACCCTTAATGAGGGGCCTCTGGACCCTCAAGACTGCTCCCCATCAGGGTACCACCTACAGCGGGATGCCCAGATCCAGAGTTCCCCCCAACAACCACCTGCACCTCTGCTTTATGACAAACGCACCACTAGTATTGGCAATATATGTTCTGGAGGCACCACACATCTCCAAAGCGCCGTCCTGGGGAATGAGTTATATATGTGTATGTTTGATATGAGCTGGTAAGACTTCACAACACACTCCCACTAGATGTTTTTTGGTGGGACCCATACACACTCGTTCACACACAGGTCCGGACCTGAACGTTTATTGCCACACATTCATCTGTCAATAATCGGGGAACTCTCTCTGGGATTGACAACAGAGGTGTCCCCCTGTGTCACCACACTCACACCCCCGCACTCCACCAAGGGGTACACTACCTCCCAACCCTTTACACCATGAGGTCGCACCTCCCAGGGTTGGCTAATGGCGAGGGTTGAGAATTGCTCCTACTCCCCCGCAGCACACCTGCTGCTCACACCGGTGAGGGAGGGGCCTGGGATATGGAGGAAAAATACACTCCCTGGTCGCCTTCCTCCACACGACCAGGAGGGGGCGGCTTCTTTGGTGGTATGGAAGATTTGGCGTGAACCCCACGGACTATAACACCAGTCTGCTCACTACCAGGACGTACCCCTTCTCCTCGGGGACCCCCATACAGCACCATGGGGACACCAACTCCACCCACCTGTCTGGGTGCGTCCGCCAGTATGAGCAAGTCCCGCTCCCCAGCAGCGACTCTAGGGGGCTTCATTGCCAGCCGCTATTTGATTTTCCGGTTGAGTCAGAGGGAAGGCCCCAGTCCCTGATTACTGCTGCTGGAACTGCTTGCACACCACGCAGTTCCTCACTCACCTCAGTGAGGCCCAGCAGCAAATGCTCACAGGTCTTAACATGGCCCGAGGCTCATCAGAAAAAAAAAAGTAAGGTTGCTGATAATGTCACGTGCCCCGTCCTGTGTGACACGGCCAGAAGACCGGTAACTAATACAACAGGACACGGCACGTGTACTTGTCCAGTGTGACGTGGCCCGCATGCCGGTAACTAGAGTTGAGCGAAACAGGTCGAAAAATGTCAAAAGTCGCCGACTTTTGGCAAAGTCGGGTTTCATGAAACGAAACCCGACCCTAGGATGAGGTCGGCCACGAGGTCGGCGACTTATGCGCCAAAGTCGCGTTTCAAAAGTTTGTTTTGCGCTCTTTTACAGCCAATCAGGATCCACGGACACTGTGGGCAACGTGATGACATAGGCAGGGGTCACCACCATCTTTCAGAAGGGCATGCAAGTGATTGGCTTGCTTTGGCGGGCGTCACAGGGGGTATAAAAGGGCGTGCACGCCGACCGCCATCTTACTTCTGCCGATCTCAGTATAGGGAGAGGTTGCTGCTGATTCTGTAGGGAGAGCGTTAGGCAGGGAAGAAGACAAAAAAACTGCTTCTGCTGCTAGCGATTTGGCCTGCACAACACACAAGTCACTGTGTGTGCAGTGCAAGGGGAGGCTATATTGTGGTGTATCAGTGGTGTTGGTTGTTGGGCTGCCTTTTAAGGCTTCCTGACAGGCTGGCATTGCTGTTTACCCACTGCTCCGCAAACTGCTTTTTTAAAAGCAATCCCAATTTTTTTTTTTTTGTCCTGCTGAGAAGAAAAAAAACTGCTTCTGCTGCTAGCAATTTGGCCTGCACAACACACAAGTCACTGTGTGTGCAGTGCAAGGGGAGGCTATATTGTGGTGTATCAGTGGTGTTGGTTGTTGGGCTGCGTTTTAAGGCTTCCTGACAGGCTGGCATTGCTGTTTACCCACTGCTCCGCAAACTGCTTTTTTAAAAGCAATCCAATCTCCCTTATCCTGTAGTCACTTTGGTCACAGCTGTGCCATCGAGCCTGTCACATAGCGCTCAGATATTCATTGGGCCTCACACAATCCACAAGTGTCCAGTGTCCAAAAGTGTGTGCAGAGATTCAAAATCTCCCTTATCCTCTCGTCACTTTGGTCACAGCTGTGCCATCGAGCCTGTCACATAGCGCTCAGATATTCATTGGGCCTCACACAATCCACAAGTGTCCAGTGTCCAAAAGTGTGCGCAGAGATTCAAAATCTCCCTTATCCTCTCGTCACTTTGGTCACAGCTGTGCCATCGAGCCTGTCACATAGCGCTCAGATATTCATTGGGCCTCACACAATCCACAAGTGTCCAGTGTCCAAAAGTGTGTGCAGAGATTCAAAATCTCCCTTATCCTCTCGTCACTTTGGTCACAGCTGTGCCATCGAGCCTGTCACATAGCGCTCAGATATTCAATGGGCCTCACACAATCCACAAGTGTCCAGTGTCCAAAAGTGTGTGCAGAGATTCAAAATCTCCCTTATCCTCTCGTCACTTTGGTCACAGCTGTGCCATCGAGCCTGTCACATAGCGCTCAGATATTCATTGGGCCTCACACAATCCACAAGTGTCCAGTGTCCAAAAGTGTGTGCAGAGATTCAAAATCTCCCTTATCCTCTCGTCACTTTGGTCACAGCTGTGCCATCGAGCCTGTCACATAGCGCTCAGATATTCATTGGGCCTCACACAATCCACAAGTGTCCAGTGTCCAAAAGTGTGTGCAGAGATTCAAAATCTCCCTTATCCTCTCGTCACTTTGGTCACAGCTGTGCCATCGAGCCTGTCACATAGCGCTCAGATATTCATTGGGCCTCACACAATCCACAAGTGTCCAGTGTCCACAAGTGTCTGCAGAAATTCAAAATCTCCCCTGTCCTATAGACACCTTGTACCTTGTTTTACATTACTATATAGTTTGTTGGATTTTGTCTACATTTCTACCAAAAATGAGGAAGGCTGGTGGAAGAGGCCGTGGAATTGGGCGGGGGTTGGCAGCTGGTAATGATGGTGTTGGTGGTGGATCTGATGGTAGTGGCAAGAGCAAAATAGGACCGAATGCAGGAGGTGTTGAGCCTGCGTCATCGTCTGGCTACATAAGGCCTCGAACGCTTAGTTTTCTAGGAGTTGGCAAACCGCTTTTAAAGCCAGAGCATCAGGAAAAAGTTTTGTCTTACATTGCTGACTCAGCCTCCAGCTCTATCGCCTCCTCTTCTTCAGTTGTAAAAAGTAAAAGCACTGAGTCGTCATTGGAGGCTCATGTTCATGAACCACACCTTTCCTTGTGTCCTTCACCCCAACCAAGATTGAAGGATGACGCAGGCCATACTACTGATTACTCCATGGAGCTGTTTTCACATACCATGCCTGGATTATCAAGTCAAATGGTGAATTACCCAGGCCAAGATGAATCTGACATGGAGTGCACTGATGCACAGCCGCTGATGGATGATTCTGCTGGTACATTCACTCAGAGCACTACATTGTCCTCGCAGTGTACAGAGCCAGATTCTGACCCTGATGAGACTCAGGTGCCCCTTCCCGCACACTATACCACCATACACGGTGACACAGAGGAAGGTGCACATGACATAGAAGAGGAGGTGATGGATGACCCAGTTGTTGACCCAGATTGGCATCCATTGGGGGAAGAGGGTGCTGCTTCCAATAGCTCAGATGAGGAGCATCCACAGCAGACATCGACATCGCAACAGCTGTTATCTGGCAGGCCCGTAGCACTCCAAAGACAGGTTCCAAACATAAAAAGAGTTGCTGGACAGCTTGTCCAGAGGGTCAAAAGATCACAGCGTGCTAGGCCGCAAAATGTCTGCCAAAGTAGGAAGAGTGCAGTGTGGCACTTTTTTGAACAAAATCCTCATGATCAGGCCAAGGTTATCTGTAAGAAGTGCGCAAAGACCTTTAGCCGAGGGAAAAATCTGAAAAATTTGAATACCAGTTGCATGCTTAGACATTTAACCAGCATACACTTGCAAGCGTGGACACAACACCAAACCTCAAGTGCCACATGTGCAACTGATCACAACGAAGGTAGTCAGCAACGCTACATTGTTTCCCCCACTGTAAGCCCACCGGTTAGCACAGCAGCAAATGTTGAGGTGTCGTTGCAAGGCCACAGCAGTCAGGGAATCCCACTGTTATATCAACGAAAGACTGATTCTAGGCCATCAGAAAGAACACCAACTCCATCACCATCATCAACCCTCTCTCAGTCCGCCCTGTCCACCGCTACTTCCACCATATGCAGCTCTCAAGTCCAGCTCACCCTCCCAGACACTATGAGTAGGTCAAGAAAGTACTCAGTCTCTCATCCGCGTACACTGGGTTTGAATGCCCACATTGCCAAACTAATCTCGTTTGAGATGATGCCCTTTCGGTTGGTGGAAAGCACAGCTTTCCGCGAACTCATGGCCTATGCAGTACCACGCTATGACCTACCCAGTCGCCACTTCTTCTCTCGCAAAGCCATCCCAGCCCTCCACCATCATGTGAAAGACCGCATTGTCCATGCACTCAAGCAGTCAGTGAGCGGAAAGGTGCACCTCACAACTGATGCATGGTCCAGTCGGCA
This sequence comes from Dendrobates tinctorius, assembly GCF_039654945.1. Classification (NCBI taxonomy): domain Eukaryota; kingdom Metazoa; phylum Chordata; class Amphibia; order Anura; family Dendrobatidae; genus Dendrobates; species Dendrobates tinctorius. The sequence goes on along the minus strand of NW_027361701.1, from coordinate 18,658,376 downwards.
TGGCCAGGGCCGTTACGTGTCCATCACTGCGCACTGGGTTAATGTGGTGGATGCAGGGTCCACAGGGGACAGCGGTGGTGGGACAGTGCTGCCTAGCCCACGGTATAGGAAACAGTTGGCTGTAGGCGTTCGACCCTCCTCCTCCAGAAGCGAAAGCTCGTCCACAGAGCGCAGTCGTACGAGCACTCCATCTGCAGCTGCCACTGTTGCACACGATGTGTCCCCTATCGAGCAGCTAGTGGAAAGCGTCAGCAGGCTGTGTTGCAGATGATGTGTTTGGGCGACAGACACACCGCCAAGGTGCTGGCCGAGTACTTGAAGCGACAAACTGAGTCATGGCTGGGCAGTGTACATCTTGAGGCAGGCAAGGTAGTTAGTGATAACGGCCGTAATTTTGTGGCAGCCATAGCCCTTTCAAAACTCAGCCACATACCTTGCTTGGCTCACACCTTGAACCTGGTGGTGCAGTGCTTCCTCAAAAATTATCCGGAGTTAACAGCCCTGCTCCAGAAGGTGCGAAGACTGTGCGCGCACATCCGCCGGTCGCCTGTACACTCCGTTCGTATGCAGAAGCTGCAGCGATTGCTCCACCTTCCCAACCACCGCCTCATTATCGACATTGCAACAAGGTGGAACTCCACCCTGCACATGGTGGAGCGGCTGTGCGAGCAGAGGCAGGCCATAATGCATTTGTGGGAGGATACATGGCCAGGCACTTTGAGAGCAGACATGGAGTTGACAGGTGTGCAGTGGTCGAAGCTGAAAGACCTCTGTAAAGTCCTTCAGTGTTTTGAGGAATGCACACGGCTGGTAAGTGCAGACGACGCCATCCTAAGCATGAGCATCCCACTTATGCGTCTGCTCATGCAAACTTTGACGCACCTTAAGGAGCAGGCGTCTGCAGCCAATGTTGATGAGGAGGAAGAGGAGGAGGGAATCCTTGATGACATTCAGCCATTGTCTGCTCAGGGACCTCTCCTGGACGAGGTGGAGGAAGAAGAGGAGGAGGAGGATGATGATGGGGATGATTACTTAGGGGAGGAGGATGCATCTCGTGGGGCGAGTGAAAATGTTGGCGTGGCAAGGTCTGGTACAGGGTTTGTGCGTGACTGGAGGGATGTGGATTTGCCAGAAAGTGCTCCTCCAACCAGCACTCGCAGTGCATCATTGACACCGGGAACATTGGCCCACATGTCAGATTATGCCTTGCAGATCCTAAAAAGGGACCCCCGCATTGCCAAAATGATGAACGATGACGACTACTGGTTGGCCAGCATCCTGGATCCACGCTATAAAGGCAAATTACAAAACATCATGCCACAGGAGAACCTTGACCTAATATTGGCTAATAAACAAGCAACTCTGGTAAATCGGTTGCTTGAGGCATTCCCAGCACACAGCAGCGGTGATGGTTCTCACACGAGCCGTACGGGCCGGGGGCAGCTTGGCAGAGGTGTTCGTGGTGCACACAGCAGAAGTGGCGTTGGAGACAGGGGTTTCATGACAATGTTGTGGACTGATTTTTCAAATACCGCTCACACAACTGGTAATACTGCATCGAAGGAAAGTGACAGGAGACAGCAGTTGTCAACTATGGTAACAAACTACTTTTCCTCCCATATCGATGTTCTCCCACACAGGTCATTCCCCTTTGACTATTGGGCTGCTAAACTGGACACCTGGCCTGAATTGGCCCAATATGCCTTACAGGAGCTCGCTTGCCCAGCTGCAAGTGTGCTATCGTAAAGAGTCTTCTGTGCAGCTGGATCAATCCTGACAGAAAAAAGGACCCGTCTGTCAACCCAAAATGTGGATGATCTAACCTTCATTAAAATGAACCATGCATGGGTTTCCAAGGATTTTGTCCCACCTTCCCCTGATGACACATAGGGTGACAGAAAAATGGCTTGCTTTGGTCCACCTCTTCCTGGGACTTGACCTATTTCGCCTTTTGCATCAGCTGAATGTCCAACATCAACATATGCCACTTTCTAAAACTCCCTAACTGTGCTGCCTCCCCCCCCATGGCGAGTGCCGTTGCCCTGGACAGGTGGGTATGCCGACTCTTGGGCGCGGGCACTGGCACAGGGTCCCTCATAGTGCAATCAAGTGTCTCTGACGGTGGTGGTGCACATCCGCCGTCAGACACACCGCTGTACTATGAGGGGCCCAGTGCCAGTACCGACGCCCACGAGTGGGCCCCCCTTGCTTGGGCAGGGCCCCAGCATTTGCAATCTTTACCTCTCCCTGCTCCTCCGCTGTGTAATCTGGGCCGTCAAATCCATACTGTGCCTGACACCGTCTGAGCCTGCCTCCTGAGACATATAGTTTGAATGTGTACGCTATCCATACATGTTATCTGGGGATACGGTACCCTTTCTAACCTTTGTGCAATCACGTGCAATCCATACTGGGCCTAACACCGTCTGAGCCTGCCTCCTGAGACATATATTTTGAATGTGTACGCTATCCATACATGTTATCTGGGGATACGGTACCCTTTCTAACCTTTGTGCAATCACGTGCAATCCATACTGGGCCTAACACCGTCTGAGCCTGCCTCCTGAGACATATATTTTGAATGTGTACGCTATCCATACATGTTATCCGGGGATACGGTACCCTTTCTAACCTTTGTGCAATCACGTGCAATCCATACTGGGCCTGACACCGTCTGAGCCTGCCTCCTGATGTATAGACATATATTTTGAATGTGTACGCTATCCATACATGTTATCTGGGGATACGGTACCCTTTCTAACCTTTGTGCAATCACGTGCAATCCATACTGGGCCTAACACCGTCTGAGCCTGCCTCCTGATGTATAGACATATATTTTGAATGTGTACGCTATCCATACATGTTATCCGGGAATACGGTACCCTTTCTCACCTTTGTGCAATCACGTGCAAGCCATACTGGGCCTAACACCGTCTGAGCCTGCCTCTTGATGTATTGACATATATTTTGAATGTGTACGCTATCCATACATGTTATCTGGGGATACGGTACCCTTTCTCACCTTTGTGCAATCACGTGTAATCCATACTGGGCGTGAGAACGGCTGGTGAGCTGTTAAGCAAGCTACAGCACCTGTGGTTTGCACACGTAAGTTTTTAATTTTTTCAGGAATGACGGTTAGGCCTAATTCCGGAACTGCGGTTGACCTGCACTTACTGGGAAATCATCGTTCGTGGGTAATAATTGTAATCAGTGATCCCCATCACTAACGTTGTTCAGCGGGTTATCTGCACCTGTAAGCGACAAACGCTGGCCTTTTCAGTGTAGCGCACATGCAGCCACGGACATGTAAGGGCATGACACACCAGTTATTGGCCAATCTCATGTGCCAGAGCCTCACGTGTCCCTCTAGTAAGCCGGACTCGGACCGCGGGGCATGACGGAGTCTCGTTCGTTAACGGAATTAAGCTTGCAATGTGTGCATCTGTTCTGTAGCTGGCATGGTTGAGGTTTCCCAGGTGGAGTCGAATTTAACCGTAGGCTCCACTCCTGGTGGTGCCCTTCTGGACATTCCTTTAAGGTTCAGCTTTGCAACCATACTGCCCACGTAAAACAAACACTTTCCCTTCATGAACGCTGTTTGGAGGGTCATGACTCGTGGGAATAACGCCGCCCAATCAGTTAACCTGCTAGAGAGATCCTTCGTTGCTCCCAAGCATGACATCACACTCCCTAGGAGGAAGGTAATGCCACTGTGGCGACCGTACTCCTGGGGGCGACACAAGTGCACTGATGCCCAGCCACTGCTCGATGAATCTGCTGGTACATTGACCCAGACCACTACATTCCCCTCGCACGCTACACGGCCTGAATCTGACCCTGATGAAACTCAGTGTTAGGGTCGGCGGAACGCACCAGATATAAATAATGGAAGGCGCGTTCGCCGCCCGGGGTCCACCGTGCGGTAGATGACAAGACCGCTGCTGGACAATGGCAGATACGCTAGAAGTGCGATACAGCGCTCGGGTTAACGTCACCCGAGAGCCTGAGAGCGGACTCTGTTTAGTCACAGAGACGCCAAAGTATGAACTAGACGTAAAGGCTGAACCTGTTAGCTGCACAGGTCAGCCGGCGTGTGGCGTCGCAGCCGCGAACACCAAAAGCTGCTACTACTGCAGCGCGGCCGTAACTGAAGCCGCTAAGCGACGATGCCGGAGGAGCCGGGCACCGACGGACGCTAGTGTAGGTGAGGAAGGCTCAGTGGCGTGTAGCCTGCCACAATCTGGAGCTGACTAACCCAACATACTGTCACCATTCGTAATATCCGAGGGAAGGGGTTTCATAATAAGTCAGACACCAGTCCATGCATCCATCACCATACACACACACACAGCATAATATGCTACACTAGCGCATGGCCGAGCCGCCATGCAGGCTTTTTATAGCCATGCGCTTCCGGGACCTTCCAGTACTATAGGAAGGACCAATCAGATCCGACATAGGACCTTCACATGTGACCCCTGCTCTCCACTGAGAGGACAAGTTGCGGGCATGCCCAGTCGCACGGCGCGAGGACTTAGCCTCTAGAGCAGTTCCCTGCAAAGCAGGTTGCGTTATCATTGCTGCACCAGAGGTGGCAGCAACATCCAGGCTCACAGAACGAGTCTGCGGGGAATCCCTGGTTCGCCGAGATTGCTGAGCAGGAGTCCGAGCGGTCGGAGGAGAATGGGAGACTGCAGGATGTCTGGCTCTGGATTCCCGCTGTGCAGTGCCAGGAATCCGACGCCTAACACTCAGGTTACCCTTCCCATATACAGTTCCATCTTACACGGTGACAAAGAGGAAGCTGCAGATGAAAGTGCAGGTTCGGCCCACCCGCCATCAGACACACCACCGTACCATCATGGCCCCTGTGCCAGTGCCGTCGCCAACGAGTGGGCCCCCCCTGCTTGCCCAGGATCACAGCACTTGCAAAGTTGAAATACTGTGCAGTGAAATGGAAGATGGGGACGACAAGGAATCCAGAGAAGTACAGGGATTCCCTAGCAAGGAGACTTATTTGATTGTTTTCAATGTTGGGACAGCAATTTTTGGGGAGCACTATACTCTGGAGAATGATAGATGGGGCCCACCATACACTGGAACATTCCAAAGGTGGACATCAGACACTGGAGCAGCATTTACAGGGCCCATTATACACTAGAGCATTAGAAATGGGGCCCATTATGTTTGGAGCATTATTTGGGCCCATAAGACAGTGGAGCTTCATCCATGGGGACCAACATATACTGTAGCATTATGTGGAGCTCATCATATACTGTTTCAAACATTATATGGGACCAATGATTCTGTATGGAGAAATAGATGGGCCTCGTCATGAGATGTAAAAAGTGAGGTATTTTTCATTGTACTATACCGCTATTTCTCTGCCGTATCGGAGCATGATGAGTTGTGGTATGTGTTAAAGGGGCGCTCTTTCGCCCAGGGCACATGAAAACCTGCAGCCAGCCCCCCCCCCACAACTTTAGCCAAATAACCCCCATTTTTCAGTGCGTAACTTGTATTATGAAGTTAATTAAGGTTGACAAGCTTAAGTAAGAAGAATTGATGCTTTTGGCATTCAAATGGGCACTGTAGGTGTGTTTCCTGTCCTCCTCTCACTGCCGACTTTTATTCCCCATTGACTTACATTGGGTTTCGTGTTTCGGGACGACCCCGACTTTTCCCTATAATCGGACGATCTTGCTCGACCCGACTTTTAGAAAAGTCGGGTTTCACGAAACGAAACGCGACCCTAAAAAACCAAAAGTCGCTCAACTCTACCGGTAACTAATACAACAAGAAACAGGGGATAGGGAAACATTTACAATGGTGGGCCCTTTGATAGGGAATGGGGGATGTGGAGACCTCCTGCACTCCCCTGAGTTAGTGTTCCTAACACACCTAACGTTCCCTATGCCTGTTCCGCACCGGGCGCCGATCATGAACCTGTCGCCCTAGCACACCCTACACCTATCCCTTGTTAGGGAGCTGGGTGGTGCAGGCACTGGCCCCACTGCTGTACTAACACCAACATGAGGAAAAGTGACAAACAGGGAAACACTTAGCTTTGCTCTGATGCACTCGCTCCAGGCAACAGAGTCCAACACCTGAGTGCATCTTCCTCCCACTGTGTCCAACACCTGGGTGCACTGTCCAGCAACGGAGTCCAGCACCTGAGTGCAGCTGTCCAGCAACGGAGTCCAGCACTTGAGTGCAGCTTCCAGCAAAAGAGTCCAGCAACTGAGTGCAGCTCTACACCATAGCTGCCACTCCACCAAGCTTTGCAGGAATTCTTCACTGACACCATAGCTGCCACTCCACCATGCTTTCCACGAACTCCTTGCTGACACCATAGCTGCCACTCCAGGACTCTGACTGAGATGTCCTGGACTCTTCTCAGCACCATAGTGCAGCCTTGGAGCAAATAGAGTCCACCACCTGCGTGCAGCTGTACAGAAACAGAGTCCAGCATCTGAGTCCAGCTTTCCAGCAAAAGAGTCCAGCATCTTGAGTCCAGCTTTCCAGCAACCGAGTCCAGCATCATGAGTGCAGTGTTGTGAGTTCATTCACTGGTTCACCAGTTGTGAGTTCTCCTTCCAGACAACCTCTGGTGGTAACAGGAGGTAGTGAGGCTGATTTGATCGGTGGAGATCTGCCACCTGAGAATGAGGATGACGATTGGACCTCAGGGTTCTCAGATTGGATTTAAGACAGCCGACGCCCTATTCAGTTACTGATGATTCCTTCTGGCTTGTCAGCTCTTGGTTTTCAGCTCTGTTCCAGTCATCTAAAGCTAAGTTTTTCTGCTAATGTTCACACTTGATTTTGTTGGTCTATTCAGTTTTTGGTGTGGTCAGCCAGCCCCGGCTGGGGGCTGTGCTGAATTTCCACTCTTATTTATCAGTATTTTGCCAATTTGCTTTTTGTCCCTTACTAGTTTGGTCTCTTTTTGCTCTGCTCTGTCTCAGAATATTTCAGAGTGCTGATATAGTGGGAGAAGTCTAGTGACTTCAGGGTTAATTTTGCTATCAGAAGTGTTGGACATTATTTTTGTAGGGTTTTTGCAGGTTGCAGACAGTGTCTTTCCTTTCCTTTCTAGTTAGTTTGGGCCCCATCGTTTGCTCAGCCTATTTTCCTGCCTGTGTTTGTGCCTTCATCTTGTTTCACCGTCAATACTTGTGTGGGGGCTATCTATTCCTTTGGGGTCTGCTCTGGGGCAGTTAGTTTTCCCCTTTTCATGCTTCAGGCTTATTTAGTCCTCCGGCTGTGACGAAGCGTCTAGGAACATCGTAGGTACGCTCCACGGCTGCTGCTAGTTGTGTGGTAGGATCAGGGATCTGCAATCTGCATAGTTACCAACCTCTCTGGTTTTCTGTGACTTAGCTTGTTTTGCTTTTTTCTCCTCGGTGACCCATTCATAACAGAATCACCAGCCATACCGCAGATTCTAGGGTACTCAAAAGCAGGAAAAAGTTGTTAAAAAAAAGTGTCAGAATTTTTTTTTTTTACATTTTTTCCTCTTTTTTCTCTGGGGCCGTAGGAGGATTTTTTTCTTTTTCCTAATGGAGATTAAGCAATTGTCTGATCGTGTTAAGCAGCTGGCTGCTGAAGTGCAGGGAATTTCCACCTACCTCATTCATTCCCATGCTGCTGAACCTAAGATCCCTACTCCTGATGTGTTTTCTGGGGATCGGTCTAAATTTCTGAATTTTAAGAATAATTGTAAATTATTTCTGGCCTTGAAGCCTAACTCATTGGGGAGCTCTGTGCAGCAGGTTAAAATTGTCATCTCCTTGCTGCGCGGCGATCCCCAGGATTCGGCTTTTTCTCTGACACCTGAAAATCCTATTCTGACTAATGTGGATGCATTTTTTCAAGCCTTGGGGTTGTTGTATGATGAACCTAATGCTGTTGATCAAGTTGAGAGAACCCTGTTGGCATTAAACCAGGGTCAGGATTCTGCAGAGTTATATTGTCAAAAATTCTGTATTTGGGCGGTGCATTTCATTTTGGAATGATAGTGCATTGGCAGCTCTCTTTCGGAAGGGTTTATCAGAGACCGTAAAAGATGTTATGGTGGGATTTCCTGTTTCCTCTGGTCTGGATGATTCTATGTCACTAGCCATTCAAGTTGATCGGTGTTTATGTGAACGTAAAACTACACGGGAGGCGCTGCCACCTTTTGAACAAACGTCTGAACCTATGCAATATGATGGGGTTTTGTCTAGGGTGCAACGTCAGGAGTTTAGAAGGCGTAATAAGCTGTGTTTTTTCTGTGGAGACGTCTCTCATACTAATTCTGTCTGCCCAAAACGAGAGAAATGTTTTGCACACACATTTGCTGTGGGCAGTATACAACCTAAGTTTCTTTTGGCAATTTCTCTGATCTGCTCCTTATCCACGTTTTCCACGAAGGCTTTTGAGGATTCAGGAGCAGCGTTGAATCTGATGGATTTGGACTTTACTAAACGTTGTGGCTTTTCCATGACGCCTCTGCAGACGCCTATTCCTTTGAGGGGTATTGATGCTACTCCTTTGGCGGAGAATAAACCTCAGTTTTGGACCCAGGTGACAATGCGAGTTGCGCCAGACCACCAAGAAAATTGTAAATTTTTGGTGCTGCATAATTTGCATGATACTATTGTTCTGGGTTTTCCTTGGTTGCAAACTCATAATCCAGTTTTTGATTGGAAACCTGGGTCTGTGGTGAGTTGGGGTTGTCAGTGTGTTCTTAGGAACGCTCCTGTTTTCTCCACCTCTCCCCAGTCTCATGATATTCCTGATTATCTAGCCGATATTTCTGATGTAGTTAGTGAGAGCAAGTCTGCGTCTTTGCCTCCTCATAGGAGTTATGACTGTGCAATTGAGTTGATGCCTGGGTGTAAATTTCCCAATGGTCAGCTTTTCAACTTATCAGTACCCGAACATGATGCTATGCGATCCTATATTAAGGAGTCATTGGAGAAGGGTCATATTAGACCATCCTCATCACCTTTAGGTGCTGGGGTTTTTTTTGTGGCCAAGAAAGATGGTTCATTTAGACCGTGTATTGATTATCGTTCCCTTAACAAGATGATGGTTAAATATCAGAACCCATTACCTCTGATGTCTGATTTATTCTCCAGAGTTAAGAGTGTCTGCTGGTTTACTAAGCTTGACCTCAGGGGGGCGTATAATCTTATTCGCATCAAGCACGGGGATGAATGGAAGGCGGCGTTTAAACTCCGAAGGGACATTTTGAGTACCTGGTGATGCCTTTTGGGCTCACTAATGCCCCTTCTGTCTTCCAGTCCTTTATGAATGATATTTTCCGTGACTTTGTGGATACGTTTTTGATCATCTATCTGGATGATATTTTGATCTTTTCTAGTGATTGGGATTCTCATGTGGAACACTTCCGGACTGTGTTCCGGATTTTTAGGGAGAATTCCCTGTTTGTTAAGGGATCGAAATGCCTCTTTGGTGTACAGAGAATTTCATTTTTGGGATTTATCTTATCTCCATCGACTATTGAAATGGACCCGGCCAAGGTACAGGCCATTTATGATTGGATTCAGGCTTCTTCTTTGAAGGCCCTCCAGAAGTTTTTGGGTTTTGCTAATTTCTATCGTAAATTTATAGGTAATTTTTCTGGTATTGTCAAACCACTGACTGATCTGACCAAGAAGGGCGCTGATATGCTGAATTGGTCTCCTGAGGCTATCTCAGCATTTCAGGAGCTTAAGCAGAGATTTACTTCAGCTCCAGTTTTACGGCAACCTGATGTCTCACTTCCATTTCAGGTGGAGGTAGATGCTTCTGAGATTGGTGCAGGAGCTGTTTTGTCCCAAAAAGACCCTGTGACTTCTAAGATGAATCCTTGTGCCTTCTTTTCTCGAAAGTTCTCCCCATCTGAACGCAATTATGACGTGGGGAATCGGGAATTGTTGGCCATGAAGTGGGCATTTGAGGAGTCGAGACATTGGTTGGAGGGAGCTAGGCATCAAGTTGTGGTCCTCACCGATCACAAGAATTTGATTTATCTGGAGTCGGCCAAACGCTTGAATCCTAGACAGGCTAGATGGGCCTTGTTTTTCACGCGGTTTAATTTTGTGGTCTCTTTTCTTCCGGGCACTAAGAATGTTAAGGCAGACGCCCTTTCTAGGAGTTTCTTTGCCGATTCTCTTAGTGTGACCGAGCCTACTACCATCCTAGGTGAGGGGGTAGTTCTTTCTGCCATTTCGCCCGATTTGAGACGCGCCCTGGAGGAATTTCAAGAGGATAAACCTGAGCGTTGCCCTATGGGAAAATTGTATGTTCCTGACCAGTGGAGAAAGAGAGTGATGTCTGAAATTCATTGCTCCGCATTGGCTGGTCATCCAGGTATTTTTGGTACCAGAGATTTGGTGTGTCGGTCCTTTTGGTGACCTGCCTTATCTTGTGACGTCAGGAATTTTGTACAGTCCTGTGGGACTTGTTCTCGGTCTAAACCCTGTTTTCGTTCTAGTGGGTTGCTGATGCCCTTGCCGGTGCCCAAGAGGCCATGGACCCATATCTCAGTGGATTTTATTTCTGATCTTCCTGTCTCTCAGAGAATGACTGTTATCTGGGTGATTTGTGATAGATTTTCGAAGATGGTCCATCTTGTACCACTCCCAAAGTTGCCATCTTCCGCTGAGTTGGTGTCCTTGTTTTTACAACAGGTGGTTCGGTTACATGGGATTCCTGAGAACATTGTGTCCGACAGAGGAGTCCAGTTTGTTTCCAGATACTGGAAAGCCTTTTGTTCCAATCTGGGAATTCAGTTATCCTTCTCCTCCGCGTTTCATCCCCAGACCAATGGACAGACTGAGAGAACAAACCAGACCTTGGAGTCTTATTTGAGATGTTTTATATCTGCTGATCAGGATGATTGGGTCTCATTTTTGTCCTTGGCCGAATTCGCACTGAACAATAGAGCTAGTTCTGCCACTTTGATGTCACCCTTTTTCTGTAATTTTGGGTTTCATCCTCGATTCTCTTCAGGGCAAGTGGAATCTTCGTCCTGCCCAGGTGTGGACACTGTGGTTAAGAGAATGCAGCAGATATGGGACCAAGCGGTGGATAAGTTGTCACTCTCTCAGGAAAAGGCCCAGCGATTTTCCAACTGGCATAGGCCCATTGGTCCCCGGTTTAAAGTGGGTGATATGGTTTGGTTGTCATCTAAGAATATTCCTATGAAGGTTGATTCTCCTAAATTTAAGCCAAGATTTATTGGTCCTTATAAGATTTTTGAAATTCTTAATCCTGTTTTGTTTTGATTGGCTCTTCCAGTTACGTTCAAGATCCATAACGTATTTCACAAATCTCTGTTGAAAAGGTTTGTTGAGCCAGTGGTTCCTATGGCAGCACCTCCTGACCCTGTGTTGGTTGAAGGCAATGTGGAATATGAGGTAGAGAAAATATTGGATTCTCGTTTGGTTACACGGAGACTCCAGTATTTGGTCAAATGGAAGGGTTATGGTCAGGAGGATAATTCTTGGGTCTCTGCCTCCGATATTCATGCCAATAGATTGGTTTGTGCTTTTCACCGGGCCCATCCTGATCGGCCTGGTGGCGTGGATGAGGGTTCGGTGACCCCTCCTCAAGGGAGGGGTACTGTTGTGAGTTCATTCTCTGGTTCACCAGTTGTGAGTTCTCCTTCCAGACTCTCTCTGGTGGTAACAGGAGGTATTGAGGCTGATTTGATCGGTGGAGATCTGCCACCTGAGAATGAGGATGACGATTGGACCTCAGGAGTCTCAGATTGGATTTAAAACAGCCAACGCCCTATTCAGTTGCTGGTGATTCCTTCTGGCTTGTCAGCTCTTGGTTTTCAGCTCTGTTCTAGTCATCTAAAGCTAAGTTTTTCTGCTAATGTTCACACTTGATTTTGTTGGTCTATTCAGTTTTTTGTGTGGTCAGCCAGCCCCGGCTGGGGGCTGTGCTGAATTTCCACTCTTATTTATCAGTATTTTGCCAATTTGCTTTTTGTCCCTTACTAGTTTGGTCTCTTTTTGCTCTGTCTCAGAATATTTCAGAGTGCTGATATAGTGGGAGAAGTCTAGTGACTTCAGGGTTAATTTTGCTATCAGAAGTGTTGGACATTATTTTGCAGTGTTTTTTTGCAGGTTGCAGTGTCTTTCCTTTCCTTTCTAGTTAGTTTGGGCCCCATCGTTTGCTCAGCCTATTTTCCTGCCTGTGTTTGTGCCTTCATCTTGTTTCACCATCAATACTTGTGTGGGGCTATCTATTCCTTTGGGGTCTGCTCTGGGGCAGTTAGTTTTCCCCTTTTCATGCTTCAGGCTTATTTAGTCCTCCGGCTGTGACGAAGCATCTAGTAACATCGTAGGTACGCTCCACGGCTGCTGCTAGTTGTGTGGCAGGATCAGGGATCTGCAATCTGCATAGTTACCAACCTCTCTGGTTTTCTGTGACTTAGCTTGTTTTGCTTTTTTCTCCTCGGTGACCCATTCATAACAGTGCTGCTCTACACCATAGCTGCCACTCCACCAAGCCATGCATGAACTCCTTGCTGACACCATAGCTGCAACTCCACCATGCCAGCCCTCCTCGTAGACACCATAGCTGCCACTCCAGGACTCTCACTGAGCTGCCCGGGACTCTCCTTCAGCTCCATCCTTCACCCAGCATGGTTGGAAAAGACCAACAATATCACAAACACTGATTGCAACACCTGTGACTCTTTTATAGCAGAGCCAGCAATCACACCTGCATTATAATCATGTGCGCTTAACAAAAGAAACTAGAGTGCAATGACGCTCACCACCACCGGGGCAAACTTAGAACAAACGACACACAGTGCAATAATCCTAATGGCCACCAGGGGCAAAAACACCTTAAGCATAGCTTAGGAAAAAAAAGGTTACTTTGTGCATTATATCAGTCATGATCCAGCATGGATCATGACAGGGGCCTGTCCGTTCCCCTATTCCTACCCCTGGGAAACATGGGACGCAGCCTTGACAGTTCTGGAACTGGCGCAGCACAGCACAGTTACCCGCAGCCCTGTCTTCTGGAGTTTTGGCCTCATATCTGGCCAATCAGTTCTTTAACGCAAGTGTTATGGACATTTGGTTAGCATAAATCTATCCCTGTGTGTGCTGCAGCCGTTCTCAATTAAACTGAGTATTTTGGGCATTCAAAGAATGACGCTGTACTCCCATGGTTACAGGATAGCATTCCGTCAATACTCTGAAGGTTTATTGCACATACATGGTTTTATAATTATGTATAGAAAGGGGTGGTTAGTTAATTACCATATTGTCAAGCTTCAATGTTATTGGCTGTTTGAATATATGGAATATATCGTGATCAATGCATGGCAAGAGGCTGATTAAGTAACTAAAGTGTAGCTCTTTAAACCAGGACAAAGTTGAGACATCTACTCATCACTTTAGCACATCTGGTATTCTTCCATTGTCTGGTTTGTAGCAGCCATTTTAAAGCAATGGATAATAGTGTATATATTAGCTGTGATTATATATGAGTATATATGCAAGTGAGATCTATATGAAATGTATATATTTCCATCACAATCCCCCTTAGATATCACTTGCCCTAATCCTAACCTCCTGTCCCAAAGCGCTGGAACTCTTTTATGCTGCCAGTGGGCTGACACATGCCTAGTACATACACCCCCCTCCGTACAGACTTTCGCAGGAGATCTGTCCGTAATGGGGGTTCGTTGCAATCAAAGTCTCTTAGTCAACAGCATGTGTAGTAAGTTGTGTGTATTCTTCATCAGATAGGTCATTTATTCATAGAATCATAGAATCGTAGAGTTGGAAGGGACCTCCTGGGCCATCTGGTCCAACCCCCTGCTCAAAGCAGGATTCGCTAAATCATCCCAGTCAGATGTCTGTCCAGCCTCTGTTTGAAGACTTCCATTGGAGGAGAACTCACCACTTCTCGTGGCAGCTTGTTCCACTCATTGATCACTCTAACTGTCAAAAAGTTTTTTCTAATATCTAATCTGTGTCTCCTCCCATTCAGTTTCATCCCATTGCTTCTAGTCTTTCCTTGTGCAAATGAGAATAAAGTTGATCCTTCTACAATGTGACAGCCCTTTAGATATTTGTAGACAGCTATTAAGTCTCCTCTCAGTCTTCTATTTTGCAAACTAAACAATCCCATATCCTGCAACCTTTCCTCATAAGACAGGGTTTGCAGACCGGTCACCATTCTGGTTGCTCTTTTCTGAACTTGCTCCAGCTTGTTGATGTCTTTTTTAAAATGCGGTGCCCAAAACTGGACACAATATTCCAGATGAGGTCTGACCAAAGAGGAGTAGAGGGAAATAATGACTTCACATGATCTAGACTGTATGCTTCTGTTAATACATCCTAGAATTGCATTTGCCTTTTTTGCTGCTGCATCACACTGTTGACTCATATTCAGTTTGTGATCTATTAGTATACCCAAGTCTTTTTCACATGTGCTGTTGCTTAGGCCTATTCCTCCCATTCTGTATATGCTTTTTTCATTTTTATTGCCCAGATGTAGTACTTTGCATTTTTCCCTGTTAAAAACCATTCTGTTAGTTGCTGCCCACTTCTCCAGTTTATTTATATCTTTTTGAATCCTCTCTCTCTCTTCTCTAGTATTAGCTATCCCTCCTGCTCCCTGCTGTGTCTGGGGCTGCCTGCAGCACTATGTGTAGGGAGATTTTCACTTTCTTCTCCCGATATCATAACTGGCAATAGTTGTACTGTGCCTGGGACAGAGAAGGTGCCTTGTGCCACAGGCACTGGATATAGGAGAAGGAAGGTGTGAAAAAGAATGAGAAGGGAGTGAAAGGGGAGGAGGAGGAGAGAGGTGTGAAGGAGAAGGAGAGAGGTCTGGCAGAGGAAGAGGAGAGAGGTGTGAAGAAGGAGAGAGGTGTGGCAGAGAAGTAGGAGGAGAAAGAAGTGAGGAAAGATGAGATAGGTGTGGCAGAGGAGGATAAATAAGTGAGGAAGGAGGAGAAAGGTGTGGCAAAAGGAGGACGAAGGAGGAGAGAAGGAGAGAGATGTGTGGCAGAAGGAGAAAGGTGGAGAGAAGGAGAGAGATGTGAGGAAGGAGGAGGAGAAAGGAGAAAAGGAGAGAGGAGGGGGAGGAGAAAGTTACAGCTTACAGGAGCTGAACATGCATTGCAAACATTATTGGGGGCTGCAATATGGCTGCCAACATAGATGCATAACTCATAATTGCATTAACCTGACCGAAATCTGCTCGTTATAAGGAATGGTTTTGCAGAGAGCTGGATGCATGTGAGCTGCTCAGAAGACCGGCTGAAAATGGTTACATGTTGTTGACCAGGGAAGGAAGAAGGGAGGGAAAACAGAAGATTCCAAACGCATGAATAAGAAAGAGAAGGGCAACTTATGACACCTACTGACGACAGCTGGAACAGCACTTAAAAATATCTTGCTGCACAGAATGGGCAGAACAGTCCCTGCTTGGCATCAACGGATGCCACTATTTGGCTCTTTTGGGGATAATAACAGTACAAGTTCAGTAACTTGTTGTGAACACTTTTGACCTGGCTTCTGAGTTTGGGCTCCCTCTGTTGGTTGCTGCTGGTAATGGAGTTGGTTTATCTGACAGAAGTCACCTGAGCAGGATGATTGAAGGTCAGGTGTTACAGACTGGGGAGATTTAAGTGAACAACCTTCCCTCAGCTCTTGCCGGTGATTTGGTTTGCTTCCTGAGCAAATTTTGAAGTCTGCTTGTCTCCTGCTCCATCCTGCATCTTTCAGATAAGTTATTTGTCTTCTTGAATCTTTTTTTGCATTGGATCCATTTTGCTTGTCTCTGATTTTTGCTTAGCTGGTGTGAGTTCAGCCTGGTTGCCTGTTGGGACCTGTGCTGGACCCTGTCCCATATACCACAGCGTATGTTAGTCTTTTTAGTAACCAGTTCACACCAGAGTTCTGATTTAGCGGGGGAGAGGTCGCGTGGCCTCAGTATTTTTGCATATCAGACGTGTTGGATTTTTCTTAGGGTTTTTGCGTGATTGCAGACAGTATCCTTTCCTGTCCTATCTAGACAGTTTGGGCCCCATCATTTGCTTACTCTATTCTCTGCCTGTGTTTTGTGCTTCATCTTGTCTCACCAGCAATATATGTTTGGCGGCTATCTATTCCTTTGGGGTTCTACTCCAGGGCAGTTTAGCTTCCCCATTTCTCTCTTTAGGCTTATTTAATTCTGTGGCTGTGCGAGGTGTCTAGGGCATCGTAGGTACGTCCCACAGCTAATTCTAGTTGTGTTGTCAGTTTAGGGGTCTGCAATCCGCTAGCTACCAACCTCTCTGGTTATCTGGTTGCCTAGTCTATTCCCCGTTGTCTTCCTCGGTTACTTAATCATAACAGAATCACCGGCCAAACTGTAGATCCTAGGGTACTCTAACGAAGGAAAGAATTGTAAAAAAAAAAAAAAAAAAAAGTGTCAGCATTTTTTATATATTTTTTCCTCTTTTTCTCTGGGGGCCGTAAGAGGATTTTTTTCTGTAATGGATACTAAGCAATTGTCTGATCATGTTGAGAGCAGCTCGCTGCTGAAGTTCGGAGAATTTCTGCCTATCTCGCTCAGTTTTCTGCTGTAGAACCTAAAATCCCTATTCCTGATTTATTTTCTGGGGATCGGTCTAAATTTTTGATCTTTAAGAATAATTGTAAACTGTTTTTTGCCTTGAACCTTAATTCCTCGGGGAACTCCGCGCAGCAGGTTAAAATTGTCATCTCCCTGTTGCGCGGCGACCCTCAGGATTGGGCTTTTTCCCTGACACCTGGGGATCCTATTCTGACAAATATGGATGCGTTTTTTCAGGCTCTGGGGTTATTGTATGATGAACCTAATGTTATTGACCAAGCTGAGAAAAACTTATTGGCATTGAACCAAGGTCAGGAATTGGCAGTTATATTGTCAGAAATTCTGAAAGTGGGCTGTCCTTACTAAATGGAATGATGATGCCCTAGTGGCTCTTTTTCGAATGGGTCTGGCAAAGACCATTAAAGATGTTATTGTGGGATTTCCTGTCCCCTCTGGTCTCAACGACTCTATGTCACTGGCCATTTAAATTGACAGACGTTTACGTGAACGTAAAACTATGCGAGAGGCGGTGTTGCCTTTCGAACAAACTTCTGAGCCTATGCAGTGTGATAGGGTTGTTTCTAGGGCTCAACATCAAGAATTTAGAAAGCGTAATAAGTTGTGCTTTTTTTGTGGGGACACCTCTCATACTATTTCCGTCTGCCCTAAGCGGGAAAAATGTTTTGCTCACTCATTTGTTTTGGGCAATGTACAGCCTAAATTCCTTTTGTCGGTTTTCTTGATCTGCTCCTTATCTTCATTTTCTGCTAAGGCTTTTATTGATTCAGGAGCAGCCCTGAACCTGATGGATTTTGACTTTGCCAAACGTTGTGGTTTTCCTATGGTACCCCTGCAGACTCCTATTCCTTTGAGTCGTATTGATGCTACCCCTTTGGCAGAGAATAAACCCCAGTTTTGGACCCAGGTGATAATGCGGGTAGCCACGGACCACCAAGAGAATTGTAAATTTTTGGTGTTGCATAATTTACATGACATTATTGTGCTAGCTTTTCCTTGGTTGCAGACCCATAATCCTGTTCTGGATTGGAAATCTGTGTCTGTGGTTAGTTGGGGTTGTCAATGTGTTCGTAGTGACACTCCTGTTTTCTCTACCTCTCCCCAGTCTCATGATGATGTCCCTGACTATTTGGCTGATTTCTCTGATGTGTTTAGCGAGAGTAAGTCTGCGTCTTTGCCTCCTCATAGGAGTTATGACTGTGCAATTGAGTTGAGCCCTGGGTGTAAATTTCCCAAGGGTCGACTTTTCAATTTATCTGTACCCGAGCACGAGGCTATGCGATCTTATATTAAGGAGTCGTTGGAGAAGGGTCATATTAGACCATCCTCTTCTCCCTTGGGTGCTGTTTTTTTTTTCATGGCCAAGAAAGATGGTTCATTAAGGCCTTGTATTGACTATCGTTCCCTCAACAAAATTACTGTTAAATATCAGTATCCGTTACCCCTGATTTCTGATCTATTCTCCAGAGTTAAAGGTGCTTGCTGGTTTACCAAGCTTGACCTCAGGGGGGCGTATAATCTTATTCGCATTAAGCACGGTGATGAATGGAAGACGGCGTTTAATACTACTGAGGGGCATTTTAAGTACCTAGTGATGCCTTTTGGGCTCACTAATGCCCCTTCCGCCTTCCAATCTTTCATGAACGATATTTTCCGGGATTTTGTGGACAAGTTTTTGATCGTTTATTTGAATGATATTTTGATTTTTTCCAATGATTGGGATTCTAATGTGGAAAATGTTCGGACTGTATTCCGGATTTTGAGAGAAAATGCTCTGTATGTTAAGGGATCGAAAAGTCTCTTTGGCGTACAAAAAATTTCATTTTTGGGATTCATTTTGTCCCCATCCGCTATTGAAATGGACCCGGTCAAGGTCCAGGCCATTTATGATTGGGTTCAGCCCACTTCTTTTAAGGCTCTCCAGAAATTTTTGGGTTTTGCTAATTTTTACCGTAAATTCATAAGCAATTTTTCTGGTATTGTTAAACCACTGATGGATTTGACCAAAAAGGGTGCTAATGTCGTGAATTAGTCTCCACAGGCAGTCTTGGCTTTTCAGGAGCTTAAGCAGAGATTCACTTCTGCTCCTGTTCTACGGAAACCTAATGTTTCTCTCCCATTTCAGGTGGAGATAGATGCTTCTGAGATTGGTGCAGGAGCCATTTTGTCTCAAAGAGATCTGGTAACCTCTAAGATAGAATCGTTGTGCCTTCTTTTCTCGAAAATTTTCCCCATCTGAACGTAATTATGATGTGGGGAATCGGGAGTTGTTGGCTATGAAGTGGGCATTTGAAGATTGGAGACATTGGTTGGAGGGGGCCAGACATCAAGTTGTGGTCATCACCGACCATAAGAACTTGATCTATCTCGAATCAGCCAAGCGATTGAATACTAGACAGGCTAGGTGGGTCTTGTTTTTTTTAATTTTGTCGTCTCCTTTCTTCCGGGTACTAAGAATATTAAGGCGGATGCCCTCTCTAGGAGTTTCTTTGCGGATTCTCTTGATGTGACTGAGCCTACTACCATTTTAAATGAGGGTGTGGTTCTTTCCGCTATTTCACCTGATTTGAGACTGCCCTGGAGGAATTTCAGGAGGACAAACCTGAATGATGCCCTATGGGGAAATTGTATGTCCCAGACCAGTGGAGTGGAGAAGAGTAATGTCTGAAATTCATTGCTCCCCGTTAGCTGGTCATCCTGGTATTTTTGGTACCAGAGATTTGGTGAGTCCGTCTTTTTGGTGGCCTGCTTTATCTCGTGATGTCAGGAATTTTGTGTGGGACTTGTTCTCGGTCCAAACCCTATTCTCGTTCTAGTGGATTGTTATTGCCACTGCCGATGCCAAGGAGGCCATGGACCCATATCTCAATGGATTTTATTTCCGACCTCCCTGTCTCTCAGAGAATGACTGTTATCTGGGTAATCTGTGATAGATTTTCCAAGATGGTCCATCTTGTACCACTGCCAAAGTTGCTATCCTCTTCTGAGTTGGTGCCCTTGTTTTAACAGCAGGTGGTTCATTTGCACGGTTTTCCAGAGAACATTGTGTCTGACAGAGGAGTCCAGTTTGTTTCCAAATTTTAGAGAGCTTTTTGTTCTAAACTGGGAAATCATTTGTCCTTCTCCTCTGCGTTTCACCCTCAGACCAATGGGCAGACTGAGAGAGCAAACCAGACCTTGGAAACCTATTTGAGATGTTTTGTGTCTGCTGATCAAGATGACTGGGTCTCTTTTTTGCCCTTGGCTGAATTTGCTCCAAATAATAGGGCTAGTTCTGCCACTTTGATGTCTCCTTTTTTCTTCAACTTTGGGTTTCATCCTCGGTTTTCATCAGGGCAGGTGGAGGCTTCGGCCTGTCTAGGTGTTGATTCTGTGGTAGAGAGAATGCAGCAGATTTGGGATCATGTAGTGGATAAGTTGTCTCACTCTCAGGAGAAGGTCCAATGGTTTGCCAACCGACATAGGACTGTTGGTCCCCGGTTTAAAATGGGTGACATGGTTTGGTTGTCCTCAAAAAATATCCCTATGAAAGTTGCGTCTCCAAAATTTAAGCCAAGGTTCATTGGACATTATAACGTTTTGGAAATCCTTAATCCCGTTTCTTTCCGTTTGGCTCTTCCAGGAACGTTCAAGATTCACAATGTATTTCATAAATCTATAAATCTTTGTTGAAAAGGATTGTGGAGCCAGTAGTTCCCATAGCTGCACCCCCTGATCCTGTATTGGTTAAGGGTAATCTGGAGTATGAAGTAGAGAAGGTATTGGATTCTCATCTGGCTAGACGGGGACTCCAGTACTTGGTCAAGTGGAAAGGTTATGGTCAGGAGAATAATTCTTGGTTCTTTGCTTTGGACATTGATGCCGAGAGATTGGTTTGCGCCTTTCACCGGGCCCATCCTGATTGGCCTGGTGGCGTGGGTGAGGGTTTGGTGACCCCTCCTCAAGGGGGGTACTGTTGTGAACACTTTTGACCTGGCTTCTGAGTTAAAGTCTGCTTGTCTCCTGCTCCAATCTGCATCTTTCAGATAAGTTATTTGTTTTCTTGAATCTTTTTTTGCATTGGATCCATTTTGCTTGTCTCTGATTTTTGCTTAGCTGGTGTGAATTCAGCCTGGTTCCCTGTTGGGACCTGTGCTGGACCCTGTTCCATATGCCACAGCGTATGTTAGTCTTTTTAGTAACCAGTTCACACCAGAGTTCTGATTTAGCGGGGGAGAGGTCGTGTGGCCTCAGTATTTTTGCATATCAGACGTGTTGGATTTTTCTTAGGGTTTTTTGCGTGATTGCAGGCAGTATCCTTTCCTGTCCTGTTCTATCTAGACAGTTTGGGCCCCATCATTTGCTTACTCTATTCTCTGCCTGTGTTTTGTGCTTCATCTTGTCTCACCAGCAATATATGTTCGGGGGCTATCTATTCCTCTGGGGTTCTACTCCGGGGAAGTTTAGCTTTCCCATTTCTCTTTAGGCTTAGTTAATTCTGAGGCTGTGCCGAGGCATCTAGTGCATCGTAGGTACATCCCACGGCTAATTCTAGTTGTGTTGTCAGTTTAGGGGTCTGCAATCCACCAACTACCAACCTCTCTGGTTATCTGTTGCCTAGTCTATTTCCCGTTGTCCTCCTCGGTTACCTAATCATAACAGTAACTGGCCTGAGGAACAGTGTATTCTCCCCAAGTTTGCTTTCTTTGACCTCTACCTTGTGCACTTTCCCGTCCTTGCTGGGAAGAGGCTTGGTGACTAGGCCGAGTGGCCACTCATTACGATGTGACTGACTGTCCCTGACAAGTACCACATCGCCTGGTTGGATGTTTGCGTGGTCTTTGTGCCACTTTGTCCTGGTTTGTAGCGTGAAGAGATATTGTTTCTTCCATCTGTCCCAGAAGACATTGGACACGCTTTGCACTTGCCTCCATTGGCGTCTGAAGAGATCTTTATTGTTGAATTCTCCAAGTGGAGCTCTCGGGACACATGTTTTCTGCTTGAGTAGCTTTGCTGGAGTAAGGACTGTTGGGTCTCTGGAATCGCTGGAAAGTGCTGACAGTGGCCTGGAGTTCATGATAGCCGATGCCTCGGCCAAGAACATAGTTAAACTCTCAAGTGTGAGTCTGGTGTTCATTTGTAAGAAGATAGGGATAGCACGCAATATACTAGACTATCATTCTTTCCCATGCACCTCCCATGTGCGAAGAGTGTGGCGGATTGAAAGTCCAGGTGCATCCTTGCTCACCTAGGTACCTTTCAACATTAGCAATGTCCAAATTGGAAGGAATTTGGAGTTCTCTTGCTGCTCCAATGAAATTCGTACCTCTGTCAGAGCGAATATGCTTCACAGGACCTCTGATTGAGGTGAAGCATTGAAACGCATTTATGAAACTTTAAGTGTCCATAGACTCGATTACTTCGATATGAACAGCTCTGATGGACAGACAAGTGAATAGAACTGAACAACACTTTGCCTCAGTATTGGATTTCCTAGTGCGTTGAGTAGCCACGGACCAAGGACCGAATACGTCTAGTCCAACATAGGTGATGGGGGTTCGGTACTGAGTCTGTCGGATGGAAGATTGGCCATCTTCGTATTTTGGAATGAGCAACGGAGTTTGTGACATGTAACACAGTTGAAGATGAGTTTGCTCACACTTCTCTTTGCGCCGACTATCCATAGACCAGCCGCCCGCAGATTCCCTTCTGTGAACAAATGGCCTTGGTGTCTCACTAAGTCATGATGATGCTAAAAGAGCAGGGTTGTGACGTGATGACATCCAGGAATTATAACCGGGTGTTTCTCTGAAACTTCCACCTCAGCTTCTTGAAGACGGCCACCTACTCTCAGCAGCCCGTCTTGGTCAACAATTGGATCAAGCTTCTTTAGCACGCTGTCTCCAGGAATAGGTTGTCCCTTGATGAGGTTGTCTTTAACTATTTGTGTATCCATGATGTCCAGGAACATCCTATCTTTTATGGATATCGCTACCTTGTCATCCTCCTTTGTCCTGTGGAAGACTGTACCTCCCATGTGGTCTTGTTCACCTTCACAGGCGTGGTCTTCATTGGTAAGTGCTGAGAAAGGGCAAGGTAGTGGAGTGCTGTTTGGCAATTCCTTTACCAGCAGACTATTGTGACTTGGCCGGAAGAGAGATGGATGTCCATTTTCTAGTGTGCTGGTAAACATACAGATGACTGAGGCTGGCTTGTGTGCTCCTCCTAGGCAGATGTCTCCTATGATGACCCATCCAAGGTCGAGCCTCTGTGCGTATGTAGCATTCCTGGAGCCATTTATACACTCTCCTAGCCTTGTGGACTCGTAGTATATCTCTTCCAGGGAGTAGAGTTATTGGGGTTCCTGGATCCATCTCAGGTATCAGGTGGGCTATACGCTTTAGATGGGGGTGATGTGTCGCCACCTCCCATGAAGGTATCTCTGACCTGTTGTCAGGAATCTGGTTGCACTCCAGGATGGTCGGGAACGATAAGCAGGTTTGGCCATTTATGGACTCCACTTTGTATCCGGTTGCTTTTCTCCCCACCATCTCATTGGTATCTGAACACGTCCTCAGGGTGTAGGGAGAACCTGGACCTACAATGCTGAAGTTGTCAAAGATGGACCTGGCTAGAGGCCTGTTATTTTGGTCATCCAGTATTGCATAAATCTTGAAGGCTTTGTCCTTGTGGCTTGCAGGATAGACTCGGACAAGGCAGATTTTTGAACTGGACCTTCTTCCTGTGAATCCCCTACAGATCTCTGTACATTGAGAGCAGACCACAGGGGTGTCTTCATCAGTGTCCTCCTGCTTCCCATCTTGCTCCTCTGCTTGCGACAATGCTCGTGGAGGTGATCCAGGGTGCAAGGCTGTAATGTGATCCATGCTGCTGCATTCTGCACATTTCATGCTAGCTTCACAGTTTCTGGCGAAGTGAGAGGTTGTGGCACAACATTTGAAGCAGATGTTGCTCTCCTTGAGGATACCTTTGCGATCCTCCAAAGACTTCTCCCTGAAGGCTCTGCATTTCAGAAGAGGATGTAGTTTCTTGTGTAGAGGACAATTTTTACTGACATCCTGGGACTTGCTCTCATCTGGAGGGGTTTCATTCACCTTGTGAGGAGGGCCTGTGGAAACAATGTTAGTTTTGTGGACTGCCACGGGTGTCTTACTGGGTTTGACACCAGGGGCAATGGAACATGACAGAGTAAAGTCAAAACTAGGGTCATTTCTGATCCTAGATTGTTTGGTGACAAAATCAACAAATTCAATGAAAGGAGGCAATGATACATTATGATTTTGTTTATACTGTGAACCACATGTAATCCACTTTTCTTGTAGGTTGTAAGGAAGTTTCTGTACTATTGGATTGACACCCTTAGCTGTGTCTAAGAATGCAAATCTGGGCAAGTCTCCTTCCTCCTGGGCAACCTGTAACCCATTCAATAAATCACTCAGTTCTCTAAGCTTTAGATAACCTTTAGGTCCTATCTTAGGAAAATCACCAATTCTTTTATATAAAGCATTCTCTATGACTTCTACTGTCCCATAGCATTCATCAAGTCTTTCCCACACTTTATGTAGACCAGTGCGAGGATGCTTTAAATGAATGTCTCTCAGTCTTTTGGCATACTCAACTGACTCACTTCCGAGCCACTTTATCAGGAGATCTAAGTCCTCACTACAAGAAAGATCCAGACCATGAATGGCGTTCCGGAACAAGGCTCGCCATGACCGATAGTTCTCGGGTTTGTCAGTGAACTTTACAAGTCCTTTTGTAACCAGTTCTCAGTGGGCAAAGACCTTTGCAAAGTTCATTGTGACTCTGTCAGTGCTGGCATGAGCCGGTGTGTTATAGTCATGTCTAGTGTGTGGTGTATCACCATACCTGTAAGACGCTTCTGACTCTGGATAGTCTGTGCGGTACCTTCTCGGTGAAGAAGGTGTCTCTTTAAGGCAGGATGGGAGCTGTACCTTCTTTTCAGTGGAATGGTAGCTGTGGTCGACATCCCTGTGCTGGACATCTCCTCGCCTATGGTAGTGAAGCTCGGGGTTGGATCGCTGGTAATCGGCATGGGCTGATCGAAATGATGTGTCAGGGCTGTCATCCACGCCAGAATGTTGACGGACGTACTCTGCGACACAGTGCGCTGCATCTTGTTGCTCTAGATCTGGACCGAGAATACTGCTGCGTCTCTCAGAATCAGGATTCTTCATAGCTTCCAAATACTCTGCCTTAGTTATTGCAGCTCCTGTCTCTTTGTCTGCTGCAAGTCTTTCTAGCTCTGCCTGCAAACGTGCAGTTCTGGCATGCAGGCGTGCAGTTTCCATCTCACTCTCTGCCTGCAAATGTGCGGCATTGGCTTGCAGGCATGCAGTTTCGGCTTGCAGGCATGCAGTTTCGGCATCTTGATCTGCTTGTCTCAGCTTTAGATGCATCGCTCGTTCGGCAAAGGAAGATCTTGCTTTGGCTGCCTCGGCTTCGGCACGAGCGACAGCAGCAAGCTCTGCTAATGATGACCTGCTGGAACTTGCTCATGACCTCGTTTTTAGTGAGGATGTGTTTTTCCGAGACATTGAGCATTTAGCTGCGTACTGCTGAGTATATTGGTGGGAAACTGAGTCTATGCATGGCGGGAAAGATGTAGCACTTCTTGGCGGGCTGCAGTAGCATTCTGCAGCTGTATGGTGGCTGCTGTGATACCTGTATGTGGAGCAGTGTGGGTGTTAGCTGTCCCGTACAGTCTATGCAATGACCGCCTGTGACCGGCGGTCCTTTACTGAGCCCTGGGCTTTTATTCCCTGCGGCTGTATGGCGGCTGCTGTAATACCCGCATGCGGTGCAGTCTGGGTTATAACGTCCCTTACAGCCTGTGTAACCACCGCCTGTGACCAGCGGTTTCGTTTTTACTGAATGCTGGGCTCTTATCCCCTGCGGCTGTAAGGACAGCTGCTGTAGTACCCGTATGCAGAGCAGTTTGAGTGATAGCGGTCCCGTGTAGCCTGAGTAACCGCCGCGTGAGACCAGTGGTCCATTTTTACTGTTCTGCCTTCTTCCACGTATGATGCTGTGCGGATTCCAGCATATGGCTTAACCTTTCATCCACTCCCAGAAACAAGACTGTATGGGTGCTTAAGTCTATATTTATTGGGATGATATGGACAACAATGGGAGATGAAAAGAGATGGTATAGTAGAACACAGTAGTAGATGACATCAGGGGTTGTTGTACAAAGTTGTAGATGATATCAGAGATTGTTGAACACAGATATGGATGATTCAGATAAAAACTATAAGAAACAGATAAAGCAGCATGTCAGTGCTGGCAGACAATATACAATACATCAGTACTGGCAGGTAATCACAGCAATACAAGCTACTATCACAACAGTAGCATTAATACAGGATGCTGTTATATCAGCAGCATGCATTATATAGAAGCAACTGAATAATAATAATAATAATAATAATAAGAATAAGTTAGCAGCGTTCGGTTTACAAAATAGTGCTTTTTTCAAACCACTATAATAATAATAAGAACTAGATGTGTATTTCCTGAAGGAAGTACAGATAGTGGTTTGAAATGGTGCCCGGGCTGCCCCTTTAAAAGAGATTTGCCTGCTGCCCCTGCAAGACTTTCAACTCAGGATCCGTTTTAACTGTGGGTGCCTCTTAGGGGCCACTTTTGCCTGTGTGGCCCCTCATGGTCTGATTTGGTGGGTGGGGCCCCTCAGAATCCGATTTGGTGGCTTGGGCTCCTCAGGGCTTGAAATTGGTGGCCGGGATCCCTCAGGGTCTGATTTTGTGGGTGGGTCCCCTCAGGGTCCGATTTTGTGGGTGTGGCCCATCAGGGTCCAATTTTGTGGGTGTGGCCCCTCAGGGTCCGATTTTGTGGCCGGGGCCCCTCGGTCTGATTTTGTGGGCGGGGCCACTCTGGGTCGGATTTGGTGGGCGGAGCCCCTCACGGTCTGATTTGGTGGGCGGGGCCCCTCAGGGTCCAATGTGGTGGGTGGGGCCCCACAGGGTCTGATTTGGTGGGCGGGGCCACTCTGGGTCCGATTTGGTGGACGGGGCCCCTCTGGGTCCGATTTGGTGGGCGGGACCCCTCAGGGTCCGATTTTGTGGCCGGATCCCCTCAGGGTCCGATTTTGTGGGTGGGGCCCCTCAGGGTCCGATTTTGTGGCCGGGGCTCCTCAGAGTCCGATTTTGTGGTTGGGGCCCCTTAGGGTCAGATTTTGTGCGTGGGGCCCCTCAGGGTCCGATTTGGTGGGTGGGGACACTCTGGGTACGTTTTGTTGGGTGGGGCTACTCAGGGTCCTATTTGGTGGGAGGGGCCCCTCAGGGTCTGATTTGGTGGGCGGGGCCACTCTGGGTCCGATTTGGTGGACAGGGCCCCTCTGGGTCCTATTTGGTGGGCGGGACCCCTCAGGGTCCGATTTTGTGGCCGGATCTCCTCAGGGTCCGATTTTGTGGGTGGGGCCCCTCAGGGTCCAATTTTGTGGCCGGGGCTCCTCAGGGTCCGATTTTGTGGTTGGGGCCCCTCAGGGTCCGATTTTGTGGTTGGGGCTCCTCAGGGTCCGATTTTGTGCGTGGGGCTCCTCAGGGTCCGATTTGGTGGGTGGGGCCACTCTGGGTACGTTTTGTTGGGTGGGGCTACTCAGCATCCGATTTGGTGGGCGGGGCCCCTCAGGGTCCGATTTTGTGGTTGGGACCCCTCAGGGTCCTAGTTTGTGGATGGGGCCCCTCAGGGTCCGATTTTCTGGCCGGGGCCCCTCAAGGTCCGATTTTGTGACTGAGGCCCATCAGGGTCCAATTTTGCGGCCGAGGCCCCTCAGTGTCCAATTTTGTTGGGGCCCCTCAGGGTCTGATTTTGTGGCAGGGGCCCCATAGGGTCCGATTTTGTGGGTGGGGCCCCTTAGGGTCTGATTTTGTGGGCGGAGCCCCTCTGGGTCCAATTTGGTGGGCGGGACCACTCAGGGTCCGATTTGGTGGGCTGGACCACTATGGGTCCAATTTGGTCGGCGGGGCCTCTCAGGGTCCGATTTGGTGAGCGGGGACATTCTGGGTCCAATTTAGTGGGCGGGGCCCCACAGGGTCCGATTTGGTGGGCGGGGCCCTCAGGGTCTGATTTCGTGGGTGATGCCCCTCAGGATCCGATTCGGTGGCCTGGGCTCCTCAGGGCTTGAAATGGTGGACAGGATCCCTCAGGGTCAGATTTTGTGGCCGGGGCCTCTTGGTCTGATTTTGTGGGTGGGGCCCCTTAGGGTCTGATTTTGTGGGCGGAGCCCCTCTGCATCCAATTTGGTGGGCGGGGCCCCTCTGGGTCTGAATTGGTGGGCGGGGCCCCTCAGGGTCCGATTTGGTGGGCGGGGCCTCGTTGGGTCCGATTTGGTGGGTGGGGCCTCTCTGGGTAAGATTTGGAGGCAGGGGTCGGTCAGCCTCCGATTTGGAGGCCGGGGTCGATGAGCTTCCGATTTGGAGGCCGAGGTCAAAGAGCTTCCGATTTGGAGGCCGGGGTCGATGAGCTTCCGATTTGGAGGCCGGGGTCGATGAGCCTCCGATTTGGAGGCCGGGGTCGTTGAGCCTCCGATTTGGAGGCCGGGGTCGTTGAGCCTCCGATTTGGAGGCCGGGGTTGTTGAGCCTCTGATTTGGAGGCCGGGGTCGTTGAGCCTCCGATTTGGAGGCCGGGGTCGTTGAGCCTCCGATTTGGAGGCCGGGAAGGCTCAGCCCCCAATTTGGAGGCCGAGGTCGCTGAGCGTCCGATTTGGAGGCCGGGGTGGCTCAGCCTCCGATTTGGAGGCCGGGGTGGCTCAGCCTCCAATTTGGTGGCTGGGGTCGATCAGCCTCCGATTTGGAGGCCGGGGTCGATCAGCCTCCGATTTGGAGGCCGGGGTTGCTCAGCCTCCGATTTGGAGGCCGGGATGGCTTAGCCTCCAATTCGGAGGCCCGGGTGGCTCAGGCTCCGATTTGGAGGCCGGGGTCGATCAGCCTCCGATTTGGAGGCCGGGGTCGATCAGCCTCCGATTTGGAGGCCGGGGTCGATCAGCCTCCGATTTGGAGGCCGGGGTCGATCAGCCTCCGATTTGGAGCCTGGGGTCACTCAGCTTTCGATTTGGCGTGTCGGCCCTTTAAGACTCATTTCAGTGCGCCGGCCCTTCAACAATCACTTTGGCGTGTCGGCCCTTTAAGAGCTAGTTTGGCTCACTGGGCTTCTAAATCAACTTTGGCGGACATTCTCTCTCAGGGGCATGTGTCATGTGATGAAGCTAGATTTGCATTAGTGCTGTGGGTTTCGCTTTAAGAGCTGATATTATGTGGCAGAAGCTCTGTCCTGGGGGTCAAGTGAAGTTCGTAGGCGTTGGCATAGTAACTGGGTGTGCCTGCACATATCAATGAGCTTAACTGCCACCTCACGACTGCCCCATGATTTCCCTATGGCAACATTTTCCATTTTCCCATTAAAATGCATTGAGACAATGCATTCCAATGACAGGAAAATGCTTTTTCAAACACAAATTGGGCAAAAACTACAAATCCGATCGACATGAAAAATACATAGCACACCACTCATGGATACTGGATTCAAAACGCCACCTTAACGAATTCTGGGCATGTAGCGATTCGGGCCACATTAATTGCGGAAATCAACTGAATAGAAATAATAATACTAGATGTGTATTTCCTGAAGGAAGTACAGATAGTGGTTTGAAATGGTGCCCGGGCTGCCCCTTTAAGAGAGACTTGCCTGCTGCCCCTGCAAGACTTTCAACTCAGGATCTGTTTTAACTGTGAGTGCCTCTCAGGGGCCACTTTGGCCTCAGGGTCTGATTTGGTGGGTGGGCACCTCAGGATCTGATTCGTTGGCCTGGGCTCCTCAGGGCTTGAATTGTTGGCCGGGATCCCTCAGGCTCCTATTTTGTGGGTGTGGCCCCTCAGGGTCCGATTTTGTGGGTGTGGTCCCTCAGGGTGTGATTTTGTGGGTGTGGCCCCTCAGGGTCCGATTTTGTGGGTGGGGCCCCTCAGGGTCCGATTTTGTGAGTGGGGCCCCTCAGGGTCCGATTTTGTGGCCGGGGCCCCTCAGGGTCTGATTTTGTGGTCGGATCCCCTCAGGGTCCGATTTTGTGGGTGGGGCCACTAAGGGTCCGATTTTGTTGCCGGGTCCCTCAGGGTCCAATTTTGTGGCCGAGGCTCCTCAGGGTCTGATTTTGTGGTTGGGGCCCCTCAGGGTCCAATTTTGTGGGTGGGGCCACTCTTGGTCCGTTTTGTTGGGCGGGGCTACTCAGGGTCCGATTTGGTGGGCGGGGCCCCTCAGGGTCCGATTTGGCAGGCGGGTTCCCTCAGGGTCCGATTTGGAGGGCGGGGCCCCTCAGGGTCCAATTTGGTGGGCAAGGCCCCTCAGGGTCCAATTTGGTGGGCAGGGCCCCTCAGGGTCCGATATTCTGGCCGGGGCCCCTCAGGGTCCGATTTTGTGGGTCGGGCCCCTCAGGGTCCGATTTTGTCGCCGGGGCCCCTCAGGGTCCGATTTTGTGGTTGGGGCCCCTCAGGGTCCGATTTTGTTGCCGGGGCCCCTCAGGGTCCGATTTTGTGTCCGGGGCCCCTCAGGGTCCGATTTTGTGGTTGGGACCCCTCAGGGTCCGAATTTGTGGTCGGGGCCCCTCAGGGTCCGATTTTGTGGCCGGGGCCCCTCAGGGTCCGATTTTGTGGCTGGGTCCCATCAGAGTCCGATTTTGTGGCCAAGGCCCCTCAGGGTCCGATTTTGTTGGGGCCTTTCAGGGTCTGATTTTGTGGCAGGGGCCCCTCAGGGTCTGATTTTGTGGGTGGGGCCCCTTAGGGTCTGATTTTGAGGGCATAGCCCTTCTGGGTCCAATTTGGTGGGCAGGGCCTCTCAGGGTCCGATTTGGTGGGCGGGGCCACTCTGGGTCTGATTTAGTGGGCGGGGACCCACAGGGTCCGATTTGGTGGGCGGGGCCCCTCAGGGTCTGATTTCGTGGGTGGGGCCCCTCAGGGTCCGATTTTGTGGCCGGGGCCCCTCAGAGTCCGATTTTGTGGCTGGGGCCCCTCAGGGTCCGATTTTGTGGCCAAGGCCCCTCAGGGTCCGATTTTGTTGGGGCCCCTTAGGGTCTGATTTTGTGGGCGGAGCCCCTCTGGGTCCAGTTTGGTGGGCGGGACCACTCTGGGTCCGATTTGGTGGGCGGGACCACTCTGGGTCCAATTTGGTGGGCGGGGCATCTCAGGGTCCGATTTTGTGGGTGGGGCCCCTTAGGGTCCGATTTTGTGGGTGGAGCCCCTCTGGGTCCGATTTTGTGGGCGGAGCCCCTCTGGGTCCAATTTGGTGGACGGAACCCCTCTGCGTCTGATTTGGTGGGCGGGGCCCCTCGGGGTCCGATTTGGTGGGTGGGGCCACTCTGGGTAAGATTTCGAGGCTGGGGTCGATGAGCTTCCGATTTGGAGGCCGAGATCAAAGAGCCTCCGATTTGGAGGCCGGGGTCGATGAGCTTCCGATTTGGAGGCCGTGGTTGATGAGCGTCTGATTTGGAGCCAGAGGTCGTTGAGCCTCCGATTTGGAGGCCGGTGTCATTGAACCTCCGATTTGGAGGCCGGGGTTGATGAGCCTCCGATTTGGAGGCCGGGGTCGCTCAGCCTCCGATTTGAACCCCAGGGTCGATCAGCCTCCGATTTGGAGGCTGGGGTCGCTCAGCCCCTGATTTGGAGGCCCTGGTGGCTCAGCCTCCGATTTTAAGGCCGGGGTGGCTCAGCCTCCGATTTGGAGGCTGGGGTCGATGAGCTTCCGATTTGGAGGCCGAGGTCAAAGAGCCTCCGATTTGGAGGCCGGGGTCGACGAGCTTCCGATTTGGAGGCCGGGGTCGATGAGCCTGATTTGGAGGCCGGTGTCATTGAGCCTCCGATTTGGAGGCCGGGGTCGATGAGCCTCCGATTTGGAGGCCGGGGTGGCTCAGCCCCCGATTTGGAGGCCGGGGTCGCTCAGCCTCCGATTTGAACCCCAGGGTCGATCAGCCTCCGATTTGGAGGCCGGGGTCGCTCAGCCTCCGATTTGGAGGCCCTGGTGGCTCAGCCTCTGATTTTCAGGTCGGGGTGGCTCAGCCTCCGATTTGGAGGCCGGGGTGGCTCAGCTTCTGACTTGGAGACCGGGGTAGCTCAGCCTTCGATTTGGAGGCCGAGGTGGCTCAGCCTCCGATTTGGAGGCCGGGGTGGCTCAGCGTCCGATTTGGAGGCCGGGGTGGCTCAGCGTCCGATTTTGAGGTCGGTGTGGCTCAGCCTCCTATTTGGAGGCCGGGGTGGCTCAGCCTCCTATTTGGAGGCCAGGGTGGCTCAGCCTTCTATTTGGAGGCCAGGGTGGCTCAGCCTCCTATTTGGAGGTCGGGGTGGCTCAGCCTCTGATTTGGAAGCCGGGGTGGCCCAGCCTCCGATTTGGAGGCCGGGGTTGATCAGCCTCCGATTTGGAGGACGGTTTGGCTCAGCCTCTGATTTGAAGGCTGGGGTGGCTCAGCCTCCGATTTGAAGGCCGGGGTGGCTCAGGCTCCGATTTGGAGGCTGGGGTCGATCAGCCTCCGATTTGGAGGCCGGGGTCGATCAGCCTCCGATTTGGAGGCCGGGGTGGCTCAGTCTCCGATTTGGAGGCCAGGGTCAATCAGCCTCCGATTTGGAGAACGGGGTCGATTAGCCTCCGATTTGGAGGCCTGGGTGGCTCAGCCTCTGATTTGGAGGCCGGAGTGGCTCAGCCTCCGATATGGAGGCCGGGGTGGCTCAGGCTCCGATTTGGAGGTCGGAGTCGATCAGCCTCCAATTTGGAGGCCGGGGTCGATCAGCCTCCGATTTGGAGGCCGGGGTGGCTCAGCCTCTGATTTTGAGCCTGGGGTCACTCAGCTTTCGATTTGGCGTGTCGGCCCTTTAAGACTCATTTCAGTGCGCCGGCCCTTCAACAATCACTTTGGCGTGTCGGCCCTTTAAGAGCTAGTTTGGCTCACTGGGCTTCTAAATCAACTTTGGTGGACATTCTCTCTCAGGGGCATGTGTCATGTGATGAAGCTAGATTTGCATTAGTGCTGTGGGTTTCGCTTTAAGAGCTGATATTATGTGGCAGAAGCTCTGTCCTGGGGGTCAAGTGAAGTTCGTAGGCGTTGGCATAGCAACTGGGTCTGCCTGCACATATCAATGAGCTTAACTGCTATTTCAATCGCCTCAGGGCACGTTTTGCCATTTCCCATTGAAAAGCATTGAGACAGTGCATTCCAATGACGGGAAAAAAAAATTTCAAAAGCAAATTGCGCAAAAACTACAAATCCGATCGACACGAAAAATACTTACCACACGTCTCGTGCACCCTGGCTTCGAAACGACACCTCAACGGAGTCTGTGTTTGTAGCAGTTCGAGCCCTATTAATTACGGAAATAAGCTTAATAATAATAATAACTAGATGTGTATTTCCTAAAGGAAGTACAGATAGTGGTTTGAAATGGTGCCCGGGCTGCCCCTTTAAGAGAGACTTGCCTGCTGCCCCTGCAAGACTTTCAACTCAGGATCCGTTTTAACTGTGGGTGCCTCTCAGGGGCCACTTTGGCCTCAGGGTCTGATTTTGTGGGTGGGGCCCCTCAGGGACCGATTTTGTGGGTGGGGTCCCTCAGGGTCCGATTTGGTGGGCGGGGCCCCTCAGTGGCTGATTTGGTGGTTGGGGACCCTCAGGGTCAGATTTTGTGGCTGGGGCCCCTCAGGGTCCGATTTGGTGTTTGGGGACCCTCAGGGTCAGATTTTGTGGCTGGGGCCCCTCAGGGTCCGATTTTGTGGCCGGAACCCCTCAGGGTCCGATTTTGTGGGTGGGGCCCCTCAGGGTCCGATTTGGTGGGCTGGGTCACTCTGGGTTCGATTTTGTGGTTGGGGTCCCTCAGGGTCCGATTTTATGGGTGGGGCCCCTCAGGGTCCGATACTGTGTCCGGGGCCCCTCAGGGTCCGATTTTGTGGTTGGGGCCTTTCAGAATCCGATTTGGTGGGCGGGACCGCTCAGGGTCAGATTTGGTGAGCCGGGCCCCTCAGGGTCTGATTTGGTGGGCATGATCTCTCAGAGTCTGATTTGGTGGGCGGGGCCCCTCAGGGTCCGATTTGGTGGGCGGGGCCCCTCAGGGTCCGATTTGGTGGGCGGGGCCCCTCAGGGTCCGATTTGGTGGGCGGGGGGCACACTTTGGCGCACATTCTCTCTCAGAGGCATGCGTAATGTGATGAAGCTAGATTTGCATTTGTGCTGTGGGTTTCGCTTTAAGAGCTGATATTATGTGGCAGAAGCTCTGTCCTGGGGGCGTCATGTGACGTTCGTAGACGTTGGCATAGTAACTGGGTGTGCCTGCGCATATCAATGAGCTTTACTGCCATTTCAATCGCCTCAGGGCACGTTTTAAGCTTCCCATTCAAATGCATTGAGACAGTGCATTCCAATGACGGGAAAAAAAAATTTCAAACGCAAATTGCGCAAGAACTACAAATCCGATCGACACGAAAAATACTTAGCACACATCTCGTGGATGCTGGCTTCGAAACTACACCTCAACGGAGTCTGTGTGTGTAGCGGTTCGGGCCGTATTAATTGCGGAAATCAACTGAATAGTAATAATAATACTAGATGTGTATTTCCTGAAGGAAGTACAGATAGTGGTTTGAAATGGTGCCCGGGCTGCCCCTTTAAGAGAGACTTGCCTGCTGCCCCTGCAAGACTTTCAACTCAGGATACGATTTAACTGTGGGTGCCTCTCAGGGGCCACTTTGGCCTCAGGGTCTGATTTTGTGGGTGGGGCCCCTCAGGGCCTGATTTTGTGGGTGGGGCCCCTCAGGGTCCGATTTTGTGGGTGGGGCCCCTCAGGGTCCAATTTGGTGGGCAGGGCCCCTCAGTGTCCGATTTTGTGGCCGGGGCCCCTCAGGGTCCGATTTTGTGGCCGGGGCCCCTCAGGGTCCGATTTTGTGGCCGGGGCCCCTCAGGGTCCGATTTTGTGTCAGGGGCCCCTCAGGGTCCGATTTTGTGGTTGGGTCCCCTCAGGGTCCGATTTTGTGGTTGGGGCCCCTCTGGGTCCAATTTTGTGGGTGGGGCCCCTCTGGGTCCAATTTGGTGGGCGGGACCACTCTGGGTCCAATTTGGTGGGCGGGGCCTTTCAGGGTCCGATTTTGTGGTTGGGTCCCCTCAGGGTCCGATTTTGTGGTTGGGGCCCCTCAGGGTCCGATTTTGTGGCCGGGGCCTATCAGGGTCCAATTTTGTGACCGGGGCCCATCAGGGTCCGATTTTGTGGCCGCGGCCCCTCAGGGTCTGATTTTGTGGCAGGGACCCCTCTGGGTCTGATTTTGTGGGCGGAGCCCCACTGGGTCCAATTTGGTGGGCGGGACCACTCTGGGTCCAATTTGGTGGGCGGGACCACTCTGGGTCCAATTTGGTGGGCGGAACCACTCTGGGTCCAATTTGGTGGGCGGGGCCTCTCAGGGTCCGATTTGGTGGGCGGGGCCCCACAGGGTCCGATTTGGTGGGCGGGGCCCCTCAGGGTCCGATTTGGTGGGCAGGGCCTCTCTGGGTCTGATTTGGTGGGTGGGGCCACTCTGGGTAAGATTTGGAGGCTGGGGTCGCTCAGCCTCCAATTTGGAGGCCGGGGTCGTTGAGCTTCCGATTTGGAGGCCGAGGTCAAAGAGCCTCCGATTTGGAGGCAGGGGTCGATGAGCTTCCGATTTGGAGGCCGGGGTCGATGAGCCTCCGATTTGGAGGCCGGGGTGGATCAGCCTCCGATTTGGAGGCCGGGGTGGATTAGCCTCCGATTTGGAGGCCGGGGTGGCTCAGCCTCCGATTTGGAGGCCGGGATGGATCAGCCTCCGATTTGGAGGCCGGGGTGGCTCAGCCTCCGATTTGGAGGCCGGGGTCGCTCAGCCTCCGATTTGGAGGCCGGGGTCGCTCAGCCTCCGATTTGGAGGCCGGTGTCGCTCAGCCTCCGATTTGGAGGCCGGGGTGGCTCAGCCTCCGATTTGGAGGCCGGGGTCGATCAGCCTCCGATTTGGAGGCCGTGGTGGCTCAGCCTCCGATTTGGAGGCCGGGGTGGCTCAGCCCTCAGGGTCTGATTTTGTGGCAGGGACCCCTCTGGGTCTGATTTTGTGGGCGGAGCCCCACTGGGTCCAATTTGGTGGACGGGACCACTCTGGGTCCAATTTGGTGGGCGGGACCACTCTGGGTCCAATTTGGTGGGCAGAACCACTCTGGGTCCAATTTGGTGGGCGGGGCCTATCAGGGTCCGATTTGGTGGGCGGGGCCCCATAGGGTCCGATTTGGTGGGCGGGGCCCCTCAGGGTCCGATTTGGTGGGCAGGGCCTCTCTGGGTCTGATTTGGTGGGTGGGGCCACTCTGGGTAAGATTTGGAGGCTGGGGTCGCTCAGCCTCCAATTTGGAGGCCGGGGTGGATTAGCCTCCGATTTGGAGGCTGGGGTGGCTCAGCCTCCGATTTGGAGGCCGGGATGGATCAGCCTCCGATTTGGAGGCCGGGGTGGCTCAGCCTCCGATTTGGAGGCCGGGGTGGCTCAGCCTCCGATTTGGAGGCCGGGGTCGCTCAGCCTCCGATTTGGAGGCCGGGATGGATCAGCCTCCGATTTGGAGGCCGGGGTGGCTCAGCCTCCGATTTGGAGGCCGGGGTCGCTCAGCCTCCGATTTGGAGGCCGGGGTCGCTCAGCCTCCGATTTGGAGGCCGGGGTCGCTCAGCCTCCGATTTGGAGGCCGGGGTGGCTCAGCCTCCGATTTGGAGGCCGGGGTCGATCAGCCTCCGATTTGGAGGCCGTGGTGGCTCAGCCTCCGATTTGGAGGCCGGGGTGGCTCAGCCTCCGATTTGGAGGCCGGGGTGGCTCAGCCTCCGATTTGGAGGCCGGGGTGGCTCAGCCTCCGATTTGGAGGCCGGGGTGGCTCAGCCTCCGATTTGGAGGCCGGGGTGGCTCAGCCTCTGATTTGGAGGCCGGGGTGGCTCAGTCTCCGATTTGGTGTGTCGGCCCTTTAAGACTCATTTGGGTGCGCTGGCCCTTTAACAATCACTTTGGCGCGTTGGCCCTTTAAGAGCTAGTTTGACTCACTGGGCTTCTTTTAAATCCACTTTGGCGCACACATTCTCTCTCAGGGGCATGTGTCATGTGATGAAGCTAGATTTGCATTTGTGCTGTGAGTTTCGCTTTAAGAGCTGATATTATGTGGCAGAGGCTCTGTGCTGGGGTTCAAGTGAAGTTCGTAGGCGTTGGCATAGTAACTGGGTCTGCCTGCGCATATCAATGAGCTCAACTGTCATTTCAATCGCCTCAGGGCACGTTTTGCCATTTCCTATTGAAAAGCATTGGAGACAGTGCATTCCAATGACGGGAAAAAAAATTTTCAAACGCAAATTGCGCAAAAACTACAAATCCGATCGACACGAAAAATACTTAGCACACCTCTCATGGACGCTGGCTTCGAAACGACACCTCAACGGAGTCTGTGCGTGTAGCGGTTCGGGCCGCATTAATTGCGGAAATCAACTTAATAATAAGAATAAGAATAAGTTAGCAGCGTTCGGATTACAATATAGTGGTTTTTTCAAACCACTATAATAATAATAATAACTAGATGTGTATTTCCTGAAGGAAGTACAGATAGTGGTTTGAAATGGTGCCCGGGCTGCCCCTTTAACAGAGACTTGCCTGCTTCCCCGGCAAGACTTTCAACTCAGGATCCATTTTAACTGTGAGTGCCTCTCAGGGGCCACTTTGGCCTCAGGGTCTGATTTGGTGGGTGGGCCCCACAGGATCTGATTCCTTGGCCTGGGCTCCTCAGGGCTTGAATTGTTGACAGGCTCCGATTTTGTAGCCGGGGCTCATCAGGGTCCGATTCTGTGGTTGGGGCCCCTCAGGGTCCGATTTTGTGGGTGGGGCCCCTCAGGGTCCGATTTGTTGGGCGGGGCTACTCAGGGTCCGATTTAGTGGGTGGGTCCCCTCAGGGTCCAATTTGGTGGGTTGGGCCCCTCAGAGTCCAATTTTGTGGCCGGGGCCCCTCAGGGTCCGATTTTGTGGGTTGGGCCCCTCAGGGTCCGATTTTGTGGTTGGGGCCCCTCAGGGTCTGATATTGTGGCAGGGGCCCCTCAGGGTCTGATTTTGAGGGCGGAGCCCCTCTGGGTCCAATTTGGTGGGCGGGACCACTCTGGGTCCGATTTGGTGGGCGGGACCACTCTGGGTCCAATTTGGTTTGCGGGGCCTCTCTGGGTCCGATTTGGTGGGTGGGGCCACTCTGGGTAAGTTTTGGAGGCTGGGGTCGCTCAGCCTCCGACTTGGAGGCCCTGGTGGCTCAGCCTCTGATTTGCAGGCCAGGGTGGCTCAGCCTCCGATTTGGAGGCCTTGGTGGCTCAGCCTCCGATTTGCAGGCCGGGGTGGCTCAGCCTCCAATTTGGAGGCCGGGGTGGCTCAGCCTCCGATTTGGAGGCTGGGGTGGCACAGCCTCCGATTTGGAGGCCGGGGTGGCTCAGCCTCCGATTTGGAGGCCGGGGTGGCTCAGCCTCCGATTTGGAGGCCGGGGTGGCTCAGCCTCCGATTTGGAGGCCGGGGTGGCTCAGCCTCCGATTTGGAGGCCGGGGTGGCTCAGCCTCCGATTTGGAGGCAAGGGTGGCTCAACCTCCGATTTGGAGGCAAGGGTGGCTCAGCCTCCGATTTGGAGGCCGGGGTGGCTCAGCCTCCGATTTGGAGGCCAGGGTGGCTCAGCCTCCGATTTGGAGGCCGGGGTGGCTCAGCCTCCGATTTGGAGGCTGGGGTGGCTCAGCCTCCGATTTGGAGGCCGGGGTCGCGCAGCCTCCGATTTGGAGGCCGGGGTGGAGCAGCCTCCTATTTGGAGGCCGGGGTGGCGCAGCCTCCTATTTGGAGGCCGGGGTGGCGCAGCCTCCGAATTGGAGGCCAGGGTCGATCAGCCTCTGAATTGGAGGACGGTTTGGCTCAGCCTCCGATTTGGAGGCCGGAGTGACTCAGCCTCCGATTTGGAGGCCGGGGTTCCTCAGCCTCCGATTTGGAGACCGGGGTTGCTCAGCCTCCGAATTGGAGGCCGGGGTGGCTCAGCCTCCGATTTGGAGGCCGGGGTCGCGCAGCCTCCGATTTGGAGGCCGGGGTGGAGCAGCCTCCTATTTGGAGGCCGGGGTGGCGCAGCCTCCGAATTGGAGGCCAGGGTCAATCAGCCTCTGAATTGGAGGACGGTTTGGCTCAGCCTCCGATTTGGAGGCCGGAGTGACTCAGCCTCCGATTTGGAGGCCGGGGTTGCTCAGCCTCCAATTTGGAGACCGGGGTTGCTCAGCCTCCGAACTGGAGGCCGGGGTTGCTCAGCCTCCGATTTGGAGGCCGGGGTGGCTCAGCCTCCGATTTGGAGGCCGGGGTGGCTCAGCCTCCGATTTGGAGACCGGGGTTGCTCAGCCTCCGAATTGGATGCCGGGGTTGCTCAGCCTCCGATTTGGAGGCCGGGGTTGCTCAGCCTCCGATTTGGAGGCCGGGGTGGCTCAGCCTCCGATTTGGAGGCCGGGGCGGCTCAGCCTCTGATTTGGAGGCCAGGGTGGCTCAGCCTCCGATTTGGAGGCCGGGGTGGCTCAGCCTCTGATTTGGAGGCAGGGGTGGCTCAGCCTCTGATTTGGAGGCCGGGGTGGCTCAGCTTTTGATTTGGATGCCGGGGTGGCTCAGCCTCCGATTTGGAGGCCGGGGTGGCTCAGTCTCCCATTTGGAGGCCGGGGTCGATCAGCCTCCCATTTGGAGGCCGAAGTGGCTCAGCCTTTGATTTGGATGCCGGGGTCGATCAGCCTTCGATTTTTAGGCCGGGGTCGCTCAGCCTCGGATTTGGAAGCCGGGGTGGCTCAGCCTCCGATTTGGAGGCCGGGGTCGCTCAGCCTCCGATTTGGAGGCCGGGGTCCCTCGCCTCCGATTTGGAGGCCGGGGTCGATCAGCCTCCGATTTGGAGGCCGGGGTCGATCAGCCTCCGATTTGGAGGCCGGGGTGGCTCAGCCTCTCATATGGAGGCAAGGGTCGATCAGCCTCCCATGTGGAGGCAAGGGTCGATAAGCCTCCCATTTGGAGGCTGGGGTCTCTCAGCCTCCCATTTGGAGGTCGGGGTGGCTTAGGCTCAGATTTGGAGGCCGGGGTGGCTCAGCCTCCGACTTGGAGGCCGGGGTCGCTCAGCCTCCGATTTGGAGGCCTGGGTGGCTCAGCCTCCGATTTGATGGCCGGGGTGGCTCAGCCTCCGATTTGGAGGCCGGGGTGGCTCGCCTCCAATTTGGAGGCTGGGGTGGCTCAGCCTCTGATTTGGAGGCCGGGGTGGTTCAGCCTCCGATTTGGAGGCCGGGGTGACTCAGCCTCCGATTTGGAGGCCGGGGTGACTCAGCCTCCGATTTGGAGGCCGGGGTGATTCAGCCTCCGATTTCGAGGCCGGGGTCTCTCAGCCTCCGATTTGGAGGCTGGGGTGGCTCAGCCTTCGATTTGGAGGCCGGGGTGGCTCAGCCTCCGATTTGGAGACCGGGGTGGCTCAGCCTCCGATTTGGAGGCCGGGGTGGCTCAGCCTCCGATTTGGAGGCCGGGTGGCTCAGCCTCCGATTTGGAGGCCGGGGTGACTTATCCTCCGATTTGCAGGCCGGGGTCGATCAGCCTCCTATTTGAAGGCCGGGGTCGATCAGCCTCCGATTTAGAGGCCGGGGTGGCTCAGCCTCCGATTTGGAGCCTGGGGTCACTCAGCTTTTGATTTGGCGTGTCGGCCCTTTAAGACTCATTTCGGTGCGCCGGCCCTTTAACAATCACTTTGGCGTGTCGGCCCTTTAAGAGCTAGTTTGGCTCACCGGGCTTCTTCTAAATCAACTTTGGCGGACATTCTCTCTCAGGGGCATGTGTCATGTGATGAAGATAGATTTGCATTTGTGCTGTGGGTTTCGCTTTAAGAGCTGATATTATGTGGCAGAGGCTCTGTGCTGGGGTTCAAGTGAAGTTCGTAGGCGTTGGCATAGTAACTGGGTCTGCCTGCGCATATCAATGAGCTCAACTGTCATTTCAATCGCCTCAGGGCACGTTTTGCCATTTCCTATTGAAAAGCATTGGAGACAGTGCATTCCAATGACGGGAAAAAAAATTTTCAAACGCAAATTGCGCAAAAACTACAAATCCGATCGACACGAAAAATACTTAGCACACCTCTCATGGACGCTGGCTTCGAAACGACACCTCAACGGAGTCTGTGCGTGTAGCGGTTCGGGCCGCATTAATTGCGGAAATCAACTTAATAATAATAATAAGAAGCACTAGATGTGTATTTCCTGAAGGAAGTACAGATAGTGGTTTGAAATGGTGCCCGGGCTGCCCCTTTAAGAGAGACTTGCCTGCTGCCCCTGCAAGACTTTCAACTCAGGATCCGTTTTAACTGTGGGTGCCTCTCAGGGGCCACTTTGGCCTGTGGGGCCCCTCAGGGTCTGATTTGGTGGGTGGGGCCCCTCAGGATCCGATTTGGTGGGCGGGGCCACTCTGGGTCCGATTTGGAGGCCTCCGATTTGTAGGCCAGGGTCAATCAGCCTCCGATTTGGAGGCTGGGGTCACTCAGCTTTCGATTTGGCGCGCCGGCCCTTTAAGACTCATTTCCGTGCGTCAGCCCTTTAAGAATCACTTAGGCGCGTCGGCCCGTTAAGAGCTAGTTTGGCGCACTGGGCTTCTAAATCCTCTTTGGCGGACATTCTGTCATGATCTGACAGTTTTAAATTGCACTGGGTGAACTTTTTTTACTTTGGAAAGTTCCAAGGTGTCTTGACTGTCCCCGGTGGTGGTTAGTGGTATTGCACTTTAGGTTTTTGTGCTCGTGATTATGTATCAGGTGTGACACCCTATAAAGGTGTGCTAGGGGTGTGCAATCACTGCCTGTGATATTGTGAGATCCCTTGGTGAATAGCGGGGGTGTGAGTGTGGTGACACAGGGGGACGCCTCTGTTGTCGAGTCCAGAATGAGTTCACCAAATTTATGACAAACGAATGTGTGTAATAAACGTTCAGGTCCGGACCTGTGTGTGAACGAGCATGTATGGGTGGCCACCAAAAAACATCTTGTGGAAATGTGTTTTGGAGTCTGATCAGCTCTTAACAAACATACACTTACATAAACTCGTTCCCCAGGTCGGCGCTGTGGAGAGGAGTGGTGCCTCCAAAATGAACATATATTGCCAATACCAGCGGTGCGTTTGTCATAAACCTGAAGTGTCAGGTAGGGGTGGGGTGAACTCAGGATCTGGGCGTCCCCGCTGTAGGTGTTTCCCTAATGAGAGGTGGTCTTGAGGGTCCAGAGGCCCCTCATTAAGGAGGGGGTACTGTCATGATCTGACAGTTTTAAATTGCACTGGGTGAACTTTTTTTGCTTTGGAAAGTTCCAAGGTGTCTTGACTGTCCCCGGTGGTGGTTAGTGGTATTGCACTTTAGGTTTTTGTGCACGTGATTATGTATCAGGTGTGACACCCTATAAAGGTGTGCTAGGGGTGTGCAATCACTGCCTGTGATATTGTGAGATTGATTCATTCTGAGTTTGAGAGCCTGGTGGAAGGATGGAGCTGGAGAGGAGTCCTGCGCAGCTTAGCCAGGGGGGACGTGTGTCAGCTATGGTGTCTGGACGAAGGGCTGGCATGGCGTGGTGGGGTCGCAGTGATGGTGTCGGCAGGAAGTGTCTGCATGGACTGGTGGAGTGGCGACTATGGAGAGTGGCACTCACCATGTGGGACTTGGCTGCTGAGCTGGACTCAAGCATGCTTGCCTTCGTGGCAGAAGCTGAACTCATCTTTGGGACTCTGGTTCTAAGCAGCAACTGGTGGTGGACTCTGCTCCAAGGCTGCACTAAGGCGAAGGATCCTGTTATGGTGATGGATCCAGGTGGAGGAGAAGATGCACGCAGGTGGTGGGCTCTGTTGCTAGGAGCACACGCAACAGAGCAAAGCTAAGTGGTGTTCCCCCTGTATTGTCTCTTTCCTCATGTGTGTTATTAGTGCAGTGGTGGGATTAGTCTCCGCACCGACCCATTCCCTAGTGAGGGTTTAGGGTCAGGGCGAGCAAGGGGTTAAGGTTCGCGTGCGGCGACAGGTGCGGAGCCTGCATAGGGAATGTTAGGAGTGCAGGGACACTGGCTCAGGGGAGCTTAGGAGGTCTCCATGTCCCCATTCCCTATCGCAGGGCCCACCATTGTTAAAGTTACCCAGGTTCCCCCTTATTATTTAAATTCGCCGTACTGGAGGCGGTGTTTCCAGAAATGTATATGTTAACGTGTAATTCCTAAATTCGCCAGGTGGTGGCGGCGTATCCACCTGCACGTTCTATTATTTAAATTCGCCCCACTGGAGGCGGTGTATCCAGGGTCACGTGTGTTGTGGGTTCGCCATGCGGCATCATCTGCGACCAGACACACGTGATCGTGACACATTCTCTCTCAGGGGCATGCATCATGTGATGAAGCTAGATTTGCATTTGTGCTTTGGGTTTCGCTTTAAGAGCTGAAATTATCTGGCAGAAACTGTGTCCTGCTGGGGTTATGTAAAGTTCGTATTCGTTGGCATAGTAACTGGGTGTGCCTGCGCCAGGGCCGGCTCCAGGTTTTTGAGGGCCCCGGGCGAAAAAGTCTCAGTGGGCCCCCCCTTAACACATACCACGACTCATGCCGTGTGACATCCGTGGTGACCGCCAAAAACGGACTTGTCTCCGCGTGGATCACACGGACACGCATGTGATCCACACAGACACTCGCTCTGTGGCAAAACACGTTCATGTGAAGGAGGCTACTGATTAGTAGTGTACGCATGAAAGAAAGAAGAGAGAGAGAGAAAGAACAGAGAGAGAACAGAAAGAAAGAGGGGAAATAAAGAACAGAGAAAGAAAGAGAGAAAGAATGGAAGGAAGAACAGAGAGAGAAAGATACAGAGAGCGAGAGAAAGAAAGAAAGAACATAGAAAGAACGAACAGAGAAAGAAAGAGAAAGAACGAAAATAAAGAACAAAGAGAAAGAAAGGAAAAACAGAGAGAGAAAGAGAAAGAAAAGAACAGAGAGAAAGAGAAAGAAAGAGGGTAAAGAAAGAAAGAACAGATAGAGAAAGAGGGGAAAGAAAGAACAGAGAGAAAGAAAAAAGAAAGAAAAAGAACAAAGAGAAAGAAAGAGTGGACAGAAAAAAAGAACAGAGAAAGAAAGAAAGAAAGAAAGAAAGAAAGTAAGAGGGGAAAAAAAGAACAGAGAGGGAG
The DNA here is from genome assembly GCF_039654945.1 of Dendrobates tinctorius. Classification (NCBI taxonomy): domain Eukaryota; kingdom Metazoa; phylum Chordata; class Amphibia; order Anura; family Dendrobatidae; genus Dendrobates; species Dendrobates tinctorius. Next base: position 18,614,533 of record NW_027361701.1, on the reverse strand, counting down.
AGAGAAAAAAAGAGGGGAAGAAAGAACGGAGAGAGAAAGAACAGAGAGAAAAAGCGTCGACAGAAAAAAAGAACAGGGAGAGAGAGAAAGAAGGAGGGGAAAGAAAGAACAGAGATGTAGAGAGAAAAAGAAAGAGGGGAAAGAAAGATCAGAGAGAGAGAAAGAAAAAGAGGAAAGAGAGAACACAGAGAGAGAGAGAAAGAACAGAGACAGAAAGAAAGAAAGAAAGAAAGAAAGAGAAAGAAAGAAAGAGAACAGAGAGAGAGAAAAAAAAGATTAGAGAAAGAACAGAGAGAGAAAGAAACAGAGAAAGAAAAATTCTATAAAGATACTATAGCAGCCCAGCTCCCATTGTAGTGCCCACCTGAGCCTCCTGGTGCAGGACATATCATGATCCGCTCACATGCCCGACATCCCCGATTCCAAGGCGATCCCGCTGTCCACTCTGTCAGAGGAGGACACGGTGATGGATCTGAAGCATTCCCTGAAGTGCATCCATGGTTCCGTCACAATCTCCTACTGAAATTACCTCATTTCTGGTCAGCTTCCAGCACGTCACTTCCAGTAGAACGTTACGTGCAAGTTTTAAATTGCTCCTTGGGGCTCCGCTGTGTACTCCTGTGTCCCACGGGGAAAGTATGCTCCCAGCTGGGGCAGTCTCTCTCTCAAAATCAGGGCTGTCTCGCTGGATCCGGGACGGTTGGGACTCGGGAGGTATAAATGCTCCCCACCATACACCTCGTACACACACGGCTCCGCTCCGTACACCCCCGGCTCTGCTCCGCTCCATAAACACACGGCTCAGCTCCGTACACACAGGGCTCCGATCCGTACATCTCGTACACACACGGCTCTGCTCCATACGCCTCGTACACACACGGCTTCGCTCCGTACACATCGTACACACACGGCTCTGCTCCGTACACCTCGTACACACACGGGTCTGCTCCGTACACCTTGTAAACCCCTCCTGACCCCACCAAACAACACACACGGCTCTGCTACATCCACCTTGTAAAACCCCTCCTGACCCCACACAAGTACACACACGGCTCTGCTACATCTACCTTGCAAAACCCCTCCTGACCCCACACAAGTACACACACGGCTCTGCTACATCCACCTTGCAAAACCCCTCCTGACCCCACACAAGTACACACACGGCTCTGCTACATCCACCTTGCAAAACCCCCTCCTGACCCCACACAAGTACACACACGGCTCTGATACATCCACCTTGTAAACCCCTCCTGACCCCACAGAAGTACACACACGGCTCTGCTACATCCACCATGTAAAACCCCTCCTGACCCCACACACGTACACACACGGCTCTGCTACATACACCTTGTTAAACCCCTCCTGACCCCACACAAGTACACACACGGCTCTGCTACATCCACCTTGTAAAACCCCCTCCTCCTGACCCCACACAAGTACACACACGGCTCTGCTGCATCCACCTTGTAAAACACCTCCTGACCCCACATAAGTACACACACGGCTCTGCTACATCCACCTTGTAAACCCCTCCTGACCCTACACAAGTACACACACGGCTCTGCTACATCCACCTTGTAAAACACCTCCTGACCCCACACAAGTACACACACGCCTCTGCTACATCCACCTTGTAAACCCCACCTGACCCAACACAAGTACACACACGGCTCTGCTACATCCACCTTGTAAACCCCTCCTGACACCACACAAGTACACACATGGCTCTGCTACATCCACCTTGTAAAACCGCTCCTGACCCCACACAAGTACAAACACGGCTCTGCTACATCCACCTTGTAAACCCCTCCTGACCCCACACAAGTACACACACGGCACTGCTACATCCACCTTGTAAACCCCTCCTGACCCCACACAAGTACACACACGGCTCTGCTACATCCACCTTGTAAAACCCCTCCTGAGCCCACACAAGTATACCCACGGCTCTGCTACATCCACCTTGTAAAACCCCTCCTGACCCCACACAAGTACAAACACGGCTCTGCTACATCCACCTTGTAAACCCCTCCTGACCCCACACAAGTACACACACGGCTCTGCTACATCCACCTTGAAAAACACCTCCTGACCCCACACAAGTACACACACGGCTCTGCTACATCCACCTTGAAAAACACCTCCTGACCCCACACAAGTACACACACTGCACTGCTACATCCACCTTGTAAAACACCTCCTGACCCCACATAAAGTACACAAACAGCTCTGCTACATCACCTTGTAAACCGCTCCTGACCCCACACAAGTACACAAACGGCACTGCTACATCCACCTTGTAAACCCCTCCTGACCCCACACAAGTACACACACGGCACTGCACCATCCACCATGTAAAACCCCTCCTGACCCCACACTAGTACACACACGGCTCTGCTACATCCACCTTGTAAACCCCTCCTGACCCCACACAAGTACACACATGGCTCTGCTACATCCACCTTGTAAAACACCTCCTGACCCCACACAAATTACACACACGGCTCTGCTACATCCACCTTGTAAAACACCTCCTGACCCCACACAAAGTACACAAACAGCTCTGCTACATCACCTTGTAAACCCCTCCTGACCCCACACAAATACACACACGGCACTACTACATCCACCATGTAAAACCCCTCCTGACCCCACACAAGTACACACACGGCTCTGCTACATCCACCTTGTAAAACACCTCCTGACCCCACACAAAGTACATACACGGCTCTGCTACATCCACCTTGTAAAACACCTCCTGACCCCACACAAAGTACACAAACAGCTCTGCTACATCACCTTGTAAACCACTCCTGACCCCACACAAGTACACACACGGCACTGCTACATACACCTTGTAAAACCCTCCTGACCCCACACAAGTACACACACGGCACTGCTACATCCACCATGTAAAACCCCTCCTGACCCCACACAAGTACACACACGGCTCTGCTACATCCACCTTGTAAACCCCTCCTAACTCCACACAAGTACACACACGGCACTGCTACATCCACCTTGTAAAACACCTCCTGACCCCACACAAAGTACACACATGGCTCTGCTACATCACCTTGTAAACCCCTTCTGACCCCACACAAGTACACACATGGCTCTGCTACATCCACCTTGTAAACCCCTCCCTGACCCCACACAAGTACACACACGGCACTGCTACATCCACCTTGTAAACCCCTACTGACCCCACACAAGTACACACACGGCTCTGCTACATCCACCTTGTAAACCCCTACTGACCCCACACAAGTACACACACGGCTCTGCTACATCCACCATGTAAAACCCCTCCTGACCCCACACAAGTACACACACGGCTCTGATACATCCACCTTGTAAAACACCTCCTGACCCCACACAAAGTACACACACGGCTCTGATACATCCACCTTGTAAACCCCTCCTGACCCCACACAAATACACACACGGCTCTGCTACATCACCTTGTAAAACACCTCCTGACCCCACACAAGTACACACGCGGCTCTGCTACATCCACCTTGTAAAACACCTCCTGACCCCACACAAATACACACACGGCTCTGCTACATCACCTTGTAAAACACCTCCTGACCCCACACAAGTACACACATGGCTCTACTACATCCATCTTGTAAACCCCTTCTGACCCCACACAAGTACACACACGGCTCTGCTACATCACCTTGTAAACCCCTTCTGACCCCACACAAGTACACAAACAGCTCTGCTACATCCACCTTGTTAAACCCCTCCCTGAGCCCACTGTCCCACACATAAACGTTACCTCATCCATCCAGACTAGCACCATAATGACAAGCGACCAAGAACAACAGAGTGCTGCAGCCACCCTGATCATGTGACCCCTGACTCCTCCCCTCCTGTGACCTCATCACAGGTCCTGTGTCAACACCGCACACAAGATTACAGCCGAAGGAAGCGATGATCATTGCTGGCAGTAAGGCTGTGTGCACACGATGCAGATATCCAGTGGATCCGCAGCGGATTTTACCGCGCAGAAACGTTGCATATCCGCATTGTGATGTACAGTAGCCTTAAAATCAATGAAAAAAAAAACGCTGTGCAGACGCTGCGGATTTTTCCGCGCGGTTTTCCTGCGGTTCAAAATCCGCAGCATGTTACTTCTTTTGTGCGGTTTTCCATCTCCCCTGTCTCCAAATCCGCAGGGGGAAAACCGTACAAAAACCGCAATAAAACTGCAGGAAAAATGGAAGAAATCCGCAGGAAAAATGCAGGTCATTTGACCAGTGGATTTATTCCATTCTGAGCGGAAAAATCCGCAGGGCCAAAAAGTCGTCTGCACTCAGCCTAAGGGGCTGCGTCACTGCGTGGGTCCCTCGCGGAGGGCGCAGGTTGGGGTCAGTACATGGGGGCATGGCGGCGGCCGGGGGGTATCCCAGACAGCGTGAGTGGGCCCTCCCATTTCGCCAGGGCCCTGGCATTTGCCCGGGTGCTGACGCCGGCCCTGGCCTACGCATATCAATGAGCATAACTGCCACCACACGACTGCACCGTGTTTTCACTATGGCAACATTTTCCCATTAAAATGCATTGGAGACAGTGCATTCCAATGACAGGAAAATGTTTTTTAAAACGCAAATTGCGCAAAAACTACAAATCTGATCGACATGAAAAATACTTAGCACACCACTCGTGGACGCTGGCTTCGAAACGACACCTCAACGGAGTCTGTGCGTGTAGCGGTTCGGGTCGCATTAATTGCGGAAATCAACTGAATAGTAATAATAATATTACAATATAGTGTTTTTTTCAAACCACTATAACTAGATGTGTATTTCCTGAAGGAAGTACAGATAGTGGTTTGAAATGGTGCCCGGGCTGCCCCTTTAAGATAGACTTGCATGCTGCCCATGCAATACTTTCAAGTCAGGATCCGTTTTAATTGTGGCTGCCTCTCAGGGGCCACTTTGGTGGCCTGGGCTCCTCAGGGCTTGAATTGGTGGCCGGGATCGCTCAGGGTCCGATTTTGTGGGTGTGGCCCCTCAGGGTCTGATTTTGTGGGTGTGGCCCCTCAGGGTCCGATTTTGTGGGTGGGGCCCCTCAGTGTCTGATTTTGTGGGTGGGGCTCCTCAGGGTCCGATTTTGTGGCCGGAGCCCCTCAAGGTCCGTTTTTGTGACCGGGGCCCCTTAGGGTCCGATTTTGTGGCCTGGACCCCTCAGGGTCCGATTTTGTGGTTGGGGCCCCTCTGAGTCCGATTTGGTGGGCGGGGCCCCTCAGGGTCCGATTTGGTGGACGGAGCCCCTCAGGGTCTGAATTGGTGGGTGGGGCCCCTCTGGGTCTGATTTGGTGGGCGGGGCCACACTGGGTCTGATTTGGTGGGTAGGGCCACTCTGGGTCTGATTTGGTGGGCGGGGCCACTCTGGGTCCGATTTGGTGGGTGGGGCCACTCTGGGTTCGATTTGGTGGGCGGGGCACCTCAGGGTCCGATTTGGTGGGCGGGGCCACTCTGGGTCCGATTTGGTGGGCGGGGTCACTCTGGGTCTGATTTGGTGGGTGGGGCCACTCTGGGTTCGATTTGGTGGGCGGGGCACCTCAGGGTCCGATTTGGTGGGCGGGGCCACTCTGGGTCCGATTTGGTGGGCGGGGTCACTCTGGGTCTGATTTGGTGGGCGGGGCCACTCTGGGTCCGATTTGGTGGGCGGGGCACCTCAGGGTCCGATTTGGAGGCCAGGGTGGCTCAGTCTCCGTTTTGTAGGCCAGGGTCGATCAGCCTCCGATTTGTAGGCCAGGGTCAATCAGCCTCCGATTTGGAGCCTGGGGTCACTCAGCTTTCGATTTGGCGCGCCGGCCCTTTAAGACTCATTTTGGTGCGCCGGCCCTTTAAGAATCACTTAGGCGCATCGGCCCTTTAAGATCTAGTTTGGCGCACTGGGCTTCTAAATCCACTTTGGCGCACATTCTCTCTCAGGGGCATGCGTCATGTGATGAAGCTAGATTTGCATTTGTGCTCTGGGTTTCGCTTTAAGAGCTGATATTATCTGCCAGAAACTCTTGAAGTCATGAAAAGTTTGTAGGCGTTGGCATAGTAACTGGGTGTGCCTGCGCATATCAATGAGCTTAACTGCTATTTGAATCGCCTCACGACTGCCCCATGTTTTCCCTATGGCAAAATTTTCCATTTGAAATGCATTGAGACAGTGCATTCCAATGACAGGAAAATGTTTTTTCAAACGCAAATTGCAGAAAAACTATAAATCTGACTCGAAAAATACTTAGCACACCTCTCATGGACGCTGGCTTCGAAACGACACCTCAACGGAGTCTGTGCGTGTAGCGGTTCGGGCCGCATTAATTGCGGAAATCAACTGAATAGTAATAATAATACTAGATGTGTATTTCCTGAAGGAAGTACAGATAGTGGTTTGAAATGGTGCCCGGGCTGCCCCTTTAAGAGAGACTTGCCTGCTGCCCCTGCAAGACTTTCAACTCAGGACACGATTTAACTGTGGGTGCCTCTCAGGGGCCACTTTGGCCTCAGGGTCTGATTTTGTGGGTGGGGCCCCTCAGGGCCTGATTTTATGGGTGGGGCCCCTCAGGGTCCGATTTTGTGGGTGGGGCCCCTCAGGGTCCGATTTTGTGGCCGGGGCCACTCAGGGTCCGATTTGGTGGCCGGGGCCCCTCAGGGTCCGATTTGGTGGCCGGGGCCCCTCAGGGTTTGATTTGGTGGGTGGGGACCCTCAAGGTCCGATTTTGTGGCTGGGGCCACTCAGGATCCGATTTTTGTGGCCGAAACCCCTCAGGGTCCGATTTTGTGGCCGGGGCCCCTCAGGGTCCGATTTTGTGGGTGGGGCCTCTCAGGGTCCGATTTGGTGGGCGGGGCCCCTCAGGGTCCAATTTGGTGGGCGGGGCCCCTCAGGGTCCGATTTTGTGGGTTGGGCCCCTCAGGGTCTGATTTTGTGGCCGGGGCCCCTAAGGGTCCGATTTTGTGGTTGGGTCCCCTCAGGGTCCGATTTTGTGGTTGGGTCCCCTCAGGGTCTGATTTTGTGGGCGGAGCCCCACTGGGTCCAATTTGGTGGGCGGGACCACTCTGGGTCCAATTTGGTGGGCGGGACCACTCTGGGTCCAATTTGGTGGGCGGGGCCTCTCAGGGTCCAATTTGGTGGGCGGGGCCCCACAGGGTCCGATTTGGTAGGCGGGGCCCCACAGGGTCCGATTTGGTGGGCGGGGCCTCTCTGGGTCTGATTTGGTGGGTGGGGCCACTCTGGGTAAGATTTGGAGGCTGGGGTCGCTCAGCCTCCAATTTGGAGGCCGGGGTCGTTGAGCTTCCGATTTGGAGGCCGAGGTCAAAGAGCCTCCGATTTGGAGGCCGGGGTGGATCAGCCTCCGATTTGGAGGCCGGGATGGCTCACCCTCCGATTTGGAGGCCGGGGTCGCTCAGCCTCCGATTTGGAGGCCGGGGTCGCTCAGCCTCCGATTTGGAAGCCGGGGTGGCTCAGCCTCCGATTTGGAGGCCGGGGTCGCTCAGCCTCCGATTTGGAGGCCGGGGTGGCTCAGCCTCCGATTTGGAGGCCGGGGTGGCTCAGCCTCCGATTTGGAGGCCGGGGTGGCTCAGCCTCCGATTTGGAGGCCGGGGTGGCTCAGCCTCCGATTTGGAGGCCGGGGTGGCTCAGCCTCCGATTTGGAGGCCGGGGTGGATCAGCCTCCGATTTGGAGGCCGGGGTGGATCAGCCTCCGATTTGGAGGCCGGGGTGGCTCAGCCTCCGATTTGGAGGCCGGGGTGGCTCAGCCTCCGATTTGGAGGCCGGGGTGGATCAGCCTCCGATTTGGAGGCCGGGGTGGATCAGCCTCCGAATTGGAGGCCGGGGTGGATCAGCCTCCGAATTGGAGGCCGGGGTGGATCAGCCTCTGAATTGGAGGCCGGGGTGGATCAGCCTCCGATTTGGAGGCCGGGGTGGCTCAGCCTCCGATTTGGAGGCCGGGGTGGCTCAGCGTCCGATTTGGAGGCCGGGGTGGCTCAGCCTCCGATTTGGAGGCCGGGGTGGCTCAGTCTCTGATTTGGTGTGTCGGCCCTTTAAGACTCATTTGGGTGCGCTGGCCCTTTAACAATCACTTTGGCGCGTTGGCCCTTTAAGAGCTAGTTTGGCTCAGTGGGCTTCTTTTAAATCCACTTTGGCGCACACATTCTCTCTCAGGGGCATGTGTCATGTGATGAAGCTAGATTTGCATTTGTGCTGTGGGTTTCACTTTAAGAGCTGATATTATGTGGCAGAATCTCTGTTCTGGAGATGTCATGTGACGTTCGTAGGCGTTGGCATAGTAACTGGGTGTGCCTGCGCATATCAATGAGCTCAACTGTCATTTCAATCGCCTCAGGGCACGTTTTGCCATTTCCTATTGAAAAGCATTGGAGACAGTGCATTCCAATGACGGGAAAAAAAATTTTCAAACGCAAATTGCGCAAAAACTACAAATCCGATCGACACGAAAAATACTTAGCACACCTCTCATGGACGCTGGCTTCGAAACGACACCTCAACGGAGTCTGTGCGTGTAGCGGTTCGGGCCACATTAATTGCGGAAATCAACTTAATAATAATAAGAAAAAGAAGAAGAAGTTAGCAGCGTTCGGATTACAATATAGTGGTTTTTTCAAACCACTATAATAAGTTAGCAGCGTTCGGATTACAATATAGTGGTTTTTTCAAACCACTATAATAATAATAATAACTAGATGTGTATTTCCTGAAGGAAGTACAGATAGTGGTTTGAAATGGTGCCCGGGCTGCCCCTTTAACAGAGACTTGCCTGCTTCCCCGGCAAGACTTTCAACTCAGGATCCATTTTAACTGTGAGTGCCTCTCAGGGGCCACTTTGGCCTCAGGGTCTGATTTGGTGGGTGGGCCCCACAGGATCTGATTCCTTGGCCTGGGCTCCTCAGGGCTTGAATTGTTGACAGGCTCCGATTTTGTAGCCGGGGCTCATCAGGGTCCGATTCTGTGGTTGGGGCCCCTCAGGGTCCGATTTTGTGGGTGGGGCCCCTCAGGGTCCGATTTGTTGGGCGGGGCTACTCAGGGTCCGATTTAGTGGGTGGGTCCCCTCAGGGTCCAATTTGGTGGGTTGGGCCCCTCAGAGTCCAATTTTGTGGCCGGGGCTCCTCAGGGTCCGATTTTGTGGGTTGGGCCCCTCAGGGTCCGATTTTGTGGTTGGGGCCCCTCAGGGTCTGATATTGTGGCAGGGGCCCCTCAGGGTCTGATTTTGAGGGCGGAGCCCCTCTGGGTCCAATTTGGTGGGCGGGACCACTCTGGGTCTGATTTGGTGGGCGGGACCACTATGGGTCCGATTTGGTGGGCGGGACCACTCTGGGTCCAATTTGGTTTGCGGGGCCTCTCTGGGTCCGATTTGGTGGGTGGGGCCACTCTGGGTAAGTTTTGGAGGCTGGGGTCGCTCAGCCTCCGACTTGGAGGCCCTGGTGGCTCAGCCTCTGATTTGCAGGCCAGGGTGGCTCAGCCTCCGATTTGGAGGCCTTGGTGGCTCAGCCTCCGATTTGCAGGCCGGGGTGGCTCAGCCTCCAATTTGGAGGATGGGGTGGCTCAGCCTCCGATTTGGAGGCTGGGGTGGCACAGCCTCCGATTTGGAGGCCGGGGTGGCTCAGCCTCCGATTTGGAGGCCGGGGTGGCTCAGCCTCCGATTTGGAGGCAAGGGTGGCTCAGCCTCCGATTTGGAGGCCGGGGTGGCTCAGCCTCCGATTTGGAGGCCAGGGTGGCTCAGCCTCCGATTTGGAGGCCGGGGTAGCTCAGCCTCCGATTTGGAGGCCGGGGTGGCTCAGCCTCCGATTTGGAGGCCGGGGTCGCGCAGCCTCCGATTTGGAGGCCGGGGTGGAGCAGCCTCCTATTTGGAGGCCGGGGTGGCGCAGCCTCCTATTTGGAGGCCGGGGTGGCGCAGCCTCCGAATTGGAGGCCAGGGTCGATCAGCCTCTGAATTGAAGGACGGTTTGGCTCAGCCTCCGATTTGGAGGCCGGAGTGACTCAGCCTCCGATTTGGAGGCCGGGGTTGCTCAGCCTCCGATTTGGAGACCGGGGTTGCTCAGCCTCCGAATTGGAGGCCGGGGTGGCTCAGCCTCCGATTTGGAGGCCGGGGTCGCGCAGCCTCCGATTTGGAGGCCGGGGTGGAGCAGCCTCCTATTTGGAGGCCGGGGTGGCGCAGCCTCCTATTTGGAGGCCGGGGTGGCGCAGCCTCCGAATTGGAGGCCAGGGTCGATCAGCCTCTGAATTGGAGGACGGTTTGGCTCAGCCTCCGATTTGGAGGCCGGAGTGACTCAGCCTCCGATTTGGAGGCCGGGGTTGCTCAGCCTCCAATTTGGAGACCGGGGTTGCTCAGCCTCCGAATTGGAGGCCGGGGTTGCTCAGCCTCCGATTTGGAGGCCGGGGTGGCTCAGCCTCCGATTTGGAGGCCGGGGCGGTTCAGCCTCTGATTTGGAGGCCAGGGTGGCTCAGCCTCCGATTTGGAGGCCGGGGTGGCTCAGCCTCTGATTTGGAGGCAGGGGTGGCTCAGCCTCTGATTTGGAGGCCGGGGTGGCTCAGCTTTTGATTTGGATGCCAGGGTGGCTCAGCCTCCGATTTGGAGGCTGGGGTGGCTCAGTCTCCCATTTGGAGGCCGGGGTCGATCAGCCTCCGATTTGGAGGCTGGGGTCGATCAGCCTCCCATTTGGAGGCCGAAGTGGCTCAGCCTTTGATTTGGATGCCGGGGTCGATCAGCCTTCGATTTGGAGGCCGGGGTCGCTCAGCCTCCGATTTGGAAGCCGGGGTGGCTCAGCCTCCGATTTGGAGGCCGGGGTCGCTCAGCCTCCGATTTGGAGGCCGGGGTCGCTCGCCTCCGATTTGGAGGCCGGGGTCGATCAGCCTCCGATTTGGAGGCCGGGGTCGCTCAGCCTCCGATTTGGAAGCCGGGGTGGCTCAGCCTCCGATTTCGAGGCCGGGGTCTCTCAGCCTCCGATTTGGAGGCTGGGGTGGCTCAGCCTTCGATTTGGAGGCCGGGGTGGCTCAGCCTCTGATTTGGAGACCGGGGTGGCTCAGCCTCCGATTTGGAGGCCGGGGTGGCTCAGCCTCCGATTTGGAGGCCGGGTGGCTCAGCCTCCGATTTGGAGGCCGGGGTGACTTATCCTCCGATTTGCAGGCCGGGGTCGATCAGCCTCCTATTTGAAGGCCGTGGTCGATCAGCCTCCGATTTAGAGGCCGGGGTGGCTCAGCCTCCGATTTGGAGCCTGGGGTCACTCAGCTTTTGATTTGGCGTGTCGGCCCTTTAAGACTCATTTCGGTGCGCCGGCCCTTTAACAATCACTTTGGCGTGTCGGCCCTTTAAGAGCTAGTTTGGCTCACTGGGCTTCTTCTAAATCAACTTTGGCAGACATTCTCTCTCAGGGGCATGTGTCATGTGATGAAGATAGATTTGCATTTGTGCTGTGGGTTTCGCTTTAAAAGCTGATATTATGTGGCAGAATCTCTGTCCTCGGGGCGTCATGTGACGTTCGCAGGCGTTGGCATAGTAACTGGGTGTGCCTGCGCATATCATTGAGCTTAACTGCTATTTCAATCGCCTCAGGGCACGTTTTGCCATTTCCCATTGAAAAGCATTGGAGACAGTGCATTCCAATGACGGGAAAAAAAAATTTCAAACGCAAATTGCGCAAGAACTACAAATCCGATCGACACGAAAAATACTTATTTTGTGGGTGGGGCCCCACAGGGTCAGATTTGGTGGGCAGGGCCCCTCAGGGTCCGATTTGGTGGGCGGGGACAACTCTGGGTCTGGTTTGGTGGGCAGGGCCCCTCAGGGTCCAATTTTGTGGGTGGGGACCCTCAGGGTCTGATTTTGTGGGGGGGCCCCTCAGGGTCCGATTTGGTGGGCGGGTGCCATTCTGGGTCTGATTAGGTGGGCGGGGCCCCTCAGTGTCTGATTTTGTGGCCGTGGCCCTTCAGGGTCTGATCTTGTGGGTGGGGCCCCTCAGTGTCCGATTTTGTGGCCGGGGCCCCTCAGGGTCCGATTTTGTGGGTGGGGCCCCTCAGGGTCCGATTTTGTGGTTGGGGCCCCTCAGAATCCGATTTGGTGGGCGGGGCCCCTCATGGTCCGATTTGGTGAGCGGGGCCCCTCAGAGTTCAATTTGGTGAGCGGGCCCCTCAGGGTCTGATTTTGTGGGTGGGGCCCCTCAGGGTCTGATTTTGTTGGTGGGGCCCCTCACGGTCAGATTTGGTGGGTGGGGCCACTCAGGGTCCGATTTTGTGGCTGGGGCCCCTCAGGGTCCGATTTTATGGGTGGGGACCCTCAGGGTCCGATTTGGTGGACGAGGCCCCTCAGGGTCCGATTAGGTGGGTGGAGCCCCTCAGGGTCCAATTTGGTGGGCGGGGCCCCTCGGTCTGATTTTGTGGCCGGGGCCCCTCCTGGTCCGAATTTGTGGCTGCCCCTCAGGGTCTGATTTTGTGGGTGGGTCCCCTCAGGGTCCGATTTTGTGGGTGGGGCCCCTCAGGGTCCGATTTTGTGGTTGGGGCCCCTCAGGTTCCGATTTTGTGGGTGGGGCCCATCAGGGTCCGATTTTGTGGGTGGGGCCCCTCAGGGTCCAATTTGGTGGGTGGGGCCACTCTGGGTCTGATTTGGTGGGCGGGGCCACTCAGGGTCCGATTTGGTGGGCGGGGCCACTCTGGGTCCAATTTGGATGCCAGGGTGGCTCAGCCTCCTTTTTGTAGGCCAGGGTCTATCAGCCTCCGATTTGGAGCCTTGGGTCACTCAGCTTTCGATTTGGCGCGCCGGCCCTTTAAGACTCATTTTGGTGCGCCGGCTCTTTAAGAATCACTTTGGCGCGTCGGCCCTTTAAGAGCCAGGGTGGCTCACTGGGCTTCTAAATCCACTTTGGCACACATTCTCTCTCAGCGGCATGCGTCATGTGATGAAGCTAGATTTGCATTTGTGCTGTGGGTTTTGCTTTAAGAGCTGATATTATGTGGCAGAAGCTCTCTCCTGGGGGCGTCATGTGACGTTCGTAGGCGTTGGCATAGTAACTGGGTGTGCCTGCGCATATCAATGAGCTCAACTGCCATTTCAATTGCCTCAGGGCACGTTTTAAGCTTCCCATGAAAAGCATTGGAGACAGTGCATTCCAATGATGGGAAAAAAATTTTCAAGCGCAAATTGCGCAAAAACTACAAATCGCATCGACAAGAAAAATACTTAGCACAACTCTCACGGATGCTGGCTTCGAAACGACACCTCAACGGAGTCTGTGCGTGTAGCGGTTCGGGCCGCATTAATTGCGGAAATCAACTGAATAATAAGAAGAACTAGATGTGTATTTCCTGAAGGAAGTACAGATAGTGGTTTGAAATGGTGCCTGGGCTGCCCCTTTAACAGAGACTTGCCTGCTTCCCGGGCAAGACTTTCAACTCAGGATCCGTTTTAACTGTGAGTGCCTCTCAGGGGCCATTTTGGCCTCAGGGTCTGATTTGGTGGGTGGGGCCCCACAGGATCTGATTCCTTGGCCTGGGCTCCTCAGGGCTTGAATTGTTGGCGGGGTGATCCCTCAGGCTCCGATTTTGTGGGTGTGGCCCCTCAGGGTCCGATATTGTGGGTGTGGCCCCTCAGGGTCCGATTTTGTGAGTGGGGCCCCTCAGGGTCCGATTTTGTGGCCGGGGCCCCTCAGGGTCTGCTTTTGTGGCCGGATCCCCTCAGGGTCCGATTTTGTGGCCGGGGCCCCTCAGGGTCCAATTTTGTGGGTGGGGCCCTTAAGGGCCTGATTTTGTAGCCGGGGCTCATCAGGGTCCGATTTTTGTGGTTGGGGCCCCTCAGGGTCCGATTTTGTGGGTGGGGCCACTCTGGGTCCGATTTGGTGGGTGGGGCCCCTCTGGGTCCGATTTGATGGGCGGGGCTACTCAGGGTCCGATTTGGTGGGTGGGTCCCCTCAGGGTCCAATTTGGTGGGCGGGGCCCCTTAGGGTCTGATTTGGTGGACGGGGCCCCTCAGGGTCCAATTTTCTGGCCGGGGCCCCTCAGGGACCGATTTTGTGGGTTGGGCCCCTCAGAGTCCAATTTTGAGGCCGGGGCCCCTAAGGCTCCGATTTTGTGTCAGGGGCCCCTCAGGGTCCGATTTTGTGGTTGGGGCCCCTCAGGGTCTGATTTTGTGGTTGGGGCCCCTGAGGGTCCTATTTTGTGACTGGGGCCCCTCTAGGTTCGATTTTGTGGACGGGGTCTCTCAGGGTCCGATTTTGTGGTTGGGGCCCCTCAGGGTCTGATTTTGTGGCCGGGCCCACTCGGGGTCCGATTTTGTGGGTGGGGCCCCTTAGGGTCTGATTTTGTGGGTGGAGCCCCCTGGGTCCATTTTGGTGGGCGGGGGCCACTCTGGGTCCGATTTAGTGGGTGGTGCCCCTCATGGTCCGATTTGGTGGGCGGGGCCCCTCATGGTCCGATTTGGTGGGCGGGGCCCCCCTGGGTCCGATTTGGTGGGCGGGGCCCCTCTGGGTCTGGATTTGTGGGTGGGGCCCCTCAGGGTCCGATTTTGTGGGTGGGGCCCCTCAGAGTCCAATTTTGTGGCTGGGGCCCCTCAGGGTCTGATTTTGTGGCCGGGGTCTCTCAGGGTCCGATTTTGTGGCCGGGGCCCCTCAGGGTCTGGATTTGTGGGTGGGGCCCCTCAGGGTCCGATTTTGTGGGTGGGGCCCCTCAGAGTCCAATTTTGTGGCTGGGGCCCCTCAGGGTCTGAATTTGTGGCTGGGGCCCCTCAGGGTCTGATTTTGAGGGTGGGGCCCCTCAGGGTCTAATTTGGTGGGCGGGGCCCCTCAGGGTCTGATTTTGTGGGTGGGGCCCCTCAGGGTCCGATTTCGTGACCTGGGCCCCTTAGGGTCTGATTTTGTGACTGGGGCCCCTCTGGGTTCGATTTTGTGGCCGGGGTCTCTCAGGGTCCGATTTTGTGGGTGGGGCCCCTCAGGGTCTTATTTTGCGGCTGGGGCCCCTCAGGGTCTGGTTTTGTGGGTGGGGCCCCTCAGGGTCTGATTTTGTGGTTGGGGCCCCTGAGGGTCCTATTTTTTTGACTGGGGCCCCTCTAGGTTCGATTTTGTGGCCGGGGTCTCTCAGGGTCCGATTTTGTGGTTGGGGCCCCTCAGGGTCTGATTTTGTGGCCGGGCCCACTCGGGGTCCGATTTTGTGGGTGGGGCCCCTTAGGGTCTGATTTTGTGGGTGGAGCCCCCAGGGTCCATTTTGGTGGGCGTGGGCCACTCTGGGTCCAATTTAGTGGGCGGTGCCCCTCATGGTCCGATTTGGTGGGCGGGGCCCCTCATGGTCCGATATGGTGGACGTGGCCCCCTGGGTCCGATTTGGTGGGCGGGGCCCCTCTGGGTCCGATTTGGTGGGCGGGGCCCTTCAGGGTCCTATTTGGTGGGCGGGGCACCTCTGGGTCCGATTTGGTGGGCGGGGCCCTTCAGGGTCTGATTTGGTGGGCGGGGTCAATCTGGGTCCGATTTGGTGGGCGGGGCCCCTCAGGGTCCGATTTGATGGGCGGGGCCCCTCTGGGTCCGATTTGGTGGGCGGGGCCACTCTAGGTCCGATTTGATGGGCGGGGCCCTTCAGGGTCCGATTTGGTGGGCGGGGTCACTCTGGGTCCGATTTGGTGGGCGGGGCTTCTCAGGGTCTGATTTGGTGGGCGGGGCTCCTCAGGGTCCGATTTGGTGGACGGGGCCCTTCAGGGTCCGATTTGGTGGGCGGGGCCACTCGGAGTCTGATTTGGTGGGCGGGGCCCCTCAGGATCCGATTTGGTGGGCTGTGCTACTCTGGGTCTGATTTTTTGAGCGGGGCCACACTGGGTCCAATTTGGAGGCTCAGCCTCCGATTTGGAGGGCGGGCCCTTTAAGAGTCAGGGTGGCTCACTGGGCTTCTAAATCCACTTTGTCGCACATTCTATCTCAGGGGCATGTGTCATGTGATGAAGCTAGATTTGTATTTGTGCTGTGGGTTTCACTTTAAGAGCTGATATTATGTGGCAGAAGCTCTGTCCTTGGGATGTCATGTGATCTTCGTAGGCGTTGGCATAGTAACTGGGTCTGCCTGCGCATATCAATGAGCTCAACTGCCATTTCAATCGCCTCAGGGCACGTTTTGCCATTACCCAGTGAAAAGCATTGGAGACAGTGCATTCCAATGACCGGAAAAAAAAATTTCAAACGCAAATTGCGCAAAAACTACAAATCCGATCGACACGAAAAATACTTAGCACACCTCTCGTGGACGCTAGCTTCGAAACAACACCTCAACGGCGTCTGTACGTGTACCGGTTTGGGCTGTATTAATTGCGGAAATCAACTTAATAATAATAATAATAATAAGAAGAAGAACTAGATGTGTATTTCCTGAAGGAGGTCGGGGTGGCTTAGGCTCAGATTTGGAGGCCGGGGTGGCTCAGCCTCCGACTTGGAGGCCGGGGTCGCTCAGCCTCCGATTTGGAGGCCTGGGTGGCTCAGCCTCCGATTTGATGGCCGGGGTGGCTCAGCCTCCGATTTGGAGGCCGGGGTGGCTCGCCTCCGATTTGGAGGCTGGGGTGGCTCAGCCTCTGATTTGGAGGCCGGGGTGGTTCAGCCTCCGATTTGGAGGCCGGGGTGACTCAGCCTCCGATTTGGAGGCCGGGGTGACTCAGCCTCCGATTTGGAGGCCGGGGTGATTCAGCCTCCGATTTCGAGGCCGGGGTCTCTCAGCCTCCGATTTGGAGGCTGGGGTGGCTCAGCCTTCGATTTGGAGGCCGGGGTGGCTCAGCCTCCGATTTGGAGACCGGGGTGGCTCAGCCTCCGATTTGGAGGCCGGGGTGGCTCAGCCTCCGATTTTGAGGCCGGGTGGCTCAGCCTCCGATTTGGAGGCCGGGGTGACTTATCCTCCGATTTGCAGGCCGGGGTCGATCAGCCTCCTATTTGAAGGCCGTGGTCGATCAGCCTCCGATTTGGAGGCCGGGGTGGCTCAGCCTCCGATTTGGAGCCTGGGGTCACTCAGCTTTCGATTTGGCGCGCCGGCCCTTTAAGACTCATTTCGGTGCGCCGGCCCTTTAACAATCACTTTGGCGTGTCGGCCCTTTAAGAGCTAGTTTGGCTCACTGGGCTTCTTCTAAATCAACTTTGGCAGACATTCTCTCTCAGGGGCATGTGTCATGTGATGAAGATAGATTTGCATTTGTGCTGTGGGTTTCGCTTTAAAAGCTGATATTATGTGGCAGAATCTCTGTCCTCGGGGAGTCATGTGACGTTCGCAGGCGTTGGCATAGTAACTGGGTGTGCCTGCGCATATCAATGAGCTTAACTGCTATTTCAATCGCCTCAGGGCACGTTTTGCCATTTCCCATTGAAAAGCATTGGAGACAGTGCATTCCAATGACGGGAAAAAAAAATTTCAAACGCAAATTGCGCAAGAACTACAAATCCGATCGACACGAAAAATACTTATTTTGTGGGTGGGGCCCCACAGGGTCTGATTTGGTGGGCAGGGCCCCTCAGGGTCCGATTTGGTGGGCGGGGGCAACTCTGGGTCTGGTTTGGTGGGCAGGGCCCCTCAGGGTCCAATTTTGTGGGTGGGGACCCTCAGGGTCTGATTTTGTGGGGGGGCCCCTCAGGGTCCGATTTGGTGGGTGGGTGCCATTCTGGGTCTGATTAGGTGGGCGGGGCCCCTCAGCGTCTGATTTTGTGGCCGTGGCCCTTCAGGGTCTGATCTTGTGGGTGGGGCCCCTCAGTGTCCGATTTTGTGGCCGGGGCCCCTCAGGGTCCGATTTTGTGGGTGGGGCCCCTCAGGGTCCGATTTTGTGGTTGGGGCCCCTCAGAATCCGATTTGGTGGGCGGGGCCCCTCATGGTCCGATTTGGTGAGCGGGGCCCCTCAGAGTTCAATTTGGTGAGCGGGCCCCTCAGGGTCTGAATTTGTGGGTGGGGCCCCTCAGGGTCTGATTTTGTTGGTGGGGCCCCTCAGGGTCAGATTTGGTGGGTGGGGCCACTCAGGGTCCGATTTTGTGGTTGGGGCCCCTCAGGGTCCAATTTTATGGGTGGGGACCCTCAGGGTCCGATTTGGTGGACGAGGCCCCTCAGGGTCCGATTAGGTGGGTGGAGCCCCTCAGGGTCCAATTTGGTGGGCGGGGCCCCTCGGTCTGATTTTGTGGCCGGGGCCCCTCCAGGTCCGAATTTGTGGCTGCCCCTCAGGGTCTGATTTTGTGGGTGGGTCCCCTCAGGGTCCGATTTTGTGGGTGGGGCCCCTCAGGGTCCGATTTTGTGGTTGGGGCCCCTCAGGTTCCGATTTTGTGGGTGGGGCCCATCAGGGTCCGATTTTGTGGGTGGGGCCCCTCAGGGTCCAATTTGGTGGGTGGGGCCACTCTGGGTCTGATTTGGTGGGCGGGGCCACTCAGGGTCCGATTTGGTGGGCGGGGCCACTCTGGGTCCAATTTGGATGCCAGGGTGGCTCAGCCTCCTTTTTGTAGGCCAGGGTCTATCAGCCTCCGATTTGGAGCCTTGGGTCACTCAGCTTTCGATTTGGCGCGCCGGCCCTTTAAGACTCATTTTGGTGCGCCGGCTCTTTAAGAATCACTTTGGCGCGTCGGCCCTTTAAGAGCCAGGGTGGCTCACTGGGCTTCTAAATCCACTTTGGCACACATTCTCTCTCAGCGGCATGCGTCATGTGATGAAGCTAGATATGCATTTGTGCTGTGGGTTTTGCTTTAAGAGCTGATATTATGTGGCAGAAGCTCTCTCCTGGGGGCGTCATGTGACGTTCGTAGGCGTTGGCATAGTAACTGGGTGTGCCTGCGCATATCAATGAGCTCAACTGCCATTTCAATCGCCTCAGGGCACGTTTTAAGCTTCCCATGAAAAGCATTGGAGACAGTGCATTCCAATGATGGGAAAAAAATTTTCAAGCGCAAATTGCGCAAAAACTACAAATCGCATCGACAAGAAAAATACTTAGCACAACTCTCACGGATGCTGGCTTCGAAACGACACCTCAACGGAGTCTGTGCGTGTAGCGGTTCGGGCCGCATTAATTGCGGAAATCAACTGAATAATAAGAAGAACTAGATGTGTATTTCCTGAAGGAAGTACAGATAGTGGTTTGAAATGGTGCCTGGGCTGCCCCTTTAACAGAGACTTGCCTGCTTCCCGGGCAAGACTTTCAACTCAGGATCCGTTTTAACTGTGAGTGCCTCTCAGGGGCCATTTTGGCCTCAGGGTCTGATTTGGTGGGTGGGGCCCCACAGGATCTGATTCCTTGGCCTGGGCTCCTCAGGGCTTGAATTGTTGGCGGGGTGATCCCTCAGGCTCCGATTTTGTGGGTGTGGCCCCTCAGGGTCCGATATTGTGGGTGTGGCCCCTCAGGGTCCGATTTTGTGAGTGGGGCCCCTCAGGGTCCGATTTTGTGGCCGGGGCCCCTCAGGGTCTGCTTTTGTGGCCGGATCCCCTCAGGGTCCGATTTTGTGGCCGGGGCCCCTCAGGGTCCAATTTTGTGGGTGGGGCCCTTAAGGGCCTGATTTTGTAGCCGGGCCTCATCAGGGTCCGATTTTTGTGGTTGGGGCCCCTCAGGGTCCGATTTTGTGGGTGGGGCCACTCTGGGTCCGATTTGGTGGGTGGGGCCCCTCTGGGTCCGATTTGATGGGCGGGGCTACTCAGGGTCCGATTTGGTGGGTGGGTCCCCTCAGGGTCCAATTTGGTGGGCGGGGCCCCTTAGGGTCTGATTTGGTGGACGGGGCCCCTCAGGGTCCAATTTTCTGGCCGGGGCCCCTCAGGGACCGATTTTGTGGGTTGGGCCCCTCAGAGTCCAATTTTGAGGCCGGGGCCCCTAAGGGTCCGATTTTGTGTCAGGGGCCCCTCAGGGTCCGATTTTGTGGTTGGGGCCCCTCAGGGTCTGATTTTGTGGTTGGGGCCCCTGAGGGTCCTATTTTGTGACTGGGGCCCCTCTAGGTTCGATTTTGTGGACGGGGTCTCTCAGGGTCCGATTTTGTGGTTGGGGCCCCTCAGGGTCTGATTTTGTGGCCGGGCCCACTCGGGGTCCGATTTTGTGGGTGGGGCCCCTTAGGGTCTGATTTTGTGGGTGGAGCCCCCTGGGTCCATTTTGGTGGGCGGGGGCCACTCTGGGTCCGATTTAGTGGGTGGTGCCCCTCATGGTCCGATTTGGTGGGCGGGGCCCCTCATGGTCCGATTTGGTGGGCGGGGCCCCCTGGGTCCGATTTGGTGGGCGGGGCCCCTCTGGGTCTGGATTTGTGGGTGGGGCCCCTCAGGGTCCGATTTTGTGGGTGGGGCCCCTCAGAGTCCAATTTTGTGGCTGGGGCCCCTCAGGGTCTGATTTTGTGGCCGGGGTCTCTCAGGGTCCGATTTTGTGGCCGGGGCCCCTCAGGGTCTGGATTTGTGGGTGGGGCCCCTCAGGGTCCGATTTTGTGGGTGGGGCCCCTCAGAGTCCAATTTTGTGGCTGGGGCCCCTCAGGGTCTGATTTTGTGGCTGGGGCCCCTCAGGGTCTGATTTTGAGGGTGGGGCCCTTCAGGGTCTAATTTGGTGGGCGGGGCCCCTCAGGGTCTGATTTTGTGGGTGGGGCCCCTCAGGGTCCGATTTTGTGACCTGGGCCCCTTAGGGTCTGATTTTGTGACTGGGGCCCCTCTGGGTTCGATTTTGTGGCCGTGGTCTCTCAGGGTCCGATTTTGTGGGTGGGGCCCCTCAGGGTCTTATTTTGCGGCTGGGGCTCCTCAGGGTCTGGTTTTGTGGGTGGGGCCCCTCAGGGTCTGATTTTGTGGTTGGGGCCCCTGAGGGTCCTATTTTTTTGACTGGGGCCCCTCTAGGTTCGATTTTGTGGCCGGGGTCTCTCAGGGTCCGATTTTGTGGTTGGGGCCCCTCAGGGTCTGATTTTGTGGCCGGGCCCACTCGGGGTCCGATTTTGTGGGTGGGGCCCCTTAGGGTCTGATTTTGTGGGTGGAGCCCCCAGGGTCCATTTTGGTGGGCGTGGGCCACTCTGGGTCCAATTTAGTGGGCGGTGCCCCTCATGGTCCGATTTGGTGGGCGGGGCCCCTCATGGTCCGATATGGTGGGCGTGGCCCCCTGGGTCCGATTTGGTGGGCGGGGCCCCTCTGGGTCCGATTTGGTGGGCGGGGCCCTTCAGGGTCCTATTTGGTGGGCGG
The DNA here is from genome assembly GCF_039654945.1 of Dendrobates tinctorius. Taxonomy (NCBI): domain Eukaryota; kingdom Metazoa; phylum Chordata; class Amphibia; order Anura; family Dendrobatidae; genus Dendrobates; species Dendrobates tinctorius. Next base: position 18,593,398 of record NW_027361701.1, on the reverse strand, counting down.
GGCACCTCTGGGTCTGATTTGGTGGGCGGGGACCTTCAGGGTCTGATTTGGTGGGCGGGGTCAATCTGGGTCCGATTTGGTGGGCGGGGCCCCTCAGGGTCCGATTTGATGGGCGGGGCCCCTCTGGGTCCGATTTGGTGGGCAGGGCCACTCTAGGTCCGATTTGATGGGCGGGGCCCTTCAGGGTCCGATTTGGTGGGCGGGGTCACTCTGGGTCCGATTTGGTGGGCGGGGCTTCTCAGGGTCTGATTTGGTGGGCGGGGCTCCTCAGGGTCCGATTTGGTGGACGGGGCCCTTCAGGGTCCGATTTGGTGGGCGGGGCCACTCGGAGTCTGATTTGGTGGGCGGGGCCCCTCAGGATCCGATTTGGTGGGCTGTGCTACTCTGGGTCTGATTTTTTGAGCGGGGCCACACTGGGTCCGATTTGGAGGCTCAGCCTCCGATTTGGAGGGCGGGGTGGTTCAGCCTCCGATTTGGAGGCCGGGGTGGCTCAGCCTCCGATTTGGAGGCCGGGGTCACTCAGCTTTCGATTTGGCGCGCCGGCCCTTTAAGACTCATTTCGGTGCGCTGGCCCTTTAAGAATCACTGGCCCTTTAAGAGTCAGGGTGGCTCACTGGGCTTCTAAATCCACTTTGTCGCACATTCTATCTCAGGGGCATGTGTCATGTGATGAAGCTAGATTTGTATTTGTGCTGTGGGTTTCACTTTAAGAGCTGATATTATGTGGCAGAAGCTCTGTCCTTGGGATGTCATGTGATCTTCGTAAAGTGTCAAAACTAAAGGAACACAAAAAGCGCAATAGGGTCTTATCCGGGTTAAATGCTGGAAAAGTAATTTAGATTGTACTCACCCTTTTTAAGAGAGGTTCAAGCATGTAGGATCAGTAATCTGCTTGCTGCACGTCCAAAGGTCAGCTCTGTGACCGCTTACACATCAGTTTTTGGAATAAATTCTCGGACTTTTGTGCGCTGCCAGATAAATTCACCAATCCAATATTTAGGAAAAAGATTAATTCATTTATTTCCCAACGCGTTTCGAAATGTATACCATTTCTTCATCAGGGGATGACAATATCATCCCCTGATGAAGAAATGGTATACATTTCGAAACGCGTTGGGAAATAAATGAATTAATCTTTTTCCTAAATATTGGATTGGTGAATTTATCTGGCAGCGCACAAAAGTCCGAGAATTTATTCCAAAAACTGATGTGATCTTCGTAGGCGTTGGCATAGTAACTGGGTCTGCCTGCGCATATCAATGAGCTCAACTGCCATTTCAATCGCCTCAGGGCACGTTTTGCCATTACCCAGTGAAAAGCATTGGAGACAGTGCATTCCAATGACGGGAAAAAAAAATTTCAAACGCAAATTGCGCAAAAACTACAAATCCAATCGACACGAAAAATACTTAGCACACCTCTCGTGGACGCTGGCTTCGAAACAACACCTCAACGGCGTCTGTACGTGTACCGGTTTGGGCTGTATTAATTGCGGAAATCAACTTAATAATAATAATAATAATAAGAAGAACTAGATGTGTATTTCCTGAAGGAAGTACAGATAGTGGTTTGAAATGGTGCCCGGGCTGCCCCTTTAAGAGAGACTTGCCTGCTGCCCCTGCAAGACTTTCAACTCAGGATACGATTTAACTGTGGGTGCCTCTCAGGGACCACTTTGGCCTCAGAGTCTGATTTTGTGGGTGGGGCACCTCAGGGCCTGATTTTGTGGGTGGGGCCCCTCAGGGTCTGATTTTGTGGCAGGGGCCCCTCTGGGTCTGATTTTGTGGGTGGAGCCCCACTGGGTCCAATTTGGTGGGCTTGACCACTCTGGGTCCAATTTGGTGGGCGGGACCACTCTGGGTCCAATTTGGTGGGCGGGGCCTCTCAGGGTCCGATTTGGTGGGCGGGGCCCCACAGGGTCCGATTTGGTGGGCGGGGCCCCTCAGGGTCCGATTTGGTGGGCAGGGCCTCTCTGGGTCTGATTTGGTGGGTGGGGTCACTCTGGGTAAGATTTGGAGGCTGGGGTCGCTCAGCCTCCAATTTGGAGGCCGGGGTCGTTGAGCTTCCGATTTGGAGGCCGAGGTCAAAGAGCCTCCGATTTGGAGGCAGGGGTCGATGAGCTTCCGATTTGGAGGCCGGGGTCGATGAGCCTCCGATTTGGAGGCCGGGGTGGCTCAGCCTCCGATTTGGAGGCCGGGGTGGCTCAGCCTCCGATTTGGAGGCCGGATTGGCTCAGCCTCCGATTTGGAGGCCGGGGTGGCTCAGCCTCCGATTTGGAGGCCGGGGTGGCTCAGCCTCCGATTTGGAGGCCGGGGTGGCTCAGCCTCCGATTTGGAGGCCGGGGTGGCTCAGCCTCCGATTTGGAGGCCGGGGCCGATGAGCCTCCGATTTGGAGGCCGGGGTGGCTCAGCCTCAGATTTGGAGGCCGGGGTGGCTCAGCATCCGATTTGGAGGCCGGGGTGGCTCAGCCTCCGATTTGGAGGCCGGGGTGGCTCAGCCTCCGATTTGGAGGTCGGGGTGGCTCAGTCTCCGATTTGGTGTGTCGGCCCTTTAAGACTCATTTGGGTGCGCTGGCCCTTTAACAATCACTTTGGCGCGTTGGCCCTTTAAGAGCTAGTTTGGCTCACTGGGCTTCTTTTAAATCCACTTTGGCGCACACATTCTCTCTCAGGGGCATGTGTCATGTGATGAAGCTAGATTTGCATTTGTGCTGTGAGTTTCGCTTTAAGAGCTGATATTATGTGGCAGAAGCTCTGTCCTTGGGATGTCATGTGACGTTCGTAGGCGTTGGCATAGTAACTGGGTCTGCCTGCGCATATCAATGAGCTCAACTGTCATTTCAATCGCCTCAGGGCACGTTTTGCCATTTCCTATTGAAAAGCATTGGAGACAGTGCATTCCAATGACGGGAAAAAAATTTTCAAACGCAAATTGCGCAAAAACTACAAATCCGATCGACTCGAAAAATACTTAGCACACCTCTCATGGACGCTGGCTTCGAAACGACATGTCAACGGAGTCTGTGCGTGTAGCGGTTCAGGCCGCATTAATTGCGGAAATCAACTTAATAATAATAATAAGAAGAATAAGTTAGCAGCGTTCGGATTACAATATAGTGGTTTTTTCAAACCACTATAATAAGTTAGCAGCGTTCGGATTACAATATAGTGGTTTTTTCAAACCACTATAATAAGTTAGCAGCGTTCGGATTACAATATAGTGGTTTTTTCAAACCACTATAACTAGATGTGTATTTCCTGAAGGAAGTACAGATAGTGGTTTGAAATGGTACCCGGCTGCCCCTTTAAGAGAGACTTGCCTGCTGCCCCTGAAAGACTTTCAACTCAGGATCCGTTTTAACTGTGAGTGCCTCTCAGGGGCCACTTTGGCCTCAGGGTCTGATTTGGTGGGTGGGGCTCCTCAGGATCTGATTCCTTGGCCTGGGCTCCTCAGGGCTTGAATTGTTGGCCGGGATCCCTCAGGCTCCTATTTTGTGGGTGTGGCCCCTCAGGGTCCGATTTTGTGGGTGTGGCCCCTCAGGGTCCGATTTTGTGGGTGTGGCCCCTCAGGGTTAGATTTTGTGGGTGGGGCCCCTCAGGGTCCAATTTTGTGAGTGGGGCCCCTCAGGGTCCGATATTGTGATTTGGGCCCCTCAGGGTCCGATTTTGTGGTTGGGACCTCTTAGGGTCCGATTTTGTGGTTGGGCCCCTCAGGGTCCGATTTTGTGGCCGGGGCGCCTCAGGGTCCGATTTTGTGGGTGAGGCCACTCAGGGTCCGATTTGGCGGGCGGGTCCCCTCAGGGTCCGATTTGGTGGGCGGAGCCCCTCAGGGTCCGAATTGGCGGGCGGGGCCCCCCAGGGTCCAATTTGGAGGGTGGGGCCCCCCAGGGTCCAATTTGGTGGGCGGGGCCCCCCAGGGTCCAATTTGGTGGGCGAGGCCCCTCAGGGTCCAATTTGGTGGGCGGGGCCCCTCAGGGTCCAATTTTCTGGCCTGGGCCCCTCAGGGCCTGATTTTGTGTCCGGGGCCCTTCAGGGTCCGATTTTGTGGTTGGGACCCCTCAGGGTCTGATTTTGTGGTTGGGGCCCCTCAGGGTCCGATTTTGTGGCCGGGGCCCCTCAGGGTCCGATTTTGTGGCCGAGGCCCCTCAGAGTCCGATTTTGTTGGGGCCCCTCAGGGTCTGATTTTGTGGCAGGGGTCAATCAGCCTCAGATCTGGAGGCCTGGGTCGATCAGTCTCCGATTTGGAGGCCGGGGTCGATCAGCCTCCGATTTGGAGGCCGGGGTCGATCAGCCTCCTATTTGGAGGCCGGGGTGGCTCAGCCTCCGATTTGGAGGCCGGAGTGGTTCAGCCTCCAATTTGGAGGCCGGCGTGGCTCAGCCTCCGATTTGGAGGCCGGGGTGGCTCAGCCTCCGATTTGAAGGCCGTGGTTGATCAGCCTCCGATTTGGAGGCCGGGGTGGCTCAGCCTCCGATTTGGAGGCCGGGGTGGCTCAGCCTCTGATTTGGAGGCCGGGGTCGATCAGCCTCCGATTTGGAGGCCGGGGTCGATCAGCCTCCGATCTGGAGGCCGGGGTCGATCAGCCTCCGATTTGGAGGCCGGGGTCGATCAGCCTCCGATTTGGAGGCCGAGGTGGCTCAGCCTCCAATTTGGAGGCCGGCGTGGCTCAGCCTCCAATTTGGAGGCCGGCGTGGCTCAGCCTCCGATTCGTAGGCCGGGGTGGATCAGCCTCCGATTTGGAGGCCGGGGTGGATCAGCCTCCGATTTGGAGGCCGGGGTGGATCAGCCTCCGATTTGAAGGCCGGGGTCGATCAGCCTCCGATTTGGAGGCCGGGGTGGCTCAGCCTCCGATTTGGAGGCCGGGGTCGATCAGCCTCCGATTTGGAGGCCGGGGTGGCTCAGCCTCCGATATGGAGCCTGGGGTCACTCAGCTTTCGATTTGGCGTGTCGGCTCTTTAAGACTCATTTCGGTGCGCCAGCCCTTTAACAATCACTTTGGCGCGTCGGCCCTTTAAGAGCTAGTTTGGCTCACTGGGCTTCTTCTAAATCAAATTTGGCGGACATTCTCTCTCAGGCGCATGCATCATGTGATGAAGCTAGATTTGCATTAGTGCTGTGGGTTTTGCTTTAAGAGCTGATATTATGTGGCAGAAGCTCTGTCCTTGGGACGTCATGTGACGTTCGTAGGCGTTGGCATAGTAACTGGGTCTGCCTGCGCATATCAATGAGCTTAACTGCCATTTCAATCGCCTCAGGGCACGTTTTGCCATTTCCCATTGAAAAGCATTGGAGACAGTGCATTCCAATGATGGGAAAAAAACATTTCAAACGCAAATTGCGCAAAAACTACAAATCCGATCGACACGAAAAATACTTAGCACACCTCTCGTGGATGCTGGCTTCGAAACGACACCTCAACGGAGTCTGTGCGTGTAGCGGTTCGGGCTGTATTAATTGCGGAAATCAACTTAATAATAATAAGAAGAATAAGTTAGCAGCGTTCGGATTACAATATAGTGGTTTTTTCAAACCACTATAACTAGATGTGTATTTCCTGAAGGAAGTACAGATAGTGGTTTGAAATGGTGCCCGGGCTGCCCCTTTAACAGAGACTTGCCTGCTTCCCCGGCAAGACTTTCAACTCAGGATCCGTTTTAACTGTGAGTGCCTCTCAGGGGCCACTTTGGCCTCAGGGTCTGATATGGTCGGTGGGGCCCCACAGGATTTGATTCCTTGGCCTGGGCTCCTCAGGGCTTGAATTGTTGGCGGGGATCCCTCAGGCTCCTATTTTGTGGGTGTGGCCCCTCAGGGTCCGATTTTGTGAGTGGGGCCCCTCAGGGTCCGATTTTGTGGCCGGGGCCCCTCAGGGTCTGATTTTGTGGCCGGATCCCCTCAGGGTCCGATTTTGTGGGTGGGGCCCCTCAGGGTCCGATTTTGTGGGTGGGGCCACTCTGGGTCCGATTTGGTGGGTGGGGCCCCTCTGGGTCCAATCTGTTGGGCGGGGATACTCAGGGTCCGATTTGGTGGGTGGGTCCCCTCAGGGTCCAATTTGGTGGGCTGGGCCCCTTAGGGTCTGATTTGGTGGGCAGGGCCACTCTGGGTCCAATTTGGTGAGGGGCCCTTCAGGGTCCGATTTGGTGGGCGGGGTCCCTTAGGGTCTAATTTTGTGGGCGGAGCCCCTCTGGGTCCGATTAGTTGGGCGGTACCACTCTGGGTCTGATTAGGTGCGCGGGACCACTTTGGGTCCGATTAGGTGGACGGGACCACTCTGGGTCCAATTTGGTGGGCGGGGCCACTCTGGGTCTGATTTAGTGGGTGGGGCCCCTCAGGGTCTGATTTCGTGGGTGGGGCCCCTCAGGGTCTGATTTGGTGGCCTGGGCTCCTCGGGGCTTGAAATGGTGGACAGGATCCCTCAGGGTCAGATTTTGTGGCCGTGGCCTCTCGGTCCAATTTTGTGGGTGGCGACCCTTAGGGTCCGATTTTGTGGGCGGAGCCCCTCTAGGTCCAATTTGGTGGGCGGGGCCGCTCTGGGTCCGGTTTGGTGGGCAGGGCCTCTCTTGGTCCGATTTGGTGGGTGGGGCCACTCTGGGTAAGATTTGGAGGCTGGGGTCGCTCAGCCTCTGATTTGGAGGCCGGGGTCGATGAGCTTCTGATTTGGAAGCCGAGGTCAAAGAGCCTTCGATTTTGAGGCCGGGGTGGCTTAGCCTCCGATTTGGAGGCCGGGGAGGCTATGCCTCCGATTTGGAGGCAGGGGTGGCTCAGCCTCCGATTTGGATGCCGGGGTCGATCAGCCTCCGATTTGGAGGATGGATTGGCTCAGCCTCCAATTTGGAGGCCGGGGTCGATCAGCCTCCGATTTGGAGGCCGGGGTGGCTCAGGCTCCTATTTTTAGGCCGGGGTGGCTCAGCCTCTGATTTTGAGGCCGGGATGGCTCAGCCTCCGATTTGGAGGTCGGGGTCGATCAGCCTTCGATTTGGAGGCCGGGGTCGATCAGCCTCCGATTTGGAGGCCGGAGTTGATCAGCCTCCGATTTGGAGGCCGGGGTCGATCAGCCTCCGATTTGGAGGCCGGGGTCGATCAGCCTCCGATTTGGAGCCAGGGGTCAATCAGCTTTCGATTTGGCGTGCCGTCCCTTTAAGAATCACTTTGGCGCGTCAGCCCTTTAAGAGCCAGTTTGGCGCACTGGGCTTCTAAATTCACTTTGGCGCACATTCTCTCTCAGGGGCATGCGTCATGTGATGAAGCTGCCCCATGTCTTCCCATGGCAAAATTTTCCTATTGAAATGCATTGAGACAATGCATTCCAATGATGGGGAAAAAAATTTTCAAACGCAAGTTACCCAAAAATTAAAAAAGCGATCAACATGAAAAATACTTAGCACACCACTCGTGGACGCTGGCTTCGAAACGACACCTCAACGGAGTCTGTGCGTGTGGTGGTTCGGGCCACATTAATTGCGGAAAATCAACTGAATAATAATAATAATACTAGATGTGTATTTCCTGAAGGAAGTACAGATAGTGTTTTGAAATGGTGCCCGGGCTGCCCCTTTAAGAGAGACTTCCTGCTGCCCCTGCAAGACTTTCAACTCAGGATACGATTTAACTGTGGGTGCCTCTCAGGGGCCACTTTGGCCTCATGGTCTGATTTTGTGGGTGGGGCCCCTCAGGGCCTGATTTTGTGGGTGGGGCCCCTCAGGGTCCGATTTTGTGGTTGGGTCCCCTCAGGGTCCGATTTTGTGGTTGGGTCCCCTCAGGGTCCGATTTTGTGGCCGCGGCCCCTCAGGGTCCGATTTTGTGGCCGGGGCCCCTCTGGGTCCGATTTTGTGGCAGGGGCCCATCTGGGTCCGATTTTGTGGGTGGGGCCCCTCTGGGTCCAATTTGGTGGGCGGGACCACTCTGGGTCCAATTTGGTGGGTGGGGCCTCTCAGGGTCCGATTTTGTGGTTGGGTCCCCTCAGGGTCCGATTTTGTGGTTGGGGCCCCTCAGGGTCCGATTTTGTGGCCGGGGCCTATCAGGGTCCAATTTTGTGACTGGGGCCCATCAGGGTCCGATTTTGTGGCCGCGGCCCCTCAGGGTCTGATTTTGTGGCAGGGGCCCCTCTGGGTCTGATTTTGTGGGCGGAGCCCCTCTGGGTCCAATTTGGTGGGCGGGACCACTCTGGGTCCAATTTGGTGGGCGGGACCACTCTGGGTCCGATTTGGTGGGCGGGGCCTCTCAGGGTCCGATTTGGTGGGCGGGGCCCCACAGGGTCCGATTTGGTGGGCGGGGCCCCACAGGGTCCGATTTGGTGGGCGGGGCCACTCTGGGTAAGATTTGGAGGCTGGGGTCGCTCAGCCTCCAATTTGGAGGCCGGGTCGTTGAGCTTCCGATTTGGAGGCCGAGGTCAAAGAGCCTCTGATTTGGAGGCCGGGGTCAATGAACTTCCGATTTGGAGGCCGGGGTGGCTCAGCCTCCGATTTGGAGGCCGGGGTCGATCAGCCTCCGATTTGGAGGCCGGGGTGGCTCAGCCTCCGATTTGGAGGCCAGGGTGGATCAGCCTTCGATTTGGAGGCCGGGGTGGATCAGCCTCCGATTTGGAGGCCGGGGTGGATCAGCCTCCGATTTGGAGGTCGGGGTGGATCAGCCTTCGATTTGGAGGCCGGGGTGGATCAGCCTCCGATTTGGAGGCCGGGGTGGATCAGCCTCCGATTTGGAGGCCGGGGTGGATCAGCCTCCGATTTGGAGGCCGGGGTGGATCAGCCTCCGATTTGGAGGCCGGGGTGGCTCATCCTCCGATTTGGAGGCCGGGGTGGATCAGCCTCCGATTTGGAGGCCGGGGTGGATCAGCCTCCGATTTGGAGGCCGGGGTGGCTCAGCCTCCGATTTGGAGGCCGGGGTCGATCAGCTTCCGATTTGGAGGCCGGGGTGGCTCAGCCTCCGATTTGGATGCCAGGGTGGCTCAGCCTTCTATTTGGAGGCTGGGGTGGCTCAGCCTCCGATTTGGAGGCCGGGTGGCTTAGCCTCCGATTTGGAGGCCGGGGTGGCTCAGCCTCTGATTTGGAGGCCTGGGTCGATCAGCCTCCGATTTGGAGGCCGGGGTGGATCAGGCTCTGATTTGGAGGCCGGGGTGGATCAGCCTCCGATTTGGAGGCCGGGGTGGCTCATTGTCCGATTTGGAGGCCGGGGTGGCTCAGCCTCCGATTTGGAGGCCGGGGTGGCTCAGTCTCCGATTTGGTGTGTCGGCCCTTTAAGACTCATTTGGGTGCGCTGGCCCTTTAACAATCACTTTGGCGCGTTGGCCCTTTAAGAGCTAGTTTGGCTGACTGGGCTTCTTTTAAATCCACTTTGGCGCACACATTCTCTCTCAGGGGCATGTGTCATGTGATGAAGCTAGATTTGCATTTGTGCTGTGGGTTTTGCTTTAAGAGCTGATATTATGTGCCAGAAGCTCTGTCCTGGTGGCGTCATGTGAAGTTCGTAGGCGTTGGCATAGTAACTGGGTCTGCCTGCGCATATCAATGAGCTCAACTGTCATTTCAATCGCCTCAGGGCACGTTTTGCCATTTCCTATTGAAAAGCATTGGAGACAATGCATTCCAATGACGGGAAAAAAAATTTTCAAACGCAAATTGCGCAAAAACTACAAATCCGATCGACACGAAAAATACTTAGCACACCTCTCATGGACGCTGGCTTCGAAACGACACCTCAACGGAGTCTGTGCGTGTAGCGGTTCGGGCCGCATTAATTGCGGAAATCAACTTAATAATAATAATAAGAAGAATAAGTTAGCAGCGTTCGGATTACAATATAGTGGTTTTTTCAAACCACTATAACTAGATGTGTATTTCCTGAAGGAAGTACAGATAGTGGTTTGAAATGCTGCCCAGGCTGCCCCTTTAAGAGAGACTTGCCTGCTGCACCTGCAAGACTTTCAACTCAGGATCCGTTTTAACTGTGGGTGCCTCTCAGGGGCCACTTTGGCCTCAGGGTCCGATTTTGTGGGTGGGGCCCTCAGTGCCCGATTTTGTGGGTGGGGCACCTCAGGGTCTGATTTGGTGGCCGGGTACCCTCAGGGGCTGATTTGGTGGGTGGGGCCCCTAAGGGTCCAATTTTGTGACGGGGCCCCTCAGGGTCTGATTTGGTGGTTGGGGCCCCTCAGGGTCCAATCTTGTGGCCGGGGCCCCTAAGGGTCCGATTTTGTGGGTGGGGCCCCTCAGGGTCCGATTTTGTGGCCGGGGCCCCTCAGGGTCCGATTTGGTGGGTGGGGCCCCTCAGGGTCCGATTTGGTGAGCGGGGCCCCTCAGGGTCCGATTTGGTGAGCGGGGCCCCTCAGGGTCTGATTTGGTGGGCGGGATCTATCAGAGTCCGATTTGGTGGGCGGGGCCCCTCAGGGTCCGATTTGGTGGGCGGGGGACCCTCGGGGTCCGATTTGGTGGGCGGGATCCCTCGGGGTCCGATTTGGTGGGCGGGGCCCCTCGATGTCCGATTTGGTGGGCGGGGACCCTCGAGGTCCGATTTGGTGGGTGGGGCCCCTCGGGGTCCGATTTGGTGAGCGGGGCCACTCTAGGTCTGATTTGGTAGGCGGGCCACTCTGGGTCCGATTTGGTGGGCGGGGCCCCTCAGAGTTCAATTTGGCCAGCGGGGCCCCTCAGGGTCCGATTTTGTGGTTGGGGCCTTTCAGAATCCGATTTAGTGGGCGGGGCCCCTCAGGGTCCGATTTGGTGGCCGGGTCCCCTCAGGGTCTGGATTTGTGAGTGGGGCCCCTCAGGGTCCGATTTTGTGGGTGGGGCCCCTCAGAGTCCGATTTTGTGGCTGGGGCCCCTCAGGGTCTGAATTTGTGGCTGGGGCCCCTCAGGGTCCGATTTTGAGGGTGGGGCCCCTCAGGGTCTAATTTGGTGGCCGGGGCCCCTAAGGGTCCGATTTTGTGGGTGGGGCCCCTCAGGGTCCGATTTTGTGGCCGGGGCCCCTCAGGGTCCGATTTGGTGGGTGGGGCCCCTCAGGGTCCGATTTGGTGAGCGGGGCCCCTCAGGGTCCGATTTGGTGAGCGGGGCCCCTCAGGGTCTGATTTGGTGGGCGGGATCTATCAGAGTCCGATTTGGTGGGCGGGGCCCCTCAGGGTCCGATTTGGTGGGCGGGGGACCCTCGGGGTCCGATTTGGTGGGCGGGATCCCTCGGGGTCCGATTTGGTGGGCGGGGCCCCTCGAGGTCCGATTTGGTGGGCGGGGACCCTCGAGGTCCGATTTGGTGGGTGGGGCCCCTCGGGGTCCGATTTGGTGAGCGGGGCCACTCTAGGTCTGATTTGGTAGGCGGGCCACTCTGGGTCCGATTTGGTGGGCGGGGCCCCTCAGAGTTCAATTTGGCCAGCGGGGCCCCTCAGGGTCCGATTTTGTGGTTGGGGCCTTTCAGAATCCGATTTAGTGGGCGGGGCCCCTCAGGGTCCGATTTGGTGGCCGGGTCCCCTCAGGGTCTGGATTTGTGAGTGGGGCCCCTCAGGGTCCGATTTTGTGGGTGGGGCCCCTCAGAGTCCGATTTTGTGGCTGGGGCCCCTCAGGGTCTGAATTTGTGGCTGGGGCCCCTCAGGGTCCGATTTTGAGGGTGGGGCCCCTCAGGGTCTAATTTGGTGGGCGGGGCCCCTCAGGGTCTGATTTTGTGGGTTGTGCCCCTCAGGGTCCGATTTTGTGGCCAGGGCCCCTCAGGGTCCGATTTTGTGTCCGGGGCCCCTCAGGGTCCGATTTTGTGGCCGGTGCCTCTCAGGGTCCGATTTTGTGGTTGGGGCCCCTCAGGGTCCGATTTTGCGGCCGGAGCCTCTCAGGGTCCGATTTTGTGGTTGGGGCCCCTCAGGATCTGATTTTGTGGCCGGGGCCCCTGAGGGTCCAATTTTGTGGGTGGGGCCCCTCAGGGTCCGATTTTGTGGGTGGGGCCCCTCAGAATCCGATTTTGTGGTTGGGGCCCCTCAGGGTTCAATTTTGTAGGTGGGGTCCCTCAGGGTCCGATTTTGTGGCCGGGGCCCGTCAGGGTCTGATTTTGTGGCCGGGGCCCGTCAGGGTCCGATTTTGTGGCCGGGGCCCGTTAGGGTCCGATTTTGTGGTTGGGGACCCTCAGGGTCCGATTTTGTGGGTAGGGCCCCTCAGGGTCCGATTTTGTGAGTGGGGCCACTCAGGGTCCGATGTTGTGGCCGGATCCCCTCAGGGTCCGATTTTGTGGGTGGGGCCCCTCAGGGTCCAATTTTGTGGCCGGGGCCCCTCAGGGTCCAATTTTGTGGATGGGGCCCCTTAGGGTCCGATTTTGTGGGTGGGGCCCCTCAGGGTACAATTTGGTGGGCGGGGCCACTCTGGGTCTGATTTGGTGGGCGGGGCCACTCTGGGTCCGATTTGGTGAGCTGGGCCCCTCAGGGTCTGATTTGGTGGGCGGGATCTATCAGAGTCCGATTTGGTGGGCGGGGCCCCTCAGGGTCCAATTTGGTTGGCGGGGACCCTCGGGGTCCGATTTGGTGGGCGGGATCCCTCGGGGTCCGATTTGGTGGGTGGGGCCCCTCGGGGTCCGATTTGGTGAGCGGGGCCACTCTAGGTCTGATTTGGTGGGCGGGCCACTCTGGGTCCGATTTGGTCAGCGGGGACCCTCAGGGTCCGATTTTGTGGGTGTGGCCCCTCAGGGTCCGATTTTGTGGTTGGGGCCTTTCAGAATCCGATTTAGTGGGCGGGTCCCTAAGGGTCCAATTTGGTGGCTGGGCCCCTCAGGGTCCGATTTGGTGGGCGGGGGCCCTCAGGGTCCCATTTGGTGGGCGGGGCCCATCAGGGTCCCATTTGGTGGGCGGGGCCCCTCAGGGTCCCATTTGGTGTGCGGGGCCACTCTGGGTCTGATTTGGTGGGCGGGGCCACTTTGGGTCCGATTTGGTGGACGGGGCCCTTCAGGGTCCAATTTGGTGGGCGGGGACACTGAGTCTGATTTTGTGGGTTGGGCCCCTCTGGGTCCGATTTTGTGGCCGGGGCCCCTCAGGGTCCGATTTTGTGTCCGGGGCCCCTCAGGGTCTGATTTTGTAGCCTGTGCCTCTCAGGGTCCGATTTTGTGGTTGGGCCCCTCAGGGTCCGATTTTTGGGGCCGGGGCCCCTCAGGGTCCGATTTTGCGGGTGGAGCCCCTCAGGGTCCGATTTTGTGGGTGGGGCCCCTCAGGGTCCGATTTTGCGGATGGGGCCCCTCAGGGTCCGATTTTGCGGGTGGGGCCCCTTATGCTGGAGTCACACTAACCTGCGCAAAATACGGTCAGTATTTTACATGCGTAATACGGATTAATGACCACTAAATAGTGGTCCGTAGGTCATCCGTAAGCAAGGTGAGGTCGCGTATTTTGCGCATGTGTGTCTCCGTATGTAATCCGTATGCAATCCGTATGGCGAGATTTTCTCGCAGCCTTGCAAAATGGACATTTAACGGTTTTGAGGCCTGCAAACAATTTAAATCATTAGCCTGCACCCTATTTAGACACTCAGAAACAGGTGGCTGCCTACATTCTGTACATTTCTCAGCTTGCTTTCACGAGGTGTGTTGGTGTTCTTTGTGCAGCATGGCAGAGGGTCTGACATTCAATACAACCGAGCAGGTTCTCTTTACCTGGCTTTTGTCACGGCGCTTTGGGCAACCATATCCTGTGATAGTGGATCCGCGGAGGAGGAGACGCATGTGGGTACATCCACTTTTGAGGCAACGACTCACAAGAGGGCATTTTCACCGCCTCTATTCGTCTCTGCGGGAGCATCCGGACAAATTTTACCAGTACTGTCGAATGAGCATTTCCACATTTGATCGCCTCTTGGAGACAGTGCGCCCTGGGATCACCTTTCAGGACACTAGGATGCGCAAAGCCATATCTGCAGAGGAGCGACTTCTACTCACAATACGGTATGTACTCCACAACCACATTCTCTATGTTCATAATGTGTGTGTTAATTTATGTTTTTTTGCCTTCTTGGACAATGTTTAATACCCTCATCTTACTCAAAATATGTTTCACCTGACACAGCAGAATGTTACATCTAAAATGTCCTGCATATCACTTAGTCATTGTGCCACCACATATGTGTGTGTTGTTATCTCTCATTTCCTACCAAGTTTGGTCGGCATGTAACTGATTTTTTTTTACTTTAGCCATTCTAACCTGAACTATTTCTGTTGTTCTACAGCTTCCTGTCCACTGGCCTGTCTTATGCCGCCCTCCACCATGAGTTTCTCATTGGAAAGTCCACCATTTCAGGCATAGTGTGGTCTACATGTGCAGAAATCTGGACAAGACTCCATCAGGTGGTCCTACCCGAGCCCAGGATGGAAGACTGGTTAAGGATTTCAAGGGACTTTGAGGAGGACTGCCAGTTTCCAAATTGTATTGGGGCCCTGGATGGCAAACATATCAGGGTGCGTAAGCCGCCGAACTCAGGGTCCCAATTCTTCAATTATAACCAATACTTTTCTGTTGTATTGTTGGCTCTGGTAGACCCTCAATACAAGTTTATAATTGTTGACATTGGGGCCTATGGAAGGACGGGAGACTCTAGAGTCTTCAATACTTCCATAATGGGTCGGCGGCTACGCACCAACCAGTTGGATCTACCACCACCACGCCAGCTACCAGGCTCCCCCGAACAATCAGTCCCTTATGTCCTTGTGGCAGATGAGGCCTTTCAGTTATCACGTAATGTCATGAGGCCATATCCCCGGCGCAACCTTGACCACAGGCGCAGAATTTTTAACTTGCGCCTATCACGTGCTAGGCGACTGGTGGAGTGTTCCTTTGGGATTCTTTGTGCCAAATGGCGGGTACTCCAGTCTGCCATTCAGTTGAGTGAGCAAAATGTGAATGAAGTTGTGAAAGCCTGTGTTGTTCTGCATAACTTCACCAGGATCCATGATTTTTCCTCCTCTGATGGTGTTGTGCGTAGGCCGGACAATGTGCGCAGGGTGAGACCACCTATCATCCCTCAACGTAGACCGCTCTCTGGCCTCAAAGTGCGTGATATATTCACAAATTACTTTATCTCACCTGAGGGGGCAATGTCTTGGCAAGAGAATGCTGTGTCTATGTTATAATTTCTTTTTTTCAAAGTGTGTCTAAATATATATTACTCAAGCCTTTTTATGATTCTATGAGTGTTTCTTTGCATTGGTTGGTGTCTGTAAGTATGTTGTGATGGATAGTGAGAAATCACACAGAGACGTTAACTAGAGTAGACAAATTTTTAGTTTTGCCTTTTTTTTGTTTGTTTTGCTTAAAGGCAAACATAATTTTGCCAGAACACAAATTTGGCAATGGCCAAAATGACCTTTTGGGCCTTCTTTAACTTGGTGTAACATTAACATTACGGAAAAAAAATGCACCAAACATTATGCAATTACAACATTGCTGCATGCCTACATTAACCTTGATTAGGCAACAAAGGGTGAGCTCCATCACCTAAATAAAGTGAATAAGATAACACTCACATTTCCTCATAATGTTTTCCAATCATAGAAAGATTCCACCATGACAGGCAAGGCTACCTCACATCTTTCACACAGATATTACCTGTCTGTAGAACAGACAATATTTAAGCATGCTATACTGGAAAGGATGAAAATACAAAAATCACTTGTTAAGACATTGAGAGAGCGTGATATTGTGAATGCTGGTCGCCTCAAATTGGTTTACTAGAGAATGCTAATAACAAAGTTGACTACTTAACTAAAGGCAAGCACGCCTTTCCTATGCATTAGCAAGTGATTAGTGTATTTTCATCTTTTCAGGTAAAACAGCATAGCGCATTTAAATATTCTCTTTTATACACACATGTAATATCTGTGTGAAAGGCGTGAGGTAGCGTTGCCTGTTATGATGGATTGTTTCATATGTTTGGAAAACATTGTTTAAAAATGTGAGTGTTAAATTATGTTCTAAATGTTGGTGAAGGAGAACACCTGTTTTTTTGTCTAGATTAGAAGCACCAGTTACATGTCACTGGACATCTCCAAATTTTTGAGTCATAAATCCTCATATGTAGGGGAAGGGGAACGGGGAGGAACAGCCTGTGGGTGCTGCTGGACATTGTGGCCAACATCGCCCTGTGTGGGGCCATACTGTTGCCCATGATGCTGTTGTTGTCCAGCCTCCTGGGCCTGTTGGTGATACTGCCCAGAGTAATAATGATGATGGTGAGGGGCTTCTTGTTGGCTCTGGTAGGCCCGTGGCTCATACCCACCAAGATAGCCAGATCGTCCCCAACCAGGTTGGGACCAGCCTCCAACACTGGGTGGGTACAAGTGGCCATATTGGTGGGGTTGACTTGATGAAGACATTTGGGGCTGCGGAATAGAAGGATGGGTAGGGGAGGAAGGGGTTGAGGTGTTGGCCCACGTATTAGGGGCTGTTCAGACCCTGCTTGAGCAAGCATCTGTGTGGATGGTCTCATGCGCATTAAATTTCTTGGTGAGAGCTGCCACCTCTCCAGAAATTCAAACACCTCATATGGGGTATTGTGGGGGTGCTTGCATCAAGCAGGATCTGAATACACCCCCTAATACGGAGCCTGACCTCACGGGTAAGGGCACGGAGATAAAGGGTGAGGCTACGTGCATAGGCCTCCTCACCATCATCTGTAGTGACTCTGGACAAGAAATTCAGCACCCCAGAGTCCACATGGGTCCGGCTCTCTTGAATGGCGACCTGGCGCCTTCTTCTTATTCGCCGTGATGCAAGAGCAGCCTGTGGGGAGGGCCTGATCTGGGCAGTTGGGCTGCTGCTCAAGTTGCCCATCTCTTCCAGGATGGGTGAGGTTGCAGCTGCAGACCGTCCTGGTGGTGTGTTGTGTCGGGCAGCCATTGTGTGGTCTTGTGATGCCTCCTCTTCAGACATCCTTCTTGTAGGGGGAGAAGATAGGCCAGCCACCTCATCCCCTACAGGATCAATAATGGGCTCTGCCTCTGAGGCCGTTCCTCGATCCGTAAGGTTGGATTGAGTTCTGTTATGAAATAGAACAGAGGCAAAAATACATCAATATTTTTGTCCCTGTAAAGTATTTGTGTAATGTTTTTGTGTCATGTGGTGTGAGGTATGTACTTACGGTCTCAGAGCCAGAATTGGGGCGAGGAAGTTCAGCCGGTCATAATATATATATTTCCGCTTTACATGGCCAGCATCCCCACTCCTGGACCGCTGCTGGCGTTTCCGGCGGTACTGGTCCCGGATGCTTCTCCACCGTTTCATCACATCTTCCACTGCAATGTGACAGGAAAGATTGTCAAAATCACATATTTGAGAGGTCACATTTTCAAACAGTAGTCTAGGCATGGGGCCTTATGGGGTGTGCGTTCTACCCATGGTGGCATATGTAATTGGGCCGATACCCAGGGTCTCATTAGCTCCCCTGAAACTAATTTTAGTGGCTAGGAGGATGAGGAGCTTGTGGCCTAACCCCTAATTATGGCTGTGTGAAGCCACGTGTCACATCCTAATGTAACGGCCTCATGAGGCTAAAATTACATGCCCAGGAAGGGGGGGGCTGATTGTAGAGTCATTTTATAGCGCGTGCTAACGTTAATTATATTTTTATGGTTGCACTTACGAATTTTCTGCTGCTCATCACGTGGTCTGTCACCGAAGTCATGGTACATCTGGCGACAGATGCGCCTCCATGACGCCTCCTTTCTTGTGCGGTTCGCATAGTTTGCGTCGCGTGGGTCCCATATTTCTGGACGCTCCTGCACCAGCACAATTAGCATCTCCACATTTATGTAAGTGGACGCCATGCTGCTGCTGTACTCCGTGGAGGCTGACTTCCTGGATGTCTGGAGCGCTTTTTGAGCTCATTTGCATGTCTACGCTTCCTGATGATGGATTGGCCCATTTCCTGTTCACCAGCCAAAAGACCTGCGTATTGCTCGCAGGTCACACCTGTGTTCAGTGTGTAATCCGTATTTTTTGCGCACCCATAGACTTGCATTGGCGTGCTACGGGCGTAGTACGCTGACAATCGCAGCATGCTGCGAGTGGCACGGAGCGGAGGATACGGAGGAGAAATATACGCCTGGTGCGAGTGACCCCATAGAGAATCATTGGTCCGTGTCTAATGCGTGCTTTTTGCGCCTCTCACGCACCCGTATTCCTCGCCAGTGTGTCTCCGGCCTTAGGGTCCGATTTTGCGGGTGGGGCCCCTCAGGGTCGAATTTTGTGGCCGGGGCCCCTTAGGGTCCGATTTTGCAGGTGGGGCCCCTAAGGGTCCGATTTTGTGGCCGGGGCCCCTCAGGGTCCGATTTTGTGGCCGGGGCCCCTCAGGGTCCGATTTTGTGGCCGGGGCCCCTCAGGGACCGATTTTGAGGGTGGGGCCCCTCAGGGTCTAATTTGGAGGGCGGGGCCCCTCAGGGTCCGATTTTGTGGGTGGGGCCCCTCAGGGTCCGATTTTGTGGCTGGGGCCCCTCAGGGTTCGATTTTGTGGCTGGGGTCCCTCAGGGTCTGATTTTGTGGGTGGGGCCCCTCAGGGTCCAATTTTGTGACTGGGGCCCCTCAGGGTCTGATTTTGTGGTTGGGGCCCCTCAGGGTCCGATTTTGTGGCCGGGGTCTCTCAGGGTCCGATTTTGTGGCTGGGGCCCCTCAGGGTCTGGATTTGTGGGTGGGGCCCATCAGGGTCTGATTTTGTGGGTGGGGCCCCTCAGGGTCTGATTTTGTGGCTGGGGCCCCTCATGGTCTGATTTTGTGGCTGTGGCCCCTCAGGGTCTGATTTTGAGGGTGAGGCCCCTCAGGGTCTAATTTGGAGGGCGGGGCCCCTCAGGGTCTAATTTGGTGGGCGGGGCCCCTCAGGGTCCGATTTTGTGGCTGGGGCCCCTCAGGGTCTGATTTTGTGGGTGGGGCCCATCAGGGTCCGATTCTGTGGGTGGGGCCCCTCAGGGTCCGATTTTGTGACCGGGGACCCTCAGGGTCTGATTTTGTGGGTGGGGCCCCTCAGGGTCTGATTTTGTGGCTGGGGTCCCTCAGGGTCTGATTTTGTGGGTGGGGCCCCTCAGGGTCCGATTTTGTGGCCGGGGCCCCTTAGGGTCTGATTTTGTGACTGAGGCCCTTCTGGGTTCGATTTTGTGGCCGGGGTCTCTCATGGTCCGATTTTGTGGGTGGGGCCCCTCAGTGACCGATTTTGAGGGTGGGGCCCCTCAGGGTCTAATTTGTTGGGCGGGGCCCCTCAGGGTCCGATTTTGTGGGTGGGGTCCCTCATGGTCTGATTTTGTGGGTGGGGCCCCTCAGGTTCTGATTTTGTGGCTGGGGCACCTCGGGGTCTGATTTTGTGGCTGGGGCCCCTCAGGGTCTGATTTTGAGGGTGGGGCCCCTCAGGGTCTAATTTGGTGGGCGGGGCCCCTCAGGGTCTGATTTTGTGGGTGGGGCCCCTCAGGGTCCGATTTCGTGACCTGGGCCCCTTAGGGTCTGATTTTGTGACTGGGGCCCCTCTGGGTTCGATTTTGTGGCCGGGTCCCTCAGGGTCCGATTTTGTGGGTGGGGCCCCTCAGGGTCTTATTTGCGGCTGGGGCCCCTCAGGGTCTGGTTTTGTGGGTGGGGCCCCTCAGGGTCCGATTTTGTGACCGGGGCACCTCAGGGTCTGATTTTGTGGTTGGGGCCCCTGAGGGTCCTATTTTGTGACTGGGGCCCCTCTAGGTTCGATTTTGTGGCCGGGGTCTCTCAGGGTCCGATTTTGTGGTTGGGGCCCCTCAGGGTCTGATTTTGTGGCCGGGCCCACTCAGGGTCCGATTTTGTGGGTGGGGCACCTTAGGGTCTGATTTTGTGGGTGGAGCCCCCTGGGTCCATTCTGGTGGGCGGGGCCACTCTGGGTCCGATTTAGTGGGCGGTGCCCCTCATGGTCCGATTTGGTGGGTGGGGCCCCTCATGGTCCGATTTGGTGGGCGGGGCCCCCCTGGTCTGATCTGGTGGGCGGGGCCCCTCTGGGTCCGATTTGGTGGGCGGGGCCCTTCAGGGTCCGATTTGGTGGGCGGGGCACCTCTGGGTCCGATTTGGTGGGCGGGGCCCCTCAGGGTCCGTTTTGGTGGGCGGGGTCAATCTGGGTCCGATTTGGTGGGCGGGGCTCTTCATGTTCCGATTAGGTGGGCGGGGCCCCTCAGGGTCCGATTTGATGGGCGGGGCCCCTCTGGGTACGATTTGGTGGGCGGGGCCACTCTGGGTCCGATTCGATGGGCGGGGCCCTTCAGGGTCCGATTTGGTGGGTGGGGTCACTCTGGGTCCGATTTGGTGGGCGGGGCTTCTCACGGTCTGATTTGGTGGGCGGGGCTCCTCAGGGTCCGATTTGGTGGGCGGGGCCACTCGGAGTCTGATTTGGTGGGCGGGGCCCCTCAGGATCCGATTTGGTGGGCTGTGCTACTCTGGGTCTGATTTGGTGAGCGGGGCCCCTCGGGGTCCGATTTGGTCAGCATCGCCCCATAGGATCAGATTTGGTGGGCGGGGCCCCCCAGGGTCTGATTTTGTGGTTGGGGCCCCTCAGGGTCCGATTTTGTGGGTGGAGCCCCTTAGGGTCCGATTTTGTGTCCGGGGCCCCTCAGGGTCCGATTTTGTGTCCGGGGCCCCTCAGGGTCCGATTTTGTGGTTGAGGCCTTTCAGAATCCGATTTGGTGGGCGGGGGCCCCTCAGGCTCCGATTTGGTGAGCGGGGCCCCTCAGGGTTTGATTTGGTGAGCGGGGCCTCTCAGAGTTCAATTTGGTGAGCGGGGCCCCTCAGGGTCCGATTTGGCGAGCGGGGCACCTCAGGGTCCGATTTTGTGGTTGGGGCCTTTCAGAATCCGATTTGGTGGGTGGAGCCGCTCAGGGTCCGATTTGGTGAGCGGGGCCCCTCAGAGTTCAATTTGGTGAGCGGGGCCCCTCAGGGTCCGATTTGGTGGGCAGGGCCCCTCAGGGTCCGATTTGGTGAGCGGGGCCCCTCAGAGTTCAATTTGGTGAGCGGGGCCCCTCATGGTCCGATTTGGTGAGCGGGGCCCCTCTGTGTCCGATTTGGTGGGCGGGGCCCCTCAGGGTCTGATTTGGTGGGTGGGGCCCCTCAGGGTCCGATTTGGTGGGCGGGGGCACACTTTGGCGCACATTCTCTCTCAGGGGCATGCGTCATGTGATGAAGCTAGATTTGCATTTGTGCTGTGGGTTTCGCTTTAAGAGCTGATATTATGTGGCAGAAGCTCTGTCCTGGGGGCATCATGTGACGTTCGTAGGCGTTGGCATAGTAACTGGGTGTTCCTGCGCATATCAATGAGCTTAACTGCCATTTCAATCGCCTCAGGGCAAGTTTTGCCATTTCCCATTCAAATGCATTGAGACAGTGCATTCCAATGACGGGAAAAAAAAATTTCAAACGCAAATTGCGCAAAAACTACAAATCCGATCAACACGAAAAATACTTAGCACACCACTCGTGGACGCTGGCTTCAAAACAACACCTCAACGGAGTGTGTGCGTGTAGCGGTTCGGGCCGCATTAATTGCGGAAATCAACTGAATAGTAATAATAATACTAGATGTGTATTTCCTGAAGGAAGTACAGATAGTGGTTTGAAATGGTGCCCGGGCTGATCCTTTAAGAGAGACTTGCCTGCTGCCCCAGCAAGACTTTCAACTCAGGATCCGTTTTAAGTGTGGGTGCCTCTCAGGGGCCACTTTGGCCTCAGGGTCTGATTTGGTGGGTGGGGCCCCTCAGGATCCGATTCGGTGGCCTGGGCTCCTTAAGGTTTGAATTGGTGGTCGGGATCCCTCAGGGTCCAATTTTGTTGGTGTGCCCCCTCAGGGTCTGATTTTGTGGGTGGGGCCCCTCAGGGTCCGATTTTGTGGGTGGGGCCCCTCAAGGTCTGATTTGCTGGGTGGGGCCCCTCAGGGTCCTATTTGGTGGGCGGGGCCCCTCAGGGTCCTATTTGGTGGGCGGGACCCCTCAGTGCCTGATTTTGTGGGTGGGGCCACTCAGGGTCCGATTTTGTGGCCGGGGCACCTCAGGGTCCGATTTGGTGGATGGGGCCCCTCAGGGTCCGATTTTGTGGCCGGGGCACCTCAGGGTCCGATTTGGTGGGCGGGGCCACTCAGGGTCCGATTTGGTGGGCGGGGCCCCTCAGGGTCCGATATTGTGGGTGGGGCCCCTCAGGGTCCGATTTTGTGGGTGGGGCCCCTCAGGGTCCGATTTTGTGTCCGGGCCCCTCAGTGTCCGATTTTGTGGTTGGGGCCTTTCAGAATCCGATTTGGTGGGCGGGGCCCCTCAGGGTCCGATTTGGTGGGCGGGGCCCTTCAGGGTCTGATTTGGTGGGCGGGGCCCTTCAGGGTCCGATTTGGTGGGTGGGGCCCTTGCCACTCTGGGTTCGTTTTGGTGGGCGGGGCCACTCAGTGTCTGATTTTTTTAGCGGGGCCACGCTGGGTCCGATTTGGAGGCCAGGGTGGATCAGCCTCCGATTTGGAGGTCGGGGTGGCTCAGCCTCCGATTTGGAGCCTGGGGTCACTCAGCTTTCGATTTGGCGCCCCGGCCCTTTAAGACTCATTTCGGTGCGCCGGCCCTTTAAGAATCACTTTGGCGCGTCGGCCCTTTAAGAGCCAGTTTGGTTCACTGGGCTTCTAAATCCACTTTGGCGCACATTCTCTCTCAGTGGCATGCGTCATGTGATGAAGCTAGATTTGCATTTAAGCCGTTGGTTTCGCTTTAAGAGCTGAAATGATCTGCCAGAAACGCTGTCCTAGAGAGGTCATGTGACGTTCGTAGGCGTTGGCATAGTAACTGGGTGAGCCTGCGCATATCAATGAGCTTAACTGCCACCTCACGACTGTCCCATGTTTTCCCTATGGCAACATTTTCCCATTGAAATGCATTGAGGAAAATGTTTTTTCAAGCGCAAATTGCGCAAAAACTCCAAATCCGATCTACATGAAAAATACTCAACGGAGTCTGTGCGTGTAGCGGTTCGGGCCGCAATAATTGCGGAAATCAACTGAATAGTAATAATAATACTAGATGTGTATTTCCTGAAGGAAGTACAGATAGTGGTTTGAAATGGTGCCCGGGCTGCCCCTTTAAGAGAGACTTGCCTGCTGCCCCTGCAAGACTTCCAACTCAGGATACGATTTAACTGTGGGTGCCTCTCAGGGACCACTTTGGCTTCAGGGTCTTATTTTGTGGGTGGGGCCCCTCAGGGCCTGATTTTGTGGGTGGGGCCCCTCAGGGTCCGATTTTGTGGGTGGGGCCCCTCAGGGTCCGATTTTGTGGCCGGGGCCACTCAGGGTCCGATTTGGTGGCCGGGGCCCCTCAGGGTCTGATTTGGTGGCCGGGGCCCCTCAGGGTCTGATTTGGTGGGTGGGGCCCCTCAAGGTCTGATTTTGTGGCTGGGGCCCCTCAGGGTCCGATTTTGTGGCCGGGCCACTCAGGATCCGATTTTTATGGCCAGAACCCCTCAGGGTCCAATTTTGTGGGTGGGGCCCCTCAGGGTCCGATTTTGTGGCCAGGGCCCGTCAGGGTCCGATTTTGTGGGTGGGGCCTCTCAGGGTCCGATTTGGTGGGCGGGGCCCCTCAGGGTCCAATTTGGTGGGCAGGGCCCCTCAGGGTCCGATTTTGTGGATTGGGCCCCTCAGGGTCCGATTTTGTGGCCGGGGCCCCTCAGGGTCCGATTTTGTGTCAGGGGCCCCTCAGGGTACGATTTTGTGGTTGGGTCCCCTCAGGGTCCGATTTTGTGGTTGGGGCCCCTCAGGGTCCGATTTTGTGGCCGCGGCCCCTCAGGGTCTGATTTTGTGGCCGCGGCCCCTCAGGGTCTGATTTTGTGGCAGGGGCCCCTCTGGGTCCGATTTTGTGGGTGGGGCCCCTCTGAGTCCAATTTGGTGGGCGGGACCATTCTGGGTCCAATTTGGTGGGCGGGACCTCTCAGGGTCCGATTTTGTGGTTGGGTCCCCCCAGGGTCCGATTTTGTGGTTGGGGCCCCTCAGGGTCCGATTTTGTGGCCAGGGCCTATCAGGGTCCAATTTTGTGACTGGGGCCCATCAGGTTCCGATTTTGTGGCCGCGGCCCCTCAGGGTCTGATTTTGTGGCAGGGGCCCCTCTGGGTCTGATTTTGTGGGCGGAGCCCCTCTGGGTCCAATTTGGTGGGCGGGACCACTCTGGGTCCAATTTAGTGGGCGGGACCACTCTGGATCCAATTTGGTGGGCGGGACCACTCTGGGTCCAATTTGGTGGGCGGGGCCTCAGGGTCCGATTTGGTGGGCGGGGCCCCACAGGGTCCGATTTGGTGGGCGGGGCCCCACAGGGTTTGATTTGGTGGGCAGAGCCTCTCTGGGTCTGATTTGGTGAGTAGGGCCACTCTGGGTAAGATTTGGAGGCCGGGGTCGTTGAGCTTCCGATTTGGAGGCCGAGGTCAAAGAGCCTCCGATTTGGAGGCCGAGGTCAAAGAGCCTCCGATTTGGAGGCCGGGATCGATGAGCTTCCGATTTGGAGGCCGGGGTGGCTCAGCCTCTGATTTGGAGGCCGGGGTGGCTCAGCCTCCGATTTGGAGGCCGGGGTGGCTCAGCCTCCGATTTGGAGGCCGGGGTGGCTCAGCCTCCAATTTGGAGGCCGAGGTGGCTCAGCCTCCGATTTGGAGGCCGGGGTGGATCAGCCTCCGATTTGGAGGCCGGGGTGGCTCAGCCTCCGATTTGGAGGCCGGGGTGGCTCAGCCTCCGATTTGGAGGCCGGGGTGGCTCAGCCTCCGATTTGGAGGCCGGGGTGGCTCAGCCTCCGATTTGGAGGCCGGGGTGGCTCAGCCTCCGATTTGGAGGCGAGGTGGCTCAGCCTCCGATCTGGAGGCCGGGGTGGCTCAGCCTCCGATTTGGAGGCCGGGTTGGCTCAGCCTCCGATTTGGAGGCCGGGGTGGATCAGCCTCCGATTTGGAGGACGGTGTGGCTCAGCCTCCGATTTGGAGGCCGGGGTGGCTCAGCCTCCGATTTGGAGGCCGGGGTCGCTCAGCCCCCGATTTGGAGGCCGGGGTGGCTCAGTCTCTGATTTGGTGTGTCGGCCCTTTAAGACTCATTTGGGTGCGCTGGCCCTTTAACAATCACTTTGGCGCGTTGGCCCTTTAAGAGCTAGTTTGGCTCACTGGGCTTCTTTTAAATCCACTTTGGCGCACACATTCTCTCTCAGGGGCATGTGTCATGTGATGAAGCTATATTTGCATTTGTGCTGTGGGTTTCGCTTTAAGAGCTGATATTATGTGGCAGAGGCTCTGTGCTGGGGTTCAAGTGAAGTTCGTAGACGTTGGCATAGTAACTAGGTCTGCCTGCGCATATCAATGAGCTCAACTGCCATTTCAATTGCCTCAGGGCATGTTTTGCCATTTCCTATTGAAAAGCATTGGAGACAGTGCATTCCAATGACGGGAAAAAAAATTTTCAAATGCAAATTGCGCAAAAACTAAAAATCCGATCGACACGAAAAATACTTAGCACACCACTCATGGACGCTAGCTTCGAAACGACACCTCAACAGAGTCTGTGCGTGTAGCGGTTCGGGCCGCATTAATTGCGGAAATCAACTTAATAATAATAACTAGATGTGTATTTCCTGAAGGAAGTACAGATAGTGGTTTGAAATGCTGCCCGGGCTGCCCCTTAAAGAGAGACTTGCCTGCTGCACCTGCAAGACTTTCAACTCAGGATCCGTTTTAACTGTGGGTGCCTCTCAGGGGCCACTTTGGCCTCAGGGCCCGATTTTGTGGGTGGGGCCCCTCAGGGTCTGATTTTGTGGCCGGGGCCCCTCATGGTCTGATTTGGTGGTTGGGGCCCCTCAGGGTCCAATCTTGTGGCCGGGGCCCCTCAGGGTCCAATCTTGTGGCCGGGGCCCCTCAGGGTCCAATTTTGTGGGTGGGGCCCCTCAGGGTCCAATCTTGTGGCCGGGGCCCCTCAGGGTCCGATTTTGTGGGTGGGGCCCCTTAGGGTCTGATTTTGTGGGTGGAGCCCCCTGGGTCCATTTTTGTGGCCGGGGCCCCTCAGGGTCTGATTTGGTGGTTGGGGCCCCTCAGGGTCCAATCTTGTGGCCGGGGACCCTCAGGGTCCGATTTTGTGGGTCGGGCCCCTCAGGGTCCGATTTTCTGGGTGTGGCCCCTCAGGGTCTGATTTGGTGGCTGGGGCCCCTCACGGTCTGATTTGGTGGGTGGGGCCCCTCAGGGTTTGATTTGGTGGGTGGGGCCCCTCAGGGTCCGATTTGGTGGCCGGAGCCCCTCAGGGTCCGATTTGGTGGTCGGGACCCCTTAGGGTCCGATTTTGTGACCGGGGCCCCTCAGGGTCCGATTTGGTGGTTGGGGCCCCTCAGGGTCCGATTTTGTGGGCGGAACCCTCAGGGTCCGATTTTGTGGGTGGGGCCCCTCAGGGTCCAATTTTGTGGCCGGGACCCCTCAGGGTCCGATTTGGTGGGTGGGGCCCCTCAGGGTCCGATTTTGTGGCGGGTCCCCTCAGGGTCCAATTTTGTGGGTGGGGCCCCTCAGGGTCCGATTTGGTGGCCGGGCCCCCTCAGGGTCTGATTTGGTGGGCGGGCCCCCTCAGGGTCCAATTTGGTGGATGGAGGCCATTCAAACGCAAATTGCACAGAAACTACAAATCCGATCGACACGAAAAATACTCTCGTGGACGCTGGCTTCGAAACGACACCTCAACGGAGTCTGTGCGTGTAGCGGTTCGGGCTGTATTAATTGCGGAAATCAACTGAATAACTTGTGATTGGCGCATTATAATTGTAATACTAGATGTGTATTTCCTGAAGGAAGTACAGATAGTGGTTTGAAATGGTGCCTGGGCTGCCCCTTTAATAGAAACTTGCCTGCTGCTCCTGCAAGACTTTCAACTCAGGATCCCTTTTAACTGTGGGGGCCACTCGGGGGCTGATTTGGTGGGCGGGGCCAGAGAGAGAAAGAAAGAAAGAAAGAGAACAGAGAGAGAGAAACAGAGAAAGAAAAATTCTATAAAGATACTATAGCAGCCCAGCTCCCATTGTAATGCCTACCTGAGCCTCCTGGTGCAGGACATATCATGATCCGCTCACATGGCCGACATCCCCGATTCCAAGGCGATCCACTGTCCGCGCTATCAGAGGAGGACACGGTAATGGATCTGAAGCATTCCCTGAAGTGCCTCCATGGTTCCGTCACAATCTCCTCCCGAAATTACCTCATTTCTGGTCAGCTTCCAGCACGTCACTTCCGGTAGAAAGTTACGTGCAAGTTTTAAATTGCTCCTTGGGGCTCCGCTGTGTACTCCTGTGTCTCGCGGGGAAAGTATGCTCCCGGCTGGGGCAGTCTCTCTCTCAAAATCGGGACTGTCTCGCTGGATCCGGGACAGTTGGGAGGTATAAATGCTCCCCACCATACACCTCGTACACCCCCGGCTCTGCTCCGCTCCATAAACACACGGCTCTGCTTCATAAACACTCAGCTCCCCTCCGTACCCCTCGTACACACACGGCTCTGCTCCGTACACCTCGTACACACAAGGCTCCGCTCCGTACACCTCGTACACACACGGCTCTGCTCCGTACACCTCGTAGACACACGGCTCTGCTCCATACACCTTGTAAAACCCCTCCTGACCCCACACAAGTACACACACGGCTCTACTACATCCACCTTGTAAACCCCTCCTGACCCCACACAAGTACACACACGGCTCTGCTACATCCACCTTGTAAACCCCTCCTGACCCACACAAGTACACAAACGGCTCTGCTACATCCACCTTGTAAAACCCCTCCTGACCCACACAAGTACTCACACGGCTCTGCTACATCCACCTTGTAAAATCCCTCCTGACCCCACACAAGTACACACACGGCTCTGCTACATCCACCTTGTAAAACACCTCCTGACCCACACAAGTACACACATGGCTCTGCTACATCCACCATGTAAAACCCCTCCAGACCCCACACAAGTACACACACGGCTCTGCTACATCCACCTTGAAAAACCCCTCCTGACCCCACACAAGTACACACACGGCTCTGCTACATCCACCTTGAAAAACCCCTCCTGACCCCACACAAGTACACACACGGCTCTGCTACATCCACCTTGTAAAACCCCTCCTGACCCCACACAAGTACACACACGGCTCTGCTACATCCACCTTGTAAACCCCTCCTAACCCCACACAAAGTACACACACGGCTCTGCTACATCCACCTTGTAAACCCCTCCTAACCCCACACAAGTACACACACAGCTCTGCTACATCCACCTTGTAAACCCCTCCTAACCCCACACAAAGTACACACACGGCTCTGCTACATCCACCTTGTAAACCCCTCCTCCTGACCCCACACAAGTACACACATGGCTCTGCTACATTCACCTTGTAAACCCCTCCTGACCCCACACAAGAACACACACGACCCTGCTACATCCACCTTGAAAAACCCCTCCCTGACCCCACACAAGTACACACACGGCTCTGCTACATCCACATTGTAAAACCCCTCCCTGACCCCACACAAGTACACACACGGCTCTGCTACATTCACCTTGTAAACCCCTCCTGACCCCACACAAGTACACACACGGCACTGCTACATCCACCATGTAAAACCCCACTTGACCCCACACAAGTACACACATGGCTCTGCTACATCCACCTTGAAAAACCTCTCCTGACAACACACAAGAACACACACGGCCCTGCTACATCCACCTTGTAACACCCCTCCCTGACCCCACACAAGTACACACACGGCTCTGCTACATCCACAATGTAAAACCCCTCCCTGACCCCACACAAGTACACACACGGCCCTGCTACATCCACCTTGTAAAACCCCTCCCTGACCCCACACAAGTACACACACGGCACTGCTACAGCCACCTTGTAAAACCCCTCCCTAACCCCACACAAGTACACACACGGCTCTGCTACATCCACCTTGTAAACCCCTCCTGACCCCACACAAGTACACACACGGCCCTGCTACATCCACCATGTAAAACCCCTCCTGACCCCACACAAGTACACACAAGGCTCTGCTACATCCACCTTGTAAACCCCTCCTGACCCCACACAAGTACACACGCGGCTCTGCTACATCCACCTTGTAAAACCCCTCCTGACCCCGAACAAGTACACGCACGGCTCTGCTACATCCACCTTGTAAACCCCTCCTAACCCAACATAAAGTACACACACGGCTCTGCTACATCCACCTTGTAAAACACCTCCTGACTCCACACAAGTACACACATGGCTCTGCTACATCCACCTTGTAAAACCCCTCCTGACCCCACACAAGTACACACACGGCCCTGCTACATCCACCATGTAAAACCCCTCCTGACCCCACACAAGTACATACACGGCTCTGCTACATCCACCTTGTAAACCCCTCCTAACCCCACACAAGTACACACACGGCTCTGCTACATCCACCATGTAAAACCCCTCCCTGACCCCACACAAGTACACACAAGGCTCTGCTACATCCACCTTGTAAACCCCTCCTGACCCCACACAAGTACACACACGGCTCTGCTTCATCCACCTTGTAAACCCCTCCTGACCCCACACAAGTACACACACGGCTCTGCTACATCCACCTTGTAAACCCCTCCTGACCCCACACAAGTACACACGCGGCTCTGCTACATCCACCTTGTAAAACCCCTCCTGACCCCACACAAGTACACACGCGGCAGTGCTACATCCACCTTGTAAAACCCTCCTGACCCCACACAAGTACACACACGGCTCTGCTACATCCACCTTGTAAAACACCTCCTGACCCCACACAAGTACACACACGGCTCTGCTACATCCACCTTGTAAAATCCCTCCTGACCCCACACAAGTACACACACAGCTCTGCTACATCCACCTTGTAAAACCCCTCCTGACCCCACACAAGTACACACGCGGCCCTGCTACATCCACCTTGTAAAACCCTCCTGACCCCACACAAGTACACACACGGCTCTGCTACATCCACCTTGTAAAACACCTCCCTGACCCCACACAAGTACACACACGGCTCTGCTACATCCACCTTGTAAAACACCTCCTGACCCACACAAGTACACACACAGCTCTGCTACATCCACCTTGTAAAACACCTCCTGACCCACACAAGTACACACATGGCTCTGCTACATCCACCATGTAAAACCCCTCCAGACCCCACACAAGTACACACACGGCTCTGCTACATCCACCTTGAAAAACCCCTCCTGACCCCACACAAGTACACACACGGCTCTGCTACATCCACCTTGTAAAACCCCTCCTGACCCCACACAAGTACACACACGGCTCTGCTACATCCACCTTGTAAACCCCTCCTAGCCCCACACAAAGTACACACACGGCTCTGCTACATCCACCTTGTAAACCCCTCCTAACCCCACACAAGTACACACACGGCTCTGCTACATCCACCTTGTAAAACCCCTCCTGACCCCACACAAGTACACACACGGCTCTGCTACATCCACCTTGTAAACCCCTCCTAACCCCACACAAAGTACACACACGGCTCTGCTACATCCACCTTGTAAACCCCTCCTAACCCCACACAAGTACACACACGGCTCTGCTACATCCACCTTGTAAACCCCTCCTCCTGACCCCACACAAGTACACACACGGCTCTGCTACATCCACCTTGTAAACCCCTCCTCCTGACCCCACACAAGTACACACATGGCTCTGCTACATTCACCTTGTAAACCCCTCCTGACCCCACACAAGTACACACACGACCCTGCTACATCCACCTTGTAAAACACCTCCTGACCCCACACAAGTACACACACGGCTCTGCTACATCCACCTTGTAAAACACCTCCCTGACCCCACTGTCCCACACATAAACGTTACCTCATCCATCCAGACCAGCACCGTAATGACAAGCGACCAGCACAGCAGTCCTGCAGCCGCCCTGATCATGTGACCCCTGACTCCTCCCCTCCTGTGACCTCATCACAGGTCCTGTGACAACACCGCACACAAGATTACAGCCGAAGGAAGCGAGGACCATTGCTGGCAGTAAGGCTGTGTGCACACGATGCGGATATCCAGTGGATCCGCAGCGGATTTTACCGCGCAGAAACATTGCATATCCGCATTGTGATGTACAGTAGCCTTAACATCAATGAAAAAAAAAAAAGTACAGCAGACGCTGCGGATTTTTCTGCGCAGTTTTCCTGCGGTACAAAATCCGCAGCATGTTACTTCTTTTGTGCGGTTTTCCATCTCCCCTGTCACCAAATCCGCAGGAGGAAAACCACAGAAAACCGCAGGAAAAATGGAAGAAATCCGCAGGAAAAATGCAGGTCATTTAACCTGCGGATTTCTTCCATTCTGAGTGGAAAAATCCGCAGGGCTAAAAAGTCGTGTGCACTCAGCCTAAGGGGCTGTGTCACTGCGTGGGTCCCTCGTGGAGGGAGCAGGATGGGGTCAGTACATGGGGGGCGTGGCGGCGGCCGGCGGGTATCCCAGACAGCGTGAGTGGGTCCTCCCATCTCGCCAGGGCCCCGGCACTTGCCCGGGTGCTGACGCCGGCCCTGGCCTACGCATATCAATGAGCATAACCGTCACCTCACGACTGCCCCATGTTTTCCCTATGGCAACATTTTCCCATTAAAATGCAATGAGACAATGCATTCCAATGACAAGAAAATGTTTTTTCAAACGCAAATTGCGCAAAAACTACAAATCCGATCGACACGAAAAATACTTAGCACACCTCTCGTGGACGCTGGCTTCGAAACGACACCTCAACGGAGTCTGTGCGTGTAGCGGATCGGGCCGCATTAATTGCGGAAATCAACTGAATAGTAATAATAATACTAGATGTGTATTTCCTGAAGGAAGTACAGATAGTGGTTTGAAATGGTGCCTGGGCTGCCCCTTTAAGAGAGACTTGCCTGCTGCACCTGCAAGACTTTCAACTCAGGATCTGTTTTAAATGTGGGTGCCTCTCAGGGGCCACTTTGGCCTCAGGGTCTGATTTGGTGGGTGGGGCCCCTCAGGATCCGATTCGGTGGCCTGGGCTAATAAGGATTTGAATTAGTGGCCGGGATTCCTCAGGGTCCACTTTTGTGGGTGGGGCCCCTCAGGGTCCGATTTTGTGGGTGGGTCCCCTCAGGGTCCGATTTTGTGGGTGGGGCTCCTCAGGGTCCGATTTTGTGGGTGGGGCCCCTCATGGCTGATTTTGTGGGTGGGGCCCCTCAGGGTACGATTTTGTGGGTGGGGCCCCTCAGGGTCCGATTTTATGGCCGGGGCCCCTCAGGGTCTGATTTTATGGCAGGGGCCCCTCAGGGTCTGATTTTGTGGGTGGCACCCCTCAGGGTCCGATTTTGTGGCCGGGACCCCTCAGGGTCCGATTTTGTGGTCTGGGCCCCTCAGGGTCCGATTTTGTGGCTGGGGCCGCTCAGGGTCCGATTTTGTTGGTTGGGCCCCTCAGGGTCCGATTTTGAGGGTGGGGCCCCTCAGAGTCCGATTTGGTTGGCGGGGCCCCTCAGGGTCCGATTTGGTAGGCGGGGCCCCTCAGGGTCCGATTTTGAGGGCGGGGCACCTCAGGGTCCGATTTTGAGGGTGGGGCCCCTCAGGGTCCGATTTTGTGGGTGGGGCCCCTCAGAGTCCGATTTGGTTGGCGGGGCCCCTCAGGGTCCGATTTGGTAGGCGGGGCCCCTCAGGGTCCGATTTTGAGGGCGGGGCCCCTCAGGGTCCGATTTTGAGGGCGGGGCCCCTCAGGGTCCGATTTTGTGGGCGGGGCCCCTCTGGGTTCGATTTTGTGGCCGGGGTCTCTCAGGGTCCGATTTTGTGGCCGGGGCCTCTTAGGGTCCGATTTTGTGGTTGGGGGCCCTCAGGGTCCGATTTTGTGGGTGGGGCCCCTCCAAGTCCGATTTGGTTGGCGGGGCCCCTCAGGGTCCGATTTGGTGGGCGGGGCCTCTCAGGGTCCGATTTTGAGGGCGGGGCCCCTCAGGGTCCGATTTTGTGGGCGGGGCCCCTCAGGGTCCAATTTTGTGGGTGGGGCCCTTCTGGGTTCGATTTTGTGGCCGGGGTCTCTCAGGGTCCGATTTTGTGGTTGGGGCCCCTCAGGGTCCGATTTTGTGGTTGGGGCCCCTCAGGGTCCGATTTTTGGGCCGGGGCCCCTCAGGGTCCGATTTTGTGGCCGGGGCCCCTCAGGGACCGATTTTGAGGGTGGGGCCCCTCAGGGTCTAATTTGGTGGGCGGGGCCCCTCAGGGTCCGATTTTGTGGGTGGGGCCCCTCAGCGTCCGATTTTGTGGCTGGGGCCCCTCAGGGTCTGATTTTGTGGCTGAGGTCCCTCAGGGTCTGATTTTGTGGGTGGGGCCCCTCAGGGTTCGATTTTGTGGTTGGGGCCCCTCAGGGTCCGATTTTGTGGCCGGGGTCTCTCAGTGTCCGATTTTGTGGCTGGGGCCCCTCAGGGTCTGGATTTGTGGGTGGGGCCCCTTATGGTCCGATTTTGTGGGTGGGGCCCCTCAGGGTCCGATTTTGTGGCTGGGGACCCTCAGGGTCTGATTTTGTGGCTGTGGCCCCTCAGGGTCTGATTTTGAGGGTGGGGCCCCTCAGGGTCTAATTTGGTGGGCGGGGCCCCTCAGGGTCCGATTTTGTGGGTGGGGCCCCTCAGGGTCCGATTTTGTGAGTGGGGCCCCTCAGGGTCCGATGTTGTGGCCGGGGCCCCTCAGGGTCTGATTTTGTGGCCGGATCCCCTCAGGGTCCGATTTTGTGGGTGGGGCCCCTCAGGGTCCGATTTTGTGGCCGGGGCCCCTCAGGGTCCGATTTTGTGGGTGCGGCCCCTCAGGGTCCAATTTGGTGGGTGGGGCCACTCTGGGTCTGATTTGGTGGGCTGGGCCACTCTGGGTCCGATTTGGTGGGCGGGGCCACCCTGGGTCCAATTTGGATGCCAGGGTGGCTCAGCCTCCTTTTTGTAGGCCAGGGTCTATCAGCCTCCGATTTGGAGCCTTGGGTCACTCAGCTTTCGATTTGGCGCGCCGGCCCTTTAAGACTCATTTTAGTGCGCCGGGTCTTTAAGAATCAC
The DNA here is from genome assembly GCF_039654945.1 of Dendrobates tinctorius. Taxonomy (NCBI): domain Eukaryota; kingdom Metazoa; phylum Chordata; class Amphibia; order Anura; family Dendrobatidae; genus Dendrobates; species Dendrobates tinctorius. Next base: position 18,559,395 of record NW_027361701.1, on the reverse strand, counting down.
TTTGGCGCGTCAGCCCTTTAAGAGCCAGGGTGGCTCACTGGGCTTCTAAATCCACTTTGGCGCACACATTCTCTCTCAGGGGCATGTGTCATGTGATGAAGCTAGATTTGCATTTGTGCTGTGGGTTTAGCTTTAAGAGCTGATATTATGTGGCAAAAGCTCTGTTCTGGAGATGTCATGTGACGTTCGTAGGCGTTGGCATAGTAACTGGGTCTGCCTGCGCATATCAATGAGCTCAACTGCCATTTCAATCGCCTCAGGGCACGTTTTAAGCTTCCCATTGAAAAGCATTTACACAGTGCATTCCAATGACGGGAAAAAAAAATTTCAAACGCAAATTGCGCAAAAACTACAAATCCGATCGACACGAAAAATACTTAGCACACCTCTCATGGACGCTGGCTTCGAAACGACACCTCAACGGAGTCTGTGCGTGTAGCGGTTCGGGCCGCATTAATTGCGGAAATCAACTTAATAATAATAATAATAATAAGAAGAAGAATAAGTTAGCAGCGTTCGGATTACAATATAGTGGTTTTTTCAAACCACTATAATAATAATAAGAAGAATAAGTTAGCAGCGTTCGGATTACAATATAGTGGTTTTTTCAAACCACTATAACTAGATGTGTATTTACTGAAGGAAGTACAGATAGTGGTTTGAAATGGTGCCCGGGCTGCCTCTTTAAGAGAGACTTGCCTGCTGCCCCTGCAAGACTTTCAACTCAGGATCCGTTTTAAGTGTGGGTGCCTCTCAGGGGCCACTTTGGCCTCAGGGTCTGATTTGGTGGGTGGAGCCCCTCAGGATCAGATTCGGTGGCCTGGGCTACTCAGGGTTTGAATTGGTGGCCGGGATCCCTCAGGGTCCAATTTTGTGGGTGTGGCCCCTCAGGGTCTGATTTTGTGGATGGGGCCCCTCAGGGTCCGATTTTGTGGGTGGGGCCCCTCAGGGTCCGATTTTGTGGCCGGGGCCCCTCAGGGTCCGATTTTTGGGTGGGGCCCCTCAGATTCCGATTTTGTGGGTGGGGCCCCTCAGGGTCTGATTTTGTGGCAGGGGACCCTGATGGTCTAATTTTGTGGGTGGGGCCCCTCAGGGTCTGATTTTGTGGGCGGGGCCCCCAGGGTCCGGTTTGGTGGGCAGGGCCACTCTGGGTCCAATTTGGTGGGTGGGGCCACTCTGGGTAAGATTTGGAGGCTGGGGTCGCTCAGCCTCCGATATGGAGGCCGGGGTCGATGAGCTTCCGATTTGGAGGCCGAGGTCAAAGAGCCTCCGATTTAGAGGCCGGGGTCGATGAGCTTCTGATTTGGAGGCCGGGGTGGCTCAGCCTCCGATTTGGAGGCCGGGGTGGCTCAGCCTCCGATTTGGAGGCTGGGGTGGCTCAGCCTCCGATTTGGAGCCTGGGGTCACTCAGCTTTCGATTTGGCGTGTCGGCCCTTTAAGACTCATTTCGGTGCGCCAGCCCTTTAACAATCACTTTGGCGCGTCGGCCCTTTAAGAGCTAGTTTGGCTCACTGGGCTTCTTCTAAATCAACTTTGGCGGACTTTCTGTCTCAGGGGCTGATGAAGCTAGATTTGCATTTGTGCTGTGGGTTTCGCTTTAAGAGCTGATATTATGTGGCAGAAGCTCTGTCCTGGGGGCGTCATGTGACGTTCGTAGGCGTTGGCATAGTAACTGGGTGTGCCTGCGCATATCAATGAGCTTAACTGCCATTTCAATCGCCTCAGGGCACGTTTTGACATTTCCCATTGAAAAGCATTGGAGACAGTGCATTCCAATGACGGGAAAAAAAAATTTCAAACGCAAATTGCGCAAAAACTACAAATCCGATCGACACGAAAAATACTTAGCACACCTCTCATGGACGCTGGCTTCGAAACGACACCTCAACGGAGTCTGTGCGTGTAGCGGTTCGGGCCTTATTAATTGCGGAAATCAACTGAAAAGAAAGAACTAGATGTGTATTTCCTGAAGGAAGTACTGATAGTGCTTTGAAATGGTGCCCGGGCTGCCCCTTTAAGAGAGACTTGCCTGCTGCCCCTGCAAGACTTTCAACTCAGGATCCATTTTAACTGTGGGTGCCTCTCAGGAGCCACTTTGGCATGTGGTGCCCCTCAGGGTCTGATTTGGTGGGTGGGGTCCCTCAGGATCCAATTTGGTGGGCGGGGCCACTCTGGGTCCGATTTGGTGGGCGGGGCCACTCTGGGTCCGATTTGGAGGCCAGGGTGGCTCAGCCTCCGATTTGTAGGCCAGGGTCGATCAGCCTCCGATTTGGAGGCTGGGGTGGCTCAGCCTCCGATTTGGAGCCTGGGGTCACTCAGCTTTCGATATGGCGCGCCGGCCCTTTAAGACTCATTTCGGTGCGCCGGCCCTTTAAGAGCCAGTTTGACGCACTGGGCTTCTAAATCCACTTTGGCACACATTATCTTTCAGGGGCATGCGTCATGTGATGAAGCTAGATTTGCATTTGTGCTTTGGGTTTCGCTTTAAGAGCTGATATTATCTGGCAGAAACTGTGTCCTGCTGGGGTCATGTAAAGTTCGTATTCGTTGGCATAGTAACTGGGTGTGCCTGCGCCAGGGCCGACTCCAGGTTTTTGAGGGCCCCGGGCAAAAAAGTCTCAGTGGGACCCCCTTAACACATACCACGACTCATGCCGTGTGACATCCGTGGTGACGGCCAAAAACGGACTTGTCTCCGTGTCGATCACACGGACATGCATGTGATCCACACGGACACTCGCTCTGTGGCAAAACATGTTCATGTGAAGGAGGCTACTGATTAGTAGTGTACGCATGAAAGAAAGAAGAGAGAGAGAGAGAAAGAACAGAGAGAGAACAGAAAGAAAGAAAGAGAGGAAATAAAGAACAGAGAAAGAAAGAGAGAAAGAATGGAAGGAAGAACAGAGAGAGAAAGAAACAGAGCAAGAGAAAGAAAGAAAGAACATAGAAAGAACGAACAGAGAGAAAGAAAGAAAGAAAAAGAACAGAGAGAAAGAAAGTAAGAACAGAGAGAGAAAGAGAAAGAAAGAACAGATAGAGAAAGAAAGAGGGAAAAGAAAAAAGAAAGAAAAAGAACAAAGAGAAAGTGGACAGAAAAAAAAGAACAGAGAGAAAGAAAGAAAGGGGGAAAAAGAACAGGGAGAGAGAAAAAAAGAGGGGAAGAAAGAACAGAGAGAGAAAAAGAGTCAACAGAAAAAAAGAACAGGGAGAGAGAGAAAAAGAAGGAGAGGAAAGAAAGAACAGAGAGGTAGAGAGAAAAAGAAAGAGGGGAAAGAACAGATAGAAAGAAAGAGGGGGAAGAACAGATAGAAAGAAAGAGGGGAAAGAGAAATCAGAGAGAGAGAAAGAAAAAGAGGAAAGAGAGAACTGACAGAGAGAGAAAGAACAGAGACAGAAAGAAAGAAAGAGAACAGAGAGAGAGAGAGAACAGAGAGAGAAAGAAACAGAGAAAGAAAAATTCTATAAAGATAAAATAGCAGCCCAGCTCCCATTGTAGCACCCACCTGAGCCTCCTGGTGCAGGACATATCATGATCCGCTCACATGGCCGACATCCCCGATTCCAAGGCGATCCCGCTGTCTGCTCTGTCAGAGGACTTGGTGATGGATCTGAAGCATTCCCTGAAGTGCCTCCATGGTTCCGTCACAATCTCCTACTGAAATTACCTAATTTCTGGTCAGCTTCCAGCACGTCACTTCCGGTAGAACGTTATGTGCGAGTTTTAAATTGCTCCTTGGGGCTCCGCTGTGTACTCCTGTGTCCCGCGGGGAAAGTAAGCTCCCGGCTGGGGCAGTCTCTCTCTCAAAATCGGGACTGTCTCGCTGGATCCGGGACGGTTGGGACTCGGGAGGTATAAATGCTCCCCACCATACACCTCGTAAACGCACGGCTCCGCTTTGTATGCCTCGTACACATACGGCTCCGCTCCGTACACCTTGTACACACGCGGCTTCACTCCATACACCCCCAGCTCTGCTCCGCTCCATAAACACATGGCTCAGCTCTGTACACACAGGGCTCTGTTCCATACATCTCGTACACACACGGCTGTGCTCTGTACACCTCGTACACACACGGCTTCGCTCCGTACACATCGTACACACACGGCTCTGCTCTGTACACCTCGTACACACACGGCTCTGCTCCGTACACCTCATACATACACGGCTCTGCTCCGTACACCTCGTACACACACGGCTCTGCTCCGTACACCTTGTAAAACCCCTCCTGACCCCACACAACTACACACACGGCACTGTTACATCCACCTTGAAAAACCCCTCCTGACCCCACACAAAGTACACACACGGCACTGCTACATCCACCATGTAAAACACCTCCTGACCCCACACAAGTACACAAACGACTCTGCTACATCCACCTTGTAAAACCCCTCCTGACCCCACACAAGTACACACACGGTTCTACTACATCCACCTTGTAAAACCCCTCCTGACCCCACACAAGTGCACACACGGCTCTGCTACATCCACCTTGTAAAACTCCTCCTGACCCCACACAAGTACACACACGGCACTGCTACATCCACCTTGTAAAACACCTCCTGACCCCACACAAGTACACACACGGCTCTGCTACATCCACCTTGTAAAACCCCTCCTGACCCCACACAAGTACACACACGGCACTGCTACATCCACCTTGTAAAACACCTCCTGACCCCACACAAGTACACACACGGTTCTGCTACATCCACCTTGTAAAACCCCTCCTGACCCCACACAAGTACACACACGGCTCTGCTACATCCACCTTGTAAAACCACTCCTGACCCCACACAAGTACACACACGGCACTGCTACATCCACCTTGTAAAATCCCTCCTGACCCCACACAAGTACACACACGGCACTGCTACATCCACCTTGTAAAACACCTCCTGACCCCACACAAGTACACACACGGTTCTGCTACATCCACCTTGTAAAACCCCTCCTGACCCCACACAAGTACACACACGGCTCTGCTACATCCACCTTGTAAAACCACTCCTGACCCCACACAAGTACACACACGGCACTGCTACATCCACCTTGTAAAATCCCTCCTGACCCCACACAAGTACACACACGGCACTGCTACATCCACCTTGTAAAACACCTCCTGACCCCACACAAGTAAACACACGGCTCTGCTACATCCACCTTGTAAAACCCCTCCTGACCCCACACAAGTACACACACGGCTCTGCTACATCCACCTTGTAAAACACCTCCTGACCCCACATAAGTACACACACGGCTCTACTACATCCACCTTGTAAACCCCTCCTGACCCTACACAAGTACACACACGGCTCTGCTACATCCACCTTGTAAAACACCTCCTGACCCACACACGGCTCTGCTACATCCACCTTGTAAAACCCCTCCTGACCCCACACAAGTACACACATGGCTCTGCTACATCCACCTTGTAAACCCCTCCTGACACCACACAAGTACACACATGGCTCTGCTACATCCACCTTGTAAACCCCTCCTGACCCCACACAAAGTACACACACGGCTCTGCTACATTCACCTTGCAAAACACCTCCTGACCCCACACAAGTACACACACGGCCCTGCTACATCCACCTTGTAAACCCCTCCTGACCCCACACAAGTACACACACGGCACTGCTACATCCACCTTGAAAAACACCTCCTGACCACACACAAGTACACACACGGCTCTGCTACATCCACCTTGTAAAACACCTCCTGACCACACACAAGTACACACACGGCTCTGCTACATCCACCTTGTAAAACACCTCCTGACCTCACACAACTACACACACGGCACTGTTACATCCACCTTGAAAAACCCCTCCTAACCCCACACAAAGTACACACACGGCTCTGCTACATCCACCATGTAAAACACCTCCTGACCCCACACAAGTACACAAACGACTCTGCTACATCCACCTTGTAAAACCCCTCCTGACCCCACACAAGTACACACGGTTCTACTACATCCACCTTGTAAAACACCTCCTGACCCCACACCAGTACACACACGGCTCTGCTACATCCACCTTGTAAAACTCCTCCTGACCCCACACAAGTACACACACGGCACTGCTACATCCACCTTGTAAAACACCTCCTGACCCCACACAAGTACACACACGGCTCTCCTACATCCACCTTGTAAAAGCCCTCCTGACCCCACACAAGTACACACACGGCACTGCTACATCCACCTTGTAAAACACCTCCTGACCCCACACAAGTACACACACGGCTCTGCTACATCCACCTTGTTAAACACCTCCTGACCCCACACAAGTACACACACGGCACTGCTACATCCACCTTGTAAAACCCCTCCTTCTGACCCCACACAAGTACAGACACGGCTCTGATACATCAACCTTGTAAACCCCTCCTGACCCCACACAAGTACACACACGGCACTGCTACATCCACCTTGTAAAACACCTCCTGACCCCACACAAGTACACACACGGCTCTGCTACATCCACCTTGTAAACCCCTGCTGACCCCACACAAGTACACACACGGCTCTGCTACATCCACCTTGTAAAACACCTCCTGACCCCACATAAGTACACACACGGCTCTACTACATCCACCTTGTAAACCCCTCCTGACCCTACACAAGTACACACACGGCTCTGCTACATCCACCTTGTAAAACACCTCCTGACCCACACACGGCTCTGCTACATCCACCTTGTAAAACCCCTCCTGACCCCACACAAGTACACACACGGCTCTGCTACATCCACCTTGTAAACCCCTCCTGACACCACACAAGTACACACATGGCTCTGCTACATCCACCTTGTAAACCCCTCCTGACCCCACACAAAGTACACACACGGCTCTGCTACATTCACCTTGCAAAACACCTCCTGACCCCACACAAGTACACACACGGCCCTGCTACATCCACCTTGTAAACCCCTCCTGACCCCACACAAGTACACACACGGCACTGCTACATCCACCTTGAAAAACACCTCCTGACCACACACAAGTACACACACGGCTCTGCTACATCCACCTTGTAAAACACCTCCTGACCACACACAAGTACACACACGGCTCTGCTACATCCACCTTGTAAAACACCTCCTGACCTCACACAACTACACACACGGCACTGTTACATCCACCTTGAAAAACCCCTCCTAACCCCACACAAAGTACACACACGGCTCTGCTACATCCACCATGTAAAACACCTCCTGACCCCACACAAGTACACAAACGACTCTGCTACATCCACCTTGTAAAACCCCTCCTGACCCCACACAAGTACACACACGGTTCTACTACATCCACCTTGTAAAACACCTCCTGACCCCACACCAGTACACACACGGCTCTGCTACATCCACCTTGTAAAACTCCTCCTGACCCCACACAAGTACACACACGGCACTGCTACATCCACCTTGTAAAACACCTCCTGACCCCACACAAGTACACACACGGCTCTGCTACATCCACCTTGTAAAAGCCCTCCTGACCCCACACAAGTACACACACGGCACTGCTACATCCACCTTGTAAAACACCTCCTGACCCCACACAAGTACACACACGGCTCTGCTACATCCACCTTGTTAAACACCTCCTGACCCCACACAAGTACACACACGGCACTGCTACATCCACCTTGTAAAACCCCTCCTTCTGACCCCACACAAGTACAGACACGGCTCTGCTACATCAACCTTGTAAACCCCTCCTGACCCCACACAAGTACACACACGGCACTGCTACATCCACCTTGTAAAACACCTCCTGACCCCACACAAGTACACACACGGCTCTGCTACATCCACCTTGTAAACCCCTGCTGACCTCACACAAGTACACACACGGCTCTGCTACATCCACCTTGTTAAACACCTCCCTGACCCCACTGTCCCACACATAAACGTTACCTCATTCATCCAGACTAGCACCATAATGACAAGCGACCAGCACAGCAGAGTCCTGCAGCCACCCTGATCATGTGACCCCTGACTCCTCCCCTCCTGTGACCTCATCACAGGTCCTGTGCCGGCACCGCACACAAGATTACAGCCGAAGGAAGCAATGATCATTGCTGGCTATAAGGGGCTGCGTCACTGCGTGGGTCCCTTGCGGAGGGCGCAGGATGGGGTCAGTACATGGCCGGCGTGGCGGCAGCCGGCGGGTATCCCAGACAGCGTGAGTGGGCCCTCCAATCTCGCCAGGGCCCCGGCACTTGCCCGAGTGCGCCGGGTGCTGACGCCGGCCCTGGCTTGCGCATATCAATGAGCTTAACTGCCACCTCACGATTGCCCAATGTTTTCCCTATGGCAACATTTTCCCATTAAAATGCATTGAGACAGTGCATTCCAATGACAGGAAAATGTTTTTTCAAACGCAAATTGCGCAAAAACTACAAATCCGATCGACACAAAAAATACTTAGCACACCACTCATGGACTCTGGCTTCGAAACGACACCTCAACGGAGTCTGTGCGTGTAGCGGTTCGGGCTGCATTAATTGCGGAAATCAACTGAATAGTAATAATAATACTAGATGTGTATTTCCTGAACGAAGTACAGATAGTGGTTTGAAATGGTGCCCGGGCTGCCCCTTTAAGAGAGACTTGCCTGCTGCCCCTGCAAGACTTTTAACTCAGGATCCGTTTTAACTGTGGGTGCCTCTCAGGGGCCACTTTGGCTTCAGGGTCCGATTTTGTGGGTGGGGCCCCTCAGGGTCCGATTTTGTGGGTGGGGCCCCACAGGGTCCGATTTGGTGGCTGGGGCCCCTCAGGGGCTGATTTGGTGGGTGGGGCCTCTCAGGGTCCGATTTTGTGGCTGGGGCCCATCAGGGTCCGATTTGGTGGTTGGGTCCCCTCAGGGTCCGATTTTGTGGTCGGGGCCCCTCAGGGTCCGATTTTGTGGCCGGGGCCCCTCAGGGTCCGATTTTGTGGCCAGAACCCCTCAGGGTCCGATTTTGTGGGTGGGGCCCCTCAGGGTCCGATTTTGTGCCCGGGGCCCCTCAGGGTCCGATTTGGTGGGTGGGGCCCCTCAGGGTCTGATTTTGTGGCCGGGGCCCCTCAGGGTCCGATTTGGTGGGTGGGGCCCCTCATGGTCCGATTTGGTGGGCGTGGCCCCTCAGAATCCGATTTGGTGGACGGGACCCCTCTGGGTCCGATTTGGTGGGCGGGGCCCCTCAGGGTCCGATTTGGTGGGCGTGGCCACTCTGGATCTGATTTGGCGGGCGGGGCTATTCTGGGTCCGATTTGGAGGCCTGGGTGGCTCAGCCCCCAATTTGTAGGCCAGGGTCGATCAGATTTGCATTTGTGCTTGGGTTTCAGTTTAAGAGCTGATATTATCTGGCAGAAAGTCTGTCCTGCTGGGGTCATGTAAAGTTCGTAGGTGTTGGCATAGTAACTGGGTGTGCCTTCGCATATCAATGAGCTTAACTGCCACCTCACGACTGCCCCATGTTTTTTCTATGGCAAAATTTTCCCATTGAAATGCATTGAGACAATGCATTCCAATGACAGGAAAATGTTTATTCAAATGCAAATTGAGCAAAAACTACAAATCTGATCGACACGAAAAATACTTAGCACACCACTCGTGGACGCTGGCTTCAAAACGACACCTCAACGGAGTCTGTGCGTGTAGCAGTTCAGGCCGCATTAATTGCGTAAAACCGACTGAATAATAATAATAATTCTAGATGTGTATTTCCTGAAGGAAGTACAGATAGTGGTTTGAAATGGTGCCCGGGCTGCCCCTTTAAGAGAGACTTGCCTGCTGCTCCTGCAAGACTTTCAAGTCAAGATCCGTTTTAAATGTGGGTGCCTCTCAGGGGCCACTTTGGCCTGTGGGGCCCTTCAGGGTCTAATTTGGTGGGTGGGGCCCCTCAGGATCCGAATTGGCGGGCGGGGCCACTCTTGGTCTGATTTGGTGGGCGGGGCCACTCTGGGTCCGATTTGGAGGCCAGGGTGGCTCAGTCTCCGATTTGTAGGCCAGGGTTGATCAGCCTCCGATTTGGAGGCTGGGGTGGCTCAGCCTCCGATTTGGAGCCTGGGGTCACTAAGCTTTGTATTTTTTAAGACTCATTTTGGTGTGCCAGCCCATTAAGAATCACTTAGGCGTGTCGGCCCTTTAAGAGCCAGTTTGGCACACTGGGCTTCTAAATCCACTTTGGCGCACATTATCTTTCAGGGGCATGCGTCATGTGATGAAGGTAGATTTGCATTTGTGCTTTGGGTTTCGCTTTAAGAGCTGATATTATCTGGCAGAAACTGTCCTGCTGGGGTCATGTGAAGTTCGTAGGCATTGGTATAGTAACTGGGTGTGCCTGCGCATATCAATGAGCTTAACTGCCACCTCATGACTGCCCCATGTTTTCCCTATGGCAACATTTTTCCATTGAAATGCATTGAGACAGTGCATTCCAATGACAGGAAAATGTTTTTTCAAACGCAAATTGCGCAAAAGCTACAAATCCGATCGACACGAAAAATACTTAGCACACCACTCATGGACTCTGGCTTCGAAACAACGCCTCAACGGAGACTGTGCATGTAGCGGCATTAATTGCGGAAATCAACTGAATAGTAATAATAATACTAGATGTGTATTTCCTGAAGGAAGTACAGATAGTGGTTTGAAATGCTGCCCGGGCTGCCCCTTTAAGAGAGACTTGCCTGCTGCACCTGCAAGACTTTCAACTCAGGATCCGTTTTAACTGTGGGTGCCTCTCAGGGGCCACTTTGGCCTCAGGGGCCGATTTTGTGGGTGGGGCCCACAGGGCCAGATTTTGTGGGTGGGGCCCCTCAGGGTCCGATTTTGTGGCCAGGGCACCTCAGGGTCCGATTTGGTGGGTGGGGCCCCTCAGGGTCCGATTTGGTGACCGGGTCCCCTCAGGGGCTGATTTGGTGGGTGGGGCCCCTCAGGGTCCGATTTTTTGGCCGGGGCCACTCAGGGTCCGATTTTGTGGCTGGGGCCCCTCAGGGTCTGATTTGGTGGTTGGGGCCCCTCAGGGTCCAATCTTGTGGCCGGAGCCCCTCAGGGTCCGATTTTGTGGCCGGGGCCCCTCAGGGTCCGATTTTGTGGGTGGGGCCCCTCAGGGTCCGATTTTGTGTCCGGGGCCCCTCAGGGTCCGATTTGGTGGGTGGGGCCCCTCAGGGTCCGATTTGGTGAGCGGGGCCCCTCAGGGTCCGATTTGGTGAGCGGGGCCCCTCAGGGTCTGAGTCAGTGGGCGGGATCTATCAGAGTCCGATTTGGTGGGCAGGGCCCCTCAGGGTCCGATTTGGTTGGCGGGGACCCTCGGGGTCCGATTTGGTGGGCGGGATCCCTCGGGGTCCGATTTGGTGGGCGGGGCCCCTCGGGGTCCAATTTGGTGAGCGGGGCGACTCTAGGTCTGATTTGGTGGGCGGGCCACTCTGGGTCTGATTTGTTGGGTGGGGCCCCTCAGAGATCAATTTGGTCAGCGGGCCCCCTCAGGGTCCGATTTTGTGGTTGGGGACTTTCAGAATCCGATTTAGTGGGCGGGGCCCCTCAGGGTCCGATTTGGTGGGCGGGGCCCCTAAGGGTCCAATTTGGTGGGCGGGGCCCCTCAGGGTCCGATTTGGTGGGCGGGGCCCCTCAGGGTCCGATTTGGTGGGCGGGGCCACTCTGGGTCTGATTTGGTGCGTGGGGCCACTCTGGGTCCGATTTGGTGGACGGGGCCATTCAGGGTCCAATTCGGTGGGCGGGGACACTGAGTCTGATTTTGTGGATTGGGCCCCTCAGGGTCCGATTTTGTGGCCGGGGCACCTCAGGGTCCGATTTTGTGTCCGGGGCCCCTCAGGGTCCGATTTTGTGGCCGGTGCCTCTCAGGGTCCGATTTTGTGGTTGGGGCCCCTCACGTTCCGATTTTGTGGCCGGAGCCTCTCAGGGTCCGATTTTGTGGTTGTGGCCCCTCAGGATCTGATTTTGTGGTCGGGGTCCCTCAGGGTCCGATTTTGTGGCCGGGGCCCCTGAGGGTCCAATTTTGTGGGTGGGGCCCCTCAGGGTCCTATTTTGTGGTTGGGGCCCCTCAGGATCCGATTTTGTGGGTGGGGCCCCTCAGGATCCGATTTTGTGGTTGGGGCCCCTCAGGGTTCAATTTTATAGGTGGGGTCCCTCAGAGTCCGATTTTGTGGCCGGGGCCCCTCAGGGTCCGATTTTGTGGCCGGGGCCCGTTAGAGTCCGATTTTGTGGCTGGGGCCCCTCAGGATCCGATTTTGTGGCCGGATCCCCTCAGGGTCCGATTTTGTGGGTGGGGCCCCTCAGGGTCCGGTTTTGTGGCCGGGGCCCCTCAGGGTCCGGTTTTGTGGGTGGGGCCCCTTAGGGTCCGATTTTGTGGGTGGGGCCCCTCAAGGTCCAATTTGGTGGGCGGGGCCACTCTGGGTCTGATTTGGTGGGCGGGGCCACTCTGGGTCCGATTTGGTGGGCGGGGCCACTCTGGGTCCAATTTGGATGCCAGGGTTGCTCAGCCTCCTTTTTGTAGGCCAGGGTCTATCAGCCTCCGATTTGGAGCCTTGGTCACTCAGCTTTCGATTTAGCGCGCTTGCCCTTTAAGACTCATTTTGGTGCGCCGGCTCTTTAAGAATCACTTTGACGCGTCGGCCCTTTAAGAGCCAGGGTGGCTCACTGGGCTTCTAAATCCACTCTGGCGCACACATTCTCTCTCAGGGGCATGCGTCATGTGATGAAGCTAGATTTGCATTTGTGCTGTGGGTTTTGCTTTAAGAGCTGATATTATGTAGCAGAAGCTCTCTCCTGGGGGCGTCATGTGGTGTTCGTAGGCGTTGGCATAGTAACTGGGTCTGCCTGCGCATATCAATGAGCTCAACTGCCATTTCAAACGCCTCAGGGCATGTTTTAAGCTTCCCATTGAAAAGCATTAGAGACAGTGCATTCCAATGACGGGAAAAAAAAATTTCAAACGCAAATTGCGCAAAAACTACAAATCCGATCGACACGAAAAATACTTAGCACACCTCTCATGGACGCTGGCTTCGAAACGACACCTCAACGGAGTCTGTGCGTGTAGTGGTTCGGGCCGCATTAATTGCGGAAATCAACTGAATAATAAGAAGAATAAGTTAGCAGTGTTCGGATTACAATATAGTGTTTTTTTCAAACCACGATAACTAGATGTGTATTTCCTGAAGGAAGTACAGATAGTGGTTTGAAATGGTGTCTGGGTTGCCCCTTTAAGAGAGACTTGCCTGCTGCCCCTGCAAGACTTTCAACTTAGGATCCGTTTTAAATGTGGGTGCCTCTCAGGGGCCACTTTGGCCTCAGGGTCTGATTTGGTGGGTGGGGCCCTTCAGGATCCGATTCGGTGGCCTGGGCTCCTCAGGATTTGAATTAGTGGCCGGGATTCCTCAGGGTCCAATTTTGTGGGTGTGGCCCCTCAGGGTCCGATTTTGTGGCTGTGGCCCCTCAGGGTCCGATTTTGTGGATGGGTCCCCTAAGGGGCCGATTTTGTGGCCGAGGCCCCTCAGGGTCCGATTTTGTGTCCGGGGCCCCTCAGGGTTCAATTTTGTGGCCGGGGCCCCTCAGGGTCCGATTTTGTGGCCGGGGCCCCTCAGGGTCCGATTTTGTGGCCGGGGCCCCTCAGGGTCCGATTTTGTTGGTTGAGCCCCGCAGGGTCCGATTTTGAGGGCGGAGCCCCTCAGGGTCTGATTTTGTGTGCGGGGCCCCTCGGGATCCGAATTTGTGGGCGGGGCCCCTCAGGGTCCGATTTTGTTGGCGGGGCCCCTCAGGGTCTGATTTGGTGGGCGCGGCCCCTCAAGGTCCAATTTTGTGGGTGGGGCCCCTCAGGGTCCAATTTCGTGGGTGGGGCCCCTCTGGGTTCGTTTTTGTGGCCGGGGTCTCTCTGGGTCCGATTTTGTGGCCAGGGCCCCTCAGGGTCCGATTTTGTGGCCGGGGCCCCTCAGGATCTGATTTTGTGGTTGGGGCCCCTCAGGGTCCGATTTTGTGGCCGGCGCCCCTCAGGGTCCAATTTCGTGGCCGGAGCCCCTTAGGGTCCAATTTCGTGGCCGGGGCCCCTCAGGGTCCGATTTTGTGGCTGGGGCCCCTCAGGGTCCGATTTTGTGGCCGGGGCCCCTCAGGGTCCGATTTTGTGGTTGGGCCGCTCAGGGTCCGATTTTGTGGCCGGGGTCCCTCAGGGTCTGATTTTGTGGGTGGGGCCCCTCAGGGTCTGATTTTGTGGTTGGGGCCCCTCAGGGTTCGATTTTGTGGGTGGGGCCCCTTAGGGTCTGATTTGGTGGGTGGGGCCCCTCAGGGTCCAATTTGGTGGGCTGGGCCACTCTGGGTATGATTTGCTGGGCAGGGCCACTCTGGGTCCGATTTGGATGCCAGGGTGGCTCAGCCTCCTTTTTGTAGGCCAGGGTCTATCAGCCTCTGATTTGGAGCCTTGGGTCACTCAGCTTTCGATTTGGCGCGCCGGCCCTTTAAGACTTATTTTGGTGCGCCGGCTCTTTAAGAATCACTTTGGCGCGTCGGCCCTTTAAGAGCCAGGGTGGCTCACTGGGCTTCTAAATCCACTTTGGCGCCCATTCTCTCTCAGGGGCATGCGTCATGTGATGAAGCTAGATTTGCATTTGTGCTGTGGGTTTTGCTTTAAGAGCTGATATTATGTGGCAGAAGCTCTCTCCTGGGGGCGTCATGTGATGTTCGTAGGCGTTGGCATAGTAACTGGGTGTGCCTGCGCATATCAATGAGCTCAACTGCCATTTCAATCGCCTCAGGGCATGTTTTAAGCTTCCCATTGAAAAGCATTGGAGACAGTGCATTCCAATGATGGGAAAAAAAAAATTTCAAACGCAAATTGCGCAAAAACTACAAATCCGATCGACACTAAAAATACTTAGCACACCTCTCATGGACGCTGGCTTCGAAACGACACCTCAACGGAGTCTGTGCGTGTAGCGGTTCGGGCTGTATTAATTGCGGAAATCAACTGAATAATAATCAGAAGAACTAGATGTGTATTTCCTGAAGGAAGTACAGATAGTGGTTTCAAATGGTGCCTGGGCTGCCCCTTTAAGAGAGACTTGCCTGCATCCCCTGCAAGACTTTCAACTCAGAATCCGTTTTAACTGTGGGTGCCTCTCAGGGGCCACTTTGGCCTCAGGGTCTGATTTGGTGGGTGGGGCCCCTTAGGATCCGATTCGGTGGCCTGGGCTCCTCAGGGCTTGAATTGGTGGCCGGGATCCCTCAGGGTCTGATTTGGTGGGTGGGGCCCCTCAAGATCCGATTCGGTGGCCTGGGCTCCTCATGATTTGAATTAGTGGCCGGGTTTCCTCAGGGTCCAATTTTGTGGGTGGGGACCCTCAGGGTCTGATTTTGTGGGTGTGGCCCCTCAGGGTCCGATTTTGTTGGTGAGGCCCCTCAGGGTCCGATTTTGTGGGTGGGTCCCCTCAGGGTCCAATTTTATGGGTGGGGCCCTTCAGGGTCCGATTTTGTGGGTGGGGTCTCTCATGGTCCGATTTTGTGGCCGGGGCCCCTCAGGGTCCGATTTCATGGCCGTAGCCCCTCAGGGTCTGATTTTATGGCCGGGGCCCCTCAGGGTCTGATTTTGTGGGGGGCCCCTCAGGGTCCGATTTTGTGGCCGGGGCCCCTCAGGGTCCGATTTTGTGGCCGAGGCCCCTCAGGGTCCGATTTTGTGGCCGGGGCCCCTCAGGGTCCGATTTTGTGGCTGGGGCCCCTCAGGGTCCGATTTTGTGGCCGGGGCCCCTCAGGGTCCGATTTTGTGGCCGGGCCCCTCAGGGTCCGATTTTGTTGGTTGGGCCCCTCAGGGTCCGATTTTGAGGGTGGGGCCCCTCAGGGTATGATTTTGTGGGTGGGGCCCCTCAGGGTCCGATTTTGTGGCCGGGGGCCCCTCACGGTCCGATTTGGTGGGCGGGGCCCCTCAGGGTCCAATTTTGTGGGTGGGGCCCCTCAGGGTCCAATTTTGTGGCCGGGGTCTCTCAGGGTCCGATTTTGTGGCTGGGGCCCCTCAGGGTCCGATTTTGTGGCCGGGGCCCCTCAGGGTCTGATTTTGTGGTTGGGGCCCCTCAGGGTCTGATTTTGTGGTTGGGGCCCCTCAGGGTCCGGTTTTGTGGTTGGGGGCCCTCAGGGTCCGATTTTGTGGCCGGGGCCCCTCAGGGTCCGATTTTGTGTTTGGAGCCCCTCAGGGTCCGATTTTGTGGCCGGCGCCCCTCAGGGTCCGATTTCGTGGCCGGGGCCCCCCAGGGTCCGATTTCATGGCCGGGGCCCCTCAGGGTCCGATTTTGTGGCCGGGGCCCCTCAGGGTCCGATTTTGTGGCCGGGGCCCCTCAGGGTCCGATTTTGTGGCCGGGGCCCCTCAGGGTCCGATTTTGTGGTTGGGCCGCTCAGGGTCCGATTTTGTGGCCGGGGCCCCTCAGGTTCCGATTTTGTGGCCGGGGCCCCTCAGGGTCCGATCTTGTGGGTGGGGCCCCTCAGGGTCCGATTTTGTGGCCGGGGCCCCTCAGGGTCCGATTTTGTGGTTGGGGCCCCTCAGGGTCTGATTTTGTGGCCAGGTCCACTCAGGGTCCGATTTTGTGGGTGGGTCCCCTTAGGGTCTGATTTTGTGGGTGGAGCCCCCTGGGTCCATTTTGGTGGGCGGGGCCACTCTGGGTCCGATTTGGTGGGCGGGGCCCCTCAGTGTCTGATTTGGTGGGCGGGGCCCCTCGGGGTCCGATTTGGTGGGCGGGGCTCCTCAGGGTCCGATTTGGTGGGCGTGGCCTCTCGGTCCGATTTAGTGGGCAGTGCCACTCAGTGTCCGATATGGTGGGCGGGGCCCCTCAGGGTCCGATTTGGTGGGCAGGGCCCCTCTGGGTCCGATTTAGTGGGTGGGGCCACTCTGAGTTTGATTTGGTGGGCGGGGCCCCTCAGTGTCCGATTTGGTGGGCTGTGCCACTCTGGGTCCGTTTTTGGTGGGCGGGGCCACTGTGGGTCCGATTTGGAGGCCAGGGTGGCTCAGCCTCCGATTTGAAGGCCGGGGTGGCTCAGCCTCCGATTTGGAGCCTGGGGTCACTCAGCTTTCGATTTGGCGCGTCGGCCCTTTAAGACTCATTTCGGTGCGCCGGCCTTTTAAGAATCACTTTGGCGCTTCGGCCCTTTAAGAACCAGTTTGGCTCACTGGGCTTCTAAATACACTTTGGCGCACATTTGTGCTTTGGGTTTCGCTTTAAGAGCTGATATTATCTGGCAGAAACTGTGTCCTGCTGGGGTCATGTAAAGTTCGTATTCGTTGGCATAGTAACTGGGTGTGCCTGCGCCAGGGCCGACTCCAGGTTTTTGAGGGCCCCGGGCAAAAAAGTCTCAGTGGGACCCCCTTAACACATACCACGACTCATGCCGTGTGACATCCGTGGTGACGGACAAAAACGGACTTGTCTCCGTGTGGATCACACGGACATGCATGTGATCCACACGGACACTCGCTCTGTGGCAAGACATGTTCATGTTAAGGAGGCTACTGATTAGTAGTGTACGCATGAAAGAAAGAAGAGAGAGAGAGAGAGAGAAAGAACAGAGAGAGAACAGAAAGAAAGAAAGAGAGGAAATAAAGAACAGAGAAAGAAAGAGAGAAAGAATGGAAGGAAGAACAGAGAGAGAAAGAAACAGAGCGAGAGAAAGAAAGAAAGAACATAGAAAGAACGAACAGAGAGAAAGAAAGAAAGAAAGAAAAAGAACAGAGAGAAAGAAAGTAAGAACAGAGAGAGAAAGAGAAAGAAAGAACAGATAGAGAAAGAAAGAGGGAAAAGAAAAAAGAAAGAAAAAGAACAAAGAGAAAGAAAGTGGACAGAAAAAAAGAACAGAGAGAAAGAAAGAAAGAAAGAAAGGGGGAAAAAGAACAGGCAGAGAGAAAAAAAGAGGGGAAGAAAGAACAGAGAGAGAAAAAGAGTCAACAGAAAAAAAGAACAGGGAGAGAGAGAAAAAGAAGGAGAGGAAAGAAAGAACAGAGAGGTAGAGAGAAAAAGAAAGAGGGGAAAGAACAGATAGAAAGAAAGAGGGGAAAGAACAGATAGAAAGAAAGAGGGGAAAGAGAAATCAGAGAGAGAGAAAGAAAAAGAGGAAAGAGAGAACTGACAGAGAGAGAAAGAACAGAGACAGAAAGAAAGAAAGAGAACAGAGAGAGAGAGAAAGAACAGAGAGAGAAAGAAACAGAGAAAGAAAAATTCTATAAAGATAAAATAGCAGCCCAGCTCCCATTGTAGCACCCACCTGAGCCTCCTGGTGCAGGACATATCATGATCCGCTCACATGGCCGACATCCCCGATTCCAAGGCGATCCCGCTGTCCGCTCTGTCAGAGGACTTGGTGATGGATCTGAAGCATTCCCTGAAGTGCCTCCATGGTTCCGTCACAATCTCCTACTGAAATTACCTAATTTCTGGTCAGCTTCCAGCACGTCACTTCCGGTAGAACGTTATGTGCGAGTTTTAAATTGCTCCTTGGGGCTCCGCTGTGTACTCCTGTGTCCCGCGGGGAAAGTAAGCTCCCGGCTGGGGCAGTCTCTCTCTCAAAATCGGGACTGTCTCGCTGGATCCGGGACGGTTGGGACTCGGGAGGTATAAATGCTCCCCACCATACACCTCGTACACGCACGGCTCCGCTTTGTATGCCTCGTACACATACGGCTCCGCTCCGTACACCTTGTACACACGTGGCTTCACTCCATACACCCCCGGCTCTGCTCCGCTCCATAAACACACGGCTCAGCTCTGTACACACAGGGCTCTGTTCCATACATCTCGTACAAACACGGCTGTGCTCTGTACACATCGTACACACACGGCTTCGCTCCGTACACATCGTACACACACGGCTCTGCTCTGTACACCTCGTACACACGGCTCTGCTCCGTACACCTCGCACACACACGGCTCTGCTCCGTACACCTCGTACACACACGGCTCTGCTCCGTACACCTTGTAAAACCCCTCCTGACCCCACACAAGTACACACACGGCTTTGCTACATCCACCTTGTAAACCCCTCCTGACCCCACACAAGTACACACATGGCTCTGCTACATCCACCTTGTAAACCCCTCCTGACCCTACACAAGTACACACACGGCTCTGCTACATCCACCTTGTAAAACACCTCCTGACCCCACACAAGTACACATGGGCCTGCTACATGCACCTTGTAAAACACCTCCTGACCCACACAAGTACACACACAGCTCTGCTACGTCCACCTTGTAAAACCCCTCCTGACTCCACACAAGTACACACACGGCACTGCTACATCCACCTTGTAAAACACCTCCTGACCCACACAAGTACACACAGCTCTGCTACATCCACCTTGTAAACCCCTCCTGACCCCACACAAGTACACACACGGCTCTGCTCCATACACCTCGTACACACACGGCTTCCCTTCGTACACATCGTACACACACGGCTCTGCTCCTTACACCTCGTACACACACGGCTCTGCTCCGTACACCTTGTAAACCCCTCCTGACCCCACCAAAGAACACACACGGCTTTGCTACATCCACCTTGTAAAACCCCTCCTGACCCCACACAAGTACACACACGGCTCTGCTATATCCACCTTGTAAACCCCTCCTGACCCCACAGAAGTACAAAACACGGCACTGCTACATCCACCATGTAAAACCCCTCCTGACCCCACACAAAGTACACACACGGCACTGCTACATCCAGCTTTTAAAACCCCTCCTGACCCCACACAAGTACACACACGGCACTGCTACATCCACCTTGTAAAACACCTCCTGAACCCACACAAGTACACACACGGCTCTGCTACATCCACCTTGTAAACCCCTCCTGACCCCACACAAGTACACACACGGCTCTGCTACATCCACCTTGTAAAACCCCTCCTGACCCCACACAAGTACACACACGGTTCTGCTACATCCACCTTGTAAAACCCCTCCTGACCCCACACAAGTACACACACGGCACTGCTACATCCACCTTGTAAAACCCCTCCTGACCCCACACAAGTACAAACACGGCAATGCTGCATCCACCTTGTAAAACACCTCCTGACCCCAAACAAGTAAACACACGGCTCTGCTACATCCACCTTGTAAAACCCCTCCTGACCCCACACAAGTACACACACGGCTCTGCTACATCCACCTTGTAAAACACCTCCTGACCCCACATAAGTACACACACGGCTCTGCTACATCCACCTTTTAAACCCCTCCTGACCCTACACAAGTACACACACGGCTCTGCTACATCCACCTTGTAAAACACTTCCTGACCCACACACGGCTCTGCTACATCCACCTTGTAAAACCCCTCCTGACCCCACACAAGTACACACACGGCTCTGCTACATCCACCTTGTAAACCCCTCCTGACACCACACAAGTACACACATGGCTCTGCTACATCCACCTTGTAAACCCCTCCTGACCCCACACAAAGTACACACACGGCTCTGCTACATTCAACTTGCAAAACACCTCCTGACCCCACAGAAGTACACACACGGCCCTGCTACATCCACCTTGTAAACCCCTCCTGACCCCACACAAGTACACACACGGCACTGCTACATCCACCTTGAAAAACACCTCCTGACCCCACACAAGTACACACACGGCTCTGCTACATCCACCTTGTAAAACACCTCCTGACCCCACACAAGTACACACACGGCTCTGCTACATCCACCTTGTAAAACACCTCCTGACCTCACACAACTACACACACGGCACTGTTACATCCACCTTGAAAAACCCTCCTGACCCCACACAAAGTACACACATGGCTCTGCTACATCCACCATGTAAAACACCTCCTGACCCCACACAAGTACACAAACGACTCTGCTACATCCACCTTGTAAAACCCCTCCTGACCCCACACAAGTACACACACGGTTCTACTACATCCACCTTGTAAAACCCCTCCTGACCCCACACAAGTACACACACGGCTCTGCTACATCCACCTTGTAAAACTCCTCCTGACCCCACACAAGTACACACACGGCACTGCTACATCCACCTTGTAAAACACCTCCTGACCCCACACAAGTACACACACGGCTCTGCTACATCCACCTTGTAAAACCCCTCCTGACCCACACAAGTACACACACGGCACTGCTACATCCACCTTGTAAAACACCTCCTGACCCCACACAAGTACACACACGGCTCTGCTACATCCACCTTGTTAAACACCTCCTGACCCCACACAAGTACACACACGGCTCTGCTACATCCACCTTGTAAAACCCCTCCTGACCCCACACAAGTACACACACGGCACTGCTACATCCACCTTGTAAAACCCCTCCTTCTGACCCCACACAAGTACAGACACGGCTCTGCTACATCCACCTTGTAAACCCCTCCTGACCCCACACAAGTACACACACGGCACTGCTACATCCACCTTGTAAAACACCTCCTGACCCCACACAAGTACACATATGGCTCTGCTACATCCACCTTGTAAACCCCTCCTGACCCCACACAAGTACACACACGGCTCGCTACATCCACCTTGTTAAACACCTCCCTGACCACACTGTCCCACACATAAACGTTACCTCATCCATCCAGACTAGCACCATAATGACAAGCGACCAGCACAGCAGAGTCCTGCAGCCACCCTGATCATGTGACCCCTGACTCCTCCCCCCCTGTGACCTCATCACAGGTCCTGTGCCGGCACCGCACACAAGATTACAGCCGAAGGAAGCAATGATCATTGCTGGCTATAAGGGGCTGCGTCACTGCGTGGGTCCCTTGCGGAGGGCGCAGGATGGGGTCAGTACATGGCCGGCGTGACAGCAGCCGGCGGGTATCCCAGACAGCGTGAGTGGGCCCTCCAATCTCGCCAGGGCCCCAGCACTTGCCCGAGTGCGCCAGGTGCTGACGCCGGCCCTGGCTTGCGCATATCAATGAGCTTAACTGCCACCTCACGATTGCCCAATGTTTTCCCTATGGCAACATTTTCCCATTAAAATGCATTGAGACAGTGCATTCCAATGACAGGAAAATGTTTTTTCAAACGCAAATTGCGCAAAAACTACAAATCCGATCGACACAAAAAATACTTAGCACACCACTCATGGACTCTGGCTTCGAAACGACACCTCAACGGAGTCTGTGCGTGTAGCGGTTCGGGCTGCATTAATTGCGGAAATCAACTGAATAGTAATAATAATACTAGATGTGTATTTCCTGAAGGAAGTACAGATAGTGGTTTGAAATGGTGCCCGGGCTGCCCCTTTAAGAGAGACTTGCCTGCTGCCCCTGCAAGACTTTTAACTCAGGATCCGTTTTAACTGTGGGTGCCTCTCAGGGGCCACTTTGGCCTCAGGGTCCGATTTTGTGGGTGGGGCCCCTCAGGGTCCGATTTTGTGGGTGGGGCCCCACAGGGTCCGATTTGGTGGCCGGGGCCCCTCAGGGGCTGATTTGGTGGGTGGGGCCTCTCAGGGTCCGATTTTGTGGCTGGGGCCCATCAGGGTCCGATTTGGTGGTTGGGGCCCCTCAGGGTCCGATTTTGTGGTCGGGGCCCCTCAGGGTCCGATTTTGTGGCCAGGCCCCCTCAGGGTCCGATTTTGTGGCCAGAACCCCTCAGGGTCCGATTTTGTGGGTGGGGCCCCTCAGGGTCCGATTTTGTGCCCGGGGCCCCTCAGGGTCCGATTTGGTGGGTGGGGCCCCTCAGGGTCTGATTTTGTGGCCGGGGTCCCTCAGGGTCCGATTTTGTGGGTGGGGCCCCTTAGGGTCCGATTTGGTGGGTGGGGCCCCTCATGGTCCGATTTGGTGGGCGGGGCCCCTCAGGGTCTGATTTGGTGGGCGTGGCCACTCTGGATCTGATTTGGCGTGCGGGGCTATTCTGGATCCGATTTGGAAGCCTGGGTGGCTCAGCCCCCAATTTGTAGGCCAGGGTCGATCAGATTTGCATTTGTGCTTGGGTTTCAGTTTAAGAGCTGATATTATCTGGCAGAAAGTCTGTCCTGCTGGGGTCATGTAAAGTTCGTAGGTGTTGGCATAGTAACTGGGTGTGCCTTCGCATATCAATGAGCTTAACTGCCACCTCATGACTGCCCCATGTTTTCTCTATGGCAAAATTTTCCCATTGAAATGCATTGAGACAATGCATTCCAATGACAGGAAAATGTTTATTCAAATGCAAATTGAGCAAAAACTACAAATCTGATCGACACGAAAAATACTTAGCACACCACTCGTGGACGCTGGCTTCAAAACGACACCTCAACGGAGTCTGTGCGTGTAGCGGTTCGGGCCGCATTAATTGCGTAAAACCGACTGAATAATAATAATAATTCTAGATGTGTATTTCCTGAAGGAAGTACAGATAGTGGTTTGAAATGGTGCCCGGGCTGCCCCTTTAAGAGAGACTTGCCTGCTGCTCCTGCAAGACTTTCAAGTCAAGATCCGTTTTAAGTGTGGGTGCCTCTCAGGGGCCACTTTGGCCTGTGGGGCCCTTCAGGGTCTAATTTGGTGGGTGGGGCCCCTCAGGATCCGAATTGGTGGGCGGGGCCACTCTTGGTCTGATTTGGTAGGCGGGGCCACTCTGGGTCCGATTTGGAGGCCAGGGTAGCTCAGTCTCCGATTTGTAGGCCAGAGTTGATCAGCCTCCGATTTGGAGGCTGGGGTGGTTCAGCCTCCGATTTGGAGCCTGGGGTCACTCAGCTTTGTATTTTTTAAGACTCATTTTGGTGTGCCAGCCCATTAAGAATCACTTAGGCGTGTCGGCCCTTTAAGAGCCAGTTTGGCACACTGGGCTTCTAAATCCACTTTGGCGCACATTATCTTTCAGGGGCATGCGTCATGTGATGAAGGTAGATTTGCATTTGTGCTTTGGGTTTCGCTTTAAGAGCTGATATTATCTGGCAGAAACTGTCCTGCTGGGGTCATGTGAAGTTCGTAGGCATTGGCATAGTAACTGGGTGTGCCTGCGCATATCAATGAGCTTAACTGCCACCTCATGACTGCCCCATGTTTTCCCTATGGCAACATTTTTCCATTGAAATGCATTGAGACAGTGCATTCCAATGACAGGAAAATGTTTTTTCAAATGCAAATTGCGCAAAAGCTACAAATCCGATCGACACGAAAAATACTTAGCACACCACTCATGGACTCTGGCTTCGAAACAACGCCTCAACGGAGACTGTGCATGTAGCGGCATTAATTGCGGAAATCAACTGAATAGTAATAATAATACTAGATGTGTATTTCCAGAAGGAAGTACAGATAGTGGTTTGAAATGCTGCCCGGGCTGCCCCTTTAAGAGAGACTTGCCTGCTGCCCCTGCAAGACTTTTAACTCAGGATCCGTTTTAACTGTGGGTGCCTCTCAGGGGCCACTTTGGCCTCAGGGTCCGATTTTGTGGGTGGGGCCCCTCAGGGTCCGATTTTGTGGGTGGGGCCCCTCAGGGTCCGATTTAGTGGCTGGGGCCCCTCAGGGGCAGATTTGGTGGCTGGGGCCTCCCAGGGTCCGATTTTGTGGCTGGGGCCCATCAGGGTCCGATTTGGTGGGTGGGGCCCCTCAGGGTCCGATTTTGTGTCCGGGGCCCCTCAGGGTCCGATTTGGTGATTGGGGCCCCTCAGGGTCCGATTTGGTGAGCGGGGCCCCTCAGTGTCCGATTTGGTGAGCGGGGCCCCTCAGTGTCCGATTTGGTGAGCGGGGCCCCTCAGGGTCTGAGTCAGTGGGCGGGATCTATCAGAGTCCGATTTGGTGGGCGGGGCCCCTCAGGGTCCGATTTGGTTGGCGGGGACCCTCTGGGTCCGATTTGGTGGGTGGGATCCCTCGGGGTCCGATTTGGTGGGCGGGGCCCCTCGGGGTCCGATTTGGTGGGCGGGGCCCCTCGGGGTCCGATTTGGTGAGCGGGGCGACTCTAGGTCTGATTTGGTGGGCGGGCCACTCTGGGTCCGATTTGTTGGGCGGGGCCCCTCAGAGATCAATTTGGTCAGCGGGACCCCTCAGGGTCTGATTTTGTGGGTGGGGCCCCTCAGGGTCCGATTTTGTGGTTGGGGACTTTCAGAATCCGATTTAGTGGGCGGGGCCCCTCAGGGTCCGATTTGGTGGGCGGGGCCCCTCAGGGTCCAATTTGGTGGGCGGGGCCCCTCAGGGTCCGATTTGGTGGGCGGGGCCCCTCAGGGTCCGATTTGGTGGGCGGGGCCACTCTGGGTCTGATTTGGTGCGTGGGGCCACTCTGGGTCCGATTTGGTAGACGGGGCCATTCAGGGTCCAATTCGGTGGGCGGGGACACTGAGTCTGATTTTGTGGGTTGGGCCCCTCAGGGTCCCATTTTGTGGCCGGGGTACCTCAGGGTCCGATTTTGTGTCCGGGGCCCCTCAGGGTCCGATTTTGTGGCCGGTGCCTCTCAGGGTCTGATTTTGTGGTTGGGGCCCCTCACGGTCCGATTTTGTGGCCGGAGCCTCTCAGGGTCCGATTTTGTGGTTGTGGCCCCTCAGGATCTGATTTTGTGGTCGGGGTCCCTCAGAGTCCGATTTTGTGGCCGGGGCCCCTGAGGGTCCAATTTTGTGGGTGGGGCCCCTCAGGGTCCGATTTTGTGGTTGGGGCCCTTCAGGATCCGATTTTGTGGGTGGGGCCCCTCAGGATCCGATTTTGTGGTTGGGGCCCCTCAGGGTTCAATTTTATAGGTGGGGTCCCTCAGAGTCCGATTTTGTGGCCGGGGCCCCTCAGGGTCCGATTTTGTGGCCGGGGCCCGTCAGGGTCCGATTTTGTGGCCGGGGCCCCTCAGGGTCCGATTTTGTGGTTGGGGACCCTCAGGGTCCGATTTTGTGAGTGGGGCCCCTCAGGGTCCGATGTTGTGGCCGGGGCCCCTCAGGATCCGATTTTGTGGCCGGATCCCCTCAGGGTCCGATTTTGTGGCCGGGGCCCCTCAGGGTCCGATTTTGTTGGTTGAAGCCCCGCAGGGTCCGATTTTGAGGGCGGGGCCCCTCAGGGTCTGATTTTGTGTGCGGGGCCCCTCGGGGTCCGAATTTGTGGGCGGTGCCCCTCAGGGTCCGATTTTGTTGGCGGGGCCCCTCAGGGTCTGATTTGGTGGGCACGGCCCCTCAGGGTCCAATTTTGTGGGTGGGGCCCCTCAGGGTCCAATTTCGTGGGTGGGGCCCCTCTGGGTTCGTTTTTGTGGCCGGGGTCTCTCTGGGTCCGATTTTGTGGCCAGGGCCTCACAGGGTCCGATTTTGTGGCCGGGGCCCCTCAGGATCTGATTTTGTGGTTGGGGCCCCTCAGGGTCCGATTTTGTGGCCGGCGCCCCTCAGGGTCCAATTTCATGGCCGGAGCCCATTAGGGTCCAATTTCGTGGCTGGGGCCCCTCAGGGTCTGATTTTGTGGCCGGGGTCTCTCTGGGTCCGATTTTGTGGCCGGGGGCCCCTCACGGTCCGATTTGGTGGGCGGGGCCCCTCAGGGTCCAATTTTGTGGGTGGGGCCCCTCAGGGTCCAATTTTGTGGCCGGGGTCTCTCATGGTCCGATTTTGTGGCTGGGGCCCCTCAGGGTTCGATTTTGTGGCCGGGGCCCCTCAGGGTCTGATTTTGTGGTTGGGGCCCCTCAGGGTCTGATTTTGTGGTTGGGGCCCCTCAGGGTCCGGTTTTGTGGTTGGGGGCCCTCAGGGTCCGATTTTGTGGCGGGGCCCCTCAGGGTCCGATTTTGTGTTTGGAGCCCCTCAGGGTCCGATTTTGTGGCCGGCGCCCCTCAGGGTCTGATTTCGTGGCCGGGGCCCCCCAGAGTCCGATTTCGTGGCCGGGGCCCCTCAGGGTCCGATTTTGTGGCCGGGGCCCCTCAGGGTCCGATTTTGTGGTTGGGCCGCTCAGGGTCCGATTTTGTGGCCGGGGCCCCTCAGGTTCCGATTTTGTGGCCGGGGCCCCTCAGGGTCCGATCTTGTGGGTGGGGCCCCTCAGGGTCCGATTTTGTGGCCGGGGCCCCTCAGGGTCCGATTTTGTGGTTGGGGCCCCTCAGGGTCTGATTTTGTGGCCAGGTCCTCTCAGGGTCCGATTTTGTGGGTGGGGCCCCTTAGGGTCTGATTTTGTGGGTGGAGCCCCCTGGGTCCGTTTTGGTGGGCGGGGCCACTCTGGGTCTGATTTGGTGGGCGGGGCTCCTCAGGGTCCGATTTGGTGGGCGTGGCCTCTCGGTCCGATTTAGTGGGCAGTGCCCCTCAGGGTCCGATATGGTGGGCGGGGCCCCTCAGGGTCCGATTTGGTGGGCAGGGCCCCTCTGGGTCAGATTTAGTGGGTGGGGCCACTCTGAGTTTGATTTGGTGGGCGGGGCCCCTCAGTGTCCGATTTGGTGGGCTGTTCCACTCTGGGTCCGTTTTTGGTGGGCTGGGCCACTCTGGGTCCGATTTGGAGGCCAGGGTGGCTCAGCCTCCGATTTGAAGGCCGGGGTGGCTCAGCCTCCGATTTGGAGCCTGGGGTCACTCAGCTTTCGATTTGGCGCGTCGGCCCTTTAAGACTCATTTCGGTGCGCCGGCCTTTTAAGAATCACTTTGGCGCTTCGGCCCTTTAAGAACCAGTTTGGCTCACTGGGCTTCTAAATACACTTTGGCGCACATTTGTGCTTTGGGTTTCGCTTTAAGAGCTGATATTATCTGGCAGAAACTGTGTCCTGCTGGGGTCATGTAAAGTTCGTATTCGTTGGCATAGTAACTGGGTGTGCCTGCGCCAGGGCCGACTCCAGGTTTTTGAGGGCCCTGGGCAAAAAAGTCTCAGTGGGACCCCCTTAACACATACCACGACTCATGCCGTGTGACATCCGTGGTGACGGCCAAAAACGGACTTGTCTCCGTGTGGATCACACGGACATGCATGTGATCCACACGGACACTCGCTCTGTGGCAAAACATGTTCATGTGAAGGAGGCTACTGATTAGTAGTGTACGCATGAAAGAAAGAAGAGAGAGAGAGAGAGAAAGAACAGAGAGAGAACAGAAAGAAAGAAAGAGAGGAAATAAAGAACAGAGAAAGAAAGAGAGAAAGAATGGAAGGAAGAACAGAGAGAGAAAGAAACAGAGCGAGAGAAAGAAAGAAAGAACATAGAAAGAACGAACAGAGAGAAAGAAAGAAAGAAAAAGAACAGAGAGAAAGAAAGTAAGAACAGAGAGAGAAAGAGAAAGAAAGAACAGATAGAGAAAGAAAGAGGGAAAAGAAAAAAGAAAGAAAAAGAACAAAGAGAAAGAAAGTGGACAGAAAAAAAAGAACAGAGAGAAAGAAAGAAAGAAAGAAAGAAAGAAAGAAAGGGGGAAAAAAACAGGGAGAGAGAAAAAAAGAGGGGAAGAAAGAACAGAGAGAGAAAAAGAGTCAACAGAAAAAAAGAACAGGGAGAGAGAGAAAAAGAAGGAGAGGAAAGAAAGAACAGAGAGGTAGAGAGAAAAAGAAAGAGGGGAAAGAACAGATAGAAAGAAAGAGGGGAAAGAACAGATAGAAAGAAAGAGGGGAAAGAGAAATCAGAGAGAGAGAAAGAAAAAGAGGAAAGAGAGAACTGACAGAGAGAGAAAGAACAGAGACAGAAAGAAAGAAAGAGAACAGAGAGAGAGAAAGAACAGAGAGAGAAAGAAACAGAGAAAGAAAAATTCTATAAAGATAAAATAGCAGCCCAGCTCCCATTGTAGCACCCACCTGAGCCTCCTGGTGCAGGACATATCATGATCCGCTCACATGGCCGACATCCCCGATTCCAAGGCGATCCCGTTGTCCGCTCTGTCAGAGGACTTGGTGATGGATCTGAAGCATTCCCTGAAGTGCCTCCATGGTTCCGTCACAATCTCCTACTGAAATTACCTAATTTCTGGTCAGCTTCCAGCACGTCACTTCCGGTAGAACGTTATGTGCGAGTTTTAAATTGCTCCTTGGGGCTCCGCTGTGTACCCCTGTGTCCCGCGGGGAAAGTAAGCTCCCGGCTGGGGCAGTCTCTCTCTCAAAATCGGGACTGTCTCGCTGGATCCGGGACGGTTGGGACTCGGGAGGTATAAATGCTCCCCACCATACACCTCGTACACGCACGGCTCCGCTTTGTATGCCTCGTACACATACGGCTCCGCTCCGTACACCTTGTACACACGCAGCTTCACTCCATACACCCCCGGCTCTGCTCCGCTCCATAAACACACGGCTCAGCTCTGTACACACAGGGCTCCGTTCCATACATCTCGTACACACACGGCTGTGCTCTGTACACCTCGTACACACACGGCTTCGCTCCGTACACATCGTACACACACGGCTCTGCTCTGTACACCTCGTACACACACGGCTCTGCTCCGTACACCTCGTACACACACGGCTCTGCTCCGTACACCTTGTAAAACCCCTCCTGACCCCACACAAGTACACACACGGCTTTGCTACATCCACCTTGTAAACCCCTCCTGACCCCACACAAGTACACACATGGCTCTGCTACATCCACCTTGTAAACCCCTCCTGACCCTACACAAGTACACACACGGCTCTGCTACATCCACCTTGTAAAACACCTCCTGACCCCACACAAGTACACACACGGCTCTGCTACATCCACCTTGTAAACCCCTGCTGACCCCACACAAGTACACACACGGCACTGCTACATCCACCTTGTAAAACACCTTCTGACCCACACAAGTACACACACAGCTCTGCTATATCCACCTTGTAAAACCCCTCCTGACCCCACACAAGTACACACACGGCACTGCTACATCCACCTTGTAAAACACCTCCTGACCCACACAAGTACACACAGCTCTGCTACATCCACCTTGTAAACCCCTCCTGACCCCACACAAGTACACACACGGCTCTGCTCCATACACCTCGTACACACACGGCTCTGCTACATCCACCTTGTAAAACACCTCCTGACCCCACACAAGTACACACACGGCTCTGCTACATCCACCTTGTAAACCCCTGCTGACCCCACACAAGTACACACACGGCACTGCTACATCCACCTTGTAAAACACCTCCTGACCCACACAAGTACACACAGCTCTGCTACATCCACCTTGTAAACCCCTCCTGACCCCACACAAGTACACACATGGCTCTGCTCCATACACCTCGTACACACACGGCTTCCCTCCGTACACATCGTACACACATGGCTCTGCTCCGTACACCTCGTACACACACGGCTCTGCTCCGTACACCTTGTAAACCCCTCCTGACCCCACCAAAGAACACACACGGCTCTGCTACATCCACCTTGTAAAACCCCTCCTGACCCCATAGAAGTACACACACGGCTCTGCTATATCCACCTTGTAAACCCCTCCTGACCCCACAGAAGTACAAAAAACGGCACTGCTACATCCACCATGTAAAACCCCTCCTGACCCCACACAAGTACACACACGGCACTGCTACATCCACCTTGTAAAACCCCTCCTGACCCCACACAAGTACACACACGGCACTGCTACATCCACCTTGTAAAACACCTCCTGAACCCACACAAGTACACACACGGCTCTGCTACATCCACCTTGTAAACCCCTCCTGACCCCACACAAGTACACACACGGCTCTGCTACATCCACCTTGTAAAACCCCTCCTGACCCCACACAAGTACACACACGGTTCTGCTACATCCACCTTGTAAAACCCCTCCTGACCCCACACAAGTACACACATGGCTCTGCTACATCCACCTTGTAAAACCCCTCCTGACCCCACACAAGTACACACACGGCACTGCTACATCCACCTTGTAAAACCCCTCCTGACCCCACACAAGTACACACACGGCACTGCTACATCCACCTTGTAAAACACCTCCTGACCCCACACAAGTAAACACACGGCTCTGCTACTTCCACCTTGTAAAACCCCTCCTGACCCCACACAAGTACACACACGGCTCTGCTACATCCACCTTGTAAAACACCTCCTGACCCCACATAAGTACACACACGGCTCTGCTACATCCACCTTGTAAACCCCTCCTGACCCTACACAAGTACACACACGGCTCTGCTACATCCACCTTGTAAAACACCTCCTGACCCACACACGGCTCTGCTACATCCACCTTGTAAAACCCCTCCTGACCCCACACAAGTACACACATGGCTCTGCTACATCCACCTTGTAAACCCCTCCTGACACCACACAAGTGCACACATGGCTCTGCTACATCCACCTTGTAAACCCCTCCTGACCCCACACAAAGTACACACACGGCTCTGCTACATTCACCTTGCAAAACACCTCCTGACCCCACAGAAGTACACACACGGCCCTGCTACATCCACCTTGTAAACCCCTCCTGACCCCACACAAGTACACACACGGCACTGCTATGTCCACCTTGAAAAACACCTCCTGACCCCACACAAGTACACACACGGCTCTGCTACATCCACCTTGTAAAACACCTCCTGACCCCACACAAGTACACACACGGCTCTGCTACATCCACCTTGTAAAACACCTCCTGACCTCACACAACTACACACACGGCACTGTTACATCCACCTTGAAAAACCCCTCCTGACCCCACACAAATTACACACACGGCTCTGCTACATCC
Organism: Dendrobates tinctorius; assembly: GCF_039654945.1. Taxonomy (NCBI): domain Eukaryota; kingdom Metazoa; phylum Chordata; class Amphibia; order Anura; family Dendrobatidae; genus Dendrobates; species Dendrobates tinctorius. The sequence goes on along the minus strand of NW_027361701.1, from coordinate 18,527,845 downwards.
ACCATGTAAAACACCTCCTGACCCCACACAAGTACACACACGGCTCTGCTACATCCACCTTGTTAAGCACCTCCTGACCCCACACAAGTACACACATGGCTCTGCTACATCCACCTTGTAAAACCCCTCCTGACCCCACACAAGTGCACACACGGCACTGCTACATCCACCTTGTAAAACCCCTCCTTCTGACCCCACACAAGTACAGACACGGCTCTGCTACATCCACCTTATAAACCCCTCCTGACCCCACACAAGTACACACACGGCACTGCTACATCCACCTTGTAAAACACCTCCTGACCCCACACAAGTACACACACGGCACTGCTACATCCACCTTGTAAAACACCTCCTGACCCCACACAAGTACACACACGGCTCTGCTACATCCACCTTGTAAACCCCTCCTGACCCCACACAAGTACACACACGGCTCTGCTACATCCACCTTGTTAAACACCTCCCTGACCCCACTGTCCCACACATAAACGTTACCTCATCCATCCAGACTAGCACCATAATGACAAGCGACCAGCACAGCAGAGTCCTGCAGCCACCCTGATCATGTGACCCCTGACTCCTCCCCTCCTGTGACCTCATCACAGGTCCTGTGCCGGCACCGCACACAAGATTACAGCTTAAGGAAGCAATGATCATTGCTGGCTATAAGGGGCTGCGTCACTGCGTGGGTCCCTCACGGAGGGCGAAGGATGGGGTCAGTACATGGGGGGCGTGGCGGCAGCCGGCGGGTATCCCAGACAGCGTGAGTGGGCCCTCCAATCTTGCCAGGGCCCCGGCACTTGCCCGAGTGCGCCAGGTGCTGACGCCGGCTTGCGCATATGAATGAGCTTAACTGCCACCTCACGATTGCCCAATGTTTTCCCTATGGCAACATTTTCCCATTAAAATGCACTGAGACAGTGCATTCCAATGACAGGAAAATGTTTTTTCAAACGCAAATTGCGCAAAAACTACAAATCCGATCGACACAAAAAATACTTAGCACACCACTCATGGACTCTGGCTTCGAAACGACACCTCAATGGAGTCTGTGCGTGTAGCGGTTCGGGCTGCATTAATTGCGGAAATCAACTGAATAGTAATAATAATACTAGATGTGTATTTCCTGAAGGAAGTACAGATAGTGGTTTGAAATGGTGCCCGGGCTGCCCCTTTAAGAGAGACTTGCCTGCTGCCCCTGCAAGACTTTCAACTCAGGATCCGTTTTAACTGTGAGTGCCTCTCAGAGGCCACTTTGGCCTCAGGGTCTGATTTGGTGGGTGGGGCCCCTCAGGATCCGATTCCTTGGCCTGGGCTCCTCAGGGCTTGAATTGTTGGCGGGGATCTCTCAGGCTCCGATTTTGTGGGTGTGGCCCCTCAGGGTCCGATTTTGTGAGTGGGGCCCCTCAGGGTCCGATTTTGTGGCCGGGGCCCCTCAGGGTCTGATTTTGTGGCCGGATCCCCTCAGGGTCTGATTTTCTGGCCGTGGCCCCTCAGGGTCCGATTATGTGGGTTGGGCCCCTCAGGGTCCGATTTTGTGGCCAGGGCCCCTCAGGGTCCGATTTTGTGGCCGGGGCCCCTCAGGGTCCGATTTTGTGGCCGGGTCCCCTCTGGGTCTGATTTTGTGGTTGGGACCAATCCGGGTCCGATTTTGTGGTTGGGGCCCCTCAGGGTCAGATTTGGTGGGTTGGTCCCCTTAGGGTCTGATTTTGTGGGCGGAGACCCTCTGGGTCCGATTTGGTCGGCGGGGCCACTCTGGGTCCGATTTGGTCGGCGGGACCACTCTTGGTCCGATTTGGTGGGCGGGGCCCCACAGGGTCAGATTTGGTGGGCGGGGCCCCTCAGGGTCCGGTTTGGTGGGCAGGGCCTCTCTGGGTCCGATTTGGTGGGCGGGGCCACTCGGTAAGATTTGGTGGGCGGGGCAACTCGGTAAGATTTGGTGGGCGGGGCCACTCTGGGTAAGATTTGGAGGCCGGGGTCGATGAGCTTCCGATTTGGAGGCCGAGGTCAAAGAGCCTCCGATTTGGAGGCCGGGGTGGCTCAGCCTCCGATTTGGAGGCCGGGGTGGCTCAGCCTCCGATTTGGAGGCCGGGGTGGCTCAGCCTCCGATTTGGAGGCCGGGGTCGATCAGCCTCCGATTTGGAGGCCGGGGTGGCTCAGCCTCCGATTTGGAGGCCGGGGTGGCTCAGCCTCCGATTTGGAGGCCGGGGTGGCTCAGCCTCCGATCTGGAGGCCGGGGTCGATCAGCCTCCGATTTGGAGGCCTGGGTCGATCAGCCTCCCATTTGGAGGCCGGGGTGGCTCAGCCTCCCATTTGGAGGCCGGGGTCGATCAGCCTCCCATTTGGAGGCCGGGGTCGATCAGCCTCCCATTTGGAGGCCGGGGTCGATCAGCCTCCCATTTGGAGGCCGGGGTCGATCAGCCTCCCATTTGGAGGCCGGGGTCGATCAGCCTCCCATTTGGAGGCCGGGGTCGATCAGCCTCCGATTTGGAGGCCGGGGTGGCTCAGCCTCCGATTTGGAGGCCGGGGTGGCTCAGCCTCCGATTTGGAGGCCGGGGTGGCTCAGCCTCCGATTTGTAGGCCGGGGTGGCACAGCCTCCGATTTGGAGGCCGGGGTGGCTCAGCGTCCGATTTGGAGGCCGGGGTGGCTCAGCCTCCGATTTGGAGGCCGGGGTGGCACAGCCTCCGATTTGGAGGCCGGGGTGGCTCAGCCTCCGATTTGGAGGCCGGGGTGGATCAGCCTCCGATTTGGAGGCCGGGGTGGATCAGCCTCCGATTTGGAGGCCGGGGTGGCTCAGCCTCCGATTTGAAGGCCGGGGTGGCTCAGCCTCCGATTTGGAGGCCGGGGTGGCTCAGCCTCCGATTTGGAGGCCGGGTGGCTCAGCCTCCGATTTGGAGGCCGGGGTGGCTCAGCCTCCGATTTGGAGGCCGGGGGGTCGATCAGCCTCCCATTTGGAGCCTGTGGTCACTCAGCTTTCGATTTGGCGTGTTGGCCCTTTAAGACTCATTTCGGTGCGCCGGCCCTTTAACAGTCACTTTTGCACTTCGGCCCTTTAAGAGCCAGTTTGGCTCACTGGGCTTCTAAATACACTTTGGCGCACATTCTCTCTCAGGGGCATGTGTCATGTGATGAAGCTAGATTTGCATTTGTGCTGTGGGTTTCGCTTTAAGAGCTGATATTATGTCGCAGAAGCTCTGTCCTTGGGACGTCATGTGACGTTCGTAGGCGTTGGCATAGTAACTGGGTCTGCCTGCGCATATCAATGAGCTCAACTGCCATTTCAATCGCCTCAGGGCATGTTTTGCCATTTCCCCATTCAAATGCATTGGAGACAGTGCATTCCAATGACGGGAAAAAAAATTTTCGACCGCAAATTGCGCAAAAACTACAAATCTGATGGACACGAAAAATACTTAGCACACCTCTCATGGGCGCTGGCTTCGAAACGACACCTCAACGGAGTCTGTGCGTTTAGCGGTTCGGGCTGTATTAATTGCGGAAATCAACTTAATAATAATAATAATAAGAAGAAGAAGAATAAGTTAGCAGCGTTCGGATTACAATATAGTGGTTTTTTCAAACCACTATAACTAGATGTGTATTTCCTGAAGGAAGTACAGATAGTGGTTTCAAATGCTGCCCGGGCTGCCCATTTAAGAGAGACTTGCCTGCTGCCCCTGCAAGACTTTTAACTCAGGATCCGTTTTAACTGTGGGTGCCTCTCAGGGGCCACTTTGGTCTCAGGGTCCGATTTTGTGGGTGGGGCCCCTCAGGATCCAATTTTGTGGGTGGGGCCCCACAGGGTCCGATTTGGTGGCCGGGGCCCCTCAGGGGCTGATTTGGTGGGTGGGGCCTCTCAGGGTCCGATTTTGTGGCCGGGGCCCATCAGGGTCCGATTTGGTGGTTGGGGCCCCTCAGGGTCCGATTTTGTGGTCGGGGCCCCTCAGGGTCCGATTTTGTGGCCGGGGCCCCTCAGGGTCCGATTTTGTGGGTGGGGCCCCTCAGGGTCCGATATTGTGCCCGGGGCCCCTCAGGGTCCGATTTGGTGGGTGGGGCCCCTCAGGGTCTGATTTTGTGGCCGGGGCCCCTCAGGGTCCGATTTGGTGGGTGGGGCCCCTCATGGTCCGATTTGGTGGGCGTGGCCCCTCATGGTCCGATTTGGTGGGCGTGGCCCCTCAGGGTCCGATTTGGTGGACGGGACCCCTCTGGGTCCGATTTGGTGGACAGGGCCCCTCAGAGTCCGATTTGGTGGGCGTGGCCATTCTGGATCTGATTTGGCGGGCCGGGCTATTCTGGGTCCGATTTGGAGGCCTGGATGGCTCAGCCCCCAATTTGTAGGCCAGGGTCGATCAGATTTGCATTTGTGCTTGGTTTTCAGTTTAAGAGCTGATATTATCTGGCATGACCTGCTGGGGTCATGTAAAGTTCGTAGGTGTTGGCATAGTAACTGGGTGTGCCTTCGCATATCAATGAGCTTAACTGCCACCTCACGACTGCCCCATGTTTTCTCTATGGCAAAATTTTCCCATTGAAATGCATTGAGACAATGCATTCCAATGACAGGAAAATGTTTATTCAAATGCAAATTGAGCAAAAACTACAAATCTGATCGACACGAAAAATACTTAGCACACCACTCGTAGACGCTGGCTTCAAAACGACACCTCAACGGAGTCTGTGCGTGTAGCGGTTCGGGCCGCATTAATTGCGTAAAACTGACTGAATAATAATAATAATTCTAGATGTGTATTTCCGGAAGGAAGTACAGATAGTGGTTTGAAATGGTGCCCGGGCTGCCCCTTTAAGAGAGACTTGCCTGCTGCTCCTGCAAGACTTTCAAGTCAAGATCCGTTTTAAGTGTGGGTGCCTCTCAGGGGCCACTTTGGCCTGTGGGGCCCTTCAGGGTCTAATTTGGTGGGTGGGGCCCCTCAGGATCCGAATTGGCGGGCGGGGCCACTCTTGGTCTGATTTGGTGGGCGGGGCCACTCTGGGTCCGATTTGGAGGCCAGGGTAGCTCAGTCTCCGATTTGTAGGCCAGGGTTGATCAGCCTCCGATTTGGAGCCTGGGGTCACTCAGCTTTGTATTTTTTAAGACTCATTTTGGTGTGCCAGCCCATTAAGAATCACTTAGGCGTGTCGGCCCTTTAAGAGCCAGTTTGGTGCACTGGGCTTCTAAATCCACTTTGGCGCACATTATCTTTCAGGGGCATGCGTCATGTGATGAAGGTAGATTTGCATTTGTGCTTTGGGTTTCGCTTTAAGAGCTGATATTATCTGGCAGAAACTGTCCTGCTGGGGTCATGTGAAGTTCGTAGGCATTGGCATAGTAACTGGGTGTGCCTGCGCATATCAATGAGCTTAACTGCCACCTCATGACTGCCCCATGTTTTCCCTATGGCAACATTTTTCCATTGAAATGCATTGAGACAGTGCATTCCAATGACAGGAAAATGTTTTTTCAAACGCAAATTGCGCAAAAGCTACAAATCCGATCGACACGAAAAATACTTAGCACACCACTCATGGACTCTGGCTTCGAAACAACGCCTCAACGGAGACTGTGCATGTAGCGGCATTAATTGCGGAAATCAACTGAATAGTAATAATAATACTAGATGTGTATTTCCTGAAGGAAGTACAGATAGTGGTTTGAAATGCTGCCCGGGCTGCCCCTTTAAGAGAGACTTGCCTGCTGCCCCTGCAAGACTTTCAACTCAGGATCCGTTTTAACTGTGGGTGCCTCTCAGGGGCCACTTCGGCCTCAGGGTCCGATTTTGTGGGTGGGGCCCTCAGGGCCCGATTTTGTGGGTGGGGCCCCTCAGGGTCCGATTTTGTGGCCAGGGCACCTCAGGGTCTGATTTGGCGGGTGGGGCCCCTCAGGGTCCGATTTGGTGACCGGGTCCCCTCAGGGGCTGATTTGGTGGGTGCGGCCCCTCAGGGTCCGATTTTGTGGCCGGGGCCCCTCAGGGTCTGATTTGGTGGTTGGGGCCCCTCAGGGTCCAATCTTGTGGCCGGGGCCCCTCAGGGTCCGATTTTGTGGCCAGGGCCCCTCAGGGTCCGATTTTGTGGGTGGGGCCCCTCAGGGTCCGATTTTGTGTCCTGGGCCCCTCAGGGTCCGATTTGGTGGGTGGGGCCCCTCAGGGTCCGATTTGGTGAGCGGGGCCCCTCAGGGTCCGATTTGGTGAGCGGGGCCCCTCAGGGTCTGAGTCGGTGGGCGGGATCTATCAGAGTCCGATTTGGTGGGCGGGGCCCCTCAGGGTCCGATTTGGTTGGCGGGGACCCTCGGGGTCCGATTTGGTTGGCAGGATCCCTCGGGGTCCGATTTGGTGGGCGGGGCCCCTCGGGGTCCGATTTGGTGGGCGGGGCCCCTCGCGGTCCGATTTGGTGAGCGGGGCGACTCTAGGTCTGATTTGGTGGGCGGGCCACTCTGGGTCTGATTTGTTGGGCGGGGCCTCTCAGAGATCAATTTGGTCAGCGGGCCCCCTCAGGGTCAGATTTTGTGGGTGGGGCCCCTCAGGGTCCGATTTTGTGGTTGGGGACTTTCAGAATCCGATTTAGTGGGCGGGGCCCCTCAGGGTCCGATTTGGTGGGCGGGGCCCCTCAGGGTCCAATTTGGTGGGCGGGGCCCCTCAGGGTCTGATTTGGTGGGCGGGGCCCCTCAGGGTCCGATTTGGTGGGCGGGGCCACTCTGGGTCTGTTTTGGTGCATGGGGCCACTCTGGGTCCGATTTGGTGGACGGGGCAATTCAGGGTCCAATTCGGTGGGCGGGGACAATGAGTCTGATTTTGTGGGTTGGGCCCCTCAGGGTCCCATTTTGTGACCGGGGCACCTCAGGGTCCGATTTTGTGTCCGGGGCTCCTCAGGGTCCGATTTTGTGGCCGGTGCCTCTCAGGGTCCGATTTTGTGGTTGGGGCCCCTCACGGTCCGATTTTGTGGCCGGAGCCTCTCAGGGTCCGATTCTGTGGTTGTGGCCCCTCAGGATCTGATTTTGTGGTCGGGGTCCCTCAGGGTCCGATTTTGTGGCCGGGGCCCCATGAGGGTCCGATTTTATGGTTGGGGCCCCTCAGGATCCGATTTTGTGGGTGGGGCCCCTCAGGATCCGATTTTGTGGTTGGGGCCCCTCAGGGTTCAATTTTATAGGTGGGGTCCCTCAGAGTCCGATTTTGTGGCCGGGGCCCCTCAGGGTCCGATTTTGTGGCCGGGGCCCGTCAGGGTCCGATTTTGTGGCCGGGGCCCGTCAGGGTCCGATTTTGTGGCCGGGGCCCCTCAGGGTCCGATTTTGTGGTTGGGTCCCCTCAGGGTCCGATTTTGTGAGTGGGGTCCCTCAGGGTCCGATGTTGTGGCCGGGGCCCCTCAGGATCCGATTTTGTGGCCGGATCCCCTCAGGGTCCGATTTTGTGGGTGGGGCCCTTCAGGGTCCGGTTTTGTGGCCGGGGCCCCTCAGGGTCCGGTTTTGTGGGTGGGGCCCCTTAGGGTCCGATTTTGTGGGTGGGGCCCCTCAGGGTCCAATTTGGTGGGCGGGGCCACTCTGGGTCTGATTTGGTGGGCGGGGCCACTCTGGGTCCGATTTGGTGGGCGGGGCCACTCTGGGTCCAATTTGGATGCCAGGGTTGCTCAGCCTCCTTTTTGTAGGCCAGGGTCTATCAGCCTCCGATTTGGAGCCTTGGTCACTCAGCTTTCGATTTGGCGCGCCGGCCCTTTAAGACTCATTTTGGTGCGCCGGCTCTTTAAGAATCACTTTGGCGCGTCGGCCCTTTAAGAGCCAGGGTGGCTCACTGGGCTTCTAAATCCACTTTGGCGCACACATTCTCTCTCAGGGGCATGCGTCATGTGATGAAGCTAGATTTGCATTTGTGCTGTGGGTTTTGCTTTAAGAGCTGATATTATGTGGCAGAAGCTCTCTCCTGGGGGCGTCATGTGTAGAGTTGAGCGAAACGGGTCGAAAAAATTCAAAAGTCGCCGACTTTTGACAAAGTCGAGTTTCATGAAACGAAACCCGACCCTAGGATGAGGTCGGCCACGAGGTCGGCGACTTACGCGCCAAAGTCGTGTTTCAAAAGTTTGTTTTGCGCTCTTTTTCAGCCAATCAGGATCCACGGACACTGTGGGCAACGTGATGACCTAGGCACGGGTCACCACCATCTTTCAGAAGGGCATGCAAGTGATTGGCTTGCTTTGGTGGGCGTCACAGGGGGTATAAAAGGGCGTGCACGCCGACCGCCATCTTACTTCTGCCGATCTTAGTATAGGGAGAGGTTGCTGCTGATTCTGTAGGGAGAGCGTTAGGCAGGGAAGAAGACAAAAAAACTGCTTCTGCTGCTAGCGATTTGGCCTGCACAACACACAAGTCACTGTGTGTGCAGTGCAAGGGGAGGCTATATTGTGGTGTATTAGTGGTGTTGGTTGTTGGGCTGCCTTTTAAGGCTTCCTGACACGCTGGCATTGCTGTTTACCCACTGCTCCGCAAACTGCTTTTTTAAAAGCAATCCAATCTCCCTTATCCTCTAGTCACTTTTGTCACAGCTGTGCCATCGAGCGTGTCACATAGCGCTCAGATATCAGTGGGCCTCACACAATCCACAAGTGTCCAGTGTCCAAAAGTGTACGCAGAGATTCAAAATCTCCATTATCCTCTCGTCACTTTGGTCACAGGCAGCTGTGCCATCGAGCGTGTCACATAGCGCTCAGATATCAGTGGGCCTCACACAATCCACAAGTGTCCAGTGTCCAAAAGTGTACGCAGAGATTCAAAATCTCCATTATCCTCTCGTCACTTTGGTCACAGGCAGCTGTGCCATCGAGCGTGTCACATAGCGCTCAGATATCAGTGGGCCTCACACAATCCACAAGTGTCCAGTGTCCAAAAGTGTACGCAGAGATTCAAAATCTCCATTATCCTCTCGTCACTTTGGTCACAGGCAGCTGTGCCATCGAGCGTGTCACATAGCGCTCAGATATCAGTGGGCCTCACACAATCCACAAGTGTCCAGTGTCCAAAAGTGTACGCAGAGATTCAAAATCTCCATTATCCTCTCGTCACTTTGGTCACAGGCAGCTGTGCCATCGAGCGTGTCACATAGCGCTCAGATATCAGTGGGCCTCACACAATCCACAAGTGTCCAGTGTCCAAAATTGTACGCAGAGATTCAAAATCTCCATTATCCTCTCGTCACTTTGGTCACAGGCAGCTGTGCCATCGAGCGTGTCACATAGCGCTCAGATATCAGTGGGCCTCACACAATCTACAAGTGTCCAGTGTCCAAAAGTGTACGCAGAGATTCAAAATCTCCATTATCCTCTTGTCACTTTGGTCACAGGCAGCTGTGCCATCGAGCGTGTCACATAGCGCTCAGATATCAGTGGGCCTCACACAATCCACAAGTGTCCAGTGTTCAAAAGTGTACGCAGAGATTCAAAATCTCCATTATCCTCTCGTCACTTTGGTCACAGGCAGTTGTGCCATTGAGCGTGTCACATAGCTCTCAGATATCAGTGGGCCTCACACAATCCACAAGTGTCCAGTGTCCAAAAGTGTACGCAGAGATTCAAAATCTCCATTATCCTCTCGTCACTTTGGTCACAGGCAGCTGTGCCATCGAGCGTGTCACATAGCGCTCAGATATCAGTGGGCCTCACCAGTGGCGGATTAAGTGGCCTATGGGCCCGGGGCTGTTCATAAAACCTGGGCCCCTGTACCCCCCTTCCCAGGAAAATATTTTCTGTCCACATTTTGTGGCTCTTCTCACAAAAACACTGCATATGCTGATATTTAGGGGCGGTGAATGGCCTGCTCGGATGCGGGGTCTGGAAAGGAATAAAATGGCCGCGCTTGGGAGGGGGTACCGCCGGCCTGGCCGGCTACTGGTTAGGGATGTTAATGATTAATCACACAGTCACCTGCCTCCATGCTCTGCCAGGTCTGCCTCTCCCCAGCCTCCCTGGCTGCTCCCTCCAATGCATTATGCGGCTGCCTCCATGCTCTGCCTCTCCCCAGCCTCCCTGGCTGCTCCCTCCAATGCATTATGCGGCTGCCTCCATGCTCTGCCTCTCTCCCCAGCCTCCCTCCAATGCATTATGTGGCTGCCTCCATGCTCTGCCTCTCTCCCCAGCCTCCCTCCAATGCATTATGTGGCTGCCTCCATGCTCTGCCTCTCTCCCCAGCCTCCCTCCAATGCATTATGTGGCTGCCTCCATGCTCTGCCTCTCTCCCCAGCCTCCCTCCAATGCATTATGTGGCTGCCTCCATGCTCTGCCTCTCTCCCCAGCCTCCCTCCAATGCATTATGCGGCTGCCTCCATGCTCTGCTTCTCCCCAGCCTCCCTCCAATGCATTATGTGGCTGCCTCCATGCTCTGCCTCTCTCCCCAGCCTCCCTCGAATGCATTATGTGGCTGCCTCCATGCTCTGCCTCTCTCCCCAGCCTCCCTCCAATGCATTATGTGGCTGCCTCCATGCTCTGCCTCTCTCCCCAGCCTCCCTCCAATGCATTATGTGGCTGCCTCCATGCTCTGCCTCTCTCCCCAGCCTCCCTCCAATGCATTATGTGGCTGCCTCCATGCTCTGCCTCTCTCCCCAGCCTCCCTCCAATGCATTATGTGGCTGCCTCCATGCTCTGCCTCTCTCCCCAGCCTCCCTCCAATGCATTATGTGGCTGCCTCCATGCTCTGCCTCTCTCCCCAGCCTCCCTCCAATGCATTATGTGGCTGCCTCCATGCTCTGCCTCTCTCCCCAGCCTCCCTCCAATGCATTATGTGGCTGCCACCATGCTCTGCCTCTCCCCAGCCTCCCTGGCTGCTCCCTCCAATTTGGAGGCACCGCATAAATTGCATAATGCATTGGATTGGAGCGGAGGGAGCAGCCAGGGAGGGAGGCTGGGGAGAGGCAGAGCATCCTCCAGTCCTCCCAAATGGTGACGCCGACGGTGAGTGTGTCAGTGACCCACCTGCCCTGCGCTAGCCGCTGCCAAAATCTCCTGGGCTCAGCGAGTCCTCCTCACTGTGCACTGCCAGTCGGCGCCGCCGCCTCCACGCTTCTCAGTCCCGGCCGGGCCGCCCACAGCACACAGAGAGACGAGGAACTTCTGCTCTGCCTCCTGCCGTGCTGCGCCGCCCCCACACACGTGCTGCCTGGGACTGCCCGCCGCCCCCCTTCCAAGTTCCTACGCCACTGGGCGGCGGCGGGCGGCTGAGCGGCTCACACAGTCACAGACTGACAGATCATATGCGATGCCGACCGACCGATTGGCCCCTGCCCTGGGCCCCCTAAAAACCTTGGGCCCGGGGCGACCGCCCCATCCGCCCCTATTAAGATCCGCCATTGGGCCTCACACAATCCACAAGTGTCCAGTGTCCAAAAGTGTACACAGAGATTCAAAATCTCCATTATCCTCTCGTTACTTTGGTCACAGGCAGCTGTGCCATCGAGCGTGTCACATAGCGCTCAGATATCAGTGGGCCTCACACAATCCACAAGTGTCCAGTGTCCAAAAGTGTACGCAGAGATTCAAAATCTCCATTATCCTCTCGTCACTTTGGTCACAGGCAGCTGTGCCATCGAGCGTGTCACATAGCGCTCAGATATCAGTGGGCCTCACACAATCCACAAGTGTCCAGTGTCCAAAAGTGTACGCAGAGATTCAAAATCTCCATTATCCTCTCGTCACTTTGGTCACAGGCAGCTGTGCCATCGAGCATGTCACATAGCGCTCAGATATCAGTGGGCCTCACACAATCCACAAGTGTCCAGTGTCCAAAAGTGTACGCAGAGATTCAAAATCTCCATTATCCTCTCGTCACTTTGGTCACAGGCAGCTGTGCCATCGAGCGTGTCACATAGCACTCAGATATCAGTGGGCCTCACACAATCCACAAGTGTCCAGTGTCCAAAAGTGTACGCAGAGATTCAAAATCTCCATTATCCTCTCGTCACTTTGGTCACAGGCAGCTGTGCCATCGAGCGTGTCACATAGCGCTAAGATATCAGTGGGCCTCACACAATCTACAAGTGTCCAGTGTCCAAAAGTGTACGCAGAGATTCAAAATCTCCATTATCCTCTCGTCACTTTGGTCACAGGCAGCTGTGCCATCGAGCGTGTCACATAGCGCTCAGATATCAGTGGGCCTCACACAATCCACAAGTGTCCAGTGTCCAAAAGTGTACGCAGAGATTCAAAATCTCCATTATCCTCTCGTCACTTTGGTCACAGGCAGCTGTGCCATCGAGCGTGTCACATAGCGCTCAGATATCAGTGGGCCTCACACAATCCACAAGTGTCCAGTGTCCAAAAGTGTACGCAGAGATTCAAAATCTCCATTATCCTCTCGTCACTTTGGTCACAGGCAGCTGTGCCATCGAGCGTGTCACATAGCGCTCAGATATCAGTGGGCCTCACACAATCTACAAGTGTCCAGTGTCCAAAAGTGTACGCAGAGATTCAAAATCTCCATTATCCTCTCGTCACTTTGGTCACAGGCAGCTGTGCCATCGAGCGTGTCACATAGCGCTCAGATATCAGTGGGCCTCACACAATCCACAAGTGTCCAGTGTCCAAAGGTGTACGCAGAGATTCAAAATCTCCATTATCCTCTCGTCACTTTGGTCACAGGCAGCTGTGCCATCGAGCGTGTCACATAGCGCTCAGATATCAGTGGGCCTCACACAATCCACAAGTGTCCAGTGTCCAAAGGTGTACGCAGAGATTCAAAATCTCCATTATCCTCTCGTCACTTTGGTCACAGGCAGCTGTGCCATCGAGCGTGTCACATAGCGCTCAGATATCAGTGGGCCTCACACAATCCACAAGTGTCCAGTGTCCAAAAGTGTACGCAGAGATTCAAAATCTCCATTATCCTCTCGTCACTTTGGTCACAGGCAGCTGTGCCATCGAGCGTGTCACATAGCGCTCAGATATCAGTGGGCCTCACACAATCCACAAGTGTCCAGTGTCCAAAAGTGTACGCAGAGATTCAAAATCTCCATTATCCTCTCGTCACTTTGGTCACAGGCAGCTGTGCCATCGAGCGTGTCACATAGCGCTCAGATATCAGTGGGCCTCACACAATCCACAAGTGTCCAGTGTCCAAAAGTGTACGCAGAGATTCAAAATCTCCATTATCCTCTCGTCACTTTGGTCACAGGCAGCTGTGCCATCGAGCGTGTCACATAGCGCTCAGATATCAGTGGGCCTCACACAATCTACAAGTGTCCAGTGTCCAAAAGTGTACGCAGAGATTCAAAATCTCCATTATCCTCTCGTCACTTTGGTCACAGGCAGCTGTGCCATCGAGCGTGTCACATAGCGCTCAGATATCAGTGGGCCTCACACAATCCACAAGTGTCCAGTGTCCAAAAGTGTACGCAGAGATTCAAAATCTCCATTATCCTCTCGTCACTTTGGTCACAGGCAGCTGTGCCATCGAGCGTGTCACATAGCGCTCAGATATCAGTGGGCCTCACACAATCCACAAGTGTCCAGTGTCCAAAAGTGTACGCAGAGATTCAAAATCTCCATTATCCTCTCGTCACTTTGGTCACAGGCAGCTGTGCCATCGAGCGTGTCACATAGCACTCAGATATCAGTGGGCCTCACACAATCTACAAGTGTCCAGTGTCCAAAAGTGTACGCAGAGATTCAAAATCTCCATTATCCTCTCGTCACTTTGGTCACAGGCAGCTGTGCCATCGAGCGTGTCACATAGCGCTCAGATATCAGTGGGCCTCACACAATCCACAAGTGTCCAGTGTCCAAAAGTGTACGCAGAGATTCAAAATCTCCATTATCCTCTCGTCACTTTGGTCACAGGCAGCTGTGCCATCGAGCATGTCACATAGCGCTCAGATATCAGTGGGCCTCACACAATCCACAAGTGTCCAGTGTCCAAAAGTGTACGCAGAGATTCAAAATCTCCATTATCCTCTCGTCACTTTGGTCACAGGCAGCTGTGCCATCGAGCGTGTCACATAGCGCTCAGATATCAGTGGGCCTCACACAATCCACAAGTGTCCAGTGTCCAAAAGTGTACGCAGAGATTCAAAATCTCCATTATCCTCTCGTCACTTTGGTCACAGGCAGCTGTGCCATCGAGCGTGTCACATATCGCTCAGATATCAGTGGGCCTCACACAATCTACAAGTGTCCAGTGTCCAAAAGTGTACGCAGAGATTCAAAATCTCCATTATCCTCTTGTCACTTTGGTCACAGGCAGCTGTGCCATCGAGCGTGTCACATAGCGCTCAGATATCAGTGTGCCTCACACAATCCAAAAGTGTCCACTGTCCACAAGTGTGTGCAGAAATTCTAAATCTCCCCTGTCCTATAGACACCTTGTACCTTGTTTTACATTACTATATAGTTTGTTGGATTTTGTCTACATTTCTACCAAAAATGAGGAAGGCTGGTGGAAGAGGCCGTGGAATTGGGCGGGGGTTGGCAGCTGGTAATGATGGTGTTGGTGGTGGATCTGATGGTAGTGGCAAGAGCAAAATAGGACCGAATGCAGGAGGTGCTGACCCTGCGTCATCGTCTGGCTACATAAGGCCTCGAACGCTTAGTTTTCTAGGAGTTGGCAAACCGCTTTTAAAGGCAGAGCATCAGGAAAAAGTTTTGTCTTACATTGCTGACTCAGCCTCCAGCTCTATTGCCTCCTCTTCTTCAGTTGTAAAAAGTAAAAGCACTGAGTCGTCATTGGAGGCTCATGTTCATGAACCACACCTTTCCTTGTGTCCTTCACCCCAACCAAGATTGAAGGATGACGCAGGCCATACTACTGATTACTCCATGGAGCTGTTTTCACATACCATGCCTGGATTATCAAGTCAAATGGTGAATTACCCAGGCCAAGATGAATCTGACATGGAGTGCACTGATGCACAGCCGCTGATGGATGATTCTGCTGGTACATTCACTCAGAGCACTACATTGTCCTCGCAGTGTACAGAGCCAGATTTTGACCCTGATGAGACTCAGGTGCCCCTTCCCGCACACTATACCACCATACACGGTGACACAGAGAAAGGTGCACATGACATAGAAGAGGAGGTGATGGATGACCCAGTTGTTGACCCAGATTGGCATCCATTGGGGGAAGAGGGTGCTGCTTCCAATAGCTCAGATGAGGAGCATCCACAGCAGACATCGACATCGCAACAGCTGTTATCTGGCAGGCCCAGAGCACTCCAAAGACAGGTTCCAAACATCAAAAGCGTTGCTGGACAGCTTGTCCAGAGGGTCAAAAGATCACAGCGTGCTAGGCCGCAAAATGTCTGCCAAAGTAGGAAGAGTGCAGTGTGGCACTTTTTTGAACAAAATCCTCATGATCAGGCCAAGGTTATCTGTAAGAAGTGCGCAAAGACCTTTAGCCGAGGGAAAAATCTGAAAAATTTGAATACCAGTTGCATGCTTAGACATTTAACCAGCATGCACTTGCAAGTGTGGACACAACACCAAACCTCAAGTGCCACATGTGCAACTGATCACAACGAAGGTAGTCAGCAACGCTACATTGTTTCCCCCACTGTAAGCCCACCGGTTAGCACAGCAGCAAATGTTGAGGTGTCGTTGCAAGGCCACAGCAGTCAGGGAATCCCACTGTTATATCAACGAAAGACTGATTCTAGGCCATCAGAAAGAACACCAACTCCATCACCATCATCAACCCTCTCTCAGTCCGCCCTGTCCACCGCTACTTCCACCATATGCAGCTCTCAAGTCCAGCTCACCCTCCCAGACACTATGAGTAGGTCAAGAAAGTACTCAGTCTCTCATCCGCGTACACTGGGTTTGAACGCCCACATTGCCAAACTAATCTCGTTTGAGATGATGCCCTTTCGGTTGGTGGAAAGCATAGCTTTCCGCGAACTCATGGCCTATGCAGTACCACGCTATGACCTACCCAGTCGCCACTTCTTCTCTCGCAAAGCCATCCCAGCCCTCCACCATCATGTGAAAGACCGCATTGTCCATGCACTCAAGCAGTCAGTGAGCGGAAAGGTGCACCTCACAACTGATGCATGGTCCAGTCGGCATGGCCAGGGCCGTTACGTGTCCATCACTGCGCACTGGGTTAATGTGGTGGATGCAGGGTCCACAGGGGACAGCGGTGGTGGGACAGTGCTGCCTAGCCCACGGTATAGGAAACAGTTGGCTGTAGGCGTTCAACCCTCCTCCTCCTCCTCCAGAAGCGAAAGCTCGTCCACAGAGCGCAGTCGTACGAGCACTCCATCTGCAGCTGCCACTGTTGCACACGATGTGTCCCCCTATCGAGCAGCTAGTGGAAAGCGTCAGCAGGCTGTGTTGCAGATGATGTGTTTGGGCGACAGACACACCGCCGAGGTGCTGGCCGAGTACTTGAAGCGACAAACTGAGTCATGGCTGGGCAGTGTACATCTTGAGGCAGGCAAGGTAGTTAGTGATAACGGCCGTAATTTTGTGGCAGCCATAGCCCTTTCAAAACTCAGCCACATACCTTGCTTGGCTCACACCTTGAACCTGGTGGTGCAGTGCTTCCTCAAAAATTATCCGGAGTTAACAGCCCTGCTCCAGAAGGTGCGAAGACTGTGCGCGCTCATCCGCTGGTCGCCTGTACACTCCGTTCGTATGCAGAAGCTGCAGCGATTGCTCCACCTTCCCAACCACCGCCTCATTATCGACATTGCAACAAGGTGGAACTCCACCCTGCACATGGTGGAGCGGCTGTGCGAGCAGAGGCAGGCCATAATGCATTTGTGGGAGGATACACGGCCAGGCACTTTGAGAGCAGACATGGAGTTGACAGGCGTGCAGTGGTCGAAGCTGAAAGACCTTTGTAAAGTCCTTCAGTGTTTTGAGGAATGCACACGGCTGGTAAGCGCAGACGACGCCATCCTAAGCATGAGCATCCCACTTATGCGTCTGCTCATGCAAACTTTGATGCACCTTAAGGAGCAGGCGTCTGCAGCCAATGTTGATGAGGAGGAAGAGGAGGAGGGAATCCTTGATGACATTCAGCTATTGTCTGCTCAGGGACCTCTCCTGGACGAGGTGGAGGAAGAAGAGGAGGAGGAGGATGATGGGGATGATTACTTAGGGAAGGAGGATGCATCTCGTGGGGCAAGTGAAAATGTTGGCGTGGCAAGGTCTGGTACAGGGTTTGTGCGTGACTGGAGGGATGTGGATTTGCCAGAAAGTGCTCCTCCACCCAGCACTCGCAGTGCATCATTGACACCGGGAACATTGGCCCACATGTCAGATTATGCCTTGCGGATCCTAAAAAGGGACCCCCGCATTGCCAAAATGATGAACGATGACGAATACTGGTTGGCCAGCATCCTGGATCCACGCTATAAAGGCAAATTACAAAACATCATGCCACAGGAGAACCTTGACCTAATATTGGCTAATAAACAAGCAACTCTGGTAAATCGGTTGCTTGAGGCATTCCCAGCACACAGCAGCGGTGATGGTTCTCACACGAGCCGTACGGGCCGGGGGCAGCTTGGCAGAGGTGTTCGTGGTGCACACAGCAGAAGTGGCGTTGGAGACAGGGGTTTCATGACAATGTTGTGGACTGATTTTTCAAATACCGCTCACACAACTGGTAATACTGCATCGATGGAAAGTGACAGGAGACAGCAGTTGTCAACTATGGTTACAAACTACTTTTCCTCCCATATCGATGTTCTCCCACACAGGTCATTCCTCTTTGACTATTGGGCCGCTAAACTGGACACCTGGCCTGAATTGGCCCAATATGCCTTACAGGAGCTCGCTTGCCCAGCTGCAAGTGTGCTATCGGAAAGAGTCTTCAGTGCAGCTGGATCAATCCTGACAGAAAAAAGGACCCGTCTGTCAACCCTAAATGTGGATGATCTAACCTTCATTAAAATGAACCACGCATGGGTTTCCAAGGATTTTGTCCCACCTTCCCCTGATGACACATAGGGTGACAGAAAAATGGCTTGCTTTGGTCCACCTCTTCCTGGTACTTCACCTATTTCGCCTTTTGCATCAGCTGAATGTCCAACATCAACATATGCCACTTTCTAAAACTCCCTAACTGTGCTGCCTCCCCCCCCATGGCCGGGGTAACCACCTAGCGCATGACACCGTGCGAGTGCCGTTGCCCTGGACAGGTGGGTAGGCCGACTCTTGGGCGCGGGCACTGGCACAGGGTCCCTCATATTGCAATCAAGTGTCTCCGACGGTAGTGGTGCACACCCGCCGTCAGACACACCGCTGTACTATGAGGGGCCCAGTGCCAGTACCGACGCCCACGAGTGGGCCCCCCTTGCTTGGGCAGGGCCCCAGCATTTGCAATCTTTACCTCTCCCTGCTCCTCCGCTGTGTAATCTGGGCCGTCAAATCCATACTGTGCCTGACACCGTCTGAGCCTGCCTCCTGAGACATATATTTTGAATGTGTACGCTATCCATACATGTTATCCAGGGATACGGTACCCTTTCTAACCTTTGTGCAATCACGTGCAATCCATACTGGGCCTAACACCATCTGAGCCTGCCTCATGCTGTATAGACATATATTTTGAATGTGTACGCTATCCATACATGTTATCCGGGGATACGGTACCCTTTCTAACCTTTGTGCAATCACGTGCAATCCATACTGGGCCTAACACCGTCTGAGCCTGCCTCATGCTGTATAGACATATATTTTGAATGTGTACGCTATCCATACATGTTATCCAGGGATACGGTACCCTTTCTAACCTTTGTGCAATCACGTGCAATCCATACTGGGCCTAACACCGTCTGAGCCTGCCTCATGCTGTATAGACATATATTTTGAATGTGTACGCTATCCATACATGTTATCCGGGGATACGGTACCCTTTCTAACCTTTGTGCAATCACGTGCAATCCATACTGGGCCTAACACCGTCTGAGCCTGCCTCATGCTGTATAGACATATATTTTGAATGTGTACGCTATCCATACATGTTATCCGGGGATACGGTACCCTTTCTAACCTTTGTGCAATGACGTGCAATCCATACTGGGCCTAACACCGTCTGAGCCTGCCTCATGCTGTATAGACATATATTTTGAATGTGTACGCTATCCATACATGTTATCCAGGGATACGGTACCCTTTCTAACCTTTGTGCAATCACGTGCAATCCATACTGGGCCTAACACCGTCTGAGCCTGCCTCATGCTGTATAGACATATATTTTGAATGTGTACGCTATCCATACATGTTATCCAGGGATACGGTACCCTTTCTAACCTTTGTGCAATCACGTGCAATCCATACTGGGCCTAACACCGTCTGAGCCTGCCTCATGCTGTATAGACATATATTTTGAATGTGTACGCTATCCATACATGTTATCCGGGGATACGGTACCCTTTCTAACCTTTGTGCAATCACGTGCAATCCATACTGGGCCTAACACCGTCTGAGCCTGCCTCATGCTGTATAGACATATATTTTGAATGTGTACGCTATCCATACATGTTATCCAGGGATACGGTACCCTTTCTAACCTTTGTGCAATCACGTGCAATCCATACTGGGCCTAACACCGTCTGAGCCTGCCTCATGCTGTATAGACATATATTTTGAATGTGTACGCTATCCATACATGTTATCCGGGGATACGGTACCCTTTCTAACCTTTGTGCAATCACGTGCAATCCATACTGGGCCTAACACCGTCTGAGCCTGCCTCATGCTGTATAGACATATATTTTGAATGTGTACGCTATCCATACATGTTATCCGGGGATACGGTACCCTTTCTAACCTTTGTGCAATGACGTGCAATCCATACTGGGCCTAACACCGTCTGAGCCTGCCTCATGCTGTATAGACATATATTTTGAATGTGTACGCTATCCATACATGTTATCCAGGGATACGGTACCCTTTCTAACCTTTGTGCAATGACGTGCAATCCATACTGGGCCTAACACCGTCTGAGCCTGCCTCATGCTGTATAGACATATATTTTGAATGTGTACTCTATCCATACATGTTATCCAGGGATACGGTACCCTTTCTAACCTTTGTGCAATCATGTGCAATCCATACTGGGCGTGAGAACGGCTGGCGAGCTGTTAAGCAAGCTACAGCACCTGTCCAGACAAGTACAGGGATTCCCTAGCGAGGAGACTTATTTGATTGTTTTCAATGTTGGGACAGCAATTTTTGGGGAGCACTATACTCTGGAGAATGATAGATGGGGCCCACCATACACTGGAACATTCCAAAGGT
Source organism: Dendrobates tinctorius (assembly GCF_039654945.1). NCBI lineage: Eukaryota > Metazoa > Chordata > Amphibia > Anura > Dendrobatidae > Dendrobates > Dendrobates tinctorius. The sequence goes on along the minus strand of NW_027361701.1, from coordinate 18,507,630 downwards.
GGACATCAGACACTGGAGCAGCATTTACAGGGCCCATTATACACTAGAGCATTAGAAATGGGGCCCATTATGTTTGGAGCATTATTTGGGCCCATAAGACAGTGGAGCTTCATCCATGGGGACCAACATATACTGTAGCATTATGTGGAGCTCATCATATACTGTTTCAAACATTATATGGGACCAATGATTCTCTATGGAGAAATAGATGGGCCTCGTCATGAGATGTAAAAAGTGAGGTATTTTTCATTGTACTATACCGCTATTTATCTGCCGTATCGGAGCATGATGAGTTGTGGTATGTGTTAAAGGGGCGCTCTTTCGCCCAGGGCACATGAAAACCTGCAGCCAGCCCCCCCCCCACAACTTTAGCCAAATAGCCCCCATTTTTCAGTGCGGAACTTATATTATGAAGTTAATTAAGGTTGACAAACTTAAGTAACAAGAATTGATGCTTTTGGCATTCAAATGGGCACTGTAGGTGTGTTTCCTGTCCTCCTCTCACTGCCGACTTTTATTCCCCATTGACTTACATTGGGTTTCGGGTTTCGGGACGACCCCGACTTTTCCCTATAATCGGACGATCTTGCTCGACCCGACTTTTGGAAAAGTCGGGTTTCACGAAACGAAACGCGACCCTAAAAAACCAAAAGTCGCTCAACTCTAGTCATGTGGTGTTCGTAGGCGTAGGCATAGTAACTGGGTCTGCCTGTGCATATCAGGGCATGTTTTAAGCTTCCCATTGAAAAGCATTGGAGACAGTGCATTCCAATGACGGGAAAAAAAAATTTTCAAAAGCAAATTGCGCAAAAACTACAAATCCGATCGACACGAAAAATACTTAGCACACCTCTCATGGACGCTGGCTTCGAAACGACACCTCAACGGAGTCTGTGCGTGTAGTGGTTCGGGCCGCATTAATTGCGGAAATCAACTGAATAATAAGAAGAATAAGTTAGCAGTGTTCGGATTACAATATAGTGTTTTTTTCAAACCACGATAACTAGATGTGTATTTCCTGAAGGAAGTACAGATAGTGGTTTGAAATGGTGTCTGGGCTGCCCCTTTAAGAGAGACTTGCCTGCTGCCCCTGCAAGACTTTCAACTTAGGATCCGTTTTAAATGTGGGTGCCTCTCAGTGGCCACTTTGGTCTCAGGGTCTGATTTGGTGGGTGGGGCCCCTCAGGATCCGATTCGGTGGCCTGGGCTCCTCAGGATTTGAATTAGTGGCCGGGATTCCTCAGGGTCCAATTTTGTGGGTGTGGCCCCTCAGGGTCCGATTTTGTGGCTGTGGCCCCTCAGGGTCCGATTTTGTGGATGGGTCCCCTAAGGGGCCGATTTTGTGGCCGAGGCCCCTCAGGGTCTGATTTTGTGTCCGGGGCCCCTCAGGGTTCAATTTTGTGGCTGGGGCCCCTCAGGGTCCGATTTTGTGGCCTGGGCCCCTCAGGGTCCGATTTTGTGGCCAGGGCCCCTCAGGGTCCGATTTTGTTGGTTGAGCCCCTCAGGGTCCGATTTTGAGGGCGGGGCCCCTCAGGGTCTGATTTTGTGTGCGGGGCCCCTCGGGGTCCGAATTTGTGGGCGGGGCCCCTCAGGGTCCGGTTTTGTTGGCGGGGCCCCTCAGGGTCTGATTTGATGGGCGCGGCCCCTCAGGGTCCAATTTTGTGGGTGGGGCCCCTCAGGGTCCAATTTCGTGGGTGGGGCCCCTCTGGGTTCGTTTTTGTGGCCGGGGTCTCTCTGGGTCCGATTTTGTGGCCAGGTCCCCTCAGGGTCTGATTTTGTGTGTGGGGCCCCTCAGGGTCCAATTTCGTGGCTGGAGCCCCTTAGGGTCCAATTTCGTGGCCGGGGCCCCTCAGGGTCCGATTTTGTGGTTGGGCCGCTCAGGGTCCGATTTTGTGGCCGGGGTCCCTCAGGGTCCGATTTTGTGGGTGGGGCCCCTCAGGGTCCGATTTTGTGGTTGGGGCCCCTCAGGGTTCGATTTTGTGGGTGGGGCCCCTCAAGGTCCGATTTGGTGGGTGGGGCCCCTCAGGGTCCAATTTGGTGGGCGGGGCCACTCTGGGTCTGATTTGGTGGGCAGAGCCACTCTGGGTCCGATTTGGATGCCAGGGTGGCTCAGCCTCCTTTTTGTAGGCCAGGGTCTATCAGCCTCTGATTTGGAGCCTTGGGTCACTCAGCTTTCGATTTGGCGCGCCGGCCCTTTAAGACTTATTTTGGTGCGCCGGCTCTTTAAGAATCACTTTGGCGCGTCGGCCCTTTAAGAGCCAGGGTGGCTCACTGGGCTTCTAAATCCACTTTGGCGCCCATTCTCTCTCAGGGGCATGCGTCATGTGATGAAGCTAGATTTGCATTTGTGCTGTGGGTTTTGCTTTAAGAGCTGATATTATGTGGCAGAAGCTCTGTCTTGGAGAGGTCATGTGACGTTCGTAGGCGTTGGCATAGTAACTGGGTCTGCCTGCGCATATCAATGAGCTTAACTGCCATTTCAATCGCCTCAGGGCACGTTTTGTCTATAGCAAAATTTCCCCATTCAAATGCATTGAGACAGTGCATTCCAATGACGGGAAAAAAAATTTTCAAACGCAAATTGCGCAAAAACTACAAACCCGATCGACACGAAAAATACTTAGCACACCTCTCATGGACGCTGGCTTCGAAACGACACCTCAACGGAGTCTGTGCGTGTAGCGGTTCGGGCCGCATTAATTGCGGAAATCAACTGGAAAATAATAATAATAAGAAGAAGAATAAGTTAGCAGCGTTCGGATTACAATATAGTGGTTTTTTCAAACCACTATAATAAGTTAGCAGCGTTTGGATTACAATATAGTGGTTTTTTCAAACCACTATAACTAGATGTGTATTTCCTGAAGGAAGTACAGATAGTGGTTTGAAAAGGTGCCCGGACTGCCCCTTTAAGAGAAACTTGCCTGCTGCCCCTGCAAGACTTTCAACTCAGTATCCGTTTTAACTGTGGGTGCCTCTCAAGGGCGACTTTGGCCTCAGGGTCCGATTTTGTGGGTGGGGCCCCTTAGGGCCCGATTTTGTGGGTGGGGCCCCTCAGGGTCCAATTTTGTGGCCGGGGCACCTCAGGGTCCGATTTGGTGGGTGAGGCTCCTCAGGGTCCAAATTTGTGGTTGGGGACCCCCAGGGTTTGATTTTGTGGGTGGAGCCCCTCAGGGTCTGATTTTGTGTCCGGGGCCCCTCAGGGTCCGATTATGTGGTTGGGGCCCTTCAGAATCCGATTTGGTAGGCGGGGCCCCTCAGGGTCCGATTTGTGGCCGGAACCCATCAGGGTCCGATTTGGTGGGTTGGGCCCCTCAGGGTCCAATTTTGTGGGTGGGGCCCCTCAGGGTCCGATTTGGTGGGCGGGGCCACACAGAATCCGATTTGGTGGGCGGGGACCCTCAGGGTCCGATTTGGTTAGCGGGGTCCCTCAGAGTTCAATTTGGTGAGTGGGGCCCCTCTGGGTCCGATTTGGTCAGTGGGGCCCCTCAGGGTCCTATTTGGTCAGCGGGGCCCCTCAGGGTCAGATTTGGTGGGTGGGGCCCCTCAGGGTCCGATTTTGTGGTTGGGGCCCCTCAAGGTCTGATTTTGTGGGTGGAGCCCCTCAGGGTCCGATTTTGTGTCCCGGGCCCCTCAGGGTCCGATTTTGTGGTTGGGGCCTTTCAGAATCTGATTTGGTGGGCGGGACCCCTCAGGGTCTGATTTGGTGGGCGGGGCCCCTCAGGGTCTGATTTGGTGGGCGGGGCCCCTCAGGGTCCGATTTTGTGGGTGGGGCCCCTCAGGGTCCGATTTTGTGTCCGGGGCCCCTCAGGGTCCGATTTTGTGGTTGGGGCCTTTCAAAATCCGATTTGGTGGGCGGGGCCGCTCAGGGTCCGATTTGGTGAGCGGGGCCCCTCAGAGTTCAATTTGGTGGGTGGGGCCCCTCAGGGTCCAACTTGGTGAGCGGAGACCCTCAGGGTCTGATTTGGTGGGCGGGGACCCTCGAGGTCCGATTTGGTGGGCAGGGCCCCTCAGGGTCTGATTTTGTGGGCGGGGCCACTCAGAATCCGATTTGGTGTGTGGGGCCCCTCAGAGTCCGATTTGGTGGGTGGGGCCCCTCAGAGTCCGATTTGGTCAGCGGGGCTCCTCAGGGTCCGATTTTATGGTTGGGGCCTCTCAAGGTCCGATTTTGTGGTTGGGGCCTTTCAGAATCCGATTTGGTGAGCGGGGTCCCTCATGGTCCGATTTGCTGGGCGGGGGCCATTCCGGGTCTGATTTGGTGGGTGGGGCCCCTCAGGGTCCGATTTTGTGGTTGGGGCCTTTCAGAATCCGATTTGGTGGGCGGGGCGCTCAGGGTCTGATTTGATGAGCGGAGCGAGCCCCTCAGAGTTCAATTTGGTGAGCAGGGCCCCTCAGGGTCCGATTTGGTGAGTGGGGCCCCTCAGGGTCCGATTTGGTGAGCGGGGCCCCTCAGGGTCCGATTTGCTGGGCGGGGTCCCTCAGGGTTCTATTTGGTGGACGGGGCCCCTCAGGGTCTGATTTGGTGGGCGGGGACCCTCAGGGTCCGATTTGGTGGGCGGGGTCCCTCAGAGTTCAATTTGGTGAGTGGGGCCCCTCTGGGTCCGATTTGGTCTGTGGGGCCCCTCTGGGTCCGATTTGGTCTGTGGGGCCCCTCAGGGTCCGATTTGGTCAGCGGGGCCCCTCAGGGTCAGAATTGGTGGGTGAGGCCCCTCAGGGTCCGATTTTGTGGTTGGGGCCCCTCAGTGTCTGATTTTGTTGGTGGAGTCCCTTTGGGTCTGATTTTGTGTATTGGGCCCCTCAGGGTCCAATTTTGTGGTTGGGGCCTTTCAGAATCTGATTTGGTGGGCGGGACCCCTCAGGGTCTGATTTGGTGGGCGGGGCCCCTCAAGGTCTGATTTGGTGGGCGGGGACCCTCAGGGTCCGATTTTGTGGGTGGGCCCCTCAGGGTCCGATTTTGTGTCCGGGGCCCCTCAGGGTCCGATTTTGTGGTTGGGGCCTTTCAGAATCCGATTTGGTGGGCGGGGCCGCTCAGGGTCCGATTTGGTGAGCGGGGCCCCTCAGAGTTCAATTTGGAGAGCAGGGCCCCTCAGGGTCTGATTTGGTGGGCGGGATCTCTGAGTCCGACTTGGTGGGCGAGGCCCCTCAGGGCCCGATTAGGCGGGCAGGGTCCCTCAGGGTCCAATTTGGTGAGCGGAGACCCTCAGGGTCTGATTTGGTGGGCAGGGACCCTCGGGGTCCGATTTGGTGGGCAGGGCCCCACAGGGTCTGATTTTGTGGGCGGGGCCACTCAGAATCCGATTTGGTGGGTGGGGCCCCTCAGAGTCCGATTTGGTGGGTGGGGCCCCTCAGTGTCCGATTTGGTCAGCGGGGCTCCTCAGGGTCCGATTTTATGGTTGGGGCCTCTCAGGGTCCGATTTTGTGGGTGGAGTCCCTCAAGGTCCGATTTTGTGTCCGGTGCCCCTCAGGGTCCGATTTTGTGGTTGGGGCCTTTCAGAATCCGATTTGGTGAGCGGGGTCCCTCAGGGTCCGATTTGGTGGGCGGGGGCCATTCCGGGTTTGATTTGGTGGGTGGGGCCCCTCAGGGTCCGATTTTGTGGTTGGGGCCTTTCAGAATCCGATTTGATGAGCGGAGCCCCTCAGAGTTCAATTTGGCGAGCAGGGCCCCTAAGGGTCCGATTTGGTGAGCGGGGCCCCTCAGGGTCCGATTTGGTGAGCGGGGCCCCTCAGGGTCAGATTTGCTCGGCGGGGTCCCTCAGGGTCCTATTTAGTGGACGGGGCCCCTCAGGGTCCGATTTGGTGGGCGGGGTCCCTCAGAGTTCAATTTGGTGAGCGGGGCCCCTCAGAGTTCAATTTGGTGAGCAGGGCCCCTGAGGGTCCGATTTGGTGAGCTGGGCCCCTCAGGGTCCGATTTGGTGGGCGAGGCCCCTCAGGGTCTGATTTGGTGGACGGGGCCTCTCAGGGACCGATTTGGTGGGCGTGGCCCCTCAGGGTCCGATTTGGTTGGCGGGGCCCCTCAGTGTCTGATTTGCTGGGTGGGGTCCCTCAGGGTCCTATTTGGTGGGCTGGGCCCCTCAGAGTCCGATTTGGTTGGTGGGGCCCCTCAGGGTCCGATTTGGTGGGTGGGGCCCCTCAGGGTCCGATTTTGAGGGCGGGGCCCCTCAGGGTCCGATTTTGTGGCCGGGACCCCTCAGGGTCCAATTTTGTGGCCGGGGCCCCTCAGGGTCCGATTTTGTGGCTGGGTCCCCTCAGGGTCCGATTTTGTGGCCGGGGCCCCTCAGGGTCCGATTTTGTGTGTGGGGCCCCTCAGGGTCCGATTTTGTGGGTGTGGCCCCTCAGGGTCCGATTTTGTGGGTGAGGCCCCTCAGGGTCCGATTTTGTTGGGGCCCCTCAGAGTCCGATTTTGTGGCCGGGCCCCCTCAGGGTCCGATTTGGTGGTTGGGGCCCCTCAGGGTCTGATTTTGTGGTCGGCGCCCCTCAGGGTCCGATTTTGTGACCGGAACTCCTCAGGGTCCAATTTTTTGGGTGGGGCCCCTCAAGGTCCGATTTGGTGGGTGGGGCCCCTTAGGGTCTGATTTTGTGGCCGGGGCCCCTCAAGGTCCGATTTGGTGGGTGGGGCCCCTCAGGGTCTGATTTGGTGGGTGGGGCCCCTCAGGGTTCAATTTTGTGGCCGCGGCCCCTCAGGGTCCAATTTTGTGGTCAGGGCCCCTCAGGGTCCGATTTAGTGGCCGGGGCCCCTTAGGGTCCGATTTTGTGGATGGGTCCCCTGGGTCTGATTTGGTGGGCGGGGCCACTCTGGGTCCAATTTGGTGGGGAGCCCCTCAGGGTCCGATTTGGTGGGCAGAGCCCCTCAGGGTCCGATTTGGTGGTCGGGGCCCCTCAGGGTCCAATTTGGTGGGTGGGGCTCCTCAGGGTCCGACTTTGTGGTTGGGGCCCCTCAGGGTCTGATTTTGTGCGTGGGGCCCCTCATGGTCCGATTTTGTGTCCGGGGCCCCTCAGGGTCCGATTTTGTGGTTGGGGCTGTTAGAGAAAGTACTTACTCCACTTGTTAAGAACACTTCTTCTTTCCTATTGGACACAGGGGCATTTTTGGACGTTATTCATAACATTGGTCCGTTACCTGAGGGCACCTTACTTGTGACCTTTGATGTCAATAGTTTATATACCTCAATACAACATGAGAAGGGTATGAGAGCGACTAGACTCATGTTAGAAGAGTCCCAAATAGAACCAGATGCTATTAATTTCCTGATGGAGTTATTAAAATTGGTATTAACGGAAAAATTTTTCCTCTTTGAGGACTCTTTCTTTCTCCAAATACAAGGCACAGCCATAGGATCACACATGGCCCCTCCTTATGCTAATTGTTTCATGGCTCTTTTTGAATCTGAGAGATCTCTGTATTGCCCTCTGGGTTAGGGGTGTGTTGGGGTCCGATTTAGTGGGCGGGGCCCCTCTGGGTCCGATTTGCGGGCGGGTCCCCTCAGGGTCCTATTTGGTGGGCAGGGCCCCTCAGGGTCCAATTTGGTGGGCGGGGCCCCTCAGGGTCTGAATCCATGACTTTGAAACAGCTTAGATCCTTAGACAATGTCATTATCAAAATGTCTGATAAGGGGGGTCTAGTTATTGTTATGGATTTGGATATGTATAACTCCCAAATGTATGCGCTATTATCCGATTCATCTATTTACACCAAATTATCAGGGAATCCGATAAAAACGTATATGAAAGAAACCCATTCCATTATCAATGAAGGTTTCATTTTGGGGGTTCTAACCCAGCAACAAAAAGAATATATGACTGTTGATCAACCTACAATTTCATATATTTATGGTTTACCAAAAACTCATAAAGCGATCTTTCCCCTCCCATGAGACCAGTCATCTCCGGGATCGGTTCAGTAACCGAACGTGCAGGAGAATGGCTTGACCATATGCTGCAACCACTAGTAGAAAGAGCATGTGGTTTATTTAAAGATTCCCGGGATGTTTTACAACAGCTGTCCCTGGAATCCCAGTTATTCCTGGGTCAGTTGTGATGTAGTGTCTTTGTACACTTGCATCCCTCATGAGGTTGACTTGGAAGTATTAACATTTCATTTGTCCTGTTATAGTAATTACTCAGCAGATTTATGTAATTACATATTGGATTTTTTTTTTTCTGATGACGCACAATTTTTTCATTTTTGACAAACATTTTATTTACAACTAGCTGAAGAGTCCGGCATTGCCCGGGCATAGTAACTAACTTTGGTTAGTTATAGCAAATTATAATTATCCTCCATCCCATAGTCCCGTGCCCATATACCCATCATACATATCCTCCATCCCATAGTCGAGTGCCCATATACCTATCATACATATTCTCCATCCCATAGTCCCATGCCCATATACCCTTCATACATATTTGCCATCCCATAGTCCCATGCCCATATACCCATCATACATATTTGCCATCCCATAGTCGAGTGCCCATATACCCATCACACATCCTTCATCTCATAGTCCCATGCCCATATACCATCATACATATCCTCCATCCCATAATCCCGTGCCCATATACCCATCATACATATCCTCAATCCCATAGTCCCATCATACATATCCTCCATCCCATAGTCCAGTGTCCATATACCAATCACACATCCTCCATCCCATAGTCCCGTGCCCATATACCCATCATACATATCCACCATCCCACAGGCCCGTGCCCATATATACCCATCATACATATCCTCCATCCCATAGTAGAGTGCCCATATACCCATCATACATATCCGCCATCCCATAGTCCCGTGCCCATATACCCGTCATACATATCCTCCATTCCATAGTCCAGTGCCCATATACCCATCACACATCCTCCTTTCCATAGTCAACCATTATGACATCATAATGAGCGGCGTGGCTTGCAACCTATGATGAATTAGCGCCGCCATGGCAACCATTATGACATCATAATAAAGGGCGGGGCTTGATATGCACACACTTTTTCCCCATTATGTAGATAGGGGCATTATGACATCATATTAAGGGGGGGCTTGAGGCGCACACACTTTTTCCCCATTATGTAGATAGGGGCAAAATTGTTTGGTGAATTGGAACGTGCGGGGTTAAAATTTCGCCTCACAACATAGCTTAGGACGCTCTCCGGGTCCAGACGTGTGACTGTGCCAAATTTTGTGGCTGTAGCTGCGACGGTGCAGATGCCAATCCCGGACATACATACATACTCACATACATACATACATACATACACACATTGAGCTTTATATATTAGATGCAGGGGCATCTCAATGGGGGCAAAATTTTCTCCATCAGTAGCAAATCTTACTAGATGTCCTATTGGGAATTAAATTATTTATATACAAGCGCTAATCCATTCATTTCTAATATACAGTGGTATGCAAGATTTATTGATGATCTGTTGTTTATTTGGAGGGGTGATATTGCTACTGTACCAGACTTTGTAAACTACATTAATAATAATACATTTGGTCTTTCTTTTACATCCAGTACACTCATATATCTTCCATTTCTTTTTTAGATTTTTTTTGGAGGGTAAAGGTAATGTTATAATGACTTCTACCTTTTCTTAGCCAATGTCAGGCAACAGCATACTGCATGCATGCAGCTGTCACCCCAAGCACACGATCAGGTCGATCCCTGTGGGGGAATTCACCCGTATAAAACGGAATTGAAATGATGTAGTAAAATTAAAGGGGGAATTGGAAGAAAGTGAAAAAAAACTCTCTAATCGGGGCTATTCAAATTGGATGCTACATAGAGCAAAAAATATAGTTGAGAAAAAGGATCGTTTTGAACTTTTAGTGGAGGATTCATCCAAAAAAAAGAAAAAATGGCAAACTAAGCCCATATTATCCTTGCAATATAGTCCACAAATTTGTAATAACAAAAAAATTATACTTAAATATTTACCCCTTTTGGAGGAAGATAGGATATTATCCAAAATTTTAGAACCGGGTTGTGCGGTTACTACCAGAAAAAGAGCCAGAACATTAGGCAGTCTTTTATCAGCTCCAAATAATAGGAGAAAAAATGATAGTCCTACATGGCTTGATTGCAAAGGTTTTTTAAAAAGTGGTGAAAGCCGGTGCAGAATATGCAGATTCGTGACAAACACTAAGAATTTTTCTAACTCAAATTCCTCTGAACAATTTAGTATAAAACAATTTATGAATTGTAAAAGTCAGTATGTGGTATACATAATTAATTGTTCCATATGCAATAAAATGTATGTTGGGTGTACCATTCGTAATTTTAAGAAACGTATTTCTGAACATTTAAACGATATTTGTAACATCTCTAATTCTTCTCGCACAATGTCACATGCTTCTAAACATTTTATACAATGCCATGAGCGCAACACTGCATCTTTTCAAGTTTTTGCAATAGAAAAAATTGTTTAATCAGCAAGAGGAGGTGACATCCGTAAATATCTGCGCGATCGTGAGGCTTTCTGGATATTTAATTTGGACACCTGCCATCCTTGTGGACTTAATCTTCGGAGAGAGCTATTATTTCATTATTGATTCTCTGTTACAATTGCTTGTTTTTTTTTGTTTTGTTTTTTTTCTTGTCTACCTGTGTTTTCTTGCATCACATATGTTTTTAATTAATTGCTCAGGTGCATTACAATTGTTATTCCAATCGTGTTATTCATGAGGGGGAGTGTTTTTTTACTGAGTATGTATAAATTGTTTTTCTAAATGTCAATGTGCAGCTCTGACAAAGAACACATGTAGTGTTCAATACGCGTAGCTGCGTTGCCGCTAACTGTCTGCGGGATGCTGATCTTAACTTGAATTTTTTCAATAAATAGCCTTTTTTTTGTCAGCTGGACTTTTCTTTTTTATATTGCTTCTCTTTGTCTGCCTCTGCCACAGGAACTTGCCAATACCCACTGGTGAGATCTAAGGTAGAGAAATAATTAGCGGTTCTCAGTGCAGCTAGTGATTCCTCAATTCTAGGTAATGGGTAAGCGTCTTTATGTGTAATGCTGTTAATCCACCTGTAGTCTACACACATTCTCATAGTACCATCTTTCTTCTTAACGAGGACTAATGGAGCTGCCCAGGGGCTACAACTCTCTCGGATTCCCCCAGCCTCCTTCATCTCCTGTAACATACTCTTGGCACAATGATAGTGTGCTGGGGGTACAGGCCGGTGTCTCTCTTTAATGGTTGGATGATCTCCGGTGGGGATATGATGTTGGACCCCTTTTTCCTGCCCAAAGTCTAGAGGATGCTTGCTGAAGACCCGTTCAAATTCTTGAGCCACCCGGTAAGCCCCATGCTTTTGGTGCGAAGGGGTGGAGTCAATGCCTACGTGTAGCTGCTGACACCAATCCTCCTGCTGCCCTTCAGAGCCATTCTCTTCCACCTTGTCAGAGGGAAGCAAGGGTTCTAGTGCCTCTATTGCATTGTTACTGACAGTGAACAACTTAGCTAGGGTGGCATACCGGGGTAAATGGACCTCTCTCCCCACAATTTAAGATTCGTATTGGTACTCTTCCCTTGCGGACATCAACTACCCCTCTGGCTGTCAGGATAGTGGGCCTACTATCAGAGTACATGGGTTCTACCAGGGCTTGGTAATCTTGACCCCTGAGGCCTATTGCTGCCCGACACCAAATTAACATTTCACTTCTGGGAGGTACTGCAATGGGGAAAGGATCACGTACTCTGACACTGCCAATTTCTCCACCAGACAGCTCTACCTGTTATCTCTGCATCAGGGCTCTGATCTCCTTTTGCAGTACCCTTTGTTGACTGGAGCTGGCGGTCTCAGCTACCTGTTGTAACAAAGTAATAATTTCTCCAAGACAATTTTCAATTACATTAGTGCCTAAAGTGATCATAGGATGGCATTCTCATTTGTCAATATCTACTATAATCAAATCTTGCGATTGCAATTCTACTCGGCCAATCTTCATGGTCACCTCTTTATATCCCATCTGAGGCAAGGGCTGACCATTACTGGCAAAGATGGCAAGGTTTTTATCTGGGCTATGAGTAATGTCTGAATCAGCCCAGTACTGTTTAAAAAGACCATATGGCATCGTTGTCACCTGGGAGCCGGTTTCCAGTAAAGCGTTCATCGGAAAACCGTCAATCATGACAGGCAGGACTGGTCGTCCTCCTACGTACTTGTCTCGCCAATTTGGTGGGCCTGGTCGTCCTACTCCTGGGGGTTGGTCCTTTGCCCCAGGGGTTTCTTGTTGAAATGACAGGATCTTGCTAGGTGTCCCGCCTTATTGCAGCAGCGACAGATGGGCTGTCCGTCCTCGTCGTAACGATCGCTGTCTCTCCCTCTGGTCAGTGGGATCCTCTTCTGCTGTCGCCATGGGACGTCATCTGGACTGGAGATCAGCTGGATCTTCTTCTTTGGAGTCACTTGCAGGGACTGCACAGTTTTTGTGAGTGCAGCCACACTTTTGGTTAGTTCCTTGACTTGAAGACGTAAGTCTGCAGCAGAATCATCCTCATTGGGCTGGCTTGTCAGTCTCAATAGAGGTCTTTGGAAAGGATGCTGCCTCCTGCTGGTATGTAATTGCAGGATGCTTAGAGGGCTCTGTGCTGCTAGGATTCGGTTCACGCAGCACTCGGATGGCTCTATCCTTAAAGTGTGCAAAGTCCAATTCAGGATTTTGTAGTGCCATTATACACAGCTGTGTCCTTTGGTAGTTAGACTGGAGTCCCTCTATGAACTGCTCTGTTAGTAATCTATCTTTATCTTGCACGCTCTCAGGGTCAACCTGCTTTACGGCTCGTAGTGCCTCCTGAAGATTGAGGGCATAGTCCCGCATACTGTCCTGCACTCTCTGTTTGCGCCCAAAGAATCTCATTTTTATCTCTGTTGCAGTGTGGGTATCAAAAGTGTCTTTCAGTCTGGCCAAGATTTGCTGGACAGTCCCTTTATCAGTGTCCGGCCAGGACTTTACTTCCCTCTGGGCCGCACCAGTTAACTGGCCAATGAGGATACTGACTTTTTGGCACTCTGACAGGGGGTACACTTTGAACAAACTGCATAGTCTTTCTTTAAAATCGCTCAGGGTGTGCTACTCCCCGGAGTACTGTGGTAACCAGGCTGCTCCTGGTATATATGGCATTGATAGCGGCATTGTGGAGGCTGCGGCTGCGACTGCCGCTGAATCTTCACCCGTGTTGGGCATTTTCTTTCTGTTTTTCACTTGCTCACAATAGAGCGCAGCTCCAGCTTCACTTGCACGCCTCTCTCTGCTCGCACGCACTGTGTGACGCAGTTATGGTGGTTATTTAAAAGCTCAATAAAGTCTTTAGCCCTCAATTTAATAAAGTCTATGGCACACAGTACCCAGCTTTGCTAGGCTCGCTAAATCCTGTTCGTGACGCCAATTGGAGCATAGGCAGGGCCGTGGGGTACTCGGTACCGGGCCCATCGACTTCCGTGGGGGATGTTGTCATGGCGGCGGTGACCCGGTCCGTGGCCCTGGGGCGTCCATTAAATAATAAATAGGGGGGTTTGTTGTGTGATGTTGAAGTGTGGTAAAAATGAAGATAAAGTTTATAGATGATTAAATACGTGACGCCACCTGTGGTATTCTGGTCAGAGGTGACCAGCGCTGCGGTGTTCTTCCCCTGAGACTGTTAGTGTGTCGCAGCTGAGGTGAAAATAGCTCTCCACAGGTAGAGCAATAGTCCCAGGGCAAAGATGTTTGATTAATAGTTAAGATGGCTGTGAACATTGGGGTGCAGAGAAATGATAAAGGACACAGAGAGGTGCAGTTTCTTTACATTTTACTAGCAATTGGTTGCAATCTGGAGTACCACATACAGGTGATGGAATGAGTCTGGCTCGCCTGGAGGCATTCAGGGGATCCACCCTGCCAGGTGTGGGTTTAGGACCTTCCTTCTGCACTTTGTGGGTGGGTCTCTGCTGTTTGCAACTAAGCCGAGACCCTCTATTTGTGTGATGATTTCACTAACCTGTACGACTGTCACCATGAGCCTATTCCACGGGTACCGCCCTTTTCACTGTCAGCCCCGGGCTCCTTATCTGCTGCCATGCCCTCAGGTGTTCAACGTCGCACAGGAACTTACAGTCCCCTGTACTTTCAGATTCGGTGGCAGGACATACAGCTCCTGCCCACCCAGGACTCTGGTGTCCCTTTCTCTCTATTAGCGCTTCGTTCTGGGGTCTGCTATAGGCAGTTTTTAGCTTCCCCAGAGCCTCTCTGTCTCTGCTTGTGTCCTTTCCCTCTTCACAGATCAACTTCCCCTCACCAGCTCCTCACAGATCAGCTCCCTGTCTTGAACTGACTGGACCTTCCAGAAAGATCTTTTTACCTCACGTTTAACTGTCCTGTCATTTGCTCACAGCTGCTCTCATTTCCATGACAACTCCCTCAGCTCACTTCTAGCTGACTCACCAACCCCCTCTGCTGGCCAGAATTTATAAGGCAACTCCCTTTTCTGACCTGCAGCAGGAATTGTGATTTCATCTATGTTACCTGGCATGGGGGTCCCCTTTCTGCCTCCAAGCATGACTTCATCTCTTAGAGGGAGGCAATGTTACTGTGACAACCGGACTCTGGGGTGTCACAGATGTATAAGGCGTGTCACAGATATACCACACTGTTAAAGATCTGGACTATTTTATTTAAAAAAAATCAACAAACTTGGAGCACGCAGATGTTTGAGCTACCACAAAGATACCACACTGACATCTCTGTGGCCTGTATGTTTTGCTTTTTTAGGCTAAATAGTGCGGTATACAACTACAGTGACACACAGTAAAAAAATTAAAAAACGGCCTAAAATGGCAAAACTTGGAGCATGCAGATATATGAGCTGGAACGGAGATACCACACTGACAAATCTGTGGCCTGTATTTTTTGCTTTTCTAGACTAAATAGTGCTGTATAGAACTACACTGACACACAGGAAAAAAATGGAAAACCGGCCTAAAATGGCCAAACTTGGAGCATGCAGATATATAAGCTGGCACGGAGATACGACACTGACAAATCTGTGGCCTGTATTTTTTGCTTTTTTAGGCTAAATAGTGCTGCATATAACTACGGTGACACACAGGAAAAAAATGGAATACCAGCCTAAAATGGGCAAACTTGGAGCACGCAGATATATGAGCTGCACGGATAATACCACACTGACAAATATGTGGCTTGTATTTTTTGCTTTTTTATGCTAAACTGTGGTGCATAAAACTACAGCGACACACAGGAAAAAAATAATACGGGCCTACAATGGGCAAACTTTGAGCACGCAGATATGTGAGCTGACATGGAGATACCACACTAACAAATCAGTGGCCTGTATTAATTGCTTTTTTAGGCTAAATAGTGCTGTATACAACTACATTGACACACAGGAAAAAAATGGAAAACCAGCCTAAAATGGCCAAACTTAGAGCATGCACATATATGGGCTGAACGGAGTTATCACACACAGACATGCTGTATAAGCTGGCATGGAGAAACGACACTGACAAATCTGTGGCCTGTATTTTTTGCTTTTTTTTAGGCTAAATAGTGCTGTATATTACTAGAGTGATACACAGGAAAAAAATGGAATACCAGCCTAAAATGCCCAAACTTAGAGCATGCACATTTATGAGCTGAACGGAGATACCACAATGACAAATATGTGGAATGTATTTTTTGCTTTTTTATGCTAAATTGTGTATATAATTAGTGTGACACAAAAGAAAAAAATAGAATACCGGTCTAAAATGGGCAAACTTGGAGCATGCAGATATGAGCTGACACGGCGATACCACACTGACAAATATGTGGCCAGTATTTTTTGCTTTTTTATGCTAAATTGTGGTGTATATAACTACAGTAACACACAGGAAATACATTGAAAGCCGGCCTAAAATGGCCAAACTTTGAGCACGCAGATATATGAGCTGGCACCGAGATACCACACTGATAAATCTGTGGCCTGTATTTTTTGCTTTTTTAGGCTAAATAGTGCTGTATATAACTACAGTGACAGACAGCAGAAAAAAGGAATTTAGGGTTAAAATTACCTATATTGTTAGCAGATGGATGGATGAGGCGTGGTGAAAAATTGACCAGCGATTTCTCATTTTTGCAACACCATTTTATTTTTACGGACCACATCACATTTGAAGCCACTTTGAGGGGTCTATATGATAGAAAATACCCAAAAGTGACACCATTCTAAAAACTGCACCCCTTAAGGTGCTCAAAACCACATTCAAGAAGTTTATTAACCCTTTAGGTGCGTCACAGGAATTTTTTAAATATTTAAAAAAAATGAACATTTAACTTTTTTTCACAAAAAAAATACTTCAGGTTCAATTTTTTTATTTTACCAAGGGTAACAGGAGAAATTTGACTGCAAAAGATATTGTGCAATTTGTCCTGAGTACGCTGATACCTGATATGTGGGGGGAACCACTCTTTCGGTGCATGGCAGAGCACAGAAGGGAAGGAGCGCCGTTTGACTTTTTCAATGCAAAATAGGCTGGAATTCAGATCAGACGCCATGTCGCGTTTGGAGAGCCCCTGATGGACCTAAACAGTGGAAACCCCCCACAAGTGACCCCATTTTGGAAACTAGACCCCCCATGGAACTTATCTAGATATGTGGTGAGAACTTTGAACCCACAAGGGCTTCACAGAAGTTTATAACGTACAGCGGTACAATTAAAAAATCATATTTTTTCCACAAAAATGATCTTTTCACCCTCAATTCTTATTTTTCCAAGGGTAACAGGACCCTAAAAGATATTGTTCAATTTGTACTGAGTGCGCTGATACCCCACATGTGGGGGTAAACCATTATTTGGGTGCATGGCAGAGCTCAGAAGGGATGCAGCGCCATTTGACGTTTTTGGCTGGAATTGAGATCGGACACCATGTTGCGTTTGGAAAGCCCCTGATGTACCAAAACAGTAGAAACCCCCCACAAATGAAACCATTTTGGAAACTAGACCCCCCAAGGAACTTATCTAGATGTGTGGTGAGCACTTTGAATCCCCGAGTGCTTCACAGAAGTTTATAACGCCCGGGCATAAAAATAGAAAAAATCATATTTTTTCCACAAACATCATCTTTTAGTCCCCATTTTTTTATTTTCCCAAGGGTAACGGGAGAAATTGGACCCCAAAAGTTGTTGTCCAATTTGTCCTGAGTACACTGACACCCCATATGTGGGAGAAAACTACTGTATGGGCACACGTTGGGGCTCAGAAGGGAAGTAGTGACGTTTTGGAATGCAGACTTTGATGGATTGGTCTGCGGGTGTCATGTTCGTTTGGAGAGCCCCCGATGTACCTAAACTATTGAAACTCCCCACAAGTGACCCCATTTTGGAAACTAGACCCCCCACGGAACTTATCTAGATGTGTGGTGAGCACTTTGAACCCCCAAGTGCTTCACAGAAGTTTATAACGCCTGGGCGTGAAAATAAAAAAATCATTTTTTCCACAAAAATGATATTTTTGCCCCCAATTTTTTATTTTCCTAAGGGTAACAGGAGAAATTGTACCCCAAAAGTTGTTTTGCAATTTGTCCTGAGTAGGCTGATACCCTATATGTGGTGGTAAAACACTGTTTGGGCGCATGGCAGAGCTTGGAAGGGAAGGAGCACCATTTGACTTTTTCAACGCAGAATCGGCTGGAATTGAGATCAGATGCCATGTTGCATTTGGAGAGCACCTGATATGCCCAAACAGTGGAAACCCCCCCAATTCTAACTCCAACCCTAACCCCAACACACCCCTAACCCTAATCTCAGCCCTAACCCTAATGGGAAAATGGAAATAAATACATTTTTTTATTTTATTATTTTTCCCTAACAAAGGGGGTGATAACGGGGGGGGTTTGATTTACTATTTATGGCGGTTTTTATGTTTGGCAGCTGTCACACGCTAAAAGACGCTTTTTATTGTAAAAATAGTTTTTGCATCACCACATATTGAGAGCTATAATTTTTCCGTATTTTGACTCACCGAGTCATGTGAGGTCTTATTTTTTGCGGGACGAGTTGACGTTTTTATTGGTACCATTTTCGGGCACGTGACATTTTTTGATCGCTTCTTATTCCGATTTTTGAGACGCAGAATGAACTAAAACCAGCCTTTCGTGAATTTCTTTTGGGGGGCTGCGTTTAGCCTGAGTGCAGACGTACTTTTTGGCCCTGCGGATTCTTCCGCGCAGAATGGAAGAAATCCGCAGGTCAAATGACCTGCATTTTTCCTGCGGATTTCTTCCGGTTTTCATGCGTTTTTTGTGCGGTTTTCCATCGCGGTTTTCCCTCTGCGGATTTGATGACAGGGGAGATGGAAAACCGCATAAAAGAAGTAACATGCTGCGGATTTTGTACCGCGGGAAAACCGCACGGAAAAATCCGCAGCGTCTGCACAGCGGTTTTTCTTTTACATTGATTTTAAGGCTACTGTACATCACAATGCGGATATGCAACGTTTCTGTGCGGTAAAATCCGCTGCGGAACCGCTGCAAATCTGCATCGTGTGCACACAGCCTTACACCGTTCCTCGTGCGGTAAAATTGATAAAGCGGTTTTATTCCTCGGGTCAGTACGGTTACAGCGATACCTCATTTATGTTTTGTCAGTTTTATGCAATGAAAACTATTTTATATAAAAAATAATTATTTTTGCATCGCTTTATTCTGTGAGCTATAACTTTTTTCTTTTTTTGCGGATTACGCTGTGTCATAGCTCGTTTTTTGCGAGACAAGCTGACGTTTTCAGCGGTACCATGGATAGTTATATGCGTCTTTTTGATCGCGCGTTATTGCACTTTTTGTTCGGTGGTATGATAATAAATCATTATTTTTTGCTTCGTTTTTTATTTTTATTTTTTAAGGGGTTTGTTAAAGGGGTCAACTAATGGGAAAGTTTTATAGGGTGGGTCATTACGGACGCGGCGATACCAAATATGTGTACTTTTATTTATTTTTTTTCAAAAAAAGAATTTATTGGGGAATATTTTTTTTTTTTACTAATTTATTTAGCTATTTATTTTAAATTATTTTCACACTTTTTTTTAACTTTACTACATTGTCCCAGGTGGGACATCACTTTCCTGTGACAGATCGCTGATCTGTCACATCACAGATCACTGTGACAGATCAGCGATCTGTCACAGGCACTGCTGCAGACTTCCTCATGCCTGCGCTTTGCAGGCAGTGAGGAAGTCAGCTCTCTACAGGCCCCCGAAGGTCCCCGTCCCATCTTGGATCCATGCCCTGATGAAGTGAGCTGGGACAGCTCAGGAAATGTGTAAGCACCAATAAAGCTTCTTGAAATATACCTACAGCAGCACAATGTATTATTGCACTTTAAAGCCATCTCCACTTACAAGTCCTTGGACCTCGTGCGGACTGCAGCAGCTGTTTCATGCGTTTATAGGTGTTGTGACCGAAATCTCACAACCTTATCAGGTGAGTCTCTCCTTGCCTCACCATTACAATTGTGTTTTAAGGCCATGTGCACACGATGCAGATATCCAGCGGATCCGCAGCGGATTTTACCGCACAGAAACCCTGCATATCTGCTTTGGGATATACAATATCATGTTAGTCAATAGAAAAAAAAAACCGCTGTGCAGATGCTGCGGATTTTTCCCCGCGGTTTTCTTGTGGTTCAAAATATGCAGCATGTCACTTCTTTTGTGCGGTTTTCCACCTGCTCCATTCTCCAAATCCTCAGGGGGAAATCCGCAGGGGAAAACCCGCACAAAAACCGCAAGAAAGCCGCAAGAAGAAAGGAAGAAATCCGCAGGAAAAATGCAGGTCATTTGACCTGTGGATTTCTTCAATTCTGCGCTGAAAAATCCGCAGGGCAAAAAAGTACGTCTGAACTTAGCCTAAAGGTTTCACACAGTGGATGCGCCCTGTTTTGTTTTGTTTATCTACAAGAAATTGTGTAAGACACTCAAAAAAATTCTACTCTACCGTACCACATGAAAATTAAAGATTTCTCTGCTCACTCAAAAGTGATTTTTGGACCCCTTTAAAATTACAGTATTTTCACGCTGTGCTAGGAAAAGGATCTGGAATAGTGCAGTGTCAAAAAGCAAATGGAGAAAATAAAGGTGTCATGATCCATGCTGGATCAGGACATAAAAAGCACAGGTAACCTTTTTTTTTCCTAAGCTATGCTTAAGGTTGGTTTTTGCCCCCAGTGGCCATTAGGATTACTGCACTGTGGTGTCGTTTGTTCTAAGTTTACCCCCCGGTGGTGGTGAGCATCATTGCACTCTAGTTTCTTTAGCTAAGTTCTTTAGCTAAGTGCACATGATTATTATGCAGGTGTGATTGCTGGCTCTGCTATAAAAGAGTCACAGGTGTTGCAATCAGTGTTGGTGATAGTGTTCATTTCAATCATCCTTGGTGAAGGAAGGATCTAGAGAGAGGTCCTGGCAGCTCAGTCAGAGCCCTGTTGTGGAAGGAGTCATAGGGGATTCCTCTTAGCTCTGACAGAGCTTGGTGGCAGCGACTCAGGAGGAGAGCTGCATGCTGGTGGTGGACTCTGTTGCCAGGAGCAAGTGCAACAGAGTAAAGCTAAGTGGTGTTTCCCTGTTTGTGTTTTTCCTTAGTGTGTATTAGTACAGCGGTAGGGCCAGTGCCTGCGCTATCCAGCTCCCTAGCAAGGGATAGGTGTAGGGTGTGCTAGGGCGACAGGTTCCTGATCGGCGCCCGGTGCGGAACCGGCATAGGGAACGTTAGGAGCGCTAGGGACACTGACTCAGGGGAGTGCAGGAGGTCTCCACGTCCCCTTTCCCTATCACAGGGCCCACCATTGTAACCGTTTCCCTTCCCTTTGTCTTGTTGTTTTAGTTACCGGCCTGCGGGCCGTGTCACACAGGACAGTATCACATGCCGCGTCCTGTTGTTCTAGTTACCGGCCTGCTGGTCGCGTCACACAGCACGGCTCCACGTGACAAAAGGGCTCTAGATTGCTTTGCAATAAAATAAGCTCTATTAACCTGGCAAAAAAAATTTTCCAAGCCAATTTGACCTGGGGCTAGGTATATACGGTCAATATATCCTATAGGTAGCAGCATCAGCAGACAGGAAGGGAATGCACCCTCTTGATGTATGCAATGATATGTACAGTATATACACACATACAGTGCCTGCAGGTTTTGCACTGATATGTATAGAGCGACGTACAATCCCCTGCCTACCTAACACTGCAACTTATGTACTCCGGAAGTAGTTCTTAGAAGGACTGTTGGTTTAGATGGATTTTAGTACTTTAGGATGGTAGACCCCACACTAATAAATCCGCAAATCTGACCCTATCTTGGCAGCAGCTCTCCCTACACTATCTAAGTCCAGAGCTGAATGCAACGAGCAAGGCAGCGTTCGGTCTCTTATACCCCTGATGATGCTGTGCGGCCAGTCAATCACTGCACGACCACAACAAAGATGGCTGTGGCGTTTCATTGCATAGCAGACAATGCCTGCATGGGGATTGGGTTTCTAAAGACCGCCAAAAAAGCTGGGTGGAGACTCGAGTTCCCGCCGGGTAATCCGAAAACGCTCGATGCTCGCCGAGTACACCGAGTACTGTGATACTCGTGCGAGTAACGAATTCACGAAGGTTATTAATATCTAGAATAGATGAGTTCAGGGCATACACCACCATATTTACAGTGTAAGGCATAGGAAGAGCAAACGGCACTTCGGCATGCAGGTTACCTGTTTTAATGAAAGAGAAGTGACCTCCAGGTTCTTGATTGGCTGATAAATCAAATGCAAAGAATGTGAAACCATCCATAAATTCTTCTCGATCAATCGCTAGAGCGCAATCAGTCTTATGTTTACCAGATATATGGGCTAGGACCATATACTCTCTAATGACTAGATCAATATTGAAATTGGGTTTGTACGGCTGGGATTGTATCTGTTGTCCATCCAAAAATAAAGCCTCATTATTCACGTTATATAGATGAAAGTAAAATGGATTTTTATTATATGCGCCGCTGAGCGCTCCATTATCTACAAAACCCAATATAATCCAGTGAGGAAGAGCACCTAAACAAAAGTTCTCATGGTTGGAGGTTTGTGTCCTTGCGGGAATTGCTGTACACTTTCATGCATACCTTATCAATAAGTTTGATATATCAGGTACTCTGGGTGATCAACAATTTCCATAGTCCCCAAAGGGGATGGGCCACTCTAAACATAGTACAAAATTCACACATGGGAAGAGCATGCTGCCCAATGTAAATAAACATCAAAAAGAGTTAGATTAAAAAATCCTTTTATTAGACATCACATAAAACCACAAAATCATAGTAATAGTAAATGAAGTAGTCAGTGTTTGGGAAACAAAAACAGGTTCCCCAGAACTAATTCATAGCCTAGGCACAAACGAAGTACACCATGAGAAAAATTCACCCCGAGGAAGCCAGATAGGCGAAACGTGCGTTGGGGCACGTTCCTGGAACTCAGATATTCACCCACATGGGTAAGCACGATATGGCACTTTGATCTGCACCGTCACTTTATTCAGAAGGGAAGGCATAGCCCCACTGGTAGGCTTCTCCATGCATGCTGGCCACAGTGCTGTCTTACTAGCAGTCTCTTTCTTTTTCATTTAGATATACATATATTTCGGATATTTATGGGATTCAAAGAGACGTGTTATTTGTATACATGGGGAGTGGTTTTGATATGGGCATTTTACTGCCCTCCTTCTTTTTAGGAATTTTTCTCATGGTGTACTTCGTTTGTGCCTAGGCTATGAATTAGTTCTGGGGAATCTGTTTTTGTTTCCCAAACACTGACTACTTCATTTACTATTACTATGATTTTGTGGTTTTATGTGATGTCTAATAAAAGGATTTTTTAATCTAACTCTTTTTGATGTTTATTTACATTGGGCAGCATGCTCTTCCCATGTGTGAATTTTGTATACCTTATCAATAGCGTATTTTGATTTTACATTACATTACCAAGTAACGCCTCATCTACAATTTTTCCAGACAATACAATAGCTACTTATACGACAAAACTGGCAAAACCCGTCCTCACAGAAATTCAGTATCCCCATACATGGTATATGTTTGAGCAGAATGAAGGCAATTTCTTTATTGGTAAATGCGGGGATGTAATAAGGGAATATTTTGTAACGTTGGGCTATTATTCAAATATTGCAGATCTCATATGAGCGATTAATGAGCATATTGACACCTTGAAGGTTGCCAGCAACGGATTTAAACTTCGTTATGATTAAGTGAATACTTTCGTCATTATAAGGTGAATAATGCGGCTTTATTTTTGGACAGACAGCAGATACCAACCCAGCTGTATCAACCCAATTTCAATATTGATCTAGCCATTAGAGAGTGTATGGTCCTAGCCCATATATCTGGTAAACATAAGTCTGATTGCGCTCTAGAGATTGATCGAGAAGAATTTATGGATGGTTTCACATTCTTTGCATTTGATTTATCAGCAGATCAAGAACCTGGAGGTTACTGCTCTCTCATTAAAACAGGTATCCTGCGTGCTGAAGTAAGGTTTGCTCTACCTACGCCTCATACTGTAAATATGGTGGTGTATGCACTGAACTCATCCATTCTAGAAATTAATAACCGTTGTGAAGTCTTGTATGATTTCTACTGATGGATTACCTGCAAATCACAAGACTGATGAAGGCGAATTGCTATACAGAACGAATATTTTCTGGGGTGTTTCCCTGTGATTTGCTTCGGAAGAAAGAGTGACTCAGAGACCTGCAGCATATATAGCGAATACTGACAACTGGAAGAATACTGGAAAATATTGGATATTGATTTTTTCTATGTGATGATAAGAAGGCTATATTTTTTGACAGTTATGGCTTCTCCCGGACAACGTACTTTTTCCTGACGAGTTTGAAATGTTCTTAAAGAGAAATAGTGCATTATACTGCTATCAAGATAAGCAACTCCAGGAAACGTATAGTACAGTTTGCGGCCATTATTGTGTGTTTATTCTGAATCATCTGGCAAGGGGAATTTACATACAGTGAGATATTATACCAATTTACTAATAATTTAAAAAAGAATGATAATATAGTTTATGACTTTGTAATTCACAATTCAGTTGGTTCAAGCTTTAATAATTATGCAAATAAAGTCCGTGGAGCCTCATTTAAGAGTCTCAAACACGGGACTAGCCAGATCTTCCTCCAGGGAAGGACCCAGCCAAGGAGTGGCTCCTTTTGGAAACCACCATTACCACCATATTAAGTGGCCCCTTAAGTCAATATCTAGCTCTTTACAAGTTTACAGATATGACAAGGGAAATACCAAGGCCAGGTATCCATCCACAGACAGCTGTTTCAGTGTGTTGCCCCTCATCATTGTGGAGTCTGATTCTGGCTAGGTGGGAGCAATGCCTAGTAGACCAACATCACGAAACAATCACTGACCTCAGGGAGACCAGTCAAAGAAAGCACTGTGGCAGCTGGCAAAGGCGCTCAATCAGTGAAATCCTAGGTGCATTGCACCCTGGAAAATACGAATATGCAAATAAAGTCCGTGGAGCCTCATTTAAGAGTCTAAAACACGGGCCTTGCCAGATCTTCCTCCAGGGAAGGACCCAGCCAAGGACTGGCTCCTTTCGGAAACTTTAATAATTGCAACTCTCATAATAATTACCAAATATGCAGGGCTCTTTGTTCACCATGAATATATGAATACATTAATTACTGAACTGAGAACAGCTGACTTTAGTCTTCAGACCCTACAATAGCCAACAGGTGATTCCTTGAGGAAACTCTAAAACATAATTAGCTGCTATCTACAAAGTGTATTAATTTGCAGTTTCTTAACGAACCTACTATCATTGTAAGGGCTCATACTCACTTGCGAGAGACTCGCATGACTCTAGTGTGAGTCTCTCAGATGAAAACCTGGCACTGCTGCCGGCACTCAGACCGGAGTGTGCGACTATAGAAAAGCATGTAGCTGCATGCTCCAGTCTGCGTGCCAGCGACAGTGCCAGGTTTCGCACAAGAATGATGCGAGTCTCTCGCAAGTGAGTATGAGCCCTAATAGGGAGTGTTCAGTGATAATTGATTTGCTTTGTTTAATCGCGGTGTATTGTGGATTTCAAGAAATATGATGTAACTGATTGAATCTAATTGAACAATGAAATTTATTCATACGTCTTTATAAAATGTAATTAGTTTTGTTCACTAAACATTATAACTTTTATCTGAAAAAGGTTTATTTGCGGTGTATTGTGGATTTCAAATAAAATGTAACTGATTTTGTTCAATAAACATTAGAACTTTTATCTGAAAAAGGTGTCTCTCGTTCTTTATTTTTCAAAAATCAACACAGTTTATTGTATCAAATTGTAAATAAAAGAGAATAATTATTGTCCCTATAAAATAATAGGCACAATGAAACAATTCTGATTAACGTATCAATTGGCTTATAAAAGAGATATCGCACTTTGTTTCACTTTGATTACTGGGATTCGTGACAGTAATCAATTTAATACACTTTGATTCACTATGATATTCGTATGATATCTATTTAATACACTTTGATGCACTACAATAGCTGTATGATATCTATTTAATTCCCTTTAATACACTACGATTTCCATATAGTATCTATTTAATTCACTTTAATATCAATTTGATACACTTTGATATCAATTTGATAGGGGGTGGGGCTCCTGTCAGATTTCTTTTGACGAGACATCCATCCCCCTTACTACTATAATGCTATGAAGAGGCATTCATGATGGAAAGGCTCACTGGTCATATCCCAGGTTTATGGTGTGTTTTGGCGTAATGTACAGTAGCTAGACCATCCTAATCTTCAAACCAAGTACATTAACAGCTCGGCGTTACAATGATTTTGTTGTGGAATCCATGTCTCAAAAGTTGCTTTTCAACACAACATCATGCCACATGTTGCTGGTGTAACTGTGAGGAGCTTACATGGCTTAAACATGCTGCAATGGCTTTTTTTGACTTTTTTTCTGTCTAGCATATCTAGAGCATCATTGGTTGGCAGTCAGTAATTGCATAGGGGGCTGCCATTCCGCATAAAAGAACATGTTTGCACTATTTGCATATGATTAACATGTCTATCAATCTTGTGATTTTCATAATTTTAATGACTTTTCTTTCTTGGTGTTGCAGTTTCAATGTGGAGGTGTGTATGTGAATGGACAGAGATCTCTCTAATGACCTTTCTCACTTAAGTCTGCAGTGGTGACTATGTTTAGAGGAAAGAGGGTTCAGTCATCATAACATACGACAATGCTGTTTTGTAAGAGCAGTGAGTGAATTTATTAGAATGGGGAAGAATTTCTCCACTAATATGGGGCAATTAGCATCTGTCTCATGAAGTTTTTACCTTCCTCTAGATCAGGAATTAATACAGCAAAAATGAGGCAGTAGTGTTTACTTGCCCAGGTCTCAGAACTAATGCACTCTCAGGATGCATCAATCCCATGTAGTAAAGATGGTGGAAACTACTGATGAAACAACCACTCACAACCTACCAATTTATGGAGGGGGGTGATTGCTTAGTATTAAAATGAACAAAAGCGGATTGCATAGGGTGCTGGTCACACACAGGTAATGCACAGTATCTGGCTTACAGCCTTTTAGTGATGCCCGCATCATTAGATTAGGAAGGATGCCCACCACTTTCCAAGTGTATCCCATGAGAACAGACACCCTGGTTTACAAGACCACTTCATGTGGATAAACTGTAAAACTATAAACATAGACACACCATTTTATCCTACATGCAATGGGCCATAAAGCAAAAACATAAATAAAGCTCCATGCTTTATACATGGCCAGAGTAACAATTAAAATAAGTATAAGTTTATTGCAGATTTCATATAAAACATGGATAGTAAGAAATCAGACAAAATGTTAGGAACGGCGGACCGCACTAAATAAAAATGATAATAAAGTGCGTTCGCCGCTCGAGGTCCACTGTGCAGTAGATGATATGACTGCTGCTAAGTGGTGGCAGGCAAGCAATATGTGCACGTGGGTTAAATGTCACACCGGTGCGCAGAGCAATCTCTGTTAAGTCACAGAGGTGCCAACAAAGACAAATACAAAAAGGCTGAGCCTGTTGGAGTCACAGTACTCAGAGTAAATGCACACACGGTATCTGGTCACAGGAGCAGAGCCAAAGACAGCGGAACTGCATCCGTCTAGACCTACCGTGCGTGCGACGTCGCAACGGCGGACGCCAAGGAGGGCTGCAACTGCAGCGCGGCGTAGGACACTGCCACTAGATGACAAAGCTAGTACACAAGCGCAATGTCGGACACTAGCAACTGTGGATGATGTAGTAGTGGCACTGACTCTAAGCTTAGTCCCTGTCCACATATGTAATATCAGAGGGAAGGGGTTTCAAATGAGTCATTCACCAGATTCATATATCCATCATCATTCACACAGTAGCAGCTAGAGTCTATACTAGGGCATGGCGGAACGGCCATGTGCGCTTTTTATAGCAGCCGGGACCTTCCGGAAACTTCCAGATCTCCGATATGGACCAATGAGATCTGGAGCAGGACCTGAGCACATGACTCCCGATCTCCAATTGGAAATCGTCTCATGAGCATGCTCAGTAGGAGGACAGAGGGACTTAGCCCCTGGAGAGATTTGCTGCAAGGCAATCTCCTCTGCGGTAGATAAACAGCAAGAGACCGCAGAATGTAAGGGTCTGGATTCCTGCAGAGCAGACGCAGAAACCTGATGCCTAACACAAAATATCACAAGTACAGGAAAAGAGAAGGTGGGTACACCCAAAAATGGTAAAGAATCCTGGCAATGCCTCAATGCCTCCAAGAAGTAATATTTTATATATGCAGATATGTGTGGTTAGTGTCTGTAAGTACAGGCACTGATACTTATCAATTAACACATTAATACATGAATACAGTGGGTATGGAAAGTATTCAGACCCCTTTAAATTGTTTGTTTGCAGCCATTTGGTATCATATGGTCATAAGTGTTCAGACACTTTCTTCAGAATTGAGTAGAAGCACCATTTTGAGCTAGTACAGCCATGAGTCTTCTTGGGAATGATGCAACAAGTTTTTCACACAGGTTGGATGGTGAACAGCCATTTTCAGGTCTCTCTAGAGATGCTCAATTGAGTTTAGGTCAGCGCTCTGGCTGGGCCAGTCAAGAATGGTCACAGAGTTGTTCTGAAGTCCCTCCTTTGTTATTTTAGCTATGTGCTTAGGGTCATTTTCTTGTTGGAAGGTGAACCTTCGGCCGAGTCTGAGGTCCAGGGCACTGTTTTCACCCAGGATATCTAGCCTGTACTTCGTCACATTCATTTTTCCTTCAATTGAAACCAGTCATCCTGTCCCTGCAGGTGAAAAATACCCCCATAGCATGATGCTGCCACCACCGTGTTTCACTGTTGGGATTGTATTGGGCAGGTGATGAGCAGTGCCTGGTTTTCTCCACACATACCGCTTAGAATTATCACCAAAAAGTTCTATCTTTGTCTCATCAGACCAGAGAATCTTATTTCTCATAGTCTGTGAGTCCTTCATGTGTTTTTTAGCAAACTCTATGCGGGCTTTCATATGTCTTGCACTGAGGAGAGGCTTCCATCTGGTCTCTTTGCCATAAAGACCCGACTAGTGGAGGGCTGCAATGATAGTTGACTTTGTGAAACTTTCTCCTATCTCCCTACTGCATCTCTGGAGTTCAGCCACAGTGATCTTAGGGTTCTTCTTTACCTTTCTCACCAAGGCTCTTCTCCCATGATTGCTCAGTTTGGCTGGACGGCCAGGCCTAGGAAGACTTCTGGTGGTCCCAAAATTCTTCCATTTAAGGATTATGGAGGCCATTGTGCTCTTAGGAACCTTGAGTACTGCAGAAATTCTTTTGTAACCTTTTTCCAGATGTGTGCCTTGCCATAATTCTGTCTCTGAGCACCTTGTCCAGTTCCTTTGACCTCATGATTCTCATTTAGTCTGACATGCACTGTGAGCTCTTATATAGACAGGTGTGTGCCTTTACAAATCAAGTCCTAGCAGTTTAATTAAACACAGCTGGACTCCAATGAAGGAGTTGAACCATCTCAAGGAGGATCACAAGGAAATGAACAGCATAAGACTTAAATATGAGTATATGAGCAAAGGGTCTGAATACTTATGACAATGTGATATTTCAGTTTTTCTTTTTTATTACATTTGCAGAAATGTCTACATTTGTTTTTTCAGTCAAGAAAAGGTGCAGAGTGTGTACATTAATGACAAAAAATGAAGTTTTTGAATTTACCAAACAGATGCAATGAAACAAAAAGTGAAAAATTTAAAGGGGTTTGATTGCATTCCGTACCCATTGTATATAAGTACTAAGGATGTAAATGCAATATTAGTCCAATATGCACATTAACATACCAATCAAAATTGGAGAAATAACCTCCCAGTATGGACAGTCCGGGTTGGTCCGGTTTGCAAAGCTTTCCCCCGGACTACAGTGGTGACAGTCCCGACAATTTCAGAGCCAGCGGAAGCCCATTTCCACAAGTTGGCTACAGCTGCCGCCACCCTGGTAGGGCAGCAGCAGCAGGTGTAAGGCCTTGATGAGCAAGGTACTCTGACAAAGAGGGAAAAGTTTTGGAACTTGCTGAAAAGGTACCTTACCAACCGTACCACCATTCTCCGTGATGCTTCTGTGTCTTACAATCATTGGATATTCACTGGAAAAGAGTAGATGCACCTAAATTTTCAGATATTTTGGAAAAACTAACATTACCCTACTTATTAGAACTATGCTTTGCCATTATTAATGGCAACTTAAAAAACACTCTAAGAAATGGGATAAATGGAAATCAATTTCTGCTATTTTCTAAATTCAAGAAATATCTTGGTGCTTAAACTGTTTCTTGACACTTAGAGTCAATGTCTGGCTGATGGATATTACTTGCCGATCTGGTCAACACACGATTTTTGTATTCTTCTTGGTTTACCTTTATATACTGGTCACTAAGAACTTCTAAATCATAATATAACTTTAAGGTAGATACACTCTACAACTGCTTTAGTTTTCTTGTTTTTATTGTTATCCCCCCTCTCCTCTCCCTTTCCTTTCCCTCCCCTCTAGTTATACCTCCCCTTCCTATTTCCTTGCTTCCTTCCTTTTCCAATCCTCATCCCTCCCCTTTACTTTTTTTTTAAATCAATAAACACAGTTAAATAACAATCATTGCCCTGCAGCAAGTGTTGCATCAGAGAGGGGTTTTTAGTTCTGCTGGGGGTATTATAACTGATAGGCAAATGTGCCTATCAACTGAAAATTCTGACAGACAGACTTATCAAAACCAACATGGGATGGATTGGGCAAGACTTCTGTACACCACCGGATGACAGCAGCGGCAAACAAACACTCAAGTTCAGTGTTGTTGTTTTTTTTATGGTCTACTCGTATGCACCTCTCCCCACCCAAACATGGGTATACATGTCAGGATTTCATCTTTTTTGTTATATCCTTCTCCTCCTCCACCACCACCATATCAAAAGGGTGATCCTCGCTATCAGATTTTTAAAGGTGTTTATGATGCCCGCATTAACAATTTTTAGATGCCTACATCGAACATTCTTTTTTATATATATATATATATATATATATTAGAGGGTGGCCCGATTCTAACGCATCAGGTATTCTAGAATATGTTCAGTAAAGATGAGTGAACTACGTCGCGCTGTGAGTGAGGGTTAAGGTACCATTACACTTAGCGACGCACCAGCGATCTCAAGAACGATACGACCTGGTAAGGATCGCTAGAGCGTCGCTACATGGTCGCTAGTAAGCTGTCAAACAGGCAGATTTATTCAACGACGCAGCAACGAGCCGGCGATCTGTATAACGACCTCGTCGGTCGTTGGGACCTTGTCACACAGCAGCTATTCTGACGACTGAGACCTCGATACACGTGCTTCAATGAGGTCACTCGTCGTTGTTACGGCATCAAACACAGCGATGCATGCTGGCCAGCAGGTCACAGACAATCAAAAAATGGCCCAGGACATTTGAGCACGATCATCAAGATTGCAGCGGGGGGCCGGTCACCGCTATGTGTCACACGAAGTGAGATCGCAGGCGAGGTCGTTGTTGCATCACAAAACCTGTGACGTTTCAGCAATCTCGCTAACGATCTCGTTATGTGAAATGGGACCTTTAAATTCCACGCCAATATCGCTGATTAGTCGCCGGGCGCGACCAGCGACAGATGTAGTCCGGCCGCGAATTGGCGTGGAATTTGAATGACGCACACCACCCCTACCGTCGGGAGATTTGTGGCGCTAACCGCTGATCTCCCGACGGTTGCCGTGAGTCATCTCCTGCCGCACGGAGGTCAGCGGCGATGCTTACAATCACCTTACAATCGAATGGTGACATTAACCCTTTATTAGATTAACCCACTCGCCACCACTATAGGGCAATGGGAAGCCCACGCATTTTTTAACAACGAATTAACCCCTTAAAATAACAACTACAACTCCCAAACTTTGCACACAAACCCTCATCTAATTATTAGTCAGGGACATATAAAAAAACATGAAATGAAATGCTTTACTGACTGTAAACCATGTGTCATTTCATGTCGGGTTGGGGAATGATTTGATAGAAGCCGACAATTTAATTAGCGGCTATTCTGCTATGAAGAACTCTGTGAAATATAAATATATATATATATATATATATATGTTTGTCACAATGACATGTATATATATATATATATATATATATATATATGTATTCGATGTGTATATATCTATTCTTTCGTTTCTTTATTAAACCTGTCAGTGTGAGTTTACTGTATAGCGCACTGAATTGCCGGCTTTTCTAAAAGACACCGGGTGCGTATTTCTTGCAAGTCACATGTGTGGTCCGTGTGTAATGCGTATTTTTAGCGCACCCATAGACTTTCATTGGCGTACTACGGGCGTAGTACGCTGACAATCGCAGCATGCTGTGATTGGCACGGACCGTAGAATACGGACGAGAAATATACGGCTGTTGGGAGCTGCACCATAGAGAATCATTTGTCCATGTGTAATGCATGCTTTTAACGCCTGTCACTCGTCCGTATTCCTCTCTAGTGTGACCCCGGCCTTAGCGATGCACCAGCGATCCCGACCAGCGATATGACGCGGTTAGGATCGCTGGTGCATCGCTAAGTGGTCGCTAGTGAGCTGCCACACAGGCAGATCTCACCAGCGACATAGCAGGGGTCGGGGGTCGCTTCTTACCTGTCAGACAAGGCGATCCTGACGTCCTCCCGCCCGCGTCCATGCTCGTCGCTCGTCTCTCCACAGGAAGCCCAGCAGGAAGTGCCCGACGAGAAATGGTCCAGGACGTTCTCGCGCGATCAGCGATAACCAGCGGGTGAGCGGGTCGGAGGTAAGTATCACATAGCGATGTCGCTAGCAATATCGCTATAATGTCACAAAACCTGTGACGTTATAGCGATATTGCTAGCGATATCACTTAGTGTGACAGGCCCTTAATGATGGCCAGCTGATAACCCTGGAAAAAAAATAACTTTCAATGTGTCTGATCATGTCTCACACACCACATGGCAAGATAAGATTTTAAAATGATAAAATTACATTTCCTGTGGAATGTTTTTTTTTTTACCATTGAAAGCTATGGAAACGTGCAAAAATGCAGCAAAAACACTATGTATGAACATAGTCCAAGATGTGATGGATAATTTTTTTTCTCTTATTTAATTTGCATTATATACAAGTTATTATCCAGGAAAGAATGTTTCTTAAACTTTTTCAAATCCATTTTAAGTGTGATATTGTATGTTTTAATGACAGTGTAAAAGTGGCGTAATATTCTGACAACATTGTTTTTAGCACCAACCTATGATTTAGAGATGCTTCCAGGGATGTTCCCCATGCTGTTTCCATGCCATTTCAGCAGTCTTTGCATCGTTTTCATCAATTTTTTTTAGACCTCCACGGGTAGGTCACCAGAAAAATGCTTAAGTTTTTCATTGACTTCCATTATACTCCTTATTAGAGTTTAGCACCCAAGCATTATAATTTGCTTGACACGAGTAACAACTACCCAAGCATTTTAGTGATTGCTCACCACTAGTGGACATCCCCTTTAATTGTGGGTTGAACCATGAGCTCCTGTGACATGAACAGGGAGTAAGGCCAGGGTCAGACTTGCGAGAAACTCTCACGAGTCTCGCATCTTAATACCCAGCACTGCCGCCAGCACTTGGATCGGAGTGTTCAGCTGTGTAGGGAGGAGGACCCCCTTATAGTGTTAGGGCCGGAACCAGGGAGACCGCCATCAGGGTTATTGAAGGAACTACACCAGGGGGATTACAAAGGGAGACATGCGACTGAAGTTGTCAGGGCAACAGGGGGCGGGGCTAGGACACAAGGAGCAGGGGGCGCGCTAAGGAGGCAGTTGGGAGAGAGCCACAGAGAAGGCAGGAAGCAGGGTGACTTGCAGGGGCACGGAGAGGAGCCTGAGAGGAGAAAGCTGCGCAGTGACCGACTAGAGAGACGTGAAAGACTGTTACCAAAGACTGCTTCCCGCCCCCGTTCTGAGAGAATCATCCCCGCTGCCCCCCGCCTTGGTGGGAGAGGAACTTTACCTCAGGTTGTGGCCGTGAGTACACGTAACCAGGTCACAGAGACCTGGACACTTCCCCCCAGCCTTTCCCCATCACGCCGACCCGGCCGTCACCGGCCTGAAGATACGCTAACTCGTCACAGGCGAGATAAAAGGCCCGCTGCCCCGGCTTTGGGAGAGACTCCTTTATAAAGGACGGCTACAGGTCATCTGGGGTACTGCGTCATCACCGCGCGCCACCATCATCGTTTTCTTCAGGGCCTGTTGCGCCCCAATGGCATCGCTTTCTTCAGGGCCTGTTGAGCCCCATCCCTTCCCGGAGTAGCAAGACTTCAGGACAGCCGCCACAGCGACCTCTACGCAGCCACGCTCACGAAACCAGCTGTCCCTGGAAAGCTAAGTGGCATTATAAATTTTTGTTAAGAATGTTGAGTCCCTGCGCAGACTGTTTGTTTTTGTCCTTAATTTTATGTTTGTTCAGCCAAGCCCAGTGGCTACAGTTAGATAAAAGTTATTTTGCAAACCACCATTCGTCTAGTGTCTCGTCACTGCATCCTGCGAACCTGCTCAACCCTACAAGCTGCATACTAATACATGCAGCTGCGCACTCCGGTCCCAGGTGCCGGTGGCAGTGCCGGGTATTAAGATGCGAAACTCGTGGGAGTTTCTCACAAGTCTGACCCCGGCCTTAGGGTATGTGCACACGGTGCGTATTCTGCTTTGGAATTTTCTGAGCAGATTTCACAAAATCTGCACGTCAAATGACCTGCATATTTCCTGCGTATTTAGAGCTTTTTTTGTGCGGTTTCACTGCATGTTTTGTGCAGTTTTCCCCTGCGGTTTTCCACCTGCAGATTTCCAGAATGGAGCAGGTGGAAAACTGCACCAAAAGCGCACAAAAGAAGTGACATGCTGCTTTTTTCATTCTGCACCAAATCCGCGCAGAAAAAAAAGCAGCATGTGCACAGCGGATTTTGCTTCACATAGGCTACAATGGTGCTGTACATCACATGCAGTTCTGCTGCGTATGCGCAGGGCCAAATCTGCTGCGTATATGCACATAGCCTAAAGGCCCCTTTACATTTAGCGATGCACCAGCGATCCCGACCACGATTCGACCCGGTCAGGATCGCTGGTGCATCGCTAAATGGTCGCTAGTGAGCTGCCACACAGGCAGATCTCACAGCGAAGTAGCGACGCAGCAGCGGTCATTACTTACCTTTCAGATGCCGCAATCCTGATGTCCTCCCGCCCGTGTCCACACGTCGCTCGTCCGGCGCCAACAGGAAGCCCACCAGGAAGCACCTGACGAGAAATGGAGCTGCGCGATCTCGCGCGATCAGTGACAGACAGCGGGGGAGCCGGTCGGAGGTAAGTATCACACATAGCGATATCGCTAGCAATATCGCTGCTGCGTCACAAAATCGGTGATGCTTCAGCGATATTGCTAGCGATATCGCTATGTGTAAAACCCCCTTGAGGCTATGTTCACACGTGGCGGTTTTTTCGCATTTTCGCGGCGGTTTTAACCACGCGATTTTGCCGCGAAAACACGAAAAATAAGCATCCCATGCATTCCTATGGGATTCTGCAATGCTGTGCTAATGCTGTGGTTTTTACCGTGGCAGAATCGCTTTGCGGTAAAAAACGCTGCATGCTCATTATTTTAGCGGAATCGCGGCGATCCCGCACCCATAGGAATGCATTGTTCTGCTTACTTTCCGCATGTGGCTGTGCACACCATGTCAAAAGTAAGCAGAACATTTGCGGATGGTACCCACAGTCCGGAGGAGAGGAGACTGTCTTCCGGGCTTTGGGTACCATATCCCTGTAAAAAATAGAATTTAAAATAAAAAATATTGTTATTCTCACCTTCCGACATCCCGCGCAGCCTTCCTGCCTCTCTCCACGCTCCCTGTCCCAGTAATCCTTTGCAAGCGATGACGTCCGTTTGCGCGGGATCGTGAAGTCTCGCGGTCATTCGCGCGACGTCATCATGAATGACCGCGAGACGTCGTGATCGCTCGAGAACGAACGTCATCGCGGTAATTCTCGCAAAGGATTACTGGGACCGGGAGCGTGGAGAGAGGCAGGAAGGCTGCGCGGGACGCCGGAAGGTAAGAATAACAATATATATTTTTTTTTATTATTTTTTACATCCTATCTTTTACTATTGATGACGCATAGGCAGCCTCAATAGTAAAAAGTTGGTGACACTCGTCAAACACTATGTTTGACGAGTGTGACCAACCTGTCAATCAGTTCTCCAAGCGATGCTACAGATCGCTTGGAAAACGCTAGCAATTCTGCAAGCTAATAACGCTTGCAAAATGCTAGTTTTTCCGTGGGAAAATCGCGGGAATTTAAAATGCGATTTACCCGCGGAATGGAATTCGGAATTCTCGCGGTAATTTTCGCAAGAGTTCCGCTACGTGTGAACGTAGCCTAAGGCCGGGGTCACACTGACGAGGAATACGGACGAGTGAGAGGCGTTAAAAGCACGCATTAGACACGGACAAATGATTCTCTATGGGGTACCTCGCACCAGCCGTATATTTCTCATCCGTATTCTACGGTCCGTGCCAATCGCAGCATGCTGCGATTGTCAGCGTACTACGGCCGTAGTACGCCAATGCAAGTCTATGGGTGCGCAAAAAATACGGATTACACACGGACCACACGTGTGACCTGCGAGAAATACGCAGGTCTTTTGGCTGCTGCCAGGAAATGGCCCAATCCATCATCAGGAAGCTGATACATGCAAATCACCTCAAATAGCGCTCCAGACATCCAGGAAGTCAGCCTCAACGGAGTACAGCAGCGTCATGGCGACATTTTTTCTGAATGTGGAAATGCTAATTGTCCTGGTGCAGGAACGTCCCGAACTATGGGACCAACGTGATGCCCATTATGCCAACCGGGCAAGAAAGGAGGCGTCATGGAGGCGCATATGTAGGCAGATGTTCCATGACTTTGGTGATCGGCCACGTGAGGAGCAGCAGAAACTGAGTAAGTACAAGCCAAAAAATTAGTAAAATTACCGCACAACAAAAAAAGAATATAGAATCAGCACTCCCTTCCTGTGCTTGTACTTTTTTCCTCATGAGGCCGTTAGATTTTGATGTGACACATGGTTTGACACTGCCATAATTTGGGCCAGGCCACAAGCTCCTCATCCTCCTAGCCAAACAAGTTATTAAGTGTAGTTACTTGATACATCAACTAATGTGACCATATGTATCTGGCCTGTATGCCGCAATTAGATATGCCACCATGGGTAGAAAGCACACCCCAGAAGGCCCCATGCCTAGACTACTGGTAGCAAATGTGACCTATCAAATATGTGAATTTGACAATATTTCCTGTCACATTGCAGTGGAAGATGTGATGAGACGCTGGCGAAGCTTCCGGGACCAATACCGCCGGGAACGTCAGCAGCGGTCCAGGAGTGCGGATGCGGGCTACGTCAAGAGAAAGTACATATACTATGACCGCCTCTCCTTCCTCGCCCCAATTCTGGATCTCAGACCGTAAGTAGATACCTCACACCACATTACACAGATACTTTGCAGGGCCAAAAATATTTAGTTATTTTTGGCTCTGTTCTATTTCATAACAGAACTCAGTCCAACCTTACAGACAGAGGAATTGGCTCCGAAACTGACCCCATCATTGATCCTGTGTCTGCAGGGGAAGAGGTGGCTGGCCCATCTTCTCCCCCTACTAGGAGCATGGATGAAGATTCAAAGACCACCACCAGGACCATCTGGTGGTACTGCTGCAGCATCAGCAAGAGCAGAAGAGCAGGGCAACATCAGCAGCAGCCCAACTGGCCACATCCGGGGCTCCCCACAGCCTGCTGCCACATCCCGGCGAGGAAGAAGCCGAAGGCGGCAAATACCTGCCACTGATACCCGCGCTAATGTGGATACTGGGGTCCTAAATTATTTATCCAGAGTAAATAGTGATGATGGGGAGGAGGCATATTCACGCAGCCTGGCCCTTTATCTCCGTGCCCTTTCCCGTGAGGTCAGGCTCCGTATTCGAGGATGTTTTCAGATCCTGCTTGATGCGTGCACATACCCCAATACCCCCTACGAATTATTTGAATATATTGAGAGGTGGCAGCTTTCCCCAAGAAATCTCATGCGCCTTAGGCACCCCCCACAAATGCATGCTCAAGCAGGATCTGAGGATACTCAAATACGTTGGCCTACACCTCACCCTCTTCTTCCCACTACCCAACCTTCAATACAGCAGCCACAAATGTCTGCCTCTAGCCAACCACACCAATATGGCCACTTGTTCCCACCCAGTGTTGGAGGCTGGTCCCAACCTGGTTGGGGACGATATGGCTATCTTGATGGGTATGAGACACGTGCCTACCACAGCCAACAAGATGCCCCTCCTCATTATTACTCTGGCCAGTACCCCCAGCAATCACAGGAGGCAGGACACTACCCACATCATGGGCAACAGTATGGCCCCACACAGGGCGATGTTGGGCAGAGTAGCCAGCAGCAACCACAGGCTGCTCTTCCGCCTTCTCTTTCCCCAACGTATGAGAATTTATAATTCTGTATCCACAATCAGTCTGATGCCAGGAGATGTCCAGTGCGGTTTCACTGGTGCTACAAATACCAATCCAAAGGAAAAAACAGGTGGTCTCCATCACCAAACTTTGTGAAAAAAGTGAAAACTCACATTTTCAGAATGTTTTCCAATCATATTAATAATCCACCATGACAGGCAAGGCTACCTTACGCCTTTCAGACAGATATTACATGTCTGTACAAAAGAGAATATTTCACCATTTCA
Organism: Dendrobates tinctorius; assembly: GCF_039654945.1. Lineage (NCBI taxonomy): Eukaryota > Metazoa > Chordata > Amphibia > Anura > Dendrobatidae > Dendrobates > Dendrobates tinctorius. The sequence continues at coordinate 18,469,175 of NW_027361701.1, read as the reverse complement.
CCATGCTATACTGGTAAAGTGAAAGGATGAAAATACACTACTCACTTGTTAAGACAGAGAGAGCGTTGTTATGATGAGTCACCGAAGGAGGAAAAAACAAAATACCAGCTAAGTCCAGAAAAACCAGAGAGGTTGGCAGCTATCAGATTGCAGACCCCTGAACCTATCCACAACAACTAGCAGTAGCCATGGGGGGTTCCTACAGTGCCCTAGACCCCTCGATCACAGCCGGAGAACTACATAGCCTAAAGACAGAAAGGGGAAAAACTAAACTGCCCCAGAGCAGACCCCAAAGCAATAGGCAGCCCCCAACATATAATGACGGTGAAGCAAGATGAAAACACTAACACAGATAGAAAGATAGGTTGAGCAAATGATGGGGCCCAAGCTAACTACATAGGACAGGATAGGAAAGCTGCTGTCTGCCATCCGCAAAAACCCTATCAAAATGAGCCAACCGACTGATAGGAAAAACTGGCCCTGAAGTCGCTAGGCTTCAAAAGACTATATCAGCACTCAGGCATATTCTGAAGACAGAGCAAAAGATCAACAGATCAGAGATAAAAATGGAATTCAGCTCACCCCCGGCCGGGGAAGGCAGAACTCCCAAAAAACAAGGCAAAACAAAAACAAAACTGAAGAGTACAAAGCAGAGCAGAAACACTTAGCTTTGAGATGCAGGAATCAGACTGGTCTCCAAGAATCCAGCAGGAAAATCACCAGCCAGGAAGAAGGGCGTCGGCAGCCTTATATCCAGTCCTCAATTCCAGCCACCCAGTCATCATCTAGCTGCCCAGGTGTTTGGTAATCAGTCTCACTACCTTCCTTCACTAGAGGAGGGAGTTCATCAGACCTCAATGGTGAAGGGAAAAATGAACTCACAACAGAGCGTGATGTTCTTAAGGCTGGTTGCCTTGATTTGTGACTATAGACAGCTGGCAAAAAAGTGACTACTTCACTAAGGCCAGCACGCCTTTTCTAGGCATTAGCAAGTGAGTAGTGTATTTTCATCCTTTGACTTTACAGTATAGCGTGGTGAAATATTCTGTTTTGTACAGACATGTAATATCTGTCTGAAAGGCGTAAGGTAGCCTTGCCTGTCATGGTGGATTATTAATATGATTGGAAAACATTCAGAAGAAATGTGAGTGTTATCTTTTATCAATAATTTTGGTGCTGGAGACCACCTCTTTTTTCCTTTGGATTGAAAATTTCTAATGTAGCAATGTTGTAATTGCATAATGTTATTTTGTGTTCTGTTTGAAAATGTTACTTTTCAAAAAAGTTTTCTTATGCAAAAAGGGCAATTTTGTCCATTGTCACAGTTTTCATATGGCAATAATATGTTTGCCTTTAAAAAAACAAATAAAAAAGGCAAAAGTAAAAATTTGTCTACTACAGTTTACGTATCTGTGTGATTTCTCAAAAACAGTGTCAGCTTACTAACATACGCTTAGCAATGCAATGAAACAGTCATAGAATCAGAAGGGCTGTATATATTTAGACACACATAAAACCAAAAATTATAACATAGACACAGCATGCTCTTGCCAAGAAGTTTCCCCCTCAGGTGAGATAAAGTAATTAGTGAAAATATCACGCACTTGGAGCCCAGAGAGCGGTCTATGTTGAGGGTTGATAGGTGGTCTCACCCTATGCACATTGTCCGGCCTACGCACAACACCAGCCGAGGAGGAACAATCATGTATCCTGGTGAAGTTATGAAGAACCACCCAGGCTTTAACAACTTCATTAACTTTTTTTTCACTCAGCTGAATGGCAGACTGGAGTACCCACCATTTGGCACGAAGAATGCCAAAGGAACACTCCACCAGTCGCCTAGCACGTGATAGGCGCAAGTTAAAAATTCTGCGCCTGTGCTCAAGGTTGCGCCGGGGATATGGCCTCATGACATTGCACATTAACTGAAATGCCTCATCTGCCACAAGGACATAAGGGACTGATTCTTCAGTGGAGCCTGGTAGCCGGCGTGGTGGTAGATCCAACTGGTTGGTGCATAGCCGCTGAGCCATTATGGAAGTATTGAAGACTCTAGAGTCTCCCGTCCTTCCATAGGCCCCAATGTCAACAATTATAAACTTGTATTGAGGGTCTGCCAGAGCCAACAATACAACAGAAAAGTATTGCTTATAATTGAAGAATTGGGAGGCAGAGTTCGGCGGCTTACGCACCCGGATATGTTTGCCATCAAGGGCCCCAATACAATTAGGAAACTGGCATTCCTCCTCAAAGTCCCTTGATATCCTCAACCAGTCATCCATCCTGGGCTCAGGCATGACGACTTGATGGAGTCTTGTCCAGATTTCCATACATGTTGACCTGACTATGACAGAAATGGTAGATCTTCCAATGAGAAACTCATGGTGGAGGGCGGCATAAGACAGGCCAGTGGACAGGAAGCTGAAGAACAACAGAAATGGATAATTTTAGAATGCAGAAAGTCCAAAAAAATCAGTTACATGCCGACCAAACTTGGTAGGAATTGAGATAGACTAACACACACGTATTTGGTTGAACAATGACTAAGTGATATTCAGTACATATTAGACATAACATTCTGGTCTGTAAGATTAAACATATAGGGTTTTTTCTTTCTCACCCACTCCGGTATTTGATACCTTTGCCACCGTCAAAGATCTAAATCTGTTTGCCAGGTCATTACTGCTAAAGAGGCATTTCTTTAATGATGTTAATAGTGTTCTTTTCCCCACAGAGGAGGAACAAAAGGCCCTGAGAGCCTTGGAGGAGCTGGCGGTGGAACATGAGGGAGGTAAGATCCCCCCGTCTATCCGTCCAAGATCCAGGAAGTTCCCCCCCCCCTGGCTACCTGCACGAGTGTCGACCTTTTTGTTCAGGTGGTGACTCGTGAACACTCTCAGATCCCTAAATTTATCAGGAATGATAATTTGACTAGGGAGTAACGTGCTAGACTTACATATTTTCAGAATCTCCCAGATGTGGTGCTGAAGCCGGCCGACAAAGGTGGCAATGTCGTCCTGTGGCCAACTAAGTTGTATGAGAGGGAAGCTTATCGCCAGCTGAACAATAGCATATGCTATAAAAAACTGACGTATAATCCCCTCAGCGCATACTCTAATCAATTGGAGAATATTATCAAAAGGGCAACACAGGACGGCATTGTCACCAAGGAGCTGGCTTCAGCACTACTGGTTAGTGAGCCCACAGTGGCCACATTCTACTTATTGCCAAAGGTCCATAAGGATCTGAGATCACCGCCTGGCGGCCCATTGTGTCAGGGAGGGGTAACTTCTTGGAGCATGTCAATCGGTGGATTGACTTCCACCTCCAGCCCCTGGTTATGACTCTCCCTTCATATTTGAAGGATACAGGGGAACTTTTGCGCAAGGTCGATGGCCTATGCCTTGAGGGTGAATCCTGGCTAGTTTCAGCGGATGTAGAGTCACTATATACGAATATCAGACACAAAGATGGTATTGCCGCGGTTCGGTTTTTTCTCCAAACCTCTAATTTGTCGAGTGGTCTGAAGGGACTCTTGCTGGAACTCCTTGAATTCACTCTCACACACAATTTCTTTGTGTTTAAGGGGTCCTTTTTCCTGCATCTCCAGGGGACAGCCATGGGCGCGGCCTTTGCGCCGGCCTATGCTAATCTGTTCCTGGGGCTGTGGGAAAGGGATCTCTTCCAGTCGGATCGGATGGTGTCGATAGACCGTGTCCCCTTTTGGACGCGGTTTATCGACGACATCCTGTTCGTCTGGCAGGGCACGGCCATCGATCTTGCGCAATTTATTGAGTGCCTCAATAGCAGTGAACTGAATATCTCTTTGACCTGTGAATGGGATAGTACCAAAATCAATTTTTTGGATATCTCCATCTTCAAAGATACGAGTGGCAATGTTAATACGGACATTTTCCGTAAGCCAACTTCTACTAACACATTACTACATGCCTCATCCTGCCATCCACATCATATGATAGCATCCATTCCGATAGGACAATTCCTTCGTTTGAGACGGTTGTGTTCGTCGGATGTGGATTTTGAAAGGCGGGCAGAAGAATTAAGGCTACGTTTCCTGGAGCGTGGGTATAGTAGGCGGATTATTAAGAAGGCTTATCATAGGGCCAGGTACTCTAACTGTTACCATCTGCTATATAAAAAACAGGTTAAGTCATCTGAGGATGAGAATCAGTGTAGATTCATCACCACGTACCATCCATGCTTGGACCATATTCGTGCTGTACTAACAAGGGCATGGCCTATTCTACAAGTAGATCCTATAATTAGGAAGTTTCTGCCCCAACGTCCAATGATCACTTTTAGACGTGCTAAAAACCTACGTGATCTCTTGACTAGGAGCCAACACGTGGGGTCACAGCCACAAACGTTTCTGGATACCGCTTCTTTTGGGGGTGGTTGTTTTCCTTGTGGCCGCTGTGTGGCATGCCCTAACGTGGATAGATGCGATGATTTCTTCAACTCCGGCGGTACAAGAAATTTCAGAATTAAAAAATGGATTACGTGTACCACAAGATATGTTATCTATTTTGCCACTTGCCCCTGTGGGTTAATTTATGTGGGAATGACAACTAGACAACTAAAAGTCCGGATTAGAGAACACGTTTTGAGTATGCAGGCCGCCAGCGGTCACGATGAAACAGCCACCCTCAAAACCATCCCTAAACATTTCAAGCTGTTCCACCAATCTAACAGCGATCTTTTACGTATACGGGGAATCGATGTCTTAGACATCAATATTAGAGGTGGAAATTTGTCCAAACACCTTGGTCAACTAGAGAGTAGATGGATCTGGACTATTGATACTGTCCAGCCACTAGGATTGAACGAGAATCTCAGCTTTTCGCCATTTCTTTAGTCGCCGATTTACTGTGTTGGTTTTTCTCCTGCATATATTTATTTTATATGGTTTTAACATGTCTTTTTTGTCGTTGTTTTAGGTGTTTGACCTCTGAATATTGTTCCCCGTGTTTGGTTATTCCTATGGACGCTCAACGCCGGTTCACGGACATGGCATTGGTTGCTATGTCTACAGCCGCCCAAATAAAATCCCCCCCTTCCCCAAATAATTTTCTCCCCTCCTTTGTGTTGTTTGGGGGTATATATGTTTTTGTATATGCATATTTATTATGTATTATGCTCTCTTGTACATTTTTTTTTTTTTCTGTATCTGTACTCTGGCATTAGATAACAATATGTCTGCATTATATGTACAATTTGATGCATGTATTGCTGCTTATTAAAATTATATTTTTGTATATTTACATACATGCTTTTTGTCATATGCATGTACATCTGTATTTTATTTTGGGGTCGCTTTTCTTACATTTGTACATCTTATTTTTTTGGGGGGCTGTTATTTATATGGACGGTATATGTACACGTCAGGTGATGGTTACGGAATTTCATATAGAAACCATTATCAGCCTCATTTAAGGCTGCATTGTGAATGTAATTTACCCCCCTTTTTCTAAATGGGTTATATTACTAATTCTATTTCCACTATGCTATGGCACTTTTCTTTGTTACACAATGTTTATCGATGTATGCCATATATGTCTCCGGTGTTTGCCCATTCTTTTGCCAGTAATGACTATGGCGCGTCCTGGCCCTCCATTCTTATGCACCTGCACTCTGCTGATGCGCGTCGCTGGCTCGCGTCTCAGCGGTGCGCCGACTTCCGGGTCACGTGGGGCCCGCGTGACTCGGTTCTCGGCCGCCCGCGTGAGCGCGATCTCGCGTCCGTGACGTCACCAGAGTGCCGCGCGGCCGCAATGGTGGCTTCCGGGTTCGGGGTTATTTAAGGACCATTCTTATGCCTACTACTTTATGCCCCTTGATAAAGGCACGCCGAAACGCGCGTCGGGGCGGGTGGGACGTGGAGGAAGGCAGCCATTCCATTTGCAGGTACTTGAGCTTTCATTATGTTTCTCTAAGCACATTTATTTATCACTCATGTGCCTGGCGCATATGGCCATAGCCAGGCCCTGCTGATTCTACTCATGTCAGGCTTCTCTTCGTGCTATTATGCACATATGGTTGCTGTGCTGGTTATTTGAATTTGATAATGATGTCATGTACCTGCGGTTTATTTCTCTCCTGCCACTGTGCACATATGATTCTTGTGTTATGATATTATGATATATCTGCCTTCCTACAAACCTACCCTGGGCCTCATATATGCGGTCTGAATGACCTTTACATCCTCCAGGCCCATCTCCATTTGTCTGTCTGTATGTAATTTTGTATTAATAAAATTTCTCTAGTTTTTATCCTTGACCTTATGACTGTTTGCCCTTTGTCTATGATCTTAGTATTACAGTTGGTCTCTTTTGTCTGTACTTATTGTGGGTGTGAAATTTTGGTAATTTTTATTTGTAATTTACTATATACCCACTATGATCATTGGATTTATCTTACATAAGTTTAAACATATGTGGACTAAGATGAGGGCATTAAACTTAGTCCAATAAGCCAAAAATACATACTTTGGCCCACACATTATGAACATAGAGAATGTGGTTTTGTAGTACGTACTGTATTGTGAGTAGAAGTCGCTCCTCTGCAGATATAGCTTTGCGCATCCTTGTGTCCTGAAAGGTTATCCCAGGGCGCACGGTCTCCAAGAGTCGATCAAATGTGGCAATGCTCATGCGACAGTATTGGTAAAATTTAACAGGATGCTCCCGCAGAGAAGAATAGAGGTGGTGAAAATGACCTCTTGTGAGTCGTTGCCTCAAAATTGGATGGACCCAAATGCGTCTCCTCCTCCGCGGATCCACTATCACTGGGTATGGGTGACCAAAGCGGCGTGACAAAAGCCAGTTGAAGAGAACCTGCTCAGTTGTGTTGAAACTTAGACCCTCTGCCATGTTGCACATACAACAGCCAGGGCCGCCATCAGGGCATGACAGGGGCCCCGTCTATCGGGGGGCCCGCCCGGGCCTGGCAGCGCCTGAGCACGCTGGGCACGCCGCTGGCAACCCGGTCTGCGCTCACCGCTCAGGTCCCAGCCGGCCGGGCCCCCCCTACAATTTGTTAAGCGTCCCGGGCCCGCCCAGACCCCCCTCAGCCTGCCCTGGCTTCTTCTTCACTGTCAGGGAAGGACATCGGCATAGCGCCTGGCTCCTCCTCCTCTCCCCCTCCCCCCCAGTGCACCATGGTCCAGCACCGCCCCCGGGCTCACATGACATCACACGCTGCTCTTCACTTCCTCATTCCTGAGCAAGAAGGAGAGCGGTGTGCACGTGGAGTCGGTCTGACGGTGCGGTGGACAGCAAGGCTGCGCCCGGTGAGCGAGCAGGTAAGGTGAGTATTCTTTTTATGTCTCTGTCTGTCGGGGGGCCTGGCGACTGATCATGGGGAATCTGGGGGCCCGGTTGTCATCTGGTCTGATCATGGGGGTCGGGGAGCCAGGGGCCCAGCTGGCATGTTCATGGGGGTCCTGTGGGGGACCCAGGGCCTGGCTGTTCATGGGGTTCCTGTGGGGACACAGGGGCCCAGCTGTGGTGGGGGACCCAGGGGCCCGCCTGTTGGTGTGGGACCGAGGGGCCCGGCTGTTGGTGTGGGACCGAGGGGCCCGGCTGTTGGTGTGGGACCGAGGGGCCCGGCTGTTGGTGTGGGACCGAGGGGCCCGGCTGTTGGTGTGGGACCGAGGGGCCCGGCTGTTGGTGTGGGACCGAGGGGCCCGGCTGTTGGTGTGGGACCGAGGGGCCCGGCTGTTGGTGTGGGACCGAGGGGTGTGGGACCGAGGGGCCTGGCTGTTGGTGTGGGACCGAGGGGCCCGGCTGTTGGTGGGGGTCCTGTGGGGAGCCAAGGGCCTGGCTGTTTGTTGGGGACCCAGGGGCCCGGCTGTTCGTGGGGGACATAATGGTCCGGTTGATGATGGGGGGAGCTAGGAGAGAGTCAACATGCTGGTTCTGGTCAGCACAGTCTATGCTGACTAAAAGGATAGGACTACGGGCAGAGCTGCAGGTGGAGACAGTCAACATGCTGGTACTGGTCAGCACAGTCTATGCTGACTAAAAGGATAGGACTACTGGCTGAGCTGCAGGTGGAGACAGTCAACATGCTGATACTGGTCAGCACAGTCTATGCTGACTAAAAGGATAGGACTACAGGCTGAGCTACAGGTGGAGACAGTCAACATGCTGGCTCACCCCATCAGCCCCCTGGCTCACTCCATTATCAGCTGGGCCTCCTAGCTCCCCCCATCATCAACCGGACCATTATGTCCCCCACAAACAGCCGGGCCCCTGGCTCCACCACGAACAGCCGGGCCCCTTGCTCCCCCACAAGACCCCCACGAACAGCTGGGCCCCTGGGTCCCCCACGAACAGCCGGGCCCCTGGGTCCCCACAGAACCTCCATGAATAGCCGGGCCCCTGGGTCCTCCACGAACAGCCGGACCCCTGGGTCCCCCACGAACAGCCAGGCCCCTGGGTCCCCCACGAACAGCTGGGCCCCTGGGTCTCCAACGAACAGCTGTAGTAGAAAACACTGTGTGCACTACTGTAGTGGTGCCAAGTTAGGTTCCCAAACCATATAAGATAAAATGAAAACCTGGCACTCAACTTAATGCTTGGTGAGGCAGTTTATTGTAGTACCAGAAAATGTTTCGGTCGATATAGACCTTCATCAGTTACTACAGTGTGAAAAGAAATAAATAAATAAACAAAAATAAATAAAGTATGTACAAAAATCACATAAAATGCAATTCGGTCGATATATACAATATTATACAAGAAATACTACAACAGAGACCAAAAAATATATCTTGGGTGCTCAGATTGAAGGAGAAAAGGATAAGACATAACGTGCTAGTATGTTTGAAAGTAGCTTGAAGGAGGGCGCTTTTTATGTTATTCACTGCTAACGCCTAAAAAGAAGTGATTAGCGCTGTTAAAGTGTATACATAAGGTCAATGAGGTGGTGTTACAGGATGGTACATACCAGTAATCAAATGGTCAGAAAGCTGCTGTAACGCAGGATAATCTGTAAGGTAAACGTCATGTAGGATGACATAAGACAGCGGTAAAGTATGCAGTATATCAAAGTTGTGAGTGTCGCTATAAATGGCGAGGTAGTTACCTTAATAGTTGAAAATATCAGCGCAGCCTGTTCCTCCTGGACGTGATAAACACCACTTGTCAGTGGAGACAGAGGCGAGCTGAGCTTAAGTGGAGGAAGGGCGGGTCTATGGCCTTGACGGACAGAAGTGTAGGGCCAATGGGAGAGAGCTGGGTGGCGACGTCAGCTGAACTAAGATGGCTGCGCACTCAGAAGCAAAATAGGATGCATTGTAGTGTAATAAAGGGTTATAGAGTCAGGATGCACTGTTTTTCTGTGTGAAATTCATAGTGGTATAGGGGGGGAGACTATGAGGAATGTGCATACATAAGAATATATTAATTATGTGACACTGTTTTTATCCATATGATGGGTGATTATGTATCACTATGTGGGGGAAGAAAACATATGTACATGAATACATGAGAGACATTATTACATATGGAAACAAGTGGGAAAGAGGATGAATAAATAAATACACCAAACAAGGAAACTGAGGATGGATCCAAGAATAGAGATGACATTTTCCATGGAAAGCATATAGTATAAGATGGGTGCAGTCCAACAGTACCATAGGTGCAGATCACATCAATATAAGTGACTCTATAAAAAAGAGATAAAAGTTAGTCATGTTTGAAACGTAATCATAATCAACATTCTTATGAGATAATGGTACAAAATTATTATACAAAAGATAATAAATCATAATCTCGGTTTAAACCTTTAGGTTCAAGTGTCTCGAGGGTGTGTATCCAAAAGGCCTCACGGCGTTTTAGAGTGGTGATCCTATTGCCACCTCGTCTGGGTTGAGGGACGTGTTCAATGACCTGGAACTGTAACTGGGAGATATTATGGCCAAAGGTGATAAAATGAGAAGGAATGGGAAGCAGAAGGTTCTTGCACCGAATGGTGGATTTATGTTTCGAGATCCTATCCCGAATGGCCTGGGTAGTCTCGCCAACATAGTCGTCCGCACGGACACTTTATAAGGTACACGACAAATGAGGTGTCGCATGTGAAAAATCCATTTATAGGGAAGCTTTTTCCTGTAAGGGGATGATGGAATTTATTGCCTTTAAGCACGTTGCTGCACTGCATACAATGCAGACAGGGGAAAGTACCTGTCTTTGGTCTCTGTAGAAAACGCTGTGTGTTATGAATAGTAGTGCCTATGTCAGCTTTGACTAGGCTGTCTCTGATGTTTGGTGCTCTCCGAAAACAGGGTAGAAAAGGATGCTGGAATTCTGGTATGTCAGGGTGGGCGGTAGAGAGAAGATGCCAATTTTTCCTGATAGACTTGTGGATGATATATGAGAAAGGATGAAAGGAATGGACAAACGGGATCCGGTTGGTGGGTCTATTTTGGAAGGAGGTTCTTTCAGACCTTGCTTCATCTAGTACTGAAGGGGGATAACCCCTTTCTGAAAATCGTGCAGACATCTCATTAAGCCGTACTGAACGATTAGTATTATCAGAGACAATCCTAGACACCCTATGAAATTGTGATCTTGGAATCGCATTTTTTGTGGATGAAGGGTGTAGACTCTGATAATGTAACAAACTGTTACGGTCTGTGGATTTAGTATATAGGTCAGAGGACAGTATGCCGTTAGGATCCTTGATGATCATGGTGTCCAGAAAATTCATCTTGTGTGAATCGTGACTAATTGTAAAAGAAATACCTGGCCAGGAGGAATTGAGTATATCAAAGAAGGAGAGAAGGGACTCCAACGTGCCCCCCCATATGCAAAATACATCATCGATATAGCGTTTCCACAGAAGAGTGTTGGATTTGAATAAGTCATTTTTGTAGATGATGTTTTCTTCGAAATCTGCCATGTAACAATTTGCATACGGGGGTGCTACGTTCGAGCCCATCGCGTTGCCACGGATCTGTAAGTAAAAGGTGTCCTGGAATAAAAAATGGTTAGTAGTTAGAACAAGTGTTAAAAGTTCTATACAGAGGTTCACTTGGTCTGGGTCCATGTCAGAATTGGATAGTAGACGGTGGATGGAGTTGATGCCTTCAATATGTGGAATAGAAGTATATAGGTCCTTCACATCTAGTGAAACCAAAATGGCGTCTGTAGGGATGGTGCCCAATTCCTTTAAAGTATTTAGGAAAGCTCCTGTATCTAGTATGAAAGATTTGGCTTTGCGGATTAATGGAGTCAAAAAATTTTTTTTCTAGAAAGATGGCAATAGGTGACAGGATAGAGTCGCTTGAAGCTACAATTGGTCTCCCGGGTGGATGTTGTAAATTTTTGTGAACTTTTGGTAATGTATAAAAAACTGGTGTGACTGGGTTGGTATTGGTGAGATAGTCACAAGTTTTAGTATCAAGAACACCTAGAAGTGAGTATTTATGGAGTACATCAGAAATCTTGTTTCTTATGGAACTAGTGGGGTCCCTGGTCAGTGATTGATAGATGGTATTGTCGTTAAGTTGGCGTAGAATCTCAGAAAGGTAGTCGGATTTATCCATAACTACAATAGCACCACCTTTGTCCGCTGGTTTTATAATTATATTCTTATCGTCCTGAAGGGACTGTAGGGCTTGGCGTTCAGTAGAAGACAGGTTCGGTGGATAATGTAATCTACCTTTATCAATGTCAGTCCTTAGGGTCTGGAAAGAGTCTTGCACAAAATCTATGAACGTCTCCACTGCATGTGATGCATGAGGCGGTCGAAAGTGGCTTTTAGTGCGTAGGCCTAAACTCTGAGATGACAACAATTTAGACTGGTCACAAGCAGAGGGATTAGACACTATCGGGGGAGGAATCTTAGAGAAATGAACTTTCAATCTTAAGGAGCGAAAAAAACATTGCAAATCCATTTCAAGATCAAAGGTGCGGCACCGGTATGTAGGACAAAAGGAGAGTCCTTTTTGAAGTACGTGGTATTCAGAAATACCCAATGGTCTAGAAGAAATGTTGATCACCAATGGGTAAGTACCTGTGATCTCGTTACTCGTCCTGGATCTCGGTTCTTTTGTTGTTCGCCCCTGCCCCCGTCTAGTCCTCTTCTGTGGGGGAAGCGACGTCTCTGTGATAAAAAATTCGTAGAACTGGAAGGGAAAAGTCCTTGATCCTGGTCGGACCCCGACGTGGAGTAGTCTGTGGAGGTACGTGTGTTTGGGCGACCAGTGGTTCGGCGGGAGGAGAAGGAATCTTGCCATCTGTAAACTCTGTTGGATTGGTAGTCCTCAGTGTCTCTGGTAAATCTGATGCGTTTTCTATTCTCTGTTTCTTTGCGATGTTGGTCCACGTGAGTTTTGATCTGAGCTTTCAGGGAACTCAGTTCGTCGGGAGTGCCAAGAGTAGATAGCTGTGATTCAATTTTCTTGATTTTTTCTGTGCTGGTTTCAATGTTCTTCTGTAGATGTTCTATGGTGAGGGTCATTAAATCAAACGAACATTTATTAAGAATCTGCTCATATCTGGTGCAATATTCAGGGGTGTCCCGAAATAGTGTTGGCCGGAGAGAAACTCGTAGGCCCCGTGGGATTCTTTGTACCCGAAGGTACTCAGAAAGAGTAGCGCAGTTCTAAGTTGGTGTGGTGACGTAGCTCTCGCTCCAGGTTTCTACCCCGTGTTTCGCGAGTTGGTACCTTAAGAAATTCACTAGAAAATTTGGATTGAGCCAAGATATTGGAGGTCTCATCAACGTTGTAAGAGAAGGTAGAGGAAGTGGTCATGACCAGGCAGTGTGCAAACACGTAAAGGAGATACGTTAAGTAGAAAACACCATGTGCACTACTGTAGTGGTGCCAAGTTAGGTTCCCAAACCATATAAGATAAAATGAAAACCTGGCACTCAACTTAATGCTTGGTGAGGCAGTTTATTGTAGTACCAGAAAACGTTTCGGTCGATATAGACCTTCATCAGTTACTACAGTGTGAAAAGAAATAAATAAATAAACAAAAATAAATAAAGTATGTACAAAAATCACATAAAATGCAATTCGGTCGATATATACAATATTATACAAGAAATACTACAACAGAGACCAAAAAATATATCTTGGGTGCTCAGATTGAAGGAGAAAAGGATAAGACATACCGTGCTAGTATGTTTGAAAGTAGCTTGAAGGAGGGCGCTTTTTATGTTATTCACTGCTAACGCCTAAAAAGAAGTGATTAGCGCTGTTAAAGTGTATACATAAGGTCAATGAGGTGGTGTTACAGGATGGTACATACCAGTAATCAAATGGTCAGAAAGCTGCTGTAACGCAGGATAATCTGTAAGGCCTCTTTCACACATCAGGTTTTCGCCGTCAGGCGCGATCCGGCGCTTTTGACAGAAACCGTATCCGCCGAAATGCAATGCCGGATCCGGTTTCCCCCCCATTGACTTCCATTTGCGCCGGATCTCGCCGGATGGCCATGCATTTCATCGGGTTTTCGCCGGATCCGGCAATGTGTCGCGATCCGGCGTCTGGAAAAAACGGCTACTGTAACGTTTTTTGTCTCCAGCGAAAAAGCCGGACACGCCGGATCTGGCGCGTCCGGCTTTTTCACACAATGAAAGCCTATGAGCGCCGCAATGCGTCTGATCCGGCGAAAGCCGGATCCGGTGGCCGGATCCGTTTTTTTTGGTCTGAGCATGCTCAGTAGCTCTGCCCACAAGACATATATAAAAGCAAGACAGTGGGACCCACAGCCACACCCAACATGCCACCCAAGAAAGCAACCAAGCGCAGCAGGAGAAGGCAGGAGACCACTGCAGCACCATCAGCACCACCACCACCCCAAATGGAGCAGCAAATGGAACATGCTGAGGAGGGGAGGCCAGCAGCAGATGAGAGACGGTAATTATCAAATCCCCCATTCCTCCAAACTAGGGCTATTGAATATCAAGATATTCATTGGCCCTTTGTTTCTCTTTATTCAACAGCCACCCAATAGATGCAGCAGCAGCAGCAATGGCAGCAGCTGGAACACCACCCACAGGCATGGAGTGTGGACACCAGGAAGACAGCACATCATCTTCTGGGAGCCCTCCCTCGCATCGTCAGCGTTTGACGGTAAGTTTTTATTCCCAAAATCCATCATCTCTGTAATATATGTCTATTCATTGCCTTTTATTTCAAAACAGGATTCACAAGATGAAGAGGAGCTCCCAGAAGAAGAAGGAAGGGGTGGACAGACACTTGGAGTGGGCTCACAATTGGTAAGTTTTTTGCATCAAACGCAGAAACACAACATCACACTACACACAACACATAGAAAACAATGTTCTGCAGACCACACACAGCAAACAAATGCCTACATCCAAAGACATAACATTTTTTGTTTTCTTCTCTAGTCTTCCCAATCTGGTGCTCGGCCAAGAGGTCCTCGCAGTGCCTCCCAGGGTCGTCGGCGACAGCAACGCGGCGGTCACCAGCGTGTAAGTATAAATATTTTTGCTTTGTTTTTTTGCACTTTTTATTTCATTTCTTTTGTGGAGGCTAATTATGTTATTTTTGTCTTTTTCTTTAACAGCCTTCACAGCGTGCTCCCGACTCTGACGGTGAGGATGGAGGACTCGATGTGGACCACCTCATCGATCTCGTCAGAGAAAGGGAGCCGCTCTGGAATATGGATGACCGCCGCCACGCTGACCTTATCATTACCCGACGACTCTGGGAGGAAATCTGTTCGCTCCTTGTGGGCCGCTGGGAGGACCTCGATGTTCGGGCCCAGATTAAAGAGCGTAAGTATATACAGTACCGGTTGCTTGATGTAAACCAGTGTTTCCCGAACTCCAGTCCTCGTGGTCCCCACGGATCATGTGTTCAGGATTTCTATTTACTATGGAAATCCTGAAAACATGACCCCTGGGGACCATGAGGACTGGAGTTTGTGAAACACTGATGTTGTATACTAACCACTCCTTTCTCGTTTCAGGGAACAGAATTGTGAATCGGTGGCGGTCTGTGAGGGATCGTTTCAAGAAGGAGTTCAATAAAGAGATGCGGGCCCCGAGTGGATCTGGAGGACGCAGGAGCAAGTACAAGTACGCACAAGCCCTGTCGTTCCTCCGGGAAACAATGGTCACTAGAAGGTAAATATTACACACCACATGTGAAAAAAAATGTTAGATGTAACTTTTTTTTTTCAGCCAGGGCCATACCATGTCAGTATTTTAATTGTTTTTTTTTCTCTTTATTCCACAGCACGGTGAGCAGCACTCGGGAGCCTGCACGATTGGACCCTTCTGAGGCGATCCCTGAGGAGACCGGCACCGAGGGACACTTCGACCGCCCCGGTACATCTGCACCTTCCCAGCCTTCCCACACATTCGACCCATCTGTCCCATCCACCAGCACAGGAGCATCGTGGCCGCCTACATTACATGAAGCTGCTGGTGAGGAGATCGCTTTCCCTTTACCCCACCCTTCTGCCCCTGCCACCTCTAGTACACCTGCGGGTACTGGGCGGCAGCGGCAGAGGGGTCAGGAAAAGAGTTATGCGCCAGAGTTCTTGCATCTGAATGCATCTTTCCAGAACTGTCTAAAAGTCTTGTCAGAGCAAATCTCCGCAGGCTTTCAGCAGATCAACTCCAGCATTCTGGAGGTGAAGACACTTCTGCAAACCATGCATTCAGAAGCAAGATCTTCGCCAAACCACACCTTTTTCAGGTCTGTTGTGGAGCGCATGGCAACACTATCTCCTACCCAGCAGATGCATGTAATGCATTCATGCCACGGTGCTCTACAGCAGGTTACCTCCCAACCTCCACCTCCCACCACTGTAGTTCCTCCACCTGCACCCCCTCCAGCCACTTTCCATCCTCCCCCTCCTATTACATCTGCACCCCCTCCAGCCACTTTCCATCCTCCCCCTCCTATTACATCTGCACCCCCTCCAGCCACTTTCCATCCTCCCCCTCCTATTACATACCAGCAACCTCACCAGTACCAGCAACCTTCCCAGTACCAGCAACCTCCCCAGTACCAGACATCTCCCCACTTCCAGCAACCTGCCCCGTACCAAACTCCTTCCCCGTACCAAACTCCTTCCCCGTACAACTTTCCATCAACATCATCTGCTCCTACAGTCCCTGCCCAACCCTCCACTCCACCGCCCACCACCTCTTCTGCCTCCCACATGTCCTCTTGGTGAGGAGATCGCTTTCCCTTTACCCCACCCTTCTGCCCCTGCCACCTCTAGTACACCTGCGGGTACTAGAGTACACCTGCGGGGACTACATGTCCATTCTGTAGCTTTTTCCACACCATCACCTCTAACTGTTCCTTCCCCACCACGATCCCAGTCCTCTCTCCACACTCCCATTGTCGAAGTGTCCCGCAGCCCCTCCAGCAGTATTTCCACCCCACACTACACCGAGTTATAATGTTTTTTTTGTAATAAAAATGCCCATTTGGTTGGTTTCAAACCTTTATTAAAAAAGTTTTTTTAACTTTAAAAACAGTTTACACAAAAAAAATATTTTAAATAAAAGTTAAATTATTGTTTACACTGGTTGTCTGTCATTTCTTTCTGTGGCGAAATATGTTTAAAAAAAAGGTTAAATACAGGGTATTTAAAAGGTAAAAAGGTTTTCAAAACCAGATATATAACTGTGGGTAAATTTTAGCTTTTTGCCACAGTTGTGTTCCTGGTTGTGTTTGAAGCAAAGTATTTCACCTGAAAAGTTGTGTTTATTGTTGGTGATTTCCTAACAATGTACACAACTTTTGTTAAAAGGTGAAATACTTTGCATAAAACACAACCAGGTACACACCTGTGGCCTAAAGCTAAAAATAGTAAGACCATGACAAGATAGCCAACTTTGGTTGGAAAAGGTATATACTGTTGGTCCAGAAGGTACACAAGTTTGGTTAGGGCACAAATCTTTCACACTCTGTCATCCTGCCAGTGTACTCTGCCTTGAGGTGACATAAAGTATAGTGCAAAATTGTCCCTCATTACTGAAACCGTCACAGAACTTCTAGTGGTAATATTTCCAATGACAACATCCATCTTCGCCAGTAACTTGCTCTTCTCTCCAACCTGCACTTTCTCCTCTACAACCTGTCAAAGAAGGGCTGTAGGAACACGCTATATATAGTTTTCCAGTAGCCAATCCCGTTCGGAAGGCCACAAGGGTCAATTTTAAAAACCGGATCCGGCGTAATCCGTCGAAAAACGGATAGAAAAACGGATGAACCGGATGAGACGGATCCGGTTTTGTCTGTCAAGAACAAGATGGATCCGGCAGAAAACCGGATCCGGCACATCAGGTTTTACAAAACATTTGCCGGATCCGGCATTCCGGCACGACGCCGGATCGCGCCTGACGCCGAAAACCTGATGTGTGAAAGTAGCCTAAGGTAAACGTCATGTAGGATGACATAAGACAGCGGTAAAGTATGCAGTATATCAAAGTTGTGAGTGTCGCTATAAATGGCGCGGTAGTTACCTTAATAGTTGAAAATATCAGCGCAGCCTGTTCCTCCTGGACGTGATAAACACCACTTGTCAGTGGAGACAGAGGCGAGCTGAGCTTAAGTGGAGGAAGGGCGGGTCTATGGCCTTGACGGACAGAAGTGTAGGGCCAATGGGAGAGAGCTGGGTGGTGACGTCAGCTGAACTAAGATGGCTGCGCACTCAGAAGCAAAATAGGATGCATTGTAGTGTAATAAAGGGTTATAGAGTCAGGATGCACTGTTTTTCTGTGTGAAATTCATAGTGGTATAGGTGGGGAGACTATGAGGAATGTGCATACATAAGAATATATTAATTATGTGACACTGTTTTTATCCATATGATGGGTGATTATGTATCACTATGTGGGGAAAGAAAATATATGTACATGAATACATGAGAGACATTATTACATATGGAAACAAGTGGGAAAGAGGATGAATAAATAAATACACCAAACAAGGAAACTGAGGATGGATCCAAGAATAGAGATGACATTTTCCTTGGAAAGCATATAGTATAGGATGGGTGCAGTCCAACAGTACCATAGGTGCAGATCACATCAATATAAGTCAGGGTTTCCCAACTCCAGTCCTCAAGGCACACCAACAGATCATGTTTTCAGGATTTCCTTAGTATTGCTCAGGTGATAATTGCTTCACCTGTGCAATACAAAGGAAATCCTGAAAACATGATCTGTTGGTGTGCCTTGAGGACTGGAGTTGGGAAACCCTGATATAAGTGACTCTATAAAAAAGAGATAAAAGTTAGTCATGCTTGAAACGTAATCATAATCAACATTCTTATGAGATAATGGTACAAAATTATTATACAAAAGATAATAAATCATAATCTCGGTTTAAACCTTTAGGTTCAAGTGTCTCGAGGGTGTGTATCCAAAAGGCCTCACGGCGTTTTAGAGTGGTGATCCTATTGCCACCTCGTCTGGGTTGAGGGACGTGTTCAATGACCTGGAACTGTAACTGGGAGATATTATGGCCAAAGGTGATAAAATGAGAAGGAATGGGAAGCAGAAGGTTCTTGCACCGAATGGTGGATTTATGTTTCGAGATCCTATCCTCCTTCAATCTGAGCACCCAAGATATATTTTTTGGTCTCTGTTGTAGTATTTCTTGTATAATATTGTATATATCGACCGAATTGCATTTTATGTGATTTTTGTACATACTTTATTTATTTTTGTTTATTTATTTATTTCTTTTCACACTGTAGTAACTGATGAAGGTCTATATCGACCGAAACGTTTTCTGGTACTACAATAAACTGCCTCACCAAGCATTAAGTTGAGTGCCAGGTTTTCATTTTATCCAACGAACAGCTGGGCCCTTGGGTCCCCACAGGACCCCCACCAACAGCCAGGCCCCTGGGTCCCCCACCAACAGCTGGACCCCTGGATTCCCCACCAACAGCCGGGCCCCTGGGTCCCCCACCAACAGCCGGGCCCCTGGGTCCCCACAGGACCCCCATGAACAGCCGGGCTCCTGGGTCCCCACAGGACCCCCACGAACAGCCTGGCCCCTGGGTCCCCCATGAACAGCCTGGCCCCTGGGTCCCCCATGAACAGCCGGGCCCCTGGGTCCCCAACAAACAGCCAGGCCCCTGGCTCCCCACAGGACCCCCACAAACAGCCGGGCCCCTGGGTCCCCCATGAACAGCCGGGCCCCTGGGTCCCCCACCAACAGCCAGGCCCCTCGGTCCCACACCAACAGCCGGGCCCCTGGGTCCCCCACCAACAGCTGGGCCCCTGTGTCCCCACAGGAACCCCATGAACAGCCAGGCCCTGGATCCCCCACAGGAGCCCCATGAACATGCCAGCTGGGCCCCTGGCTCCCCACAGGACCCCCCATCCCCACAGCCAGGCCCTTGGCTCCCCCACCCCCATGATCAGACCAGATGACAACCGGGCCCCGGGCCCCCAGATTCCCCATGATCAGCCGCCAGGCCCCCCGACAGACAGAGACATAAAAAGAATGCTCACCTTACCTGCTCGCTCACCGGGCGCAGCCTCGCTGTCCACCGCACCGTCAGACCGACTCCACGTGCACACCGCTCTCCTTCTTGCTCAGGAATGAGGAAGTGAAGAGCAGCGTGTGATGTCACGTGAGCCAGGGGGCGGTGCTGGACCATGGTGCACTGGGGGGGAGGGAGAGAGGAGGAGGAGCCAGGCACTATGCCGATGTCCTTCCCTGACAGTGAAGAAGAAGCCAGGGCAGGCTGAGGGGGGTCTGGGCGGGCCCGGGACGCTTAACAAATTGTAGGGGGGGCCCGGCCGGCTGGGACCCGAGTGGCGAGCGCAGACCGGGTTGCCAGCGGCGCGCCCAGCGTGCTCAGGCGCCGCCAGGCCTGGGCAGGCCCCCCTAATGACGGGTCCCCATACAGCTGTAATGCCTGTCATGCCCTAATGGCGGCCCTGATGGTGCGGTGGTATTTGTTCCTTGTATGTGATATTATTCGATCACCGTGGTGGTAATATGTGGTCTGGTCATGGTGCGATGGTATTTGTGCCTTGTATGTGATATTATTGGTCATTTTAAAAATGTAAAAATAAATAAAAATATACCTAAATTGTATTGTATGTTTTAACAAATATTTTATAGGTTACAGTAGAGTAGAGCTCGTCCAAAAGTATCTACCGTGTTATGGTGGCGGCTTAAAAAATCTTTTGGCCAAAACAAAAGCTGCTGGCTATATGTGGGATCTGGTGATTGGAACTGTTAATGTGTGATTGGTGAGAAGAAGAGTTTTTCCAAGAGAGGGCAGTGGGACTGTGGAGAGTTTGAGGGGTGGAGGCGGGGCTGGGGTGGAGCCTGGGCGGAGTCTCAAGGGGGCCCCGAAAAATTGCCAGTATGGGGCCCCGAAATTCCTAGTGGCAGCCCTGACAACAGCAACACACCTAGTGAAGGCAAGGTCACAAATGGACAGAATGAAGGCAGCCACCTGTTACTGAGGCAATAAATAGGGTGCAGGCTAATGATTTAAATAGCAGGCCTCAAAACCGTTAAATGTCCATTTTGCAAGGCTGCGAGAAAATCTCATCATACGGATTGCATACGGATGCCATACGGATTACAAACGGATGCTGACATGCGCAAAATACGCGACCACACCATGCTTACAGATGACATACGGAGCACTATTTAGGGGTCATTCATCCATATTACGCATGTAAACTACTGACCGTATTTTGCGTCTGCTAGTGTGACCCCGGCCTAAGTCTCTGATCTGCATCAGCTCCAAGTGTTACATACTGAAAGGTGTAACCACCAAGAACTGCACTTGTGCCCTTGTCAAAAGACTTTAACCACTTGCTTCTCTGCCTCACTTTGAGTAAATTTATTCAACTCAACCCTGCTATGTTTGTATCCATCTCACAGTGATTGCAGTGGTAACTTTGAGCACACCATCTGAAAACATCTTATGGAGTGGTTTCCTAGTTATCTGACTGCTGCAGCTATTCACATGGTCTGATGTCTGAATAGAGCATACACCACTTCAGGAGCCACTCCAGACCTGAATGGGCATTGGAAGCTGAGTATGCCACATGTTTTTATATTAATAGCATACATGGCTGAAATGCATTTATTTTTTTGCTATACTAAACAAACTATTTATCATTCAATCTAACTTCAGCTGTTCTTGGTAACCCCATGTTTTCTTCAGAATTCTTGGCAATTTACTTGCCTTTTTTAAACTTCTCCACATGTAACTGCTATTGTGTGAGATTATGATTCTCTCCTTCATAAAATGTAATTGTAAATGTCTTACATATTAAACTGACATTTAATTTCATTTTACACAGGTAAATATTGATCACAAAACAAGAGAGCTTATCTCCCAGAAAATCTCACAACCAACAGTTTTGTTTTGTAGTCTTTTTAAAGAACTACAGAAGCAAAGATAATAAGGTTGCTTGCTGCTCAAATAATTCAGTTTAAAAGGTTTCTCTATTATGACACTGATTGAATACTGAAATAAAATGGATTTTACACATGAGAACCGTTTTTCTATTTACATGTCATAATAGAATAAGTTTGAATAATTGTCAACATTAGAGGGTACACATTTTATCTGTCCTCCCTGCTGATATTGTGATATATTTGCATAAACTAACAAATTTAATAATTCTAAATATATTCAAATGTATATGCATGTAATTACAAAAAAATGAAGATGTCAGGTTTGTCTTTTTACATTTGTAAGGACTCAACACTAAAGAGGACCTGTGACCAGGTCAAAAGTGACAATTTTTTTCTCTTGTTTTATCCCCGCTGAGCATGCTGTTTTTTATGTTTGTTTTAAATTTTTTTCCACCTTTCCATTAAAGAGGCCTTTTTCTATCCAGGGCTATTTTTTATGATTTTGTTACCAAAGGGATGTGTCTCTCATATTTCCTAGGGGCATTTCTTTAGACTGCTGTAAGAGGGGGCCAGGACGGTAGTTGTGGTCGAGGACACCAGGGCCTTGTCATCCTGAACTCCTCCCACAGAAAAATTGTCAGCTTCTACTGGCATACCTGTTTGCGGTCCTAGTTCACCATCAGGGATTCTACAGCAGTGTTGCACAGCTCCTGTACACTCAGTTTCGGTGCATAGGCTTGAATGAACGGACACAGATACCTGTTCAGATGCCAAACCAACGATTTTACTTTTCTCTTCAATGGTCCCGGGCACATCAGTAACATTACAGTCCACACAGCATTCCTCCTGCACTTTCCCTTTCCTGCTTTCTTTGTCCTCACACACATTACAGGGTAGTAGCGCCCTTGGCAGTACCGCAGCATCACTTCTGTAGGACCTCAGGACATAGGGGATCCCGTTCATCCGTTTTGCCTTGGACTTATAAGCCTCATCCCTATTTAAGAGCTGCCACATGGTGAATATTCTGCGCCCTGCATGACTTTTGGACCACGTGTCCTTTCCGCTCCTGCTGCTGTCATAATCTGCAATTTCTCGGGTGCTCCGGTCTTATCCAGCACCCATCTGACTGTGCCCATGCTTTTCTTCAAACCGTTGCATAGCTACTATGGTGTCCTGGGCCTAGAGCCCTTGTGGACTTGTCAAACGTGCTTTCCTTCTGACCTGTTTCTATCTCCTACACTTACTTAACCCATAGCAGCGCCTCCTACAATTAACCCTATATGAATTTCCTATCAGCTGTACCTAACAAGGCCCACTTGTATACCCCCATCTAGTGGCACACTACCAACTACACTTACCCATATCTATGAACTCTATATTAATATTGCCCTCCTCTAATGACTACAAAGGATGCACTAGCTTACCCTAGTCTAGATCCTAGATGCCTCGACACAGGCGGAGAACTAAATAAGCATAAAGCAAGAAAGGGTAAATCTAAACTGCCCAGAGCAGACCCCAAAGGAATAGGTAGCCCTCAAACATATATTGTCGGTGAGAAAAGATGAAAATACAAACGCAGGTAGGAAAATAGATTGAGCAAACGATGGGGCCCACACTAACTAGACAGGACAGGAAAGGAAAGACACTCTCTGCAATCATGCACAAAACCCTGCAAAAAATGTCCAACTCATCTGATAGAAAAATACTGAAGTCACTCGACTTTGCCCACTATATCAGCACTCTGGTATATTCTGAAAGCAGAGCAAAGAGAGGCCAATCTAATAAGGGACAAAAACAAACTGGCACAAGCAGTAACATAAGGATGTAAATTCAGCACAGCCCCATCCGGAGCTGGCTGACCACACAAAACTGAAATAGACAAAACCGGATCAAATGTGAACAATAGCAAAAGAACACTTAGCTGAACATGCAGGGACTGAGCTGGAAACCAAGACCTCAGGAGGCAGGAAAAAATCACCAGCAGGGATAGAGGGAGTCGGCTGTCTTAAATCCAGTCAGAGACTCCAGATCTCCAATCATACTCCTCATTATCAGGTGGCAAATGTCAGGAACACCGCACTGTACTTGCTCACTGAGCCAGTGCGCGTGTCCTGAGTGTCAGCGCCGGCGTGCAGCCTCCGCTGAGCAGTGACTCACCCGCAATGTAGGGGTACCGGGGTCAGGTACAGCCAGAAAGTACCGATGCACAGGACCTGTGGATGCTGAAGTTTAGGAAGCCAGCATAGGACCTATGGTCATGTGAATGGTCATGTGACTGCAAGGGGGCGGGGCTTATCATCCTGCACACAGAGAAGGAAGAGAACTCAGAGTCCAAGCAAAGCAGAGGTTATGCACAGTACAGACCAGCGAGGTACAGGAGAGATAAACAGATGGGAGGTCAGACAAAGCCAAAGGTCATACACAGGATCACAGTACAGTACCAGGGAGGAGACAGAGCGGATAATCAGGGCCAAGCAGAGATCAAAACCAAACAGACATAGGAGGTACCAGGCAGAATCCAAAGCGATATCCAGGGAACAGACCGAGTCATACACAGAGAATCAAGTAACCAGAACACAGCACAAACACACTCAGGGGTCACCACACAATGCCAAGGGCGAAAGTATAACTGACAGGGATGGGAACGTCCTGAGGCTATAAGAAGCCTCCCCCAGAACCAGGGAGAGGCCACAATCATAGCCCCAGGTGTGCAGGTAAGCCTGCACCGGGATCACAACCTTTAACCCCAGAAATGCCAGTCATCAGCACTGGTTCCAAACATTAACCCCACGTGTGCGAGTCAAACCCGCACTGAGATCATGACAGCAGGCCTCTGTTAATTAGATAAGCTCCATTACCTCCAGTAACCACCAGAGGGAGCCCGGAAAGAGAACTCACGACCCCTCTGTCAATATAGCCAGCTCCACTACCTTCACTAGTAACCAGAGGTAGGACAGAAAGCGAATTCACAACAGTACCCCCCCCTTGAGGAGGGGTCACCGAACCCTCATCCATGCCGCCAGGTCGATCACGATGGGCCCGGTGAAAAGCACAAACCAATCTATCGGCATGAATGTCAGAAGCCGAGACCCAAGAATTATCCTCCTGGCCATAACCCTTCCATTTGACCAAGTACTGGAGTCTCCGTCTAGCCAAACGAGAATCTAATATTTTCTCTGCCTCATAATCCACATTGCCTTTAACCAATACAGGGTCAGGATGCGCCGCCATAGGAACTACTGGCTCCACAAACCTCTTCAACAGAGATTTATGAAACACGTTATGGATCTTAAACGTAACTGGAAGAGCCAATCAAAAAGAAACAAGATTAAGAATCTCCAAAATCTTAGGTCCAATGAATCTTGGCTTGAACTTTGGAGACACAACCTTCATAGGAATATTCTTTGATGACAACCAAACCATATCACCCACTTTAAACCGGGGACCAATGGTCCAATGCCGGTTGGAAAA
The DNA here is from genome assembly GCF_039654945.1 of Dendrobates tinctorius. Classification (NCBI taxonomy): domain Eukaryota; kingdom Metazoa; phylum Chordata; class Amphibia; order Anura; family Dendrobatidae; genus Dendrobates; species Dendrobates tinctorius. The sequence goes on along the minus strand of NW_027361701.1, from coordinate 18,444,325 downwards.
CCGTTGGGCTTTTTCCTGAGAGAGGGACAACTTATCCACCACTTGGTCCCAAATCTGCTGCATTCTCTCTACCACAGTGTCCACACTTGGGCAGGTCGAAGATTCCACTTGCCCTGAAGAAAATTGAGGCTGAAACCCAAAGTTACAGAAAAAGGGCGACATCAAAGTGGCAGAACTAGCTCTATTATTTAGCGCAAATTCGGCCAAGAGCAAAAATGAGACCCAGTCATCCTGATCAGCAGATATAAAACATCTCAAATAGGACTCCAAAGTCTGGTTTGTTCTCTCAGTCTGCCCATTGGTCTGTGGATGAAATGCAGAGGAGAAAGATAACTGACTTCCCAGTTTGGAACAAAAAGCTCTCCAAAATCTGGAAACAAACTGGACTCCTCTGTCCGACACAATGTTCTCAGGAATCCCATGCAACTGAACCACCTGTTGTAAAAACAAGGGCACCAACTCTGAAGAAGATGGCAACTTTGGGAGTGGTACAAGATGGATCATCTTAGAAAATCTATCACAAATCACCCAGATAACAAGCATTCTCTGAGAGACAGGAAGATCAGAAATAAAATCCATTGAGATATGGGTCCATGGCCTCTAGAACGAGAACAGGGTTTAGACCGAGAACAAGTCCCACAGGACTGCACAAAATTCTTGACATCACGAGACAAGGCAGGCCACCAAAAAGACCAACTCACCAAATCTCTGGTACCAAAAATACCTGGATGACCAGCCAACACGGAGCAATGAATTTCAGACATTACTGTCTTCCTCCACTGGTCAGGAGCATACAATTTTCCCATAGGGCAAGGTTCAGGTTTGTCCTCCTGAAATTCCTCCAGGGCACATCTCAAAATCGGGTCAGATGGCGGAAAGAACTACCCCCTCATTTAGAATGGTAGTAGACTCGGTCACATCAAGAGAATCCGCAAAGAAACTCCTAGAAATGGCGTCCGCCTTAACATTCTTAGCGCCCGAAAGAAAAGAGACCACAAAATTAAAACGCGTGAAAAACAAGGCCCACCTAGCCTGTCTAGGATTCATGCGTTTGGCTGATTCAAGATAAATCAAATTCTTGTGGTCGGTGAGGACCACAACTTGATGTCTAGCTCCCTCCAACCAATGTCTCCACTCTTCAAATGCCCATTTCATGGCCAACAATTCCCGGTTCCCCACGTCATAGTTACGTTCAGATGGGGAGAATTTTCGAGAAAAGAAGGCACAGGGATTCATTTTAGAAGTCACCGGATATTTTTGGGACAAAACGGCTCCTGCACCAATCTCAGAAGCATCTACCTCCACCTGAAATGGGAGTGAGACATCAGGCTGCCGTAGAACCAGAGCAGAAGTGAATCTCCGCTTAAGCTCCTGAAATGCCAAGACTGCATGGTTAGGAGATCTAGACCCAATTAGAATATTGAGGGCAAGAACAAAAATAAAAAAAAATGGAGATAAATGCCACAGTATATAGTAGAAAGTAAAGAAGGGGAGTCCCCTGATGAAGCTACACCCAGCAGCGATACGCGTGGGGCTCCCCACACCTCCCCTGTCCTAGGACCATCTTTTCTTGATAACCTGACCCCCGATGTTCCATTTTGGACTACTCTTTATGATGACCATTTCTTTACTTTCTACTATATACGGTGGCATTTATCTCCAAATTCTTTTTTTTCTTGCCCTCAATATTCTATTTGGGTCTAGATCTCCTAACCATCCTCATATTGGATGGTTCCCTGCTTCCTCCTATATCAGGGCTATTGGCAGGGCTCCTCAGATCTTATGGGGTCTTCCGGAGTGAGTGTCGGTATGATATCCCCTCTATTCTTATAATGGATGGTCACCTTGCTTATAGTACCTTTTAGTCTATCTATAAATATAAATATTTTGAGTAAATAGATACATTTCTCTGGGGACGCCCAGATTCAGGGTTGTTGGGTCATGCCCTATGTAATATTATGTACATTTTGGTGAATTTTGTGTAATTTTCCATAAGTGGTCTTTGCCTATCAGCATTTATTATTAGATCTGTTTGGGACATCTGGGGGTGTGCCTTCCTTTTTACATGTTTTTATTCTGTATACCTGTTTGTCTCTCAATAAAATTTATATGTATTGATCACATACTTTATTGCCTTGGGTGTGCGCTTTATATGCTGGGCCCTTTTTTTTTCTTCTTTTGTTGATCAGTGGTTTGACAATACCAGAAAAATTACTTATAAATTTACGATAGAAATTAGCAAAACCCAAAAACTTTTGGAGAGCCTTCAAAGAAGTTGACTGAACCCAATCATAAATGGCCTGTACCTTGTCCGGGTCCATTTCAATAGCTGAGGGGACAAAATAAATCCCAAAAATGAAATCCTCTGTACACCAAAGAGGCACTTCGATCCCTTAACATACAGGGAATTTTCCCTCAAAATCCGGAACACAGTCCGGACATGTTCCACATGAGATTACCAATCACTGAAAAAGATCAAAATATCATCCAGATAAATGATCAAAAACGTATCCACAAAGTCCCGGAAAATATCGTTCATAAAAGATTGGAAGACAAAAGGGGCATTAGTGAGCCCAAAAGGCATCACCAGGTACTCAAAATGTCCCTCCGGAGTATTAAACGCCGTCTTCCATTCATCGCCGTGCTTGATGCGAATAAGATTATACGCCCCCCTGAGGTCAAGCTTGGTAAACCAGCAGGCACTTTTAACTCTGGAAAATGAATCAGAAATCAGGGGTAACGGGTACTACTGATATTTAACAGTGATTTTGTTAAGGGAACGATAGTCAATACAAGGCCATAATGAACCAACTTTCTTGGCCACAAAAAACCCAGCACCTAAAGGTGAAGAGGATGGTCTAATATGACCCTTCTCCAACGACTCCTTAATATAGGATCACATAGCATCATGTTCGGATACTGATAAGTTGAAAAGCCGACCCTTGGGAAATTTACACCTAGGCATCAACTCAATTGCACAGTCATAACTCCTATGAGGAGACGCAGACTTACTCTCACTAAATACATCAGAAAAATCAGCCAAATAATCAGGAATATCATGAGACTGGGGAAAGGTGGAGAAAACCGGAGTGTCACTAAGAACACACTGACAACCCCAACTCATCACAGACACAGATTTCCAATCCAAAACAGGATTATGAGTTTGCAACCAGGGAAAACTCAGAACAATAGTATCATGCAAATTGTGCAACACCAAAAATTTACAATTTTCTTGGTGGTCCGGGGCGACCCGCATCATCACCTGGGTCCAAAACTGGGGTTTATTCTCCGCCAATGGAGTAGCATCAATACCCCTCAAAGGGATAGGAGTCCACAGGGGTATCATGGGAATACCACAACGTTTAGCAAAGTCTAAATCCATCAGATTCAAAGCTCCTCCTGAATCTACAAAAGCCTTAGCAGAAAATGTAGACAAGGAGCAGATCAGAGTAATTGCCAAAAGGAACTTAGGTTGTACACTTCCCACAGCAAATGTGCACAAAATGTTTTTCTCGTTTAAGGCTGACAGAAATAGTATGAGAGGCATCTCCACAGAAAAACACAGCTTACTACGCCTTCAAAACTCCTGACATTGCGCCCTAGACAAAACCCTATCATATTGCATGGGTTCAGACGTTCATTCAAAAGGAGGCAACGCCTCTTGTGTAGTTTTATGTTCACGTAAACACCAATCAACTTGAATGGCTAATTTCATAGAATCATCAAGACCAGAGGAAACAGGAAATCCCACCATAACATATTTTACGGTTTCTGCCGAACCCTTCCGAAAGAGCGCTGCTAAGGTACCGTCAATCCATGCAGTAAGGACCGCCCACTTTTGGAATTTTTGACAGTATAACTCTGCAGAATCCTGACCCTGGTTCAATGCCAATAGGGTTTTCTCAGCTTGATCAATAGCATTAGGTTCATCATACAACAACCCCAAGGCTTGAAAAAATGCATCTACATTAGTCGGAATAGGATCTCCGGGTGTCAGAGAAAAAGCCCAATCCAGTGGATCGCCGCACATCAGGGAGATGACAATTTTAACCTGCTGCACAGAGCTCCCCGATGAGTTAGGCTTCAAGGCAAGAAATAGCTTACAATTATTCTTAAAATTCAAAAATTTAGACCGATCCCCAGAAAACACATCAGGAGTAGGGATTTTTGGTTCAACAACAGATGATTGAGCAAGATAGGCGGAAATTCCCCGCAATTCAGCAGCGAGCTGCTCAACACGATCAGACAATTGCTTAATCTCCATTAAAGAAAAAAAATCCTCCTACGGCCCCAGAAAAAAAAGAGGAAAAAATCTATAAAAAAAAATTTTCTGACACTTTTTTTTTTTACAATTCTCTCCTGCTTTTGAGTACTCTAGAATCTGCGGTTTATGCTGGTGATTCTGTTATGATTGGGTCACCGAGGAGAAAAGCAAGACCAAACTAAGCCACAGAAAACCAGAGAGGTCGGTAACTAAGCGGATTGCAGACCCCTGATCCTATCCACACAACTAGCAGTAGCCGTGGAGCGTACCTACGATGATCCTAGATGCCTTGACACAGCCGGAGAACTAAGTAAGCCTAAAGCAAGAAAGGGAAAATCGAAACTGCCCCAGAGCAGACCCCAAAGGAATAGATAGCCCCCAAACATATATTTTCAGTGAGACAAGATGAAAACACAAGCGCAGGTAGGAAAATAGATTGAGCAAATGATGGGGCCCATACTAACTAGACAGGACAGGAAAGGAAAGACACTGTCTGCAATCAAGCAAAAAACCCTGCAAAAAATGTCCAACTCGTCTGATAGAAAAATACTGAAGTCACTCGACTTCGAACACTATATCAGCACTCTGGTATATTCTGAAAGCAGAGCAAAAAGAGGCCAATCTAATAAGGCCTGTCTCCTCCATACATCTGTGACATGGTCTCTAGGTACCTACCCTCATGCAACCTTCGATCGTCCCAAGATCTCCTTCTCTACTCCCCCTTATCTCTTCTTTCCACAACTGCATACAAGACTTCTCCCGTGCTTCCCCCATACTCTGGAACTCCCTACCGCAACACATCAAACTCTCACCATCAACGGAAACCTTCAAGAAGAACCTGAAGACCCACTTGTTCCGACAAGCCTACAGCCTGCATTGATCCTCGGTCTACTAAACCACCACACGACCTGCTCTTCCCTCTCCTACTGTATCCTCACCCATCCCTGTAGACTGTGAGCCCTCGCGGGCAGGGTCCCCTCTCCTTATGTACTTGTGTGTCCCTTGTCCCTTGTCTTACACTTGTATATCACTCTTGTATATATTACACTTTTCTATATTTCCCCTTTTCACATGTAAAGCGCCATGGAATAAATGGCGCTATATAAATGCATAGTAATAATAATAATAATAATAATAAGGGACAAAAACAAACTGGCACAAGCAGTAACATAAGGATGGAAATTCAGCACAGCCCCATCCGGAGCTGGCTGACCACACAAAACTGATATAGACAAAACCAGATCAAATGTGAACAATAGCAAAAGAACACTTAGCTGAGCATGCAGGGACTGAGCTCGAAACCAAGACCCCAGGAGGCAGGAAAAAATCACCAGCAGGGATAGAAGGAGTCGGCTGTCTTAAATCCAGTCAGACTCCAGATCTCCAATCATCCTCCTCATTATCAGCTGGCAGGCCTCTGTTAATTAGATCAGCTCCATTACCTCCAGTAACCACCAGAGGGAGCCCGGAAAGAGAACTCGTGACCCCTCTGTCAATATAACCAGCTCCACTACCTTCACTAGTAACCAGATGTAGGCCAGAAAGCTAATTCACAGCACATTACATAACACAACACAACATATTACAATCTGTACAGCATGGTAACACATATACAATGTGGCAGTACCAATAAGGCAGACAATGGTAATACACTGTAAGTGTAGCAGTACCAGTAATTATGACGTATATACATTAGGACTTCTTAAAGGGAGTTGACCTTAAAGGGGGCATCAAACTTCTCTCCCCTACATTCCCCCTCTCCTAAAATTTGGTCGTCCCGACCAATCGCAAGTGCACAGCAGTCCAACTTTTCCGAAGATACAAACCCGGCTCACAGTCCTCCGGGTTAAATCCACTAATATATATTTACATTCAGCATATTCACAACATATGGCCCATTCTTTTAGGAGCCGTCAGTCTCTTTGAGGTAGGGCTCCCCCTTAAGGGGAGCAGGCTTTCCCCACTGGTTAGGAAAAGTTCATCATTCTTTGCAAACATGTGGCCCGTGGTTCAGGCCATCCAGTAATTTTTCTGGCACTTTGTGCTTTCCCAGCAGAAAAGGCACAACAGGTGCAACAAAAACAATTTAAAAAAAATTAACGTTCACATTGACCGTCTGGCCATGTCTTTCCCATAGAGTGGGGCATTTTTATTATAAGGATGTGGAACAGTCCCTCAGTAATATATTTTTTCGAGAAGCTCAATTTCTTTCTTTTTAAAGAGACAGTACTTAGCGGCGGACGTCCCGATCTGTCGCATCCATAGCCGAATCCCGCTTTCGGTGACTACCAGTGGATGACTCTGCAGCCGCAGAGCCGTGAGTCATCCAGGGGAGAGATGCAGCACGGGATGTATATAGAAGTGGGGGGCAGTCTGCTCCGACTGTGGAAAAAGCCTCATGTCATCCTCACTTAAGAGGGTTTACCGCGACCGCGTAATACCCCGGTGGACAGTCTTTTTTAAAGAAGGATACTTCGTCAACCTCCTCCAGGGCCCTGCCAAATTTTATTTAGGCTGTGTTTACATAGACCTTCACGTTGGTCTCGTCTTCTCTGATGAAGCCGTACCCCCACTCAATGTCCACGTATGCCAGCCGACCTTGGGTACACCGACCTACCAGGGCACTTCCACCCTGCAGCAGCTCGGCCCCCACCTCCTTTTCCCGTTGTTTCTTTTTCTGTATGACATCTTCCACCCAGGCCACCTGCCTAGGGGTGGGGAAGGGCCCCTCCAGAGTTGGGGGAAGTCGGAGCGCCCAGACCTGCAGCAGCGGAGGGTACTGTGAAGGCCGGCGGGTATGAATATGCGGCTACACCCCCTCAGGGACACGCTGACAGGTGACAGCGGCTGAGTAAGGGGGAAGTGAGTGGGACCATCCATCAGGGGCAAGAGGTCTAGGTTCACTCACCATTTCCAGAGGCTGGACAAAGATCATGCCCGTTCTGGGCCCGCTGACTGCTTTGGCTGGGGCGGATCCCTCCGATGTCTGCTCTGCTGGCTTCCACTATTCCGGCCGTGGTTCCTCCTGGGTAGGCGCCGTTTCCAGTCCCCGGTGAGTCAACGATGAGGGTTCCAGTACACAGGGTTCCTGCTGTCGGTGTTGTCCCAGAAGTTCCGCATGCTGCTCCGCCATCCAACTTCGTCCAGCCGGGGATTTTGCACTCCAGGAGTCTGTGGTCATCTCCAGACGCTGGCTTTGCGGCTGGGACAGCTCCATGGAATGGTCCGCCGGGGCCTCTGACAGTTCTTCCCAGAGCCTGCTTGACTGTATCCTTTCATCTTCCTTCCTCTAGCGCCACTCTATCCAGCCCACGCCTTGACAACATCGGGTTCAGGAGTGTTCCATCGCGTCTGAGTTGCCGTCAGTCACTGGTGCCACACTGCTAATACTCCCAGAATCTTCTGTGAGGACACACCCATTTGCAGGTGGACACTCCCCTGTTAAAACCACGCCCTCCACTAAAGAATTCCTGCACATGGGTGGGGTTGTTTTCAGCCACTCCTACCAGGGAAGGGCAAGGGTGCAATAACAGGTGACTTTTGGCACAAAGGAGGCACGGAAACACCCACGAAGGGTGAGGGCTTTGCCTTCTTCTTCACCTGTGGCACCATTTCCCACCAACTCCATGGCCGCCATCTTTGTCATCACCAACTCAGGTTGAAGTACAATGTCAGTCCAATCCGTCATGTCAGTTATATCCGGTGATACACAATTTTGCACAATCTCTTCTTTGCTAACCTTCAGGGGCACAACTTCCACCCCCAGACCACTTGTAATTTTTCTCTTTGCGGGTTCTCCGCACACTGTGAGGTAGTCGCATCCTGCTGACTATGCCAAATGTTAAAGGGGGCCAGGATGGTAGTCATGGCCGAGGACACCAGAAAAATTGTCAGCTTCTACCAGCATACCTGTTTGTGGTCCTAGTTCACCATCAGGGATTCCACAGCGGTGTTGCACAGCTCCTGACTGTGCCTGTGCTTTTCTTCAAAATGTTGCGTAGCTGCTATGGCGTCCTGGGCCTAGAGCCCTTGTGGACTTGTCGGGCGTGCTCACCCTTCTGACCTGTTTCTATCTCCTACACTTACTTAACCCATAGCAGCTCCTCCTACAATTAACCCTATATGAACTTCCTATCAGCTGTAAGGCCCACAAGTATAGCCCATCATGTGGCCCACTACAGAACTACACTTAGCCATATCTTTGAACTCTATACTTACAGTGCCCTCCTCTAATGACCCCACAGGATGCACCAGCTTACCCTAGTCTATACATAAATATACATTACATAACACCACACAATATATTACAATCTGTACATCATGGTAACACATATACGATGTGGCAGTACCAATAGGGCAAACAATGGTAATACACTATAAGTGTAGCAGTACCAGTAATTATGATGTATATACATTGGGACGTCTTAAAGGGAGAAGACCTTAAAGGGGACGTCTTACTTCAATCCCCTACACTGCTCTGCACTGTCACTCTGTGAGCAATGCCACCTTGGTAAGATCATAAAAATTGGCAGTAAATCAACAGGTTCATATCTTTGCAAACATGGCAGATTAAAAAAAATAAACACGATGCTCAGCAGGACTCTGGGTATAAAATAAGATCAATATTTCTGACCTGGTGGCAGGTCCTCTTTAAATTATGACATGTTTTAGTGCTAACAATAAAAAGTTATTCTCAATTTGAGCGTTTAACAACTTACTCCCGCACAGCCTTTCACTTCTTTATTTCTCGGGCGGGAGGCACTCCTCTTTGAGTGATAGTTTTGGTATTTTTTGCTTTCAGCTTATCTTAGCCTGTTACTTTGTCGCTGCTTGTTCTGAAATCAACACTGTTATATTATAACTAAGCATTTAGCACTAGAGATGAGCGAGTATTTCAATGTTGGGTTCGGATTACGATCGGCGAATCTGCAAGTTATTCGCCTAACATAGCTGAACGTCAAGGGAGTCAATGGAGTCCATGGGAAGCAAAAACAAGCGCATGCACAGCACATCCAAACAGGCCCAAAAACTGCAAAACACATCAAATTTGGGGCAGACACCAGAAAAGTGGCCTCAATTCACCCACAGTGCAAATTTTAGAATGGATTTACAGCTTTGAATTGAACTTCAAATTAATGCAAAGTGGATGCGGCATCGGTGTAGGCCTGCTTTGCTGGGAGCCCTGATACCACGTGCAACAGCTCAACCTGCTTTGATGCTCAGCCACACTCAGGTGGCACAAATATCAGTTTCGTAGACTAGCATTGTCAGAAAAACCTAAGGATAGTAACACAGGTAGTTGACTCAAAGGAAATGGAGTCCTGCGGGTCTTGGAGGCATACTGCTACAGGCAACACACATGAAGGAGACCCAACTAGGAGTGTACACATTTCCAAAAATTAGTGGCAGACACCACCAAAGTGGAATCAATTTCACTACAGAAGAACTAGTATAATGGGGACCTACACCTCTTCCACTACAGCAAACCCAGTAGATGTAAACTATAATGGGCAGGGTAGTGGAATCACTGAGCTGTAGCTTGCAGACAGCTTGTAGGGACATAACTAGATGACATACCAAATCCGACTTTGGATAAGTGGCAGCAGGCGACACCACATCCCAAGGAGGGACAAGAAGGTGGCACCAGGTGCTACACCACTACAGCAAATAGGCTGGTATGGCACTGTAGGGACACTGGAACCACAGATACAGATGGGACCAGCTGAGGAACAGAAAGGCACTGGAAGGTGCCAGACTAAACCACCTCTAAGACAGATGAGCACTGGCAGGTGCGGACTGGACTGGCTGTTAGACAGATGAGCACTGGCAAGTGCAGGCTGGATCAGGTGCTGAACAGATGGACACTGGCAGATGCAGGCTGGACCGGCTGATGGACTGAAAAGCACACACAGGTACAAACATATAGGAACAGGGTAGCCAAGCAGACTGGGGAACCTGACAACTATCAGGCATTCAAGGCAAAGTAACAACATTGCTCAGGCACCTCAATATTGGTGGATTAGCCTTAAATAGAAGGCATAACCCAGCTATTGGCTGGGGACACCATAGGGCGATGCATGCAGTCACTTTAAGAGGGAGGGAGCGTGTGCGTGCCCTAAGCATAGTGCCCAGGCCTATAATTGAACCTTGGGGAAAACCGACACATAGGGGGCAAAATGAGGAGGTGGTGTGTGAGTGAGAAACACTGAATGTCCTGTCTGTTAGGTATGAGGAGATCCAGCAAAGTCTGTAATGCCAAGAGATCAGATAGTCTATAGTAAAACGGAATGGTCTACTGTGTCAAAGGCAGATGCCAGGTCCAGGAAGATGAGGACAAACTAGCGTTACTTGAATTTTGAGTGTAATAGGTCATTGTTGACTTTAGTCAGGGCAGTTTCAGTGGAATGGTGCAGTCGGAAGCCAGATTGAAAGTGGTCATAGAGGCAGCCAGCGGAAATATGGGAGGACAGTTCAAAATGGACGTGTTGTTCCAGTAGTTTGGAGGCATAGGGGTGGATTGAGATTGAGTGATAGCTAGACACAGAGGGTGAGTCAAGGGAGAGCTTTTTGAGGATGGGTGTGATCAAGTTATGTTTGAATCATGAGGGGAAGATACCAGTTTTTAGTGACAGGTTGGAAAGGTAGGATATGCTTGGGATGAAGACTAGTAATATTTGGAATGAGGTGGGATGTTATTGGGTCAAGTTCACAGGTGATGAGATGTGATTTGAAGGGTAAAAAGGAAAGTTGATCTTCCATAATGGTGAAGTTGGTTTCGGAGGAGAGTTGAGTGCTTATGAGGAAAAGCTGTGCAGACTTTAAGCAAAAGCTTTGCCTTATGTTGTCAATCTTCTGCTTGACGAATGAGGCAAAGTCTTCAGCTGAGATGATAGGAGAGGGAGGGAGGGCTGGTGAACGGGAGGATAGAATTGAAAATATTGAAAGTACCGTATATACTCGTGTATAAGTTGAGATTTTCAGCCCATTTTTGGGGGCTGAAAGTCCCCCTCTCGACTTATACACGAGTCATATACCGGGGGGGATCGGCGGGGGAGGGGGAGCTGGGGTGTCAGATCATACTCACCCTTCTCTGCAGCTCCCCTGCTTGTTACATGTCGTCGGCACTGCTCTCTTCCTGCTTCAGCTGTCAAACGGTACCTGCTCATTAAATATGCGCATATTTAATGAACGGGTACCACGTGACCGCTGAACCAGGAAGAGAGCAGCGCCGACAACATGGAACAAGCAGAGGAGCTGCAGAGACAAGCGCCAGGACCCGGTGAGTATGAAGGGGGGGTTGGGAGGCATATTCACCTGTCCCTGCGCTCTGCTGTCTTGCATCCTCTGCAGTGACATTCAGTTCAGAGAGCGCTATCGCTCTCTGCCTGCACAGTCACTGCAGAGCGCAAAGGTGATGAGCAGGGGGCAGCGACTGAGGTGAGCATACAGGTTTTTGTTTTTTTTTGTAAGGGAGGCAGCGGCAGCAGCAACATGATGGGGCCACTCACTGTGCAAATAACTGGGGCCACTCACTGTGCAAATAACTGGGGCCACTCACTGTGCAGAAAAGCTGGGGCCACTCACTGTGCATCATAACTGGGGCCACTCACTGTGCAGAAAATCTGGGGCCACTCACTGTGCATGATAACTAGGGCCACTCACTGTGCATGATAACTGGGGCCACTCACTGTGCATGATAACTGGGGCCACACACTGTGCATCATAACTGGGGCCACACACTGTGCATCATAACTGGGGCCACTCACTGTGCAGATAACTGGGGCCACTCACTGTGCAGATAACTGGGGCCACTCACTGTGCATCATAACTGGGGCCACATACTATGCAGATAACTGAGGCCACTCACTGTGCACCCTCGACTTATACGCGAGTCAATACATTTTTCCCAGTTTTTTGAGGTAAAATTAGGGGGGGTTGACTTATACACGGGTCGACTTATACACGAGTATATACGGTACTTAAATATGACAAAAGTAATAAAAAATCAAAAATCTATGAAAATGAACAAATGAAAGTCAGACATTGCTTTTTAACCATGCTTCCACAGAATTTAAAAAAAATTAAACTCATGAAATAGGCCTGGACAGAAATGATGGTGCCCCTGAAAATAATGTGACAAAAGGGACATGTTAAATCAAGGAGTGTCCACTAATTAGCATCACAGGCATCTACAATCTGGGAATCAGTGAGTGGGCCTGTAAAGAGGGCTACAGATACTCACTTTGCTGTTTGGTGACATGGTGTGCATCACAATCAACATAGACCAGAGGAAGTGAAGGAAAGAGTTGCCTCATGAGATTAGAAAGAAAATTATAGACAAACATGTTAAAAGGTAAAAGTTATAAGACCATCTCCAAGCAGCTTGATGTTCCTGTGACTACAGTTGCACATATTATTCAGAAATTTAAGCTCCATGGGACTGTAGCCACCCTCCTTGGACATGGCCACAGGAGGAAAATTGGTGGTAAATCAAAGAGATGGATAATAGAAATGGTAACAAAAGAGCCCAGAAAAACTTCTAAACAGATTAAAGGTGAACTTCAGGCTCAAGGAACATCAGTGTCAAATCGCACCATCCGTCGTTGTATGAGCCAAAGTGGACTTCATGTGAGAAGACCAAGAAGGACACCATTTTTAAAAAAAAATCATAAAAAAGCCAGACAGGAATTTGCCAAACTACATGTTGACAAGCCACAAAGCTTCTGGGAGAAGGTCCGATGGACAGATGAGACAAAAATGGAACTTTTTGGCAAGGCACATCAGCTCTATGTTCACAGACGGAAAAATGAAGCATATTAAGAAAAGAACACTGTGCCTACTGTGAAACATGGAGGGGGTTCTGTTATGTTCTGGGGCTGCTTTACTGCATCTGGCACAGGGTGTCTAGAATCTGTGAAGGGTACAATGAAATCTCAAGACTATCAAAAGATTCTAGAAAGAAATGTGCTGCCCAGTGTCAGAAAAAGCTTGGTCTCAGTCATAGGTCATGGGTCTTACAACAGGATAATGACCCAAAACACACAGCTAAAAACACCCAAGAATGGCTAAGAGGAAAACATTGGACTATTCTGAAGTGTCCTTCTATGAGCCCTGACCTAAATCCTATTGAGCATTTTTGGAAAGAGCTGAAATATGCCATCTAGAAAAGGCAACCTTCAAACACCAGACTACTGGAGCAGTATGCTCTTGAGGAGTGGGTCAAAATACCTGTTGAGAGGTGCAGAAATCTCATTGACAGTTACAGGAATCGTTTGATTGCAGTGATTGCCTCCAAAGGTTGTGCAAAAAATATTAAGTTAAGGGTACCATCCTTTCTGTCCAGACCTATTTCACGAGTTTTGTTTTAAAAAAAATTCTGTGGAAGCATGGTTGAAAAGCAATGTCTGACTTTCATTTTCATAGATTTTTGATTTATTATTACTTTTGTCAAATTCAAGTTATTTCTGTCAACAGCGTGGGTTTTGCTGTCATTAACAATTTTGACCACGTGTGTATGAGGTAGTAGATCCAACTTGGTGTAAACCTAGAGGCATGCAGCTGAGTAGCTCAGCAGAGTAGGAGGAAGACAAGGAGGTTACATTGTGGCTTCCCACACAGACACTGAGTTATGCAACCCGATAAGCACTACATTCTCAAAACCAAGTATGTCAGTGGCCAGCAGCATTCGCGGGTCTGGGTCTTTTTTCAGACAGCCAAAAATGACACAACTCATGTTATCTGCCAACTTTGTTAAAAACAGCAGAGTATAGTAAAAAAATGAAATAATTTGACTATTATATGCATGAATTGGCACATGAGTGAAAAACATGCGCTAATCTGAGAATCTTATGGTACTAAAATGCAGACTGGCGAGCCTCGCCAACCACCGTCCACCCCATCAACCGCAACTTCTGCTTTTTCTTCCTTCCTCACCATGGCAAGTGTTGTCACACAGGTCTCCAGCTGCAGAACCTCTGCTTGTTTACTAACTACAGTTGAGGTGACTGAGAGCCCGTAAGCTGATACGGAAGTGGACATGCCTTCTGCTTTTGACTGATCTTACATACCAAGCACACCCCATCTTTCTCAATCCACTGTAACATCTCCACATGGAACTCTCTCACAGTCCAGCAGCTGGTTGTGTTCACCCTACTCCACCTTTTGTCAACACAGCAGCCAGACCTCTTTTGTGCAGTTGTACTCATGTAACAGATTGTTTCCTCCTACACATGGCAAGAGTTTGAACTTCACCATATTAAATCTACTACTAATAATAATCTTTATTTAAATAGTGCAAACATATTCTGCAGAGCTTTATAAGTCAGCAGTTCATACAAGGAAAAAATGAGACATTTAGCACATAATTTATCCAATTCATGCAAGCCCATTTACCAATGTCAAGGTGGTCTCAAAACGAATGGTTCTCTACATATTTAATGTAAATAACTATCAGGCTGAAGTCTGAATTCCTGGGTGAATGTGGATACCTGTTATGAACTGGTTACCGAGGAGGATGGCAGGAGTAGGCTACGCCACTAGGAAACCAGAAAGGTTGGTAGCTTAGCGGATTGCAGACCCCTAATCTAACAACACAACTAGCAGTAGCTGTGGGTCATACCTACAATGCCCTAGAGGCCTCGGCACAGCCGGAGAGCTAACTAAGCCTAAAGCAAGAAAGGTGAAATCTAAACTGGATGACCAGCTAATGAGGAGCAATGAATTTCAGACATTACTCTTCTCCACTGGTCAGGGACATACAATTTTCCCATAGGGCAATGTTCAGGTTTGTCCTCCTGAAATTCCTCCAGGGCACGTCTCAAATCAGGTCAGATGGCGGAAAGAACTACACCCTCATTTAGAATGGTAGTAGGCTCGGTCACATCAAGAGAATCCGCAAAGAAACTCCTAGAAAGGGCGTCCGCCTTAACATTCTTAGTGCCTGGAAGAAAGGAGACCACAAAATTAAAACGCGTGAAAAACAAGGCCCACCTAGCCTGTCTAGGATTCAAGTGCTTAGCTGATTCAAGATAAATCAAATTCTTGTGGTCGGTGAGGACCACAACTTGATGTCTAGCTCCCTCTAATCAATGTCTCCACTCTTCAAATGCCCACTTCATGGCCAACAATTCCTGATTCCCCACGTCGTAGTTACATTCAGATGGGGAAAATCTTCGAGAAAAGAAGGCACAGGGATTCATCTTAGAGGTTACCGGATCTCTTTGAGACAAAACATCTTCTGCACCAATCTCAGAAGCATCTATCTCCACCTGAAAAGGGAGTGAAACATCAGGTTGCCATAGAACAGGAGCAGAAGTGAATTTCCGCTTAAGCTCCTGAAATGCCGAGACTGCCTCTGGAGACCAATTCACCACATCAGCGCCCTTTTTGGTCAAATCCGTCAGTGGTTTAACAATACCAGAAAAATTACTTATAAATTTACGGTAGAAATTTGTAAAACCCAAAAACTTCTGGAGAGCCTTCAGAGAAGTGGGCTGAACCCAATCATAAATGGCCTGTACCTTGGCTGGGTCCATTTCAATAGCAGACGGGGACAAAATGAATCCCAAAATCGAAATCCTCTGTACACGAAAGTGAAATTTCAATCCCTTAACATAGAGTATTTTCCCTCAAAATCCGGAACACAGTCCGGACATGTTCCACATTAGAATCCCAATCACTGGAAAAAATCAAAATATCATCCAGATAAATGATCAAAAACTTAAATCGACAAAGTCCCGGAAAATATCGTTCATAAAAGATTGTAAGATGGAAGGGGCATTAGTGAGCCAAAAAGACATCAACAGGTACTCAAAATGTCCGTCCGGAGTATTAAACGCCGTCTTCCATTTATCCCCGTGCTTGATGCGAATAAGATTATAAGTTCCCCTGAGGTCAAGTTTGGTTAACCAACAAGCACTTTTAACTCTGGAAAATAAATCAGAATTCAGGGGTAATGGGTACTGATATTTATCAGTGATTTTGTTAAGGGAACGATAGACAATACATGGCCTTAATGAGCCATCTTTCTTGGCCACAAAAAAAACAGCACCTAAAAGGTGAAGAGGATGGTCTGATATGACCCTTCTCCAATGACTCCTTGATATAAGATCGCATAGCATCATGTTCAGGTACCGATAAATTTAAAAGCCCACCCTTTGGAAATTTACAACCGGGCATTAACTCTGTTGCGCAGTCATAACTCCAAAGGGAGGTAAAGAGGCGGACTTACTCTCACTAAATACATCAGAAAAATCAGCCAAATAGTCAGGAACATCATGAGACTGGGGAGAAGTCGAGAAAACAGGAGTGTCACTAAGAACACATTGACAACCCCAACTCACCACAGACACAGATTTCGAATCCAAAACAGGATTATGGTTTTGCAACCAAGGAAAACCCAGTTGTTGTGAGCTCATCTGTTCATTCACCTTTTGTGTCTGAGGATCTCTCTCTTCTGGTGAAGGAAGGTAGTGAGGCTGATTTGGATGAAAGAAATCAAACACCTGATCAGGTGGATTGTGACTGGGTAACAGGAACTGCAGACTGGATATAAGGCAGCCTACGCCCTTCTGAGTGGCTGGTGATTTCTCTGCTGGATTCTTGGAGACCAGTCTGATTCCTGCTTCCTAAAGATAAGTTTTTGCTCTGCTATTGAACTTATTAGTTTTGGTTTTGTTTACCTTGCTTTTTGAGTTCAGCCATCCCCGGCCGGGGGTGTGCTGGATTCTTATTCCTTGTTCAGTGTTCTCTTTTGCTCTGCTTTCACAATATTCTGAGTGCTGATATAGGGTTTGAAGTCTAGTGACTTCAGGGTCCTTTTTGCTTATCAGTTGTGTTGGTAATATTTTTAGCAGGGTTTTCTCGGATCGCAGACAGCAGCTTTTCTGTCCTGTCCTTTTTAGTTAGCTTGTGCCCCATCGTTTGCTCAACCTATCTTTCTATCTGTGTTAGTGTTTCATCTTGTTTCACCGTCATTATATGTTGGGGGCTGCCTATTGCTTTGGGGTCTGCTCTGGGGCAGTCAGTTTTTCCCTTTTCTTTCTTTAGGCTTATTTAGATCTCCGGCTGTGACGAGGTGTCTAGGATCACCGTAGTAACACTCCACGGCTACTGCTAGTTGTGTGATAGGATTAGGGGTCTGCAATCCGCTAGTTTCCAACCTCTCTGATTTTCTGGGCTGAGCTTGTGTTTTGTTTTTTCCTCCTCGGTGACTCAATCATAACAACCAGCACAATGTAAATTGTGCAACACCAAAAATTTACAAATCTCTTGGTGGTCAGGGTCGACCCGCATTATCACCTGGGTACAAAACTGGGGTTTATTCTCCACCAAAGGGGTAGCATCAATACCCCTCAAAGGAATAGGGATCCGCAGGGGCACTATGGGAAAACCACAATGTTTTTCAAAGTCAAAATCCATCAGATTCAAAGCTGCTCCTGAATCAATAAAAGCCTTAGCAGAAAATGTAGACAAGGAGCAGATCAAGGTAACTGCCAAAAGGAACTTAGGCTGTACACTGCCCACCACAAATGAGTCAGCAAAACGTTTTTCTCGTTTAGGGCAGACAGAAATAGTACGAGAGGCGTCCCCACAAAAGAAGGACAACTTATTACGCCTTCTGAACTCTTGACGTTGCGCCCTAGACAAAACCCTATCACATTGCATGGGATCAGAAGTTTGTTCAAAAAGCAGCTCCGCCTCTCGCATAGTTTTATGTTCACGTAAACGTCGATCGATTTGAATGGCTAATGACATAGAGTCGTTAAGACCAGATGGGACAGGAAATCCCACCAGAACATCTTTTTTGGTTTCTGCCAGACCTTTTCGAAAGAGAGCCGCTAGGGCATCATCATTTCATTTAGTAAGGACCGCCCACTTTCAGAACTTTTGACAATATAACTGCAGCATCCTGACCCTGGTTCAATGCCAATAAGATTTTCTCAGCTTGATCAATAGCATTAGGTTCATCATACAACAAGCCCAGGGCTTGAAAAAAACCACATCCACATTAGTCAGAATAGGATCTCCGGGTGTCAGAGAAAAAGCCCAATCCTGGGGATCGCCGCACAGCAGGGAGATGACAATTTTAACCTGCTGCACAGAGCTCCCCGATGAGTTAGGCTTCAAGGCAAGAAATAGTTTACAATTATTCTTAAAATTCAAAAATTTAGACCGATCTCCAGAAATCACATCAGGAGTAGGATCTCCAGGTGTCAGGGAAAAAGCCCAGTTCTGGGGATTGCCGCGCAGCAGGGTGATGACAATTTTAACCTGCTGCACCGAGCTCCCGATTAGATAGCTTTCAAAGCAAGAAATAATTTACAATTATTATTAAAATTCAAAAATTTTGACCGATCCCCAGAAAACACATTAGGAGGAGGCATCTTTGATTCTACAGCAGATGATTGAGCGAGCTAGGCAGAAATTCCCCACACTTCAGCAGCGAGCTGCTCAATACGATCGGACAATTGCTTAGTCTCCATTAAAAAAAAAATCCTCCTACGGCACACGAGAAAAAGAGGGAAAAATATATAAAAAAATTCTGACACCCTTTTTTTCTTTTTTTTTTTTTTTTTTTACAATTCTTTCCTTCTTTGAGTACCCTAGAGTCTACAGTTTAGGCTGGTGATTCTTTTATGAACTGGTCACTAAGGAGGATGGCTGGAATAGGCTAGGCCACCAGGAAACCAGAAAGGTTGGTAACTTAGCGGAATGCAGACCCCTAATCCTAACAACACAACTAGCAGTAGCTGTGGTGTGTACCTACAATGCCCTAGACGCCTCGGCACAGCCGGAGAGCTAACTAAGCCTAAAGCAAGAAAGGTGAAATCTAAACTGCCCCGGAGTAGAACCCCAAAGGAATAGATAGCCCCCACACATATATTGTTGGTGAGACAAGATGAGACACAAACGCAGGCAGAAAATAGACAGAGCAAATGATGGGGCCCAATCTGACTAGATAGGATAGGAAAGGAAAGACACTGTCTGCGATCCCACAAAAACCCTAAAAAATCCAACACGTCTGATGTGCAAAAAAGCACTGAGGTCTCACGACCTCTCCCCCACTATATCAGCATTCTGGTATGAACTGGCAGCAAAGCAAAATAGACTAATATAACAGGGGACTGAACAAACTGACACAAGCTGTAACATATGGAGCGGGATCCAGCACAGCTCCAGCAGGGAGCTTGTTGAACCCTCACAGCAAAGCAGAAAGAGGCAAAACCAGATCAGATGCAAAAGATTAGCAAATGAACAACTTAACTGAAAATTCAGGATCAGGCAGGAGACAGCAGACCTCAGAATAAACAGGAAAAAAACAATCACCAGCAGCCACTAAAGGAAGCCTGCTCACTTAAATACCCCAGTCAGTATCCCCTAATTTCCAATCATCATCGTCAGGTGGCAGACTTTGGCCAGCTCCACTACCCACAGTAACCACCAGAGGGAGCCCCGACTCAGAAGTCAAATCAAGAGAGTTCACAACAGATACCTTTGTCAGTAAAGCCTGTATTTATGGGTGGGTAGGATCCTGCTGGAATTAAAACCACCACATGTTGAAGTGGGTAGTACTCGATCAGAGAGCTAGCATGGAAATAACAAAAGACTGACTGGCACATCCAAGCTAATGTGAATAGGTGCATACGAGGAGCAACTACCTCCACATAAAATACACAAAAAAAGTTGCACTCTATTGTGCTAAAGCATGTCAATGTGAAATATATGAAATTTGAATAGCAATACTGCTTCTGAATACTAAGAAAAAATGAGATGCTTAGCACATAATTTGGCCAATTCATGCAAGCCCATCAACCAATGTCAAGGTGGACTCAAAACTGATGGGTCCCTACATATCTAATGTAAATACTTCTCTCAGGCTGGTCTGAATTCCTGGGTGAATGTGGATACCTCTGTCAGTAAAACCTATATTTTTGGGTAGGTAGGATCTTGCTGTAATTAAAACCACCAGATGTTGAAGAGCAGAGTGTTTACTTACAATGATGGTCCAGTCATCTTGAGAAAATGGGGGATAGACAAAGGCTGCAAGAGGCTTTTGTGTACGGTTGAGCTTGATGGTGAATTATGTTCAGAGAAGTGGAGAATAGGCTATATATAAAAACAACTTTGATTAGGGAACGTGATAGGCCACCCTAAACAGATGTGTTTTAGGGCACGGCTAAAACTGTGTAAGTTGTGGTTAGTCCTAATTTCTTGAGGTAGAGCATTCCAGAGGATTGATGCAACTAGTGAGAAGTCTTGGAGACAGGAGTAGGAGGTATGGATTAATGTGGATGTTAGTTGAAAGTCCATTACAAAGCCTAACGAGCGGGTAGACTGATAAACAGAAATGAGAAGATGTATGGGGGTGCCGCACTGTGGAGAGCTTTGGGGGTGAGAACAAGCAGTTTAAATTGGATCCTATAATGTTTGCGCAACCAGTGCAATGACTGGTACAGAGCTCAAGTGTCCGAGGACCAATTAGCCAGATAGATGACATTGGCTGCTGCATTAAGGATGGACTGGAGAGGGGAAAGTTGAGTGAGGAGGAAACCCTCTAACACTTCCTCCAGTGCTTCTGCCTCCTCCATCTCCTCAAGGCCCTCAAACTCTGCTTTAATGAGATACACGTTCCAACACTGCAGAGAGAATCCCTCCTCCTCCATACTGCACAACCCAGGATCACTGCAATCAGGCAGTGTTTAAATTGATATGCCTTGGAGATCGCAGTCATACAGATCAAGAGATGTGGACAGCTATCCATGCCAAGTTTGAGCAATGGCTATCTTCACTGAACCTGGAGCCAAGGTGTAAACCTGGTGGTGGCCCTAAGCCAGGGCAACCTGACACACGTGACTTGCATGGCTCACATCCTTAACCTGAGGGTACAGAAATTCCTCCACCACTGTCCCAGCCTGGATGCGATGCTGTAGAAACCACTGTCATTGTGTTCTCTTTTCCACCATTCCACTTAAATTGGTATAGAGATCTTTCTGCCTACCGGTTAATATGCGACTTGAAGGCACTGTGGAATTCAACTCTGCACATGTTGCAGCAACTGTGGCAGCAGCCCCGAGACCTGAAGCAGTATGACATTTTGCATAGCCTGGCCCAATGCAGTACGGATGTGGTATAATTCACACTTGCAGAGTGGATACAGATGAAGGATTTCTGCACCCTTCTACATGTTTTCGAAATGGCTAATAAGAAGGATAGCACTGACAATGCAGTCATTTACATGCAGTTCAGATCTGTTGTTTCACAGGCAGTTGCAATGGGAGTAACAAATGGAGAAGGATGAGGAGCAGAACGAGGAGGAAGAGGTGATGAACGTGTAACAGTTAAGAGATGAAGAGGATAAAGATTCCCTCTCTGTTGTCCGTGGTTGCCAGGATGGCATAAAGGAAGTGTGGTGCCCCTGAGGGTTCAGTCGCCACAGAGATACTGCACCTTCTCCTGAGGTGTGGTACCCCACCATTCAGGTAAGGTGGGGACACCTGACCACACTCCAACACCTACATCCCACACAACATAATAGTGTAGCAAAGCACCTTTGGTGGCTCCCTGCTTGGAACACGAAGAGTGCTGGGAGGTGGGTGGAGCTTAGTCTGCACAAGAGAGCGGGAGATTATTAGGACTAGGTCAGTCTGACAAGGTCAGTCTGTGAGAGAAGCTCCCCTGAGAGGGATGGATTGAAGGAAGTGCTGCAGCAGACCTCAGTGACCTGGGTCTGCTGGCATAGGAAAGAGAGATTCAGAAAGCCTAATTCTCCATAAGAGAGATAGTTTTGTACGGAACGTAAGGAGAAGAGAGCTAAGGATTAGGGTTAGAGCAGAGCCCTTCCTCAAGTTCTAAGCGCATGGCCGGGGTCCGGTCCCCGAGCTTGTATGGATACTAATGGTCCTGCAGCAGACACCGGAGGAATAGAAGTTGTCACCACTTTATTCCCACACAAGACTTGGGGACACAACAGCAACGTGAGTAAGCCGGGACTTAGTAGCAAGGAGTCCCCGAAGCAGGCTACAGCTGTCTGCCGTACAAGTAGAGTTCCAAGAACATCTGAAAGGAGGAACTCCAGTGTAACTCAGTACTGTGAGTACTTCAAATAGGCGCTAGAAAGGAGACGTTCAGGAAAGGCACATGTTGGAGGAGTGTTGGAACTGAGTACTTCATCTTGCCTGGAAGTTGGCTGAGCTCCTGCCGTGGAGGACACAGCACGGATGCGGGCACCTGTATGCACAACAGACTGTGAGTAAAGCTTTGGAACTACATGCCCTGGTGTCCTCCACTTATTCCTGCACCAACACACTCAGCACTGCTACATCACTGTGCCTGACACTGCACCATCTACGTCTCCTCCCTATCTTCTCACCTACACTGCCCTGGGACCACTGCCCTACCTGTGGAGGGCCACAACATCATTGCTGCACCACACCATCTGTCCCAGAGGATCTGTCTGCAGCGTCGGCTTAACATCTTCATTGCCGAACACCACAGGTGGCGTCACAAATCATTCACTCATAAACTTTAGTCATTATCCACACGTTCAAACATCCTCCCTTTTACAATGGATGCCCAGGGCCACGGACCGGGTCACCGCCGCTGTGACAACTCCCATTGAAACCCACGGGCCCGGTACCGATTACCCCGCCGCCCTGGGTGCGAGGGCGATCCAGAAGCAAGCTTGAGTGTTATGCTGCCACCAACACATTATGGATTTGGATTTTATGAAAGTGATGGACCCATGAGCGCCTTCATACAGCACTATCTCGAACATGATAGTTGCATGTATTTTTAGGATTCAAAATAGTGCTTATTACTGGGTTGCCAGCCTGTTCAATCCACAATAAAAAAGATAATTTCGTCAGATGCTCCCCTACAGAAAGGGACACGCCTTTGCTGCAGTATCAAAACATGCTTGAAGACAATCTTGACAGTGGTTTTTCCCAAGACAGTAGTGTGGCAAACAGTGTGCATCGCAGTGATTAGCTTCCAACCCCGGGAATGTTGCGTCGTCAATGCAAAAACATTAGCAGCCTTGTAGTGTAGGAGTTCTGGGTTCCAACTGGACAGGATCTGCAAAGTGTTTATATGTTCTCCCTGTATTTGCGAGGGTTTCCTCCAAGTACTCATTTTTCTTGCCACATTCCAAATACATACTGATAGGAAATTTAGATTGTGAGACCCAATGGGGACAGAGCCACTAATGTCTGTAGATGTCTGTAAAAATCTGTGAAATTATTGGCATTATATAAGTGAGTAAAAAATAAATAAATAGAAATTGATGCTACTTTTTTGTGGTATCTGCCCATCATTTTTGGAAATGTTTGGTCTCCAAGTTGGGTCTTTGCTAAATATCAATTATTGGTTATTGATTTATTTTTATTCTCAATTCTGTACTAAGCACATTGTCTCGTGACAGGTTATTTCTGTATATTTAACTCAGGGTAAATGTTAACACCATACAGAGAGAACACAAGCTCTGTGAGAAGTATATAACCACATGACCCACAGGAAGGGGGGCCCTCTTCAGACACACTTCTCTCACACTTCACACAGACAACAGATGGATAGGTGGTGAGTTAACCACGTGTTTCTTTATTCAACCATGCTTATGAGACAGACAGACGCAATCTACCATTCAGGATCCCAGGAAAGATGGGGAGCAAACTTTGATATGGGCAAATGGACAATCCTTTTGTAACTATTTCATCTATTTTAAGTTTTGCTGCAATGATTATTTTTGATGGACAATCCAATAAACGAATACATTTTTTATAAGAAACAGCATGACATTTTCTTTAGCGTATTGTATCTGGTAAGAGGTCCTGAATAAATAAATATATGAAATAAGTATATTTAACAGTCTCCTTCATTTGTGTTACCTGAACTTGGCAGACCTACACGTGTCACTCATCCACCAGGTGCTGATCAAACTTTAAGGCCGGCATCACACTTAACGTATGGAAAATCAGTCCGAGACTCCCTGCCGAGAGTCGCAGGAGTGTAATGCAAGTGTCATGCGAGTGCAGTCCGATTTATTACACCTAGCATCTGATTTACATCCGAATGCATTGCGATTGCTATCCAATTACAATGCGATTTTAACATGAGCTTTTACATACAGCAATTCTCTGTCGTTTAGACATCGTTTTAAAACTAAATATTCTTCAAAACACACACGTATATATATATAGAGAGAGAGAGAGAGAGAGAAAGAAAAAGAAGGCAGCAGCACATGTACATGAATCTAGGCCATGTGAAAACATAGAAAAACATTAAAACCATTTAATTTAGATAATAATCCTCAAAAATATTTTTTTCAAAAAAATTTTTTTTTAACTTACAGTAAGATGAAAAATGAAGGTTCTTAGTGCACAAACTGGCCAATTCATGTAAGCCCATCAACCACAGCAAGGTGATCTCACCTGAAGGGTCCCTGCTCTACCATACATAAGCCATTTCTGGGCCACCAGCCTACAATTTTGGACAAACATGTCACTACCGGGCTAAGCCTACAATTTATTGGCAGGTAGAGCTGATTACGTTCACCTGCAAGGCCAATCGGAGGGGTGCAAGATCAGACTGGAGGCAGCTAGCATCCAGCAACTAAATAGAGAAAAAAAAAACTTACCTGCACCTCCTAGTGTGAACAAGTGCAAGCTGCAAAAACTGCACAATATAGAGAAAAAGAATACAGCAGCACATGTACATGAATCTAGGCCATGTGAAAACACAGGAAGACATTAAAACCATTCAATTTAGTTAATAATACTCAAAAATATTTTTTTCAAAAATATTTTTTTTTAACTTACAGTAAGATGAAAAATGAAGGTTCTTAGTGCACAAATTGGCCAATTCATGTAAGCCCATCAACCATGGCAAGGTGACCTCCCCTGATGGGTCCCTGCTCTTGATAAAGAGGTTGCTTAATAAAGATGGGTCACCGTTGAAACGTTGCCACCTGAGGATCAGTAAAGTATCCACTTTTTTCACATTTAATTTGGAGTGCTGCCTATTTTTTTACTTTTATTAACTTGGCTGTTTGGACACTGCTGAATAGGTTTTGCACCAATTGGATAATTTTGGTAGTGCTGCCCTATATCAAAAAAAGGGCAGCACTACCAAAATTATACAATTGGTGCAAAACCTATTCAGCAGTGTCCAAACAGCCAAGTTAATAAAAGTAAAAAAATAGGCATGAAGTCATGGTTGAAAATCAATATCTGACTTTCATTTGTTCATTTTCATAGATTTTTTATTTATTATTACTTTTGTCAGATTTAAGTTATTTCTGTGACCATTGTTGGTTTTTCTATCATTAAACGAGGGGTACCAACAATTTTGACCTCTTGTGTATGTATACATCTATTCTATGTGCATACTGTATATCTATTCAATTTTATTCTAACCTGTCACTCTGTGATTATACTGTGCGCGGCAGATGATTTGACAGCTTGATTGATTGAAAGCTGTCAAATCATCTGCCGTGCACAGTATAATCACAGAGTGACAGGTTAGAATAAAATAGAATAGATATACAGTATGCACATAGAATATATGTATACATACACAAGAGGTCAAAATTGTTGGTACCCCTCGTTTAATGATAGAAAAACCAACAATGGTCACAGAAATAGCTTAAATCTGACAAAAGTAATAATAAATCAAAAATCTATGAAAATGAACAAATGAAAGTCAGATATTGATTTTCAACCTTGACTTCAAAGAATTTAAAACAAAATATAGCTCATGAAATAGGCCTGGACAGAAATGATTGTACCCTTAACTTAATATTTTCTTGCACAACCTTTTGAGGCAATCACTGCAATCAAATGATTCCTGTAACTATCAATGAGACTGTCACGGGAAGCTTAGGTAACTCTAGGCTGAACCCCGGGGCCCCTGCAGTGTCCCTCAGACTAGAGGAAACCCTGACTTTCCCTCAACCCAGGGTTTACACTGAAGGTGTGCCTGCCTGGGCCTCCACCCAGTGAAGAGACCAAACACCAGACCCCACAAATAAGTATGGACAAGGGTCAGGGAAACGCACCACACCACGTACACACAAGAGAAAACAATAAGATGCAAGGGCAACCAAATAATACCATGCAGGGAGGAAATAATGGCAACAACGGAATATACTACACCAGATATTGTATGCTCCTAAGACACCACCATCAGACTGGTAATGCTAGCACAAGGCAAAAGCTATAGTCGGCGACGCCCATAGTCACGCAGGACAATTTAAAGGCAGGAGGCGTGGCTAAGCCCTCACCCAGACTAACAACCTGGTTAACCCAATCCAAGCCAGATAAGAAGACCAACCGGCGCCACTGAGAACAAAGTGGTAGGATGGGGTATTACCGCTGTCTGCTGGACAACCTGGTGCGAACCGTGTCCGACATGACAGTACCCCTCATTCTATGAGGGACACCAGGAACCTCACGATGACGAGTGCCTGGCTTGTCCGGATGGCGGCAATGAAACATCGTAACCAGTCGGTCTGCATGTCTGAAGCCGGCACCCAAGTTCTCTCCTCCGGACCATAGCCACGCCAGTGAACCAGGTACTGTAAAGTGAGACGCACTACCCGAGAGTCAACCACCTTGGACACCTCAAACTCTAACGTGCCCTCCACCAAGACGGGGGGTGGTGGCATGGGAGAAACATCCACAGAACCCACGACCTTTTTAAGTAACGCCTTGTGAAACACATTATGTATCTTGTATACGGCAGGTAACTCCAAACGAAAGGCCACAAGATTGACAATAGCGGAGATCCTAAACAGACCAATGAACCTGGGACCCAACTTAAGCGATGGTATTTTGAGTTTGATGTTCCTTGTAGACAACCATACCCAATCACCCACACACAGGTTCGGACCTGGCACTCGTTTACGGTCAGCCACACGTCTATACCTAGACCCTACACTCAGCAAGTGCTGCTTTACTCTCCACCAAACGGATGACAATTGTGCTCCCAACTGGTCCTCCTCAGGGATGCCAACCGAGGACCCCTGGCGCAAGGTACAGAATTGGGGATGTTGACCATAAATACAAAAAAAGGAGATTCCCCAGACGATTCCTGACAATGATTGTTTATCGCGAATTCAGCCAGAGAAAGAAACGCTGACCACTCTTCCTGATTATCCGACACAAAACAGCGTAAGTATTGTTCCAGGTTTTGGTTCATACGCTCAGTCTGCCCATTCGACTGAGGATGGAAAGCCGAAGAATGAGACAATTTGATCCCTAGACGTGAACAAAACGCTCTCCAAAATGTTGCCACAAATTGTGTACCTCTATCAGATACAATGTCAGACGGGACACTATGAAGTCTGACCACCTCGCTAATAAATACCTGAGCAAGGGTCTTCGCATTGGGCAAAGATGGCAAAGCAACGAATTGCGACATTTTAGAGAACCGATCAACTATTACCAGAGTGACCGTGTTCCCAGCCGAGGAGGGCAAATCCATAATGAAATCCATGGAAATCTCAGTCCATGGCTTACTGGGCACACAGAGAGGATGAAACATGCCAGTAGGACGGGAACGTGGTGTCTTGGCCCGTGCGCACGTGGTACAGCCAGACACATATGAGGCCACGTCCTGCCGGATTTTGGGCGACCAAAAACGACGTGATACAAGTTCCAGAGTGCCCTTAACCCCTGGGTGGCCTGCCAGGACAGTATCGTGATGTTCCCCTAACACCTTTAAACCCAGGTGTAATGGCACAAACGATTTATTAGGAGCCAGACCCGGCGGTACCTCCTCCTGAGCCTCAGCAATCTCTGCCTCCACTTCTGTCATGATAGCCAAGACTACAACACCCTTTTGGAGGATAGGCACCGGCTCCTCACATGGCTCTCCCCCCGAAAAACATCTGGAAAGGGCGTCCGCCTTAGTATTCTTAGAACCTGGTCGGTAGGTCACAAAAAAATTGAACCGGGTGAAGAATAACGCCCAGCTAGTCTGTCTGGGGGACAGGCATTTAGCAGACTCTATATAAAGCAGATTTTTATGGTCTGCAATAACAGTAATCTGATGGACAACCCCCTCCAAGAAGTGTCGCCATTCCTCAAATGTCAACTTGATGGCCAACAATTCCCTGTTACTAATATCGTAATTGCGCTCAGCCGGCGACAGCTTCTTGGAGAAGTAGGCACACTGATGCAATTTGCCCAAGGATGGGCCCTGAGACAGTACCGCCCCCACTCCCACCTCAGATGCATCCACCTCCACGGTAAATGGTAGGGAGACATCAGGCTGAACCAGCTGTTTTTGAGGAATTAAAACGCGTGCACCACCGCCTCAGACCAGTCAGAAAAATTAGTACCTCTTTTAGTCATGTCGGTGAGCGGTTTAGCAATTATAGAAAAATTCTTAATAAATTTCCTATGATAGTTGGAAAAGCCTAAAAACCGCTGAAGCGCCTTGAGATTATCAGGCCTATCCCAATGCAGCACCACTTACATCTTAGGGGTGTCCATTTTAAACCCTGAGGCGGAAATAACATAACCCAAAAAAGGTAATTCTTGGACGACAAATACACATTTCTCAAGCTTGGCATAGAGCTTGTTCTCTCTGAGCAAATGTAATACCTGCCTAACATGCGCTATGTGTGTATCACGGTCACGTGAGTAAACAAGAATGTCATCAAGGTATATGATAACAAATTTCCCCAAAAGATGAGAAAAGACATCATTTATGAAATGTTGAAATACTGCTGGCGCGCTAGTCAACCCAAATGGCATCACCAAATTCTCAAAATGACCCTCAGGGGTATTAAATGCCATCTTCCATTCATCCCCTTGACTCTTATGAGATTGTACACCCCCCTGAGGTCAAGTTTGGAAAACCATTTGGCACCAGACACCTGGTTGAACACATCGGGTATGAGTGGCATCGGGTATGGGTCACGAACCGTATTCTGGTTGAGTTCCCTAAAATCTAGACACGGGCGTAATCCGCCATCTTTCTTCTTGACAAAGAAGAACCCCGCCACCAATGGAGATGATGAAGGCCTAATGTGCCCTTTGCTTAGACTTTCTGCAATGTATTCTTTGAGAGCTTGCCTCTCCGGACCTGAGATATTAAACATCCGGGCTTTCGGTAACTTGGCTCCTGGTTTTAACCTAATAGCACAGTCATAGGGTCGGTGCGGTGGCAGCTCTGAACAACCCTTTTCAGAAAATACATCAGCAAAGTCCAACAGTGACTCCGGGATGCTGGGAGTCACCACGGAAATACAAGTGGCCAGACAACTCTCCTGGCAATCTCTGCTCCACTGAATTATGTCCTGGGTTTTCCAATCAATCACCGGATTGTGCATAGACAACCATGGAAACCCCAGAACTACCTGAGCAGGTAAATTACTGAGCACCTTACATGTTACCCGCTCAGAGTGTAAGACCCCAATGTGGAGTTGTACATCAGCCACAAACTCTTTAATCTCCCCATGTGAGAGTGGGGAGGCATTGATGGTAACCACCCGAATAGGATTAGGCAGCTTCTCCACCTTCAATCCCGTTGTCCGCGTGAATCTCTCATCAATGAGATTAGCAGCTGAACCACTATTAACAAATACAGTAATCGACAGCTCTTGGCCCCCGACTACTACCTTGGCAGGGAGCATACACTGGGAGACCAGCATGGAGGATATGCAAAGGCTCAGATTAGACTCCTCCAAACCCTCTGAACCTAGCAGTTTTCCGCCGGCGCGTCCTCCTTAGGTACCAGCCGGCAGGCATTAATAAAATGTCCTTTCTTGCCACAAAAAAAAACAAACCCCGTGCTTTCTGGGAAAGGGACATTTATGCTTGTTACTTTGTGAATGTGATATACCAGCGATCTGCATAGGCTCAACGGATTCACTCGAAGTAGCCTCACCAAAAACTGCCCACCCCACAGGAAAAGTCTCCTGCGAACTCTGACGAAAGCAGCGATCAATGCGTACTACAAGCACCATAGCAGCCTCCAGAGAGGCGGGAGTCTCATACATTAGCAGAGCCTGTTTAACCCTTCCAGAAACCCCATGCAAAAATTGACTTCTTAGTGCAGGGTCATTCCACTGAGTGTCCACAGCCCAGCGACGAAATTCAGTACAATAATCCTCCGCCAGTCGCTCACCCTGGAGCAGAGAGCGTATTTTAGATTCTGCTAACGCCAGTCTGTCAGGATCGTCATAGATTAAAGAAAGAGCAGAAAAAAAAGGTCTACAGACTCAAATGCAGGTGAATCAGAAGGTAGTGAAAAAGCCCATGCTTGTGGATCACCACGCAGCAAGGAAATTACCAAGCCCACACCCTGAGCCTCATTTCCAGAGGAGAGTGGACGCATACGAAAATACAATTTGCAGGATTCACGAAATACAACGAACTTACAGCGATCACCAGAAAATCGTTCAGGGAGAGGTAACTTGGGTTCAGCTGCCCTGACTGCTGCCTCAGTTTGTACAGCAGGAACTGACAGGCCTTGTTGCCGGACCGCCCCCCTCAGTTCAGTATGAAAATCAAAAAACCGGCACGCCCATATGCAGAGAGAAGAAAATTCGTTTTATTCACAGCTTAGTTTTCCACAAGACATGTACTCTTAATGTGACGTTTCGGTCCTTACAATGGACCTTCTTCAGACTGGATGTCATGTAACAAAGACAAAAAAATCAAGAAACAAAATAATATTAATACATGAAAAAAATGTAACA
The DNA here is from genome assembly GCF_039654945.1 of Dendrobates tinctorius. Taxonomy (NCBI): domain Eukaryota; kingdom Metazoa; phylum Chordata; class Amphibia; order Anura; family Dendrobatidae; genus Dendrobates; species Dendrobates tinctorius. Next base: position 18,413,357 of record NW_027361701.1, on the reverse strand, counting down.
CATGTTATAGGAAAAAGCTGGTTTCCCTAATGGGACAGGAACCAACTAAGTCACTTCAAAGATAATGCTACATAAAATAACAAGTTACTCAAGGGTGGATTTTAACCACAACTGGATCAAAGTGCACAAGTAATCAACACAAATATATAATCATAGTAGACAAATAAATGTAGAACTGCCGTATCGATACATTCAAAACAAAATAGTACATTGGACACGAGATGCAGTTATATACCCCAGAAAAAAAATTAAAAAAATTAAAAAATCATGGAACAACCACTGTATGGGAAAAAAAGGAGTGATCCTAATCAATAATTGAATACTACATGTATGTTAACACTGAAGTGCATTAACTTAGCTTAAATTTCAATGGTAGATAAAAAATAGATCATAATCTCTGAAAAAAAAAACCATAAACCTGCAGAACATCACAATAGCAGGGTGAAAAGGGGAACTAAAAATAGAAGACAAGGGGTATGGAACTCATTTCACACTGTTGGTAGAATTAATCAGAAAAAAGAAAAAACAAAAAATTACTAGAAATGAGAAAAAATCATATGAACACTAGTGAATGAAAATTAGACTAACAAAGAAAAAAAGAAAAGAAATGACACCAAAACCTTACCATGAAAATAATCTTGTTAAAGCTCATAAATGACCTGGTGGGCCAGAGAAGCAGGAAACAAAAAGGCATTCTGTTAAAAGACAAACAGGACCATTTCCTTCAGTACTCATAGTAGGGCATGAAACAACAAGTAGTGCTGCCACAGAATGAAAATAGAACCGCTTACCATGTGGAGCTGTGAAGAGACAACAAAAGAAGATTGGCGCTAGCTGGTGTGCATTACTTCATTATGGAGAGGAGCGCTGATGGCTAATGTCCAGAGCCGGGATTAAATACCCGGCTTAAGTGCGTGCTGCATCGCACGTGTGTGAGCTGGCAGGAGAAGACCGGGGGCGGAGAGAATGAACGGCCACATAGAGCGCAAACTGGAAATGTGTCATCCAAAATGGCCACGGACAGGAAATGGTCAGTGAGGTGTTCAGTGAAACGTAGCGTTACTGCGTTAGTGCAAGTCCCGGTGTAAATCTAGCTCCAAACGGCGTGAGGTACTAAAAGGATACACTGTGCAGTCTCGTTAGTGAATTCAATGGTGTCTAGGCATGTCTAGGTGGCGTGATTGATACGTGAGGATACACTAAGAAAGGAAAAAAAAGAAGTATAAAAAAATAATAATTGTTATGAATCTACCTCATCAGAATAATAAGAATAAAATAAAAGCACAGCTTGGCAAGAACTAAAAACTATAATAAAAACCCAGAAAACATAAAAATAGAAATGAAAAAAGATTGCAAAAAATAGAAAAATAAAATATACAAAAATAAAAGCAAAAAAATAGAAAATATTTAGTACTTAGTTAACCATACCCCTTCTCCGGAACTATTTCTAACGTGGTTGTTGTTGCTGTAAAGAATGAGAGATATACACATCAATGATAAGAATAAACAATTTAATATAAACCTATGACGTCATATTCTCTATTCAACCCTTTGGGTTCCATGATTTGCAGAGAATGAATCCAAAACGCCTCTCTAAGTTTTAAATTATTAACCTGATTACCTCCCCTCCTATGTGCGGGACTTGTTCGAGGACGAGAAACACCTCAACTGAGCTATAATATGCCCCATAGTATGAAAATGTAACGGAATAGGTAGATGGTGCCGCCCACACCGAATGTCAGACTTATGATCGCCTGACTTACTGTAATGAAATTCTGTCACAACTTATGAACAGGGAAGTCTATCTACCTCTGCCCCACAATCCTACAGCATCTATTCGGGTTAAAATTGAAGGTATTTTGACAGGTGCTTTGAAGGAGGGAATAATAGATAAAAAAACGAAGGAATTTTTAACTAAGGCAGAACCGATCATTCCCGTTTTCTATACACTACCTAAAATACACAAACGACTCAACAACCCCCCGGGTAGACCAATAGTTGCATCGACTGATTCCATATTATCCCCATTGTCTCAATTGTTGGGGTTAGGGTTGGAGCAAGAATTGAGGGGTTTCCACTATTTACCAACTTTGGGGGTCTAAAAATTGGGGTCTAAAAAAATCACTTTTGTGGAAATAAAATAGACTTTTTATTTTCACGACTCTGTGAAAAATTTATTGTAGTACAATGTGAACATCAGACATTTAATCATTTCTATGATCCAATAATCAAGTTATAAACTTTTGTGAAGCGCTTGGGGGTTCAAAGTGCTCACCACACATCTAGATAAGTTCCTTAGGGGGTCTAATTTCCAAAATGTGGTCACTTGTGGGGGGTTTCCACTGTTTAGGCCCATCAGGGGCTCTGCAAACGCAACATGATGCCCGCAGACCATTCCATCAAAATCTGCATTCCAAAATGGCACTCCTTCCCTTCCGAGCTCTCCCATGCGCCCAAACAGTGGTCCCCCCCACATAAGGGGTATTGGCGTACTCAGGACAAATCGCACAACAACTGTGCGGGTATGATTTCTCCTGTTACCCTTGTAAAAATAAAAATTTGGGGGCGAAAAGATCATTTTTGCGGAAAAAAATAGATTTCTTATTTTCACGGCTCTACGTTATAAACTTCTGTGAAGCACTTGAAGGTTCAAAGTGCTCACCACACATCTAGATAAGTTCCTTAATGGGTCTCGTGTCCAAAATGGGGTCACTTGTTGGAGTTTTCCACTGTTTAGGCACATTAAGGGCTCGCCGAACGCAACATGGCATCCGATCTCAATTCCAGCCAATTCTGCGTTGAAAACGTCAAACGGCGCTCCATCCCTTGCGAGCTCTGCCGTGTGCTGAAAAAGTGGTTTACCCCCACATATGGGGTATCGGCGTATTCAGGAGAAATTGTACAACAAATTTTGTGGTTGATTTTCTCTTTTAACACTTGTGAAAATAAAAAAAATTGGTTCTGAAGTAAATTTTTTGCAAAAAAAAGTTAAATGTTAATTTTTTCCTTCCACATTGCTTTAGTTCCTGTGAAGCACTTAAAGGGTTAATAAACTTCTTGAATGTGGTTTTGAGCACCTTGAGGGGTCTAGTGTTTAGAATGGTCCACTTTTGGGTATTTTCTGTCATGTACACACCTCAAAATGACTTTAAATATGATGTGATCCCTAAAAAAAAATGGTTTTGTAAATTTTGTTGTAAAAATGAGAAATTGCTGGTCAACTTTTAACCCTTATAACTTTTGCTTCCAAAATAGTGCTGATGTAAAGTAGACATGTGGGAAATGTTATTTATTAAGAAATTTGTGTGACACATCTCTCTGATTTAAGGGCATAAAAATTTAAAGTTTTAAAATTGCAAAATTTTCTAAATTTTCGCCATATTTCGTTTTTTTCATAAATAAACACAAGACTTATCGAAGAAATTTTACCACTAACATGAAGTACAATATGTCACAAAAAAACAATCTTAGAATCAGCGGGATCTATTAAAGCGTTCCAGAGTTATAACCTCATAAAGGGACAGTGATCAGAATTGTAAAAATTGGCCTGGTCATTAAGCTGCAAACTGGCTCTGTCACTAAGGGGTTAATATTGCGTTGATCCAGGGAGCTAGTCTGATTGCCGTATGTGGAGTTGGGAAGGAATTTTTTTCCCTGATGTGAAGCTTACTGTTTGCCACATGGGGTTTTTTTTGCCTTCCTCTGGATCAACATGTTAGAACAGGATATGGGTTGAACTAGATGGACTTAAAGTCTCCCTTCAACCTTAATAACTGTTACTATGTTACTAAATGGACAAACAGTTCAGGTACAATTCAAGGACTCGGCGCCAACCAGGTCACCTGATCGGAGATGTCAGAGTTCATTGACTGAACACATGATAGACACATAATTAACAAAATATACAGTAAATTCCCACAGAAAAATTACTAAAATCTCATAATATATGTAAAAATAAATATACAATTATTTTCATTAATTATAGTTGTGATAAGAAAAAGAAAAAAAGGCTAGTTTCACACTTATGCCTTTTTGCGCAGCGTATCGAGCGCACATGAAACATATCAAAAGTGCATGCAAACGCTTGTAAACACTGCGTTTTTTGTAGCATTATTGTGCGCATTACGACAAAAAATTGCAGCGTTTTTATGCGTTTGTAAGCATTTTTCATGCGTTTGCATTTTTTATGCGCAATGGTGTCACTTCACAGGAGGAAAATCCTTGAAAAATTCTTGCAATACACTCCACCAATGGGACAGCAGTGAGCGTGTCTTATGGAAATTCTTTATATAGACCCTGTTTAGAGCTGAATTCTTCACATTTGCTTGCATTTGCCTTGATAAACATGGATCTGTGCTGGAAGATCTGGATCTGGACATGAGGATGGCTCAGGCTTATGCAGTTGCTTGCCATGAACAGAGGGAGAGAGAGAGGCAGCGAAGACGGCAGCGGCGGAGTTTGTGGATACATCCCATTATTGAACTCCAGGAGAGCCGTGGAGAGTGCCACACCCTCTACAGCAAACTCGGAGAAATTTACGGATTATACCCGGATGTCCCAAGAAACTTTTAACTATTTGCTTGGTCGGGTCCAAGAAGTCATCCGGAGACCGAACACGCAGCTGCGGCGTGCAATTACTCCTGAGGAATGGCTCCTGGTCACATTACGGTATGTAGTTTTGCAAAACCAATGCCTACCTAATTTTCTTTGTTGTGACATGTACTCTTCCAAATCTGGCAGAAATATAGTTCTGCCATATAGTTAACAAAAGGCTGCGGTAATTTTTTTATGGCATGTATTGAACAAAAGGCTGCAGATAGAAAGAGAGAGAGAGATATATATATATATACTGTGTATATATGTGTGTGTGTATATATATTTATTTTTTTTACTTATTGAATTTTAGGTGTGTACAAAAATCCCTATACACAAATATTTTTTTTTTTTTTTCTTTGTGTCACAGATTCCTGGCTACTGGAGAGACCCTCCTCTTCACTGCACTTCCAGTACCATATTGGAATCTCCACATTGTCTGGAATTGTAGCGGACACCTGCCGGGCTTTGAGGAACGTTCTTTGTCCAGAATTCATGCCCCTGCCCACCGCAGAAAAGTGGTTGGAAATGGCCGAAAGATTCTGGACTGTCTGCAATTTCCCTAATTGTTTGGGAGCGGTGGATGGGAAACACATCCGGATTATCAAGCCCAAAAGAACAGGCTCTGAGTACTACAACTATAAAAAGTACTTTCCAACTGTAATCATGGCCATTGCGGATGCAGACTGTATGTTTATTGCTGTGGACATTGGGGCATTTGGCCGTGGGAATGACTCCCAGGCTTTTAAGAACTCGGACTTGGGCAGGAGGTTGTATGGCAACCACTTAAATTTCCCCATGCCACGGCCTCTTCCCAACACCGAAGGTCCGCCTCAGCCCTTCGTAATGGTTGGTGATGAAGCATTCCAGATGTGCCAAAACCTGCTCAAGCCCTACTCCAGCCGGGACTTGGACCACAACAAAAGAATTTTTAATTACAGGCTGACCAGGGCCAGAAGAACAGTAGTGTGTGCATTTAGTATACTTGTATCTAGATGGCGCATTCTTGGCACAGCCATTAATCTGAAACTGGAAACAGTGGATGAGGTGGTGAAGGCGTGTGTCGTTCTACATAATTTTGTAATTGCTAGAGAGCACCCGAACTGAGATCTTGATGATGTTGCTCCTAACCCATTGCCTGAATTTACTCAGCACCCTTTCAGGTCATCCGTTGAAGTTGGCCAAATGAGGGACCAATTTGAGGCCTACTTCAACTCAGATGTAGGACGGGTGGAATGGCAAGAGCTAGTGTTGAGTGATACCATCCGATATTGTGAAATATCGGATCGGACAGATACCCAAAAAAGTATCGGATATCGCCGATTCCGATACCAGAAACCAATGCAAGTCAATGGGACAGAAATATCGGAATTAAAAAAAACCCTTTCTTTCCTTGCAGGTTAATTCTACATGAAGAAAAACAACTAAGAATAATGTAGAATGTATTGGGGGAGGTGGAGGAGACATTAAAGGCATAGCGGTTTAGCCCAATCAAATGGAATAGCAGGAATTATTATTTTTTTTCTTTAAAGACGTTCGGAGTTACAAAGATATTGACTATGTTAAACTTTTTTATATTTTGTCAGATATCTATGTTTCACTACTTCCATGCTCGTCACCTTCTTTTTTACTTCTCCCACACTTTCTCCTTCATGATCCTCAGCAGCATCTTTTTCATCAACTTCTTCACCTTATTCATCTTCTTCACCTTCTTCCTATTATTCTTTTTTTTAACATTCTTCATATTCTTATTCAACTATTATTCTTCATATTCTACTTCTTCATCTTCTTCCTATTCTTCTTCTTCATCATATTCTTATTTGTGGCAGGCATTCCTATAGTTATCTATAAAAGTTTGAAGATTACACCTTCCGTTCTGCCTGTCACAAAAGATTTACAACAGGATTTGTCCGCATTCAGTTTGGCCTGCACCAGCAGGCATTTTCCAGGGGCACCACGAGGAGGAACGGACTCACCCCCATACACTGCTTAGTCTTCTGCTTATAATTTAGATAATATCTTTTGCTCTGCTTTTTGGTCTTCAGCTTTTTCGTCTTCTGCTTTTTGGTCTTCTGCTTTTTGGTCTTCTGTCTTGGTGGTTGTCTTCATGTTCTTTGTCCTCTTTGTCATCTTTTTCAGGGTCATCTTTTTGGTCTTCTTCGGGGTGGTCTTCAGGGTCGTCGTCAGGGAGATCCAGAGTGATAATCAAAAACCATTTCCAAAAGCTTGAACTTGGAAATTTAGCAGAAGGTACAAGAAGGCTGAGGAACTGCCGAGAACCAGCTGACGGTGCTGGAACCCGGATGGGTAGCAGAAGCTGCAAGAGCAAATGGAACTAGCGAGGACCAGCTGACGGTGCTGGAACCCGGTGGGGCAGCAGAAGGAACAAGAGCCAATGGCACTACCGAGGACCAGCTGACGGTGCTGGAACCTGGTTACTAAGCAGGAGGTACATGTGCTAGAAAGCACTATCAAGGACCAGCAGACGTTGCTGGAACTCGGATACCGAGAAGGAGGCACCTAAGCTAAAGGCACTGCCGAGAACCAGCTGATGGTGCTGGAACCCGGATGGGTAGCAGAAGGTACCCATGAAAAACAAAGTTGCAAGGCCGCGAGCCGGCCGTAGTTACCGAAACCCACAGCCCTACAGGGGGTGCTTGTCCTATTGGCATTACGGAACCAGCCTTTGTGGCCAGATCCCGCAGCCCACATAGGAAGCCCATAAACTGCAGGCACCATAGACTCGGCTAACCCGACCGCAACACGACAGGACAACATACTGGTGGCAAAGTGACGTTGACACTACCCAGAAACAGCAGGCGTGCTGGAACCAGGCTGGGCAGGAGGGAGTACCCGTGCCAAAGACACTGCCGAGAACCAGCTGACGGTGCTGGAACCCAGAGGGGCAGCAGAAGGAACAAGAGCTAATGGCACTACCGAGGACCAGCTGACGGCGCTGGAACCCGGTTACTAAGCAGGAGGTACCTGTGCTAGAAAGCACTACCACGGACCAGCAGACGCTGCTGGAACTCGGATACCGAGAATAAGGCACCTCAGCCAAAGGCACTGCCGAGAACCAGCTGATGGTGCTGGAAACCAGGGAAAATACTACAAACAGAGTGGTAAAGGTTATTGATCATGTTATTTCATGTGTTTGAACTTTGACTTCTTGCAATAACATGTGAGCAAAAACCCTGCTGTAACTAAATAAGTAAAAGCAAAAGTGCATCTAAATAATACAGAGTTTTTAGTAATACTGTTTTTGATCAAAAGTAGCATGAAAGCCATCCCACCACGACAAGGTAACTCTGTTCGGGATAGTCCTACACTGTCTAATATTAAAAACCTTGCTTTGTGTCAAAGTTGACCTCAATGTGTGAACAAGGGCAGACAAAAGGACTGGGTCCCAAACAGTAGACACCAGTCTGGGGAAGCCTTATATACAATTTCCAGCTCAGGAGAGGGAGGCCACACCCCAGCTTGCACAGAATGCAAAAAATACAAAGAAAAAACACAAAAATTGAGCTTGGTTTGAGATGATACACATGCAGCGTATAAATGCATGTTGACATTGGCCATAAAACATAAAACCTGCAAAAGACAAAGTGAGCAAAAACCCTGCTGTAACTAAATAAGTAAAAGCAAAAGTGCATCTAAATAATACAGAGTTTTTAGTACTACTGTTTTTGATCAAAAGTAGCATGAAAGCCATCCCACCACGACAAGGTAACTCTGTTCGGGATAGTCCTACACTGTCTAATATTAAAAACCTTGCTTTGTGTCAAAGTTGACCTCAATGTGTGAACAAGGGCAGACAAAAGGACTGGGTCCCAAACAGTAGACACCAGTCTGGGGAAGCCTTATATACAATTTCCAGCTCAGCAGAGGGAGGCCACACCCCAGCTTGCACAGAATGCAAAAAATACAAAGAAAAAGCACAAAAATTTAGCTTGGTTTGAGATGATACACATGCAGCATATAAATGCATGTTGACATTGGCCATAAAACATAAAACCTGCAAAAGACAAAGTGAGCAAAAACCCTGCTGTAACTAAATAAGTAAAAGCAAAAGTGCATCTAAATAATACAGAGTTTTTAGTAATACTGTTTTTGATCAAAAGTAGCATGAAAGCCATCCGACCAAGACAAGGTAACTCTGTTCGGGATAGTCCTACACTGTCTAATATTAAAAACCTTGCTTTGTGTCAAAGTTGACCTCAATGTGTGAACAAGGGCAGACAAAAGGAATGGGTCCCAAACACTTTGTCTTTTGCAGGTTTTATGTTTTATGGCCAATGTCAACATGCATTTATACGCTGCATGTGTATCATCTCAAACCAAGCTCAATTTTTGTGTTTTTTTTTTTTTTTTGCAATAACATGTGACTATTGGCGCCAATTTTCAAATATGGAGTGTATATAGTCTTGTGACAATGCTATCTGTTCATGTTTGTCATCCCCTGAGGAAGTAGTCCTTACTTCGAAACGCGTTGGGAATAAATGATTAATCTTTCACCATAAGTGGGATTCTGTATTTTGTCAAGCAGCGCATGGAAGTCCATAAATTATTTCCATAAGAATTGACAAACAGAGTGGAGACAGACGCCTAATTGGAGCAAGTTAAAAATCTGTAGTTGTAGACAGAGCAGGAGAAATTGCCGGACACAAAGCTGGGGATCAGATGACATTTCTGAACCCCAATAACACTGGAGCATATGTTGACAGTGCAGATGGCACTTCTGAGCAACAACTGGCGATGTTGGAGCCCAGGTTCAATCAGGGTTTAGGCTGAGGCCTAATTGGAGCAAGTTTTATATCTGATGTAGTTTGAATGTGGAAGCAGCAGGAGATATTGCCGGACACACAGCAGGGGAGCAGCTGGCGTTACTGAACCCCACTAACACAGGAGCTAGTGTTTTTCTCTGTGCAGACGGCACTTCTGAGCAACAACTGGCGGTGTTGGAGCCCAAGCATTACAGTTCAGGTGGTAGAAACATGAACACAACAGGAGACCTGGATACTGTTGCCAACCAATTATTTATTATGGAAGAGGACTGGCAAATTCCGGCGAGATACAGGCCTTGTTCAGTTTCAGAAAATTAAGCCTGTCAACGTTATCGGAGGATTGTCGCGTGCGACGGTCTGTTAGTACACCACCTGTGGCACTAAAGACGCGTTCCGATAATACACTAGCAGCAGGGCAAGCCAGCACCTCCAATGCATACTGACTAAGCTCTGGCCATGTATCCAGCTTAGAGATCCAAAACTTGAAGGAGGAAGAGCCGTCTGGGAGTACACTGACAGGGCAAGACATGTAGTCTGTCACCATCTGACGGAAACGTTGCCTCCTGCTGACTGGAGCCGTCTGTGATGGTGTAGACATTTGTGGCGGGCACACAAAACTTTGCCACATTTGGGCCATACTGGTCTTGCCTTGTGCTGAGGCGCTGCCTCTGCTCCCTCTTTGTTATGATGAGTCACCGAAGGAGGAAAAAACAAAATACCAGCTAAGTCCAGAAAGACCAGAGAGGTTGGCAGCTATCGGATTGCAGACCCCTGAACCTATCCACAACAACTAGCAGTAGCCGTGGGGGGTTCCTACGGTGCTCTAGACCCCTCGATCACAGCCGGAGAACTACATAGCCTAAAGACAGAAAGGGGAAAAACTAAACTGCCCCAGAGCAGACCCCAAAGCAATAGGCAGCCCCCAACATATAATGACGGTGAAGCAAGATGAAAACACTAACACAGATAGAAAGATAGGTTGAGCAAATGATGGGGCCCAAGCTAACTACATAGGACAGGATAGGAAAGCTGCTGTCTGCCATCCGCAAAAACCCTATCAAAATGAGCCAACCGACTGATAGGAAAAACAGGCCCTGAAGTCGCTAGGCTTCAAAAGACTATATCAGCACTCAGGTATATTCTGAAGACAGAGCAAAAGATCAACACATCAGAGACAAAAATGGAATTCAGCTCACCCCCGGCCGGGGAAGGCAGAACTCCCAAAAAACAAGGCAAAACAAAAACAAAACTGAAGAGTACAAAGCAGAGCAGAAAAACTTAGCTTTGAGACGCAGGAATCAGACTGGTCTCCAAGAATCCAGCAGGAAAATCACCAGCCAGGAAGAAGGGCGTCGGCAGCCTTATATCCAGTCCTCAATTCCAGCCACCCAGTCATCATCTAGCTGCCCAGGTGTTTGGTAATCAGCCTCACTACCTTCCTTCACCAGAGGAGGGAGTTCATCAGACCTCAATGGTGAAGGAAAAAATGAACTCACCACAGTACCTCCCCCTTGAGGAGGGGACACCGAACCCTCATCCATGCCACCAGGGCGATCCGGGTGAGCCCGATGAAAGGCACGCACCAATCTTTCGGCATGAATATCAGAGGCAGAGACCCAGGAATTATCCTCCTGACCATAACCCTTCCACTTAACCAAATACTGGAGTCTCCGTCTAGCCAGACAGGAACCCAGTATCTTCTCTACCTCATATTCCATGTTACCTTCAACCAATATAGGGTCAGGAGGTGCCACCACAGGAACTACTGGTTCAACAAACCTCTTCAACAAGGACTTATGAAACACATTATGAATTTTAAATGTGACAGGAAGAGCCAAACGAAAAGAGACCGGATTAATAATCTCCAAAATCTTGTAAGGTCCAATAAATCTAGGCTTAAACTTAGGAGAAGCCACCTTCATAGCGATATTTTTTGATGACAACCAAACCATATCACCCACCTTAAACTGGGGACCAACGGTCCTACACCGGTTGGAAAACCGCTGGGCCTTTTCCTGGGAGAGAGACAACTTATCCACTACTTGGTCCCAGATCTGGTGCATTCTCTCCACCACAGTGTCAACACCTGGGCAGGCAGAAGGCTCCACCTGCCCTGAAGAAAATCGAGGGTGGAAACCAAAGTTACAAAAAAATGTGACATCAAAGTGGCAGAACTAGCTCTATTATTTAAAGCAAATTCGGCCAAGGGCAAAAATGAAACCCAATCATCCTGATCGGCAGAAATAAAACATCTCAAATACGACTCCAAAGTCTGGTTTGTTCTCTCCGTCTGCCCATTGGTCTGAGGGTGAAACGCAGAGGAGAAGGACAACTGAATTCCCAGCTTGGAACAGAAAGTCCTCCAAAATCTAGACACAAACTGAACTCCTCTGTCAGATACAATGTTCCCAGGAATCCTGTGCAAGCGAACCACCTGTTGCAAAAACAAGGGCACCAACTCAGAGGAAGATGGCAACTTAGGGAGTGGTACAAGATGGACCATCTTAGAGAATCTATCACAAATCACCCAAATAACAGTCATTCTCTGAGAGACAGGCATATCAGAGATAAAATCCATTGAAATATGGGTCCCTGGCCTCCTGGGCACCGGCAAAGGCATCAACAAGCCACTAGAGCGAGAACAAGGTTTAGACCGGGAGCAAGTCCCACAGGACTGCACAAAATTCCTGACATCATGAGACAATGCGGGCCACCAAAAAGACTGACTCACCAGATCTCTAGTACCAAAAATACCTGGATGACCAGCCAATGCAGAGCAATGAACTTCAGACATCACTCTCTTCCTCCACTCGTCAGGAACATACAACTTTCCACTGGGACAACGCTCAGGTTTGTCCTCCTGAAACTCTTCCAGAGCACGTCTCAAATCGGGCGACATGGCAGAAAGAACTACCCCCTCGCCTAAGATGGTAGCAGGCTTAGTCACAACAGGAGAATCAGCAAGGAAACTCCTAGAGAGGGCGTCAGCCTTGACATTCTTAGTGCCCGGAAGAAAAGAGACCACAAAATCAAAATGTGTGAAAAACAAGGCCCACCTAGCCTGTCTAGGATTCAAGCGCTTGGCTGACTCCAGGTAAATCAAATTCTTGTGGTCAGTAAGGACCACGACTTTGTGTTTGGCTCGCTCCAACCAATGTATCCACTCCTCAAATGCCCATTTCATGGCCAACAGTTCCCGATTCCCCACATCATAGTTACGTTCGGATGGGGAGAACTTTCGGGAAAAGAAAGCACAAGGATTCATTTTAGATGGCACAGGATCTTTTTGGGACAACACCGCTCCTGCACCAATCTCAGAAGCGTCCAGCTCCACCTGAAACGGGAGTGAGACATCAGGTTGCCGCAAAACCGGAGCAGAAGTGAATCTTCGCTTCAGCTCCTGAAAGGAAGAAACAGCCTCCGGAGACCAATTCAGCACATCAGCACCCTTCCTAGTCAAATCCGTCAATGGCTTGGCAATACCAGAAAAATTAGCTATAAATTTCCGATAAAAATTAGCAAAACCCTAAAACTTTTGGAGGGCCTTCAAAGAAGTGGGCTGAACCCAATCATAAATGGCCTGTACCTTGGCCGGGTCCATTTCAATAGTTGACGGAGACAAAATAAATCCCAAAAATGAAATCCTCTGTACCCTAAAAAGGCATTTCGATCCCTTGACATACAGGGAATTCTCCCTCAAAATCTGGAACACAGTCCGAACATGTTCCACATGAGAGTCCCAATTCTTGGAGAAGATCAAAATATCATCCAGATAGATAATCAAAAATTTATCCACCAAGTCTCGGAATATATCGTTCATGAAGCACTGGAAGAGAGAAGGGGCATTAGTGAGCCCAAAAGGCATCACCAGGTACTCAAAATGTCCCTCCGGAGTATTAAACGCTGTCTTTCATTCATCCCCATGCTTAATGCGAATAAGATTATACGCCCCCCTGAGGTCAAGCTTGGTAAACCAGCAAGCACCTTTAACTCTGGAGAATAGATCAGAAATCAGGGGTAACGGATACTGATATTTAACAGTAATTTTGTTGAGGGCACGATAGTCAATACAAGGCCTTAATGAACCATCCTTTTTAGCCACGAAAAAAAAACCAGCACCTAAGGGTGAAGAGGATGGTCTAATATGACCCTTCTCCAATGCCTCCTTAATATAGGATCGCATAGCCTCGTGTTCGGGTACAGATAAATTGAAAAGCCGACCCTTGGGGAATTTACACCCCGGGTTCAGCTCAATTGCACAGTCATAACTCTTATGAGAAGGCAAAGACGCAGACTCATTCTCACTAAATACATCATAAAAGTCAGCCAAATAGTCAGGAACATCATGCGACTGGGGAGAGGAGGAGAAAACAGGAGCATCACTAAGGGCACACCGACAACCCCAACTCACCACAGACAAAGATTTCCAATCCAGAACTGGATTATGGATTTGCAACCAGGGAAACCACAGAACAATGGTATCATGCAAATTGTGCAACACCAAAAATCTGCAATTTTCTTGATGGTCTGGGGTGACCCGCATGACCACCTGGGTCCAAAACTGAGGTTTATTCTTCGCCAAAGGAGTAGCATCAATACCCCTCAAAGAGATAGGCGTCCGCAGAGGTGTCATCGGAAATCCACAACGTTTAGCAAAATCCAAGTCCATCAGGTTCAGAGCTGCTCCTGAATCCACAAAAGCCTTGGCAGAAAATGTGGACAGGAAGCAGATCAGAGTAATTGCCAGAAGAAACTTTGGTTGAACATCACCCACAGAAAACGTGTGTGCACAACGTTTCTCTGGTTTAGGGCAGACAGAAATAATATGCGAGGCATCTCCACAAAAAAAACACAGCTTATTACGCCTTCTGAACTCCTGACGTTGCGCCATAGACAAAACTCTATCACATTGCATAGGTTCAGACATTTGTTCAACAGGTGGCAAAATCTCTCGTGTAGTTTTGCGTTCACGTAAACGCTGATCCACCTGAATGGCTAATGACATAGAATCGTCAAGACCAGAGGGAACAGGAAATCCCACCATAGTATCTGTTACAGTTTCTGACAAACCCTTCCGAAAGAGGGCTGCCAAGGCACCATCATTCCAGGTAGTAAGGACCACCCACTTTCGGAATTTATGACAGTACAACTCTGCCGAATCCCGACCCTGGCTTAATGCCAACAGGGTCTTTTCAGCCTGATCAATAGCATTAGGTTCATCATACAACAACCCCAAGGCTTGAAAAAATGCGTTCTGTTGTGAGTTCATTTTCCCCTTCGTCACTGAGGTCTGGTGAACTCCCTATTCTGGTAAAGGAAGGTAATGAGCCTGATTATCAGGCACCTGAGTCTAATGAGGATAACTGGCTGAGTGGAGTCACTGACTGGATATAAGGCTGCCGACGCCCTTCTGCCCTGCGGGTGACTTCTCTGTGGACTTCTAGGACACCAGTCTGATTCCTGCTCCCCTAAAGCTAAGTTTTCTGCTTTGCCTGTTTGCATTTATGTTTTGTTTTTGTTTTCCTTGCTTTTCTGGATTCTGCCATTCCCTGCTGGGATGAGCTGAATCTCCTTTTGCCGGTTGCTCTGTCTTCAGAATATTCCTGAGTACTGACATAGCTTTTTTGAAGCCTAGCGTCTTCAGGGCCTTTTTCACTGTCAGTCTGTTGTCTCTTATTTTCATAGGGTTTTTCACGGATTGCAGACAGCAGCCTTCCTGTCCTTTCCTATCTAGGTAGTTTGGGCCCCGTCTTTGCTCAGTCTATCTTTCTGTCTGTGTTAGTGTTTTCATCTTGCTTCACCGTCATTATATGTTGGGGGCTGCCTATTGCTTTGGGGTCTGCTCTGGGGCAGTTTAGATTTCCCCTTTCTTTCTTTAGGCCTATTTAATTCTCCGGCTGTGATCGAGGGGTCTAGGGCATCGTAGGAACCCCCCACGGCTACTGCTAGTTGTTGTGATAGGATCAGGGGTCTGCAATCCGATAGCTGACAACCTCTCTGGTTTTCTGGACTTAGCTAGCAGTTCTGTTTTTGCCTCCTACGGTGACTCAATCATAACAGAATCACCCGCCATACCACAGATCCTAGGGTACTCAATAGCAGGAAAGAATTGTGTTTAAGAAAAAAAAAAAAAAAAGTGTGTGTATATTCTTCCCTCTATATCTCTGAGGCCAAAGGGGGAATTTTTTTTTCTCTCAATGGAGATAAAGCAATTGTCTAATCGTGTGGAGCAGCTCGCTGCGGAAGTGCTGGGAATTTCCGCCTACCTTGCTCGTTCGCATGCTGTTGAACCAAAGATCCCTACACCTGATGTATTTTTTTGGGATCGATCTAAATTTTTGAGTTTCAAAAATAATTGTAAATTATTTTTTGCCTTGAAGCCTAACTCGTCAGGGAGCTCCGCGCAGCAGGTTAAAATTGTCATCTCTTTGCTGCGTGGCGATCCCCAGGATTGGGCGTTTTCTTTGAAACCAGATGATCCTATTCTGACTAATGTGAATGCATTCTTTCAAGCTTTGGGGTTGTTGTATGATGAACCTAATGCTATTGATCAAGCTGAAAAGACCCTGTTGGCATTAAACCAGGGTCGAGATTCTGCAGAGTTGTACTGTCAAAAGTTCCGAAAGTGGGCGGTCCTTACTACCTGGAATGATAGTGCATTGGCTGCTCTCTTTCGGAAGGGTTTGTCAGAAGCCGTAAAAGATACTATGGTGGGATTTCCTGTTCCCTCTGGTCTGGACGATTCTATGTCATTAGCCATTCAGGTTGATAGGCGTTTACGTGAACGCAGGATTGCACGAGAGGTGTTGCCACCGGTTGAACAGACGTCTGAACCTATGCAATGTGATAGAGTTTTGTCTAAAGCGCAACGTCAGGAGTTCAGAAGGCGTAATAAGCTTTGTTTTTTCTGTGGAGATGCCTCGCATATTATTTCTGTTTGTCCTAAACGAGAGAAACGCTTTGCACACACGTTTTCTGTTGGTGGTGTTCAACCTAAGTTTCTTCTGGCAATTACTCTGATCTGCTCCCTGTCCACATTTTCTGCCAAGGCTTTTGTGGATTCGGGAGCAGCGCTAAACCTAATGGACTTGGATTTTGCTAAACGTTGTGGATTTCCGATGACACCTCTGCAGATGCCTATACCTTTGAGGGGGATTGATGCTACTCCTTTGGCTAAAAATAAACCTCAGTTTTGGACCCAGGTGGTCATGCGGGTCGCCCCAGACCATCAAGAAAATTGCAGATTTTTGGTGTTGCATGGTCTGCATGATGCCGTTGTTCTGGGGTTTCCCTGGTTGCAAATTCATAATCCAGTTTTGGATTGGAAGTCTGTGTCTGTGGTGAGTTGGGGTTGTCGGTGTGCCTTTAGTGAGGCGCCGGTTTTTTCCACCTCTCCTTAGTCGCATGATGTTCCTGACTATTTGGCGGACTTTTATGATGTATTTAGTGAGAATGAGTCTGCGTCCTTGCCTCCTCATAGGAGTTATGACTGTGCTATTGAACTAAGCCCGGGGTGTAAATTTCCCAAGGGTCGGCTCTTCAATTTATCTGTACCCGAGCACGAGGCTATGCGGTCCTATATTAAGGAGGCGTTGGAGAAGGGTCATATTAGACCATCCTCTTCACCCTTACGTGCCGGGTTTTTTTTTGTGGCCAAAAAGGATGGTTCTTTAAGGCCTTGTATTGATTATCGTGCCCTCAATAAAATTACTATTAAATATCAGTATCCGTTACCCCTGATTTCGGATCTATTCTCTAGAGTTAGAGGTGCTTGCTGGTTTACCAAGCTTGACCTCAGGGGGGCGTGTAATCTTATCCGCATTAAGCAGGGGGATGAATGGAAGACGGCGTTTAATACTCCGGAGGGACATTTTGAGTACCTGGTGATGCCTTTTGGGCTCACTAATGCCCCTTCTGTCTTCCAGTGCTTCATGAACGATATTTTCCGAGACTTTGTCGATAAATTTTTGATTATCTATCTGGATGATATTTTGATCTTCTCCAAGGATTGGGATTCTCATGTGGAACATATTCGGACTGTGTTCCGGATCTTGAGGGAGAATTCCCTGTATGTCAAAGGATCGAAATGCCTTTTTGGAGTACAGAGGATTTCATTTTTGGGATTTATTTTGTCTCCGTCAACTATTGAAATGGACCCGGCCAAGGTACAGGCCATTTATGATTGGGTTCAGCCCACTTCTTTGAAGGCCCTCCAGAAGTTTTTGGGTTTTGCTAATTTTTATCGGAAATTTATAGCAAAATTTTCTAGTATTGCCAAGCCATTGACTGATCTGCCTAAGAAGGGTGCTGATGTGTTGAATTGGTCTCCGGAGGCTGTTGCTTCCTTTCAGGAGCTGAAGCGAAGATTTACCTCCGCCCCGGTTTTGCGGCAACCTGGTGTCTCACTCCCGTTCCAGGTAGAGGTGGATGCTTCTGAGATTGGTCCAGGAGCTGTTTTGTCCCAAAAGGATCCTGTAACATCTAAGATGAATCCCTGTGCTTTCTTTTCCCGAGGGTTCTCTCCATCTGAACGTGGCTGTGATGTGGGGAATCGGGAACTGTTGGCCATGTAGTGGGCATTTGAGGAGTGGAGACATTGGTTGGAGGGAGCTAAACGTCAAGTTGTGGTCCTCACTGACCACAAGAATTTGATTTGCCTAGAGTCGGCTAAACGCTTGAACCCTAGACAGGCTAGGTGGGCCTTGTTTTTTATACGTTTTGATTTTGTGGTCTCTTTTCTTCCTGGAACTAAGAAGGTCAAGGCAGACACCCTCTCTGGGAGTTTCTTTGCTGATTCTCCCATGGTGACCAAGCCTGCTACCATCTTAGGCGAAGGGGTAGTTCTTTCTGCCATCTCGCCCGATTTGAGATTTGCTCTGCAAGAGTTCCAGGAGGACAAACCTGAGCGTTGTCCCAGTGGAAAGTTGTATGTTCCTGACCAGTGGAAGAAGAGAGTGATGTCTGAAGTTCATTGCTCTGCATTGGCTGGTCATCCAGGTATTTTTGGTACTAGAGATCTGGTGAGTCGCTCTTTTTGGTGGCCCACCTTGTCTCATGATGTCAGGAATTTTGTGCAGTCCTGTGGGACTTGCTCCCGGTCTAAATCTTGTTCTCGCTCTAGTGGGTTGTTGATGTCTTTGCCGGTCCCCAGGAGGCCATGGACCCATAATTCAATGGATTTCATCTCTGATATGCCGGTCTCTCAAAGGATGACTGTTATTTGGGTGATTTGTGATAGGTTCTCTAAGATGGTTCATCTTGTACCACGCCCTAAGTTGCCATCTTCCTCTGAGTTGGTGCCCCTGTTTTTGCAACAGGTGGTTCGCTTGCATGGGATTCCTGAGAACATTGTATCTGACAGAGGAGTTCAGTTTGTGTCTAGATTTTGGAGGACTTTCTGTTCCAAGCTGGGAATTCAGTTGTCCTTCTCCTCTGCTTTTCACCCTCAGACCAATGGGCAGACAGAGAGAACAAACCAGACCTTGGAGTCGTATTTGAGATGTTTTATTTCCGCTGATCAGGATGATTGGGTTTCATTTTTGCCCTTGGCCGAATTTGCTTTAAATAGTGGAGCTAGTTCTGCCACTTTGATGTCACCTTTTTTTTGTAACTTTGGGTTTCATCCTCGATTTTCTTCAGGGCAGGTGGAGCCTTCTGCCTGCCCAGGTGTTGACACTGTGGTGGAGAGAATGCACCAGATCTGGGACCAAGTGGTGGATAAGTTATCTCTCTCCCAGGAAAAGGCCCAGCGGTTTTCCAATCGACATAGGACCATTGGTCCCCAGTTTGAGATTGGTGATATGGTGTGGTTATCATCAAAAAATATTGCTATGAAGGTGGCTTCTCCTAAGTTTAAGCCTAGATTTATTGGACCTTACAAGATTTTGGAGATTATTAATCCGGTCTCTTTTCGTTTGGCTCTTCCTGTCACATTTGAAGTCCATAATGTGTTCCATAAGTCCTTGTTGAAGAGGTTTGTTGAACCAGTTGTTCCTGGGGTGGCACCTCCAGACCCTGTATTGGTTGAAGGTAACATGGAATATGAGGTAGAGAAAATACTGGATTCCCGTCTGGCTAGACGGAGACTCCAGTATTTGGTTAAGTGGAAGGGTTATGGTCAGGAGGATAATTCCTGGGTCTCTGCCTCTGATATTCATGCCAAGAGATTATTATTATTATTATTATTATTATTATTATTTATTGTTATAGCACCATTTATTCCATGGCGCTTTACATGTAAGGAGGAGTATACATAAAAACAAGTACAATAATCTTAAACAATACAAGTCATAACTGGTACAGGAGGAGAGAGGACCCTGCCCGCGAGGGCTCACAATCTTCAAGGGATGGGTGATAATACAGTAGGCGAGGGTAGAGCTGGTCGTGCAGCGGTTTGGTCGATCGGTGGTTACTGCAGGTTGTAGGCTTGTCGGAAGAGGTGGGTCTTCAGGCTCTTTTTGAAGGTTTCGATGGTAGGTGAGAGTCTGATATGTTGTGGTAGAGAGTTCCAGAGTAGGGGTGATGCGCGAGAGAAATCTTGTATGCGATTGTGGGAAGAGGAGATAAGAGGGGAGTAGAGAAGGAGATCTTGTGAGGATCGGAGGTTGCGTGCGGGAAAGTACCGGGAGACGAGGTCACAGATGTATGGAGGAGACAGGTTGTGGATGGCTTTGTATGTCATGGTTAGGGTTTTGTAATGGAGTCTCTGGGCAATTGGGAGCCAGTGAAGGGATTGACAGAGGGGAGAAGCTGGGGAATAGCGGGGGGACAGGTGGATTAGTCGGGCAGCAGAGTTTAGAATAGATTGGAGGGGTGCGAGAGTGTTTGAGGGGAGGCCACAGAGCATGAGGTTGCAGTAGTCAAGGCGAGAGATGATGAGGGCATGGACTAGGGTTTTTGCAGATTCTTGGGTGAGGAATGAACGGATTCGTGAAATATTTTTGAGTTGAAGTCGGCAGGAAGTGGAAAGGGCTTGGACATGTGGTTTGAAGGAGAGATCAGCGTCAAGGATTACTCCGAGGCAGCGAGCTTGTGGGACTGGGGAGAGTGGGCAGTCATTTACTGTAATTGATAGGTTCGTAGGGGGGGTCACGTGAGATGGGGGAAAGATGATGAATTCTGTTTTGTCCATGTTGAGTTTCAGAAATCTAGCAGAGAAGAAGGATGAAATAGTGGACAGACATTGAGGGATTCTGTTTAGTAGGGAGGTGATATCTGGTCCAGAGATGTAGATCTGTGTGTCATCAGCATAAAGATGATACTGAAAGCCATGAGATTCTATGAGCTGTCCCAGGCCAAAGGTGTAAATAGAGAACAGCAGGGGCCCAAGGACTGAACCTTGTGGGACTCCGACAGATAGGGGGCGAGGTGAGGAGGTGGTGTGTGAGTGGGAGACGCTGAATGTCCGGTCTGTTAGGTATGATGAGATCCAGGATAGGGCCAAGTCTGTGATGCCGAGGGATGAGAGGGTCTGTAATAATAGGGAATGGTCCACTGTGTCAAAGGCAGCCGACAGGTCCAGGAGGAGGAGGACAGAGTAGTGTCGCTTGCTCTTGGCGGTTAAGAGGTCATTGGTGACCTTAGTAAGGGCAGTTTCAGTGGAGTGGTGTGACCGGAAGCCAGATTGTAAGTGGTCGAAGAGGGAGCAAGAAGAGAGATGGGAGGACAGTTCAAGGTAGACGTGTTGTTCCAGTAGCTTGAAGGCGTAGGGGAGAAGTGATATAGGGCGATAGCTAGATACAGAGGATGGGTCAAGAGATTGGTGGGTGCCTTTCATCGGGCTCACCCTGATCGCCCTGGTGGCGTGGTTGAGGGTTCGGTGACCCCTCCTCAAGGGGGAGGTACTGTTGTGAGTTCATTTTCCCCTTCGTCACTGAGATCTGGTGAACTCCCTATTCTGGTAAAGGAAGGTAATGAGCCTGATTATCAGGCACCTGAGTCTAATGAGGATGACTGGCTGAGTGGAGTCACTTACTGGATATAAGGCTGCCGACGCCCTTCTGCCCTGCGGGTGACTTCTCTGTGGACTTCTAGGACACCAGTCTGATTCCTGCTTCCCTAAAGCTAAGTTTTCTGCTTTGCCTGTTTGCATTTATGTTTTGTTTTTGTTTTCCTTGCTTTTCTGGATTCTGCCATTCCCTGCTGGGATGAGCTGAATCTCCTTTTGCCGGTTGCTCTGTCTTCAGAATATTCCTGAGTACTGACATAGCTTTTTTGAAGCCTAGCGTCTTCAGGGCCTTTTTCACTGTCAGTCTGTTGTCTCTTATTTTCATAGGGTTTTTCACGGATTGCAGACAGCAGCCTTCCTGTCCTTTCCTATCTAGGTAGTTTGGGCCCCGTCTTTGCTCAGTCTATCTTTCTGTCTGTGTTAGTGTTTTCATCTTGCTTCACCGTCATTATATGTTGGGGGCTGCCTATTGCTCTGGGGTCTGCTCTGGGGCAGTTTAGATTTCCCCTTTCTTTCTTTAGGCCTATTTAATTCTCCGGCTGTGATCGAGGGGTCTAGGGCATCGTAGGAACCCCCCACGGCTACTGTTAGTTGTTGTGATAGGATCAGGGGTCTGCAATCTGATAGCTGCCAACCTCTCTGGTTTTCTGGACTTAGCTAGCAGTTCTGTTTTTGCCTCCTACGGTGACTCAATCATAACAGCGTTCACATTATTCAGAATAGGATCATCAGGTTTCAAAGAAAATGCCCAATCCTGGGGATCGCCGCGCAGCAAAGAGATGACAATTTTAACCTGCTGCGCGGAGTTCCCCGACGAGTTAGGCTTCAAGGCAAAAAATAATTTACAATTATTCTTGAAATTCAAGTATTTAGACTGATCCCCAAAAAACACACCAGGAGTGGGAATCTTTGGTTCAGCAGTATGTGAATGAGCAAGATAGGCGGAAATTCCCCGCACTTCAGCAGCGAGCTGCTCCACACGATCAGACGATTGCTTCATCTCCATTGAGAGAAAAATTCCCCCTACGGCCTCAGAGATATAGAGGAAAAAATATGCACACAAAAAAAAAAAATTCTGACACTTTTTTTTTTCCTTTTTTTTTTTTTTTTTTTACAATTCTCTCCTGCTATTGAGTACCCTAGGATCTGCGGTATGGCTGGTGATTCTGTTATGATGAGTCACCGAAGGAGGAAAAAACAAAATACCAGCTAAGTCCAGAAAAACCAGAGAGGTTGGCAGCTATCGGATTGCAGACCCCTGAACCTATCCACAACAACTAGCAGTAGCCGTGGGGGGTTCCTACGGTGCCCTAGACCCCTCGATCACAGCCGGAGAACTACATAGCCTAAAGACAGAAAGGGGAAAAACTAAACTGCCCCAGAGCAGACCCCAAAGCAATAGGCAGCCCCAACATATAATGACGGTGAAGCAAGATGAAAACACTAACACAGATAGAAAGATAGGTTGAGCAAATGATGGGGCCCAAGCTAACTACATAGGACAGGATAGGAAAGCTGCTGTCTGCATTCTGCAAAAACCCTATCAAAATGAGCCAACCGACTGATAGGAAAAACAGGCCCTGAAGTCGCTAGGCTTCAAAAGACTATATCAGCACTCAGGTATATTCTGAAGACAGAGCAAAAGATCAACAGATCAGAGACAAAAATGGAATTCAGCTCACCCCCGGCCGGGGAAGGCAGAACTCCCAAAAAACAAGGCAAAACAAAAACAAAACTGAAGAGTACAAAGCAGAGCAGAAAAACTTAGCTTTGAGACATAGGAATCAGACTGGTCTCCAAGAATCCAGCAGGAAAATCACCAGCCAGGAAGAAGGGCGTCGGCAGCCTTATATCCAGTCCTCAATTCCAGCCACCCAGTCATGATCTAGCTGCCCAGGTGTTTGGTAATCAGCCTCACTACCTTCCTTCACCAGAGGAGTGAGTTCATCAGACCTCAATGGTGATGGGAAAAATGAACTCACAACACTCTTTGTGCAAAGCTTCCTCCACTGCCTCGACACACAGAGCTGCTTTGTAAAGCACTAGCAGCACTGCTCTCGGGTGGAATGGAGAACATGATGCAATGCACCAGTGTGTCTTGGTATTCCACATTTTACGCTCCCGGTTCAACAGTGTTATGAGGCTTTGTAAGCTGTCCCGGTAGCAAGAATCTAGGAGTGTGTACACCCAATAATCAGCTGTGTTAAGGTTGTGGGCGATGCGGTGGTCGTTTCTCAGGCACTGCAGCATGAAATCAACCATGTGCTGCAGACTCCCAACTGCCCAAGAAACGCTGTCCCCTGCTTGAGTTGTCATCTCTGCCTGCTCTGCATCACCCCACCCTCGCTCTACATACTGACTACTAGAGCATTGTGTACCTCCATCCTCTGGAGAGATGTCTTCCTCCTCCATTGACTCCTCCTCATCCTCCTCACAAAGTGTCTCCTGCCTAGGCCTTTGTGAGGAACCACGTTGCGCAGACTGTCCAGAAGCAGATGGCATTTGTGACTCCTCATCCTCCACCTCTTCCAAAACCTCCTCCCTTAGTGCTTGCAGTGTTTTTTGAAGCAGGCAAATAAGGGGGACAGTCATGCTGACTAGTGCATCATCTGCACTCGCCATCTGAGTGGAATCATCGACGGCATGCAAAACGTGGCAAATGTCCTTCATAGAGGCCCACTCAGTGGTGCTGAAGTGTGACCGGCGCACAGTGCGACTTGTTTGCGCCTGATGCAGCTGGTACACCATTACTGCTGCCTGCTGCTCACACAACCGCTCCAACATATGCAACGTTGAATTCCACCTGGTGGGTAGGTAACATATGATGCGATGTTCCGGAAGGCGGAATCGGCGCTGCAGAGCTGCAATGTGCGGTCTTGCCATGCTGGAACGCCGCAAGTGAGCGCACTCTATGCGGACCTTGTGCAACAGTGCATCAAGATCCGGATAGTCCCTCAGAAAGCTCTGCACAACCAAGTTGAGCACATGTGCCTGACATGGGATGTGAGTGAGGTTGCCTAGGCCCAGAGCTGCCACCAGATTTCAGCCATTGTCACACACTACCAAGCCTTGCTGGAGATTTGCTGGCACAAACCACACGTCGCTCTCCTGCTTGATGGCATTCCAGAGCTCCTGCGCTGTGTGGCTTCGATTCCCCAAAGAAATTAATTTCAGTACAGCCTGTTGATGTTTGGCCACGGCTGTGCTCATAACAGGCTCCTGCAGCGCTGATTCTGAGGAACTGAGGAAGGTGGTGGGAGCAGCTCTGAGGAAGAGATTCCCTGAACGGCCAAAACAGGAGGGAGAGGGAGGGGGCAGACTAAGTTGCCTGTAGCTTCCACTTCGGCACCCGTTGGGAGTATTCCTCTTCCAAAAGCAAAAACGGGCGCTCCCAGGACTTGCAGTGCGTGGTCCTTTTTTGACACAGTTGCAAATGACATTTGCTTTGTCAAATGCAAGCTGTGTAATCATAAAGTCAAAAGAGGGAAAAGTGTTAGCAAACTGAATAGCACAAATATGTGGAAACATGTGCGGACCAAGCACGTGGTGGAGTTACAAAGACATACTGAAGACGTAGGCCAACCTACAGCAGCACCTACCACCTCTTCAGCTTGTGTTGTAGCTCGAGTTGCTACTCATAAGAAATTGGCCCCACAGTTTTACGAGTGCATAGGGTTAACAAATCAAGCTACAAAAGGAGTTAAAATTGTTCATACCAATCAGTGTAGACTTGTTAATTATCTTACTGAGATTTCTGGTAAGGACTGATACTCCACTTTTTTTTTCTATTTTCTCCTGGTCAGCCGAAGATTTTCATATTCGACTCCTAGGACCATGAATTTATTGGATGATCAGTAGAAGATGCTTCACACTATATAGTGGGACTCTGATAGTGTGAGAGGGGGAGAAGATCAGGGAAATCCAGAAGCCAAAGAATGAGAAGAAAAAGACCAAAAGACTTAACTATTGTGCAACTTATTTTTTTGGGGACTAATATTTGAATTTTTTTAATTATATGTTTGTGCTATTCTTAGTGACTCTTGCCCACACACACACACACACACACACACACACACACACACACACACACACACACACACACACGTATAAAGCTCTGAATTACCTCAATATTCTTATTTTCAATAATTCACTCATGAATATTACAGTACTGTATGTTGTACTCTGGATAGAGTACAAGAGGGGGACTTGTAAGAGAATGGTCAGCTATAATATACTGATCTGCCATGATCAACCAGGCAGCCATCTTGTGAAAGTTAGGAAAGAATATATTCAACTTTTACAAAAGAACTAATACGATGTACTCTGGAAAAGCAGATGGAGGAGATAAAATGAGATCATGCCCATTAACAAATTTAGCAGATGTGCATACAGGTAAATTGGATCAGCCTCAGGGCAATGAGAAAATAGAACCAACCAATATATGTATCAATATAGGTATTTATGATAGTGTTAGTAGAAAACAGACATCTACAATTGGCAAATGTATACATTTATGGGTTTAGTCTAGGAGCAGTGATAAGATTAATGTTAGTAGCTAGAGAGAATATTGAATTCATGGTTTTTAATGTGGTTTGGTGAAGAGTTAATTAATTATGTAATATTGTGTTACTTCTTCCTTTGTCCAAATAGATATGATGTAACCATATATGCCCTTTTGCTATAATATGTATACAGCTTTCTTTGCACAATGTATAAAAAGCCCCTTACTGTTGCTCGGGGCCATTCCACTGCCTTTATGCCGCTGTGCCACACCATGACCAGGGCTGGGGCCTTTTCTTTGCCAGAATTCTCATCGATTCTTCGCCCGTCTTGAGCCCTGTTTTGTGCCTGCATGCTTCAACTTCACTGACTAATCCGCAGCTGTTCTGCCGTGTATCTCTTAATAAACTTCGACCTCTGCTTGATAAGAAGATTGTCTATGACCTTTTTCCCTGCCCTTCCAGCTCTCAGTAAGACTTTTTCTTACAACCTCATTTAAGCCGTGCGGTTTCAATGTGTTCAGCCTATAAATCCAAAAAACTCATTAAGAGAGCATTTGATAATTCATTGGCAAAAAAAGAGGAATTACTGATTAGTAATGGGAAAATTAAGGATCCATCTGATACTCAGTTTTCAATGAACTTTATAACACAATATAGATACCAGCATTAAGAAGTTAGAAAGGCTCTAGAAAAAAATTGGCATATCCTATTGGATGATCCGATTATTGGACATCATTTACCTAGAAATCCTGGCATTACATTCCGGAGAGCCCATACTATTAAAAACATTTTAACTCCTAGTCGTCTAAAATCCTCTAATAAATTATTAAATCATAGAATCATAGAATCGTAGAGTTGGAAGGGACCTCCTGGGCCATCTGGTCCAACCCCCTGCTCAAAGCAGGATTCGCTAAATCATCCCAGTCAGATGTCTGTCCATCCTCTGTTTGAAGACTTCCATTGAAGGAGAACTCACCACTTCTCATGGCAGCTTGTTCCACTCATTGATCACTCTAACTGTCAAAAAGTTTTTTCTAATATCTAATCTGTGTCTCCTCCCATTCAGTTTCATCCCATTGCTTCTAGTCTTTCCTTGTGCAAATGAGAATAAAGTTGATCCTTCTGCAATGTGACAGCCCTTTAGATATTTGTAGACAGCTATTAAGTCTCCTCTCAGTCTTCTCTTTTGCAAACTAAACATTCCCAAATCCTGCAACCTTTCCTCATAAGACAGGGTTTGCAGACCGGTCACCATTCTGGTCGCTCTTTTCTGAACTTGCTCTAGATAGGAGTATAACCAACAGTGTCAGTGGTATTTTTAGATGTGGCTCTAGAAACTGCCTTTGCTGTCATGTGATTAAAACTAGGGCTTTAAACTAGAAGAAGAGGGGATGGGAGGAAAAAAGCAGACAAGAACATGCAGCAGAAGGACAAACTAATCAAGGATACTAGATGTGGTAAAGAGGACCCAAGACAGGGTACTCAGAAGGAAGCTAAGAAAAATGAAGCAAAACTTCTTTCCTGCATGCTGACCAACGCAAGAAGCCTGGCCAATAAGATTGAAGATCTGGAGTTGGTAATGTATGAGGAAAAATACGACATAGTAGGAATAACAGACATGGTTAGACGACAGCTATAACTGGGTGGCTAACTTGCAAGGATATGATTTGTTTAGGAGGGATCGTAAAAATAGGAAAGGGGGTGGAGTCTGTCTATATATAAAGTCCACTTTAAAGCCCACACTTAGAGAAGATATACAAGAAAGAAATGAAGAGGTGGAGTCTCTATGGGTGGAGATGCAAGGAGAGAAAAGTAATAAAATCCTCATAGGGGTTTGTTATAAGCCACCAAATATAACAGAAACCACTGAAAATGTATTATTGAAACAAATAGACAAAGCAGCAAATCACAATGAGGTGCTTATTATGGGGGACTTCAACTACCCCGACATAGACTGGGAAACTGAAACCTGCGTATCTCAGAAAGGAAACCAATTTCTGTCAGTAACCAAGGATAATTATCTGTCACAACTTGTGCCGAGCCCAACTAGAGGGACAGCCCTTCTGGACTTAATTTTAAGCAACAGACCAGATAGAATAACAGAAGTACGAGTCGATGGGCACCTAGGGAACGGTGACCACAATATAATACAATTCCACTTGTCCTTCAGTAAGGTGCCCTGGAAGGGGGTTACGAAAACGCTGAATTTCAGGAAAGCAAAGTATGATCAGCTTAGAGAGGACCTTCGCCGAATTGATTGGGACAATGTCCTCAAAAATAGGAGCACAGAAAATAAATGGGAAGTATTTAAATCAGTTTTACACACCCACTGCGAGCTAGCCATACCGTACAGAAATAAAAAGGCTAGGAACAAGAGAACACCAATGTGGCTAAACAAGGATGTAAAAGGGGCAATAAATAACAAGAACAAGGCATTTAAGAAGCTAAAACAAGAAGGCAATGAAGAAGCATTAAAAAGTTATAGAGAAAAAAATAAAATGTGTAAAAAAAACAAATACATTTAGCAAAAGTGGAAACTGAGAGACTCATTGCTAAGGAAAGTAAAACAAACCCCAAACTATTCTTTAATTATATAAACAGTAAAATGATTAAAATTGATGGTGTCGGCCCTTTAAAGAACAATGAGGGTGAAATCATAGAGAGCGATGTGGGAAGAGCAAATGTTTTAAATACCTTTCTTCTCAACAGTGTTCACACAGGAAAAGAATTTGCCAGAGGAAATGCAGAGTGATAATGTAAACTCCCCATTAAGTATTACCTGCCTAACCCAGGAAGAAGTGCAGAACCGCCTTAGTAAGATTAAAATTGACAAATCACCATTCCCTGATGGCATTCACCCTCGGGTATTAAGGGAGTTAAGTAATGTGATAGACAGGCCTCTATTCCTTATATTTAAAGACTCTATAGAAACAGGTTCAAACAATGTAGGATTGATCTTCAGCTCACCTGGCTCAGCCTGCCCAGTCCTCCTTTCCATAATCTCGGTGCACGGAGTGGATCCATACCCATCTGGGAGAAATGCTCAATGAAAAAAAGTTTTTTATAGTTCCAGCACACGATGTGAAAAAATTAAGAAAAGCCTTTATTTAATCCATAATTAAAAAATGCAATTCCAGTGATGATAAAAGCATGTGTAGGCTTACGCGTTTCGGATCATATTTGACCCTTAATCATAGCATAAAATACTGAATAAATGTTGCACTTATCAAGGAAAAGCAACCAGAGAAGGCTGCCTTGGGTAACACCCACCAAAATCAGCTGTGAAATTGAAATCACCAATTCAAAGTTAACAATAGTACCTCACTGGTTTAACCCTATGATGCATTCATCTTATACAAACATATTACAATGTGAATTCTCACTTAATAATGATCTGATGATTAAACCAAAAACAAAAACAAACAAACTTCAGCCTCCCTAGTAGCTGGGATTAAAGGCACATACCACCGCACCCGGCAAAAGAAAAAAAAACAAAAACATATTAATATAGATACATCAATTCATGCTTCAAATTTAATCCTGCTGGATATCTAGTATTAAGTTTTAGTATCCATCGAGCTTCAATCATCTGGAGTAATTTAATTCTATCGCCACCACGCCGAGGAGCAGGAACAAATTCCAAAGCACTTACTCGCAGGTTATTCAATTCTCCCTTATGTTCATGCAAAAAATGTTTAGAAGCCCCCGAAAGACTACGGGTAGTAATATTATTGATGTCATAAATGTGTTCCGACAATCTTTTTCTTATGCTACGACTTGTGGATCCTACATACTGTTTTCTGCATGTCGTGCAAAAGATGATATAAACACAGTAATCAGTGGCACAATTCATAAAAGTTTTGAGCTTAAATACTTGACCCTCATTACTTATAACAGACTTATTATTATTTATCATGAATTTACATAAACCACATAACTTCTGCCCGCATCTAAATGAACCTTTAGTAGATAACCATGTACAACCTATTTTATCTGTGTTCTCACTGAGTTCACTAGGAGAGATTATATTTCCTATCGTCAAAGATTTTTTGGGGACAAATTTGCAACCATTTTTCAAAATTTCCCTAAGTGTACTATCAGTAGTTAATAATGGTAGATGTTTACGAACAACATTAATTACTTTGTAATAATTACTATGATATGTAGTAGAAAAAATCATTTCATTAGAAAAATCTTTCTTATCTGATTTTTTCGACTGGAATAAATACTGATCTCTGCTTTTTTCATTGGCTTTAGTTTCAGCTTTTTTAACCATTTTAAGATTATAACCCCTGTGTTGTAACCTTTTTTTAATATTATCACATTCTTCCTTATACTTGCTGTCATCGGTACAACACCTACGGGCTCTGATAAATTCCCCTGTGGGGATATTCCTAATCACATGTTGTGGATGTTGACTAAAAGCATGCAAAATGGAATTTCCTGAAATTTTTTTGCGAAAAAGCTGACAATCTACTTTTTTCTTCAGACTATCACCACCCAATTGTATGTCGAGAAAGGAAATCATATCCCTATTGGTATCTACTACGAAAGACAGATTTAGATTATTATCATTAATATAATCTTTAAAGCTGGACACTAGGTCATCTGATCCTTTCCACACTATCAAAATATCATCTATGAATCGTAAATATTGTTCTATATAATCTGAATAAGGATTAAATTCAGAATAAATAAATTTCGACTCCCACCAGTTCATGTACAGATTAGCCAGGGATGGGGAGAATTTGGCTCCCATGGAACAACCCTGACACTGCACATAGAACTGGCGGGAGAATCTAAAGTAGTTGTTTTGAAGCAAAAATAGAGTAACATCTAAAATATATTCTTTCATTACATCAGAATAATTGGAATATATATTTAGTTGATCTGTCAATGCTTGCATAGCTAAATTATGTGGAATGCAAGAATACAGTGTTTTAACATCACAAGTTATCCACATGAAATTCTCATCCCAATTCTGATTTAACATTACTGATAGCACATGTTTGCTGTCTTTCAAATAACTAGGTGACATAACTACCAATGGTTGCAATCTCTCATCTAACCAAGAACCTAGTCTTTCCAATAATGAATCCACACCTGACACTATAGGTCTGAAAGGAGGAGGAAAAAGCCCTTTATGGGTTTTAGGTAGGGCATGAAAAATGGGAATTTTGGGATTTACTGGTAATAAGAATTCTTTTTGTTTTAAATTAAGAATGCCTAGATCAAATCCTTCTTGTAAAATTTTTTCCAATTTAATTTTTATAGTTTCCGTTGGATCTCCATCTATTTTCTTGTAAGCATGACTTTCATTTAAAATACTATTAACCTCTCTTACATATAGGGTCTTATCCAATATTACCACTGATCCCCCCTTATCAGCATTCTTCACTACAATGTTTGGATTATTTTGTATGTTTTTTAGAGCTTTTCTTTCTCCCTTAGATAAATTATCCCCCTTGTTATTATCAGAAAATACAGATTTTAATTCCCGTTCCACAGAGAATTTTTCTAAGGGAGAAAGAAAAGCTCTAAAAAACATACAAAATAATCCAAACATTGTAGTGAAGAATGCTGATAAGGGGGGATCAGTGGTAATATTGGATAAGACCCTATATGTAAGAGAGGTTAATAGTATTTTAAATGAAAGTCATGCTTACAAGAAAATAGATGGAGATCCAACATTTAAGCTCAAAACTTTTATGAATTGTGCCACTGATTACTGTGTTTATATCATCTTTTGCACGACATGCAGAAAACAGTATGTAGGATCCACAAGTCGTAGCATAAGAAAAAGATTGTCGGAACACATTTATGACATCAATAATATTACTACCTGTAGTCTTTCGGGGGCTTCTAAACATTTTTTGCATGAACATAAGGGAGAATTGAATAGCCTGCGAGTAAGTGCTTTGGAATTTGTTCCTGCTCCTCGGCGTGGTGGCGATAGAATTAAATTACTCCAGATGATTGAAGCTCGATGGATACTAAAACTTAATACTAGATATCCAGCAGGATTAAATTTGAAGCATGAATTGATGTATCTATATTAATATGTTTTTTTTTTTTTTTTCTTTTGCCGGGTGCGGTGGTATGTGCCTTTAATCCCAGCTACTAGGGAGGCTGAAGTTTGTTTGTTTTTGTTTTTGGTTTAATCATCAGATCATTATTAAGTGAGAATTCACATTGTAATATGTTTGTATAAGATGAATGCATCATAGGGTTAAACCAGTGAGGTACTATTGTTAACTTTGAATTGGTGATGTCAGTTTCACAGCTGATTTTGGTGGGTGTTACCCAAGGCAGCCTTCTCTGGTTGCTTTTCCTTGATAAGTGCAACATTTATTCAGTATTTTATGCTATGATTAAGGGTCAAATATGATCCGAAACGCGTAAGCCTACACATGCTTTTATCATCACTGGAATTGCATTTTTTAATTATGGATTAAATAAAGGCTTTTCTTAATTTTTTCACATCGTGTGCTGGAACTATAAAAAACTTTTTTTCTATAGAAACAGGGTCTGTTCCTTTTGATTGGCGGCAAGCAAATGTGGTACCAATATTCAAAAAGGGGTGTAAAAGGGAACCTGAAAACTATAGGCCAGTAAGCTTAACATCTGTTGTGGGTAAAATTTTTGAAGGGTTTCTAAGGGATACCATTATGGAATATCTCAATGTTAATAAATGTTTAACTCTATATCAACATGGATTTATGAAGGATCGCTCCTGTCAAACTAACCTGATCAGCTTCTATGAGGATGTAAGCTCTCAAATTGACCAAGGAGAATCATTGGATGTCATTTATCTCGACTTCTCTAAAGCATTTGACACTGTCCTACATAAAAGATTGGTAAGTAAGATGAGAAAGCTTGGGTTAGGGGAAAATGTGTGTAGATGGGTAGGTAGCTGGCTTAGTGATAGAAAACAAAGTGGTTATTAATGGTGCATACTCAGATTGGGCCAGGGTTACTAGTGGGGTACCAGAGGGTTCTGTATTGGGCCCCCTACTATTTAATATATTTATTATTGATCTAGTGGATGGCTTACACAGTAAAATATCAGTATTTGCAGATGATACAAAACTATGTAAGGTAGTTAACACAAAAGAGGACAGTTTGCAACTACAGACAGATTTGAGTAAATTGGAGAATTGGGCTGAAAAATGGCAAATGAGGTTTAACACAGATAAGTGTAAGGTTATGCACATGGGAAGGAGAAACATATGCTATAATTACTTACTAAATGGGAAACTGCTGGGGAAATCAGACATGGAAAAAGACTTAGGCATCTTAGTCAATAAGAAGCTAAATTGGAGAGCCCAGTGTCAGGCAGCTGCCACCAAAGCAAATAGGGTCATGGGATGCATTAGAAGAGATCTGGGGACATGAGATGAAAACATAATTCTGCCTCTGTACAAATCACTCGTCAGACCACACTTGGAGTATTGTGTGCAATTTTGGACGCCGGTGCTCAAGAAAGACATTACTGAACTTGAAAGGGTTCAAAGGCTGGCTACTTAAATGATAAATGGAGTTGGTTCACTACAATACCCAGAAAGGTTATCACAATTAGGTCTATTTACTCTAGAAAAGAGAAGACTAAGGGGATAATTAATATATATGTACAAGTATATCAGAGGGCAATACAGAGATCTCTCAGATTCAAAAAGAGCCATGAAACAATTAGCATAAGGAGGGGCCATGTGTGATCCCATGGCTGTGCCTTGTATTTGGAGAAAGAACGAGTCCTCAAAGAGAAAAAAAATTTCCGTTAATACCAATTTTAATAACTCCATCAGGAAATTAATAGCATCTGGTTCTATTTGGGACTCTTCTAGCATGAGTCTAGTCGCTCTCATACCCTTCTCATGTTGTATTGAGGTATATAAACTATTGACATCAAAGGTCACAAGTAAGGTGCCCTCAGGTAACGGACCAATGTTATGAATAACGTTCAAAAATGCCCCTGTATCCAATAGGAAAGAAGAAGTGTTCTTAACAAGTGGAGTAAGTACTTTCTCTAACAGTTGAGACAATGGGGATAATATGGAATCAGTCGATGCAATTATTGATCTACCCGGGGGGGTTGTTGAGTCGTTTGTGTATTTTAGGTAGTGTATAGAAAACGGGAATGATCGGTTCTGCCTTAGTTAAAAATTCCTTCTTTTTTATCTATTATTCCCTCCTTCAATGCACCTGTCAAAATACCTTCAATTTTAACCCGAATAGATGCTGTAGGATTGTGTGGTAGAGGTAGATAGACTTCCCTGTTCATAAGTTGTGACAGAATTTTATTACGGTAAGTCAGGCGATCATAAGTCTGACATTCGGTGTGGGCGGCACCATCTACCTATTCCGTTACATTTTCATACTATGGGGCATACTATAGCTCAGTTGAGGTTTCTCGTCCTCGAACAAGTCCCGGCACATAGGAGGGGAGGTAATCAGGTTAAGAATTTAAAACTTAGAGAGGCGTTTTGGATTCATTCTCTGCAAACCATGGAGCCCAAAGGGTTGAATAGAGAATATGACGTCATGGGTTTATATTAAATTGTTTATTCTTATCATTGATGTGTATTTCTCTCATTCTTTGCAGCAATAACAACCACGTTAGAAATAGTTCCGGAGAAGGGGTATGGTTAACTAAGTACTAAATATTTTCTATTTTTTTATTTTTCAATTTTTTTACTTTTATTTTTGTATATTTTATTTTTCTATTTTTTGCAATCTTTTTTCATTTCTATTTTTATTTTTTCTGGGTTTTTATTATAGTTTTTAGTTCTTGCCAAGCTGTGCTTTTATTTTATTCTTATTATTCTGATGAGGTAGATTCATAACAATTATTATTTTTTTATACTTCTTTTTTTTCCTTTCTTAGTGTATCCTCACGT
This sequence comes from Dendrobates tinctorius, assembly GCF_039654945.1. Lineage (NCBI taxonomy): Eukaryota > Metazoa > Chordata > Amphibia > Anura > Dendrobatidae > Dendrobates > Dendrobates tinctorius. Next base: position 18,378,634 of record NW_027361701.1, on the reverse strand, counting down.
ATCAATCACGCCGCGTAGACATGCCTGGACACCATTGAATTCACTAACGAGACAGCACAGTGTATCCTTTTAGTACCTCACGCCGTTTGGAGCTAGATTTACACCGGGACTTGCACTAACACAGTAACGCTACGTTTCACTAAACACCTCACTGACCATTTCCTGTCCGCGGCCATTTTGGAAGACACATTTCCGGTTTGCGCTCTATGGGGCGGTTCATTCTCTCCGCCCCCGGTCTTCTCCTGCCAGCTCACACATGTGCGATGCAGCATGCACTTAAGCCGGGTATTTAATCCCGGCTCTGGACATTAGCCATCAGCGCTCCTCTCCATAATGAAGTAATGCACACCAGATAGCGCCGATCTTCTTTTGTTGTCTCTTCACAGCTCCACATGGTAAGCGGTTCTATTTTCATTCTGTGGCAGCACTACTTGTTGTTTCATGCCCTACTATGAGTACTGAAGGAAACGGTCCTGTTTGTCTTTTAACATAGAATCATAGAATCATAGAATCGTAGAGTTGGAAGGGACCTCCTGGGCCATCTGGTCCAACCCCCTGCTCAAAGCAGGATTCGCTAAATCATCCCAGTCAGATGTCTGTCCAGCCTCTGTTTGAAGACTTCCATTGAAGGAGAACTCACCACTTCTCGTGGCAGCCTGTTCCACTCATTGATCACTCTAACTGTCAAAAAGTTTTTTCTAATATCTAATCTGTGTCTCCTCCCATTCAGTTTCATCCCATTGCTTCTAGTCTTTCCTTGTGCAAATGAGAATAAAGTTGATCCTTCTACAATGTGACAGCCCTTTAGATATTTGTAGACAGCAATTAAGTCTCCTCTCAGTCTTCTCTTTTGCAAACTAAACATTCCCAAATCCTGCAACCTTTCCTCATAAGACAGGGTTTGCAGACCGGTCACCATTCTGGTCGCTCTTTTCTGAACTTGCTCCAGTTTGTTGATGTCTTTTTTAAAATGTGGTGCCCAAAACTGGACACAATATTCCAGATGAGGTCTGACCAAAGAGGAGTAGAGGGAAATAATGACTTCACGTGATCTAGACTGTATGCTTCTGTTAATACATCCTAGAACTGCATTTGCCTTTTTTGCTGCTGCATCACACTGTTGACTCATATTCAGTCTGTGATCTATTAGTATACCCAAGTCTTTTTCACATGTGCTGTCACTTAGCCCTATTCCTCCCATTCTATATATGCTTTTTTCATTTTTATTGCCCAGATGTAGTACTTTGCATTTCTCCCTGTTAAAAACCATTCTGTTAGTTACTGCCCACTTCTCTAGTTTATTTAAATCTTTTTGAATCCTCTCTCTCTCTTCTCTAGTATTAGCTATCCCTCCTAGCTTTGTGTCATCAGCAAATTTAATCAGTTTACCCTCAATTCCTTCATCTAAATCGTTGATAAAGATGTTGAACAATACAGGGCCCAGGACAGAGCCCTGTGGTACCCCACTTGAGACATTCTTCCAACTGGATGTGCAGCCATTTACGACCACTCTTTGGGTCCGATCACTAAGCCAGTTATGAATCCACCTAACAGTTGCCTTGTCCATTCCATACTTAGTCATTTTTTCAATAAGGATTGTATGAGAGACTTTGTCAAATGCTTTGCTGAAGTCAAGATATACTATATCTACAGCATTTCCTTGATCCACCCAATCAGTGATACCGTCATAGAAGGAAATTAAGTTAGTCTGACATGACTTATTAGTTACAAACCCATGCTGACTCTGTTTGATCACTTCATTCTTATCCAGGTATTGACTTACATGTTGTTTAATAATTTGTTCAAAGATCTTTCCTGGTATAGAAGTCAGACTCACCGGCCTATAGTTGCCTGGGTCCACCTTCTTCCCCTTTTTGAAGATAGGAACAACATTTGCTCTTCTCCAGTCTTCTGGCACTTCTCCTGTTCTCCAAGAGTTTTCAAAGATTATGGAGAGTGGTTCAGAAATTTCTTCTGCTATCTCCTTCAGTACTCTGGGGTGTAATTCATCTGGACCTGGAGACTTGAATTCATTTAGGTTAGCTAAGTGTTTCCTCACTATCTTTCTGTTTATAGATATCCTGGATTCTTCTATTCCCTTAATAGGACAGTGAATAACAGTTGGTGTTACATTTCCTTTCTGAGAGAAAACAGATGCAAAATAGGAATTTAAAAGTTCAGCCTTCTCAACATCCTGTCTTACCATTTCATCATTTTCATCCTGTAAAAATCCTATAGCATCTTTGACTTTTCTTTTACTTTTGACATATCCCCAAAATCCTTTATTATTGCTTTTGACATCTCTTGCAAGCCTCAATTCATTTTCAGCTTTAGCTAATCTGATTTGTGCCCTGCAGATTCTGCAGACAGCATTATATTCTTCTTTAGATATGCCTCCCTCTTTCCATTTTATAAACATTTTTTTCTTCCTTTTTAGCATGTGCTTAAGTTCTGTGTTCACCCATCCTGGTTTCCTTAAATGCTTCCTATTCTTCCCTCTTTTCGGAATTGTTAACAACTGTGCTTTGAGAATTTCATTTTTCAAGATTTCCCATCCTTCCTGGACATTTTTGTCTTTAAGGATATCCAGCCATTGGATCCCTCCAATTATCTTTCTGAATCCCTTAAAATCTGCCTTTCTGAAATCTAACTTTGACGTCTGAGTCTTCACAGGTCTTCCTCCTCTAGTTATCCAAAATTCTAAAATAGCATGGTCGCTACCTCCTAGGGTTCCAGCCACTTTTACCTCCTCAACCATTTCCTCCCTGTTTATAAGGATTAGATCCAAGGTAGCAGTTCCCCTTGTTTTCTCCCCTACCTTTTGGAAGATAAAGTTGTCAGCAAGAGAGGATAAGAATTTCCTTGACCTGTTAGTTTTGCCTGAGAGAGATTCCCAACAAATGTCTGGATAGTTGAAATCTCCCATGACAACTATGTCATATTTTTTGGAGAACTTGGCCATTTGATGCATAAAGAGTTCATCCATATCTTCAGCTTGCACAGGCGGCCTGTAGTAAATGCCTACAATGGTGTCCTTTCCATTGTTCTGTCCTTGTATTCTTACCCAAACAGTTTCCACAGAACTCCCAGTCTCTGAAGCTTCAATCTCTGTGCAGATATACGCGTTTCTAACATACAATGCAACACCTCCTCCTCGTTTATCAAGTCTGTTTCTTGCAAATAAGTTGTATCCTTCTAGTCTTGTATTCCAATCATGTGTATCGTCCCACCAAGTTTCAGTGATTCCAATGACATCATATTTCTTTTCCTGTGTTAGTAGTTCCAATTCTCCTTGTTTGTTGCCCATGCTTTGTGCATTAGTATAGAAACATTTTAGTTTGTGATTGGTTTCTCTTTCTCCAATATTTTTATTAATTAGATTCTTTCGTCTTTGTTCTTCCTTTCCACTTCTATTAGCAGAGTTCTCAATAGCATTTGTCAGGTGTATGGCTTTTTCTGGTCTTTTGCTTCCCTTCCCATGTTGTTCTAGTTTAAAGCTCTCCTTACAAGTGTAGCAAGGCGACTTCCAAATACATGCTTTCCAGTCTTCGTAAGGTGCACCCCATCTCTAGCAAGTAGTCCATCGTATAAGTAGTTCACTCCGTGATCCAGAAATCCAAATCGTTGCTGACGGCACCATCGACGTAGCCAGTTGTTCACCTGCAGAATCTTATTCCACCTCCTTGTTCCATGGCCATCCACTGGGAGGATGGAAGAGAAGACCACCTGCGCTCCCAGTTCTTTCACTTTCTTGCCTAAGTCTTCAAAGTCTCTGCAGATGGTTTCCAGGTCGTTTCTTGTGGTGTCATTTGTCCCCACATGTAGTAGCAGGAATGGGTAGTCATCTGTAGGTCTGAAGAGTCCTGATATCCTGTCAGACACATCTTTAATTTTTGCACCTGGAAGACAGCACATTTCTCTTGAAGTTATATCCGGTCTGCAGATAGCGGCCTCTGTTCCTCTCAGCAGGGAATCCCCCATGACCACCACTCTCCGTTTCTTCTTCACAACATTTTTCTTTCTCCATCCAGGAGGACTCTGAGGGCGTACAAGGTTGCTGTTTGTTGGCAAAGTCTTATCCTGATGTATTTCTTCATCGTTTTCCTGCGTGAGAGCCTGGTACTGGTTTCTGAGCAGTATGGGTGCTGACTGCCTCCTGATCCTCCTGCTTCTCTGGGTCACATGTCTCCATTCCTCTGTTTCTTCAGGTGCACTTCGAATTTCTTCTCTTTCTGTAACATGAAGAGATAATTCTGCTCTGTCCAAGAACTCTTCACCTTCCTTAATGATCTTCAACGTAGCCAACCTCTCTTCGAGATTTTGCAACTTTCCCTCCAACAGGGACACAAGCTTGCATTTGTGGCATGTGAAATTTGGCTTTTCCACTTGTAAGTCTGTGAACATGTAGCAAGAAATGCAGCTCACCAAATGGCTCCTGGCCTCTTCCATCTTGAGATTTCTTAAAAACGATGAAAGATGAGCCAAAATTCCGATTTCCTCTTTTCAGCTGCAACGGCCAAAACCCAGTGATCGTAGAGCTCGCGGAGACTCTTCACTTATCCCAGAAGGCACTGGGAATATGCAAATGATCTCCTCAAGACTCTTCCCCTGGTTTTCCGATTTCCTCTTTTCAGCTGCAACGGCCAAAACCCAGTGATCGTAGAGCTCGCGGAGACTCTTCACTTATCCCAGAAGGCACTGGGAATATGCAAATGATCTCCTCAAGACTCTTCCCCTGGTTTTCCGATTTCCTCTTTTCAGCTGCAACGGCCAAAACCCAGTGATCGTAGAGCTCGCGGAGACTCTTCACTTATCCCAGAAGGCACTGGGAATATGCAAATGATCTCCTCAAGACTCTTCCCCTGGTTTTCCGATTTCCTCTTTTCAGCTGCAACGGCCAAAACCCAGTGATCGTAGAGCTCGCGGAGACTCTTCACTTATCCCAGAAGGCACTGGGAATATGCAAATGATCTCCTCAAGACTCTTCCCCTGCTTCCCCTCAAGACTCTTCTCCTCAAGCCTTCCTGCTTCTCTGGCCCACCAGGTCATTTATGAGCTTTAACAAGATTATTTTCATGGTAAGGTTTTGGTGTCATTTCTTTTCTTTTTTCTTTGTTAGTCTAATTTTCATTCACTAGTGTTCATATGATTTATTCTCATTTCTAGTAATTTTTTGCTTTTTCTTTTTTCTGATTAATTCTACCAACAGTGTGAATTGAGTTCCATACCCCTTGTCTTCTATTTTTAGTTCCTCTTTTCATCCTGCTATTGTGATGTTCTGCAGGTTTATGGTTTTTTTTTCAGAGATTATGATCTATTTGTTATCTACCATTGGAATTTAAGCTAAGGTAATGCACTTCAGTGTTAACATATATGTAGTATTCAATTATCGATTAGGATCACTCCATTTTTTCCCATACAGTGGTTGTTCCATGATTTTTTTATTTTTTATTTTTTTTATTTTTTTTCTGGGGTATATATATAACTGCATCTCGTGTCCAATGTACTATTTTGTTTTGAATGTATCGATATGGCAGTTCTACATTTATTTGTCTACTATGATTATATATTTGTGTTGATTACTTGTGTACTTTGATCCAGTTGTGGTTAAAATCCACCCTTGAGTAACTTGTTATTTTTATTTTCACTACCTTCTGATTCACCTGCGTTTGAGTCTGTAGACCTTTTTTTTCTGCTCTTTGTTTAATCTATGACGATCCTGACAGACTGGCGTTAGCAGAATCTAAAATACGCTCTCTGCTCCAGGGTGAGCGACTGGCGGAGGATTACTGTACTGAATTTCGTCGCTGGGCTGTGGACACTCAGTGGAATGACCCTGCACTAAGAAGTCAATTTTTGCATGGGGTTTCTGGAAGGGTTAAACAGGCTCTGCTAATGTATGAGACTCCCGCCTCTCTGGAGGCTGCTATGGTGCTTGTAGTACGCATTGATCGCCGCTTTCGTTAGAGTTCGCAGGAGACTTTTCCTGTGGGGTGGGCAGTTTTTGGTGAGGCTACTTCGAGTGAATCCGTTGAGCCTATGCAGATCGCTGGTATATCACATTCACAAAGTAACAAGCATAAATGTCCCTTTCCCAGAAAGCAAGGGGTTTGTTTTTTTTTGTGGCAAGAAAGGACATTTTATTAATGCCTGCCAGCTGGTACCTAAGGAGGACGCGCCGGCGGAAAACTGCTAGGCTCAGAGGGTTTGGAGGAGTCTAATCTGAGCCTTTGCATATCCTCCATGCTGGTCTCCCAGTGTATGCTCCCTGCCAAGGTAGTAGTCGGGGGCCAAGAGCTGTCGATTACTGTATTTGTTAATAGTGGTTCAGCTGCTAATCTCATTCAGCTGCCTAATCCTATTCGGGTGGTTACCATCAATGCCTCCCCACTCTCACAAGGGGAGATTAAAGAGTTTGTGGCTGATGTACAACTCCACATTGGGGTCTTACACTCTGAGCGGGTAACCTGTAAGGTGCTCAGTAATTTACCTGCTCAGGTAGTTCTGGGGTTTCCATGGTTGTCTATGCACAATCCGGTGATTGATTGGAAAACCCAGGACATAATTCAGTGGAGCAGAGATTGCCAGGAGAGTTGTCTGGCCACTTGTATTTCCGCGGTGACTCCCAGCATCCCGGAGCCACTGTTGGACTTTGCTGATGTATTTTCTGAAAAGGGTTGTTCAGAGCTGCCACCGCACCGACCCTATGACTGTGCTATTAGGTTAAAACCGGGAGCCAAGTCACCGAAAGCCCGGATGTTTAATATCTCAGGTCCGGAGGGGCAAGCTCTCAAAGAATACATTGCAGAAAGTCTAAGCAAAGGGCACATTAGGCCTTCATCATCTCCATTGGTGGCGGGGTTCTTCTTTGTCAAGAAGAAAGATGGCGGATTACGCCCGTGTCTAGATTTTAGGGAACTCAACCAGATTACGGTTCGTGACCCGTACCCGATGCCACTCATACCCGATTTGTTCAACCAGGTGTCTGGTGCCAAATGGTTTTCCAAACTTGACCTCAGGGGGGCGTACAATCTCATAAGAGTCCGTCAAGGGGATGAATGGAAGATGGCATTTTATACCCCTGAAGGTCATTTAGAGAATTTGGTGATGCCATTTGGGTTGACTAGCGCGCCAGCAGTATTTCAACATTTCATAAATGATGTATTTTCTCATCTTTTGGGGAAATTTGTTATCATATACCTTGATGACATTCTTGTTTACTCACGCGACCATGATACACACATAGCGCATGTTAGGCAGGTATTACAGTTGCTCAGAGAGAACAAGCTCTATGCCAAGCTTGAGAAATGTGTATTTGTCGTCCAAGAATTACCTTTTTTGGGTTCTGTTATTTCCGCCTCAGGGTTTAAAATGGACACCGCTAAGGTGCAAGCGGTGCTGCATTGGGATAGGCCTGATAATCTCAAGGCGCTTCAGCGGTTTTTAGTCTTTTCCAACTATCATAGGAAATTTATTAAGAATTTTTCTATAATTGCTAAACCGCTCACCGACATGACTAAAAGAGGTACTAATTTTTCTGACTGGTCTGAGGCGGCGGTGCACGCGTTTGAATTCCTCAAAAACAGCTGGTTCAGCCTGATGTCTCCCTACCATTTACCGTGGAGGTGGATGCATCTGAGGTGGGAGTGGGGGCGGTACTGTCTCAGGGCCCATCCTTGGGCAAATTGCATCCGTGTGCCTACTTCTCCAAGAAGCTGTCGCCGGCTGAGCGCAATTAGGATATTGGTAACGGAATTGTTGGCCATCAAGTTGGCATTTGAGGAATGGCGACACTTCTTGGAGGGGGCTGTCCATCAGATTACTGTTATTACAGACCATAAAAATCTGCTTTATTTCGAGTCTGCTAAACGCCTGTCCCCCAGACAGACTCGCTGGGCGTTATTCTTCACCCGGTTCAATTTTTTTGTGACCTACCGACCAGGTTCTAACAATACTAAGGCAGACGCCCTTTCCAGATGTTTTTCGGGGGGAGAGCCATGTGAGGAGCCGGTGCCTATCCTCCAAAAGGGTGTTGTAGTCTCGGCTATCACGACAGAAGTGGAGGCAGAGATTGCTGAGGCTCAGGAGGAGGTACCGCCGGGTCTGGCTCCTAATAAATCGTTTGTGCCATTACACCTGCGTTTAAAGGTGTTAGGGGAACATCACGATACTGTCCTGGCAGGCCACCCAGGGGTTAAGGGCACTCTGGAACTTGTATCATGTCGTTTTTGGTCGCCCAAAATCCGGCAGGACGTGGCCTCATATGTGTCTGCCTGTACCACGTGCGCACGGGCCAAGACACCACGTTCCCGTCCTACTGGCATGTTGCATCCTCTCTGTGTGCCCAGTAAGCCATGGACTGAGATTTCCATGGATTTCATTATGGATTTGCCCTCCTCGGCTGGGAACACGGTCACTCTGGTAATAGTTGATTGGTTTTTGTAAAATGTCGCATTTCGTTGCTTTGCCATCTTTTCCCAATGCGAAGACCCTTGCTCAGGTATTTATTAGCGAGGTGGTCAGACTTCATGGTGTCCCGTCTGACATTGTATCTGATAGAGGTACACAATTTGTGGCAACATTTTGGAGAGCGTTTTGTTCACGTCTAGGGATCAAATTGTCTCATTCTTCAGCTTTCCATCCTCAGTCGAATGGGCAGACTGAGCGTATGAACCAAAACCTGGAACAATACTTACGCTGTTTTGTGTCTGACAATCAGGAAGAGTGGTCAGCGTTTCTTCCTCTGGCTGAATTCGCGATAAACAATCATTGTCAGGAATCGTCTGGGGAATCTCCTTTTTTTGTATTTATGGTCAACATCCCCAATTCTGTACCTTGCGCCAGGGGTGCTCGGTTGGCATCCCTGAGGAGGACCAGTTGGGAGCACAATTGTCATCCGTTTGGAGGAGAGTAAAGCAGCACTTGCTGAGTGTAGGGTCTAGGTATAGACGTGTGGCTGACCGTAAACGTGTGCCAAGTCCGGACCTGTGTGTGGGTGATTGGGTATGGTTGTCTACAAGGAACATCAAACTCAAAATACCATCACTTAAGTTGGGTCCCAGGTTCATTGGTCCGTTTAGGATCTCCGCTATTGTCAATCCTGTGGCATTTCGTTTGGACTCACCTGCCATATACAAGATACATAATGTGTTTCACAAGGCGTTACTTAAAAAGTCGTGGGTTCTGTGGATGTTTCTCCCATGCCACCGCCTCCCGTCTTGGTGGAGGGCACGTTGGAGTTTGAGGTGTCCAAGGTGGTTGACTCTCGGGTAGTGCGTCGCACTTTACAGTACCTGGTTCACTGGCGTGGCTATGGTCCGGAGGAGAGAACTTGGGTGCCGGCTTCGGACATACATGCAGACCGACTGGTTACGATGTTTCATCGCCGCCATCCGGACAAGCCAGGCCCTCGTCATTGTGAGGTTCCTGGTGTCCCTCGTAGAAGGAGGGGTACTGTCATGTCGGACACGGTTCGCACCAGGTTGTCCAGCAGACAGCGGTAATACCCCATCCTACCACTTTGTTCTCAGTGGCGCCGGTTGGTCTTCTGATCCGGCTTGGATTGCGTTAACCAGGTTGTTAGTCTGGGTGAGGGCTTAGCCACGCCTCCTGCCTTTAAATTGTCCTGTGTGACTATGGGCGTCGCCGACTATAGCTTTTGCCTTGTGCTAGCGTTACCGGTCTGAAGGTGGTGTCTTAGGAGCATACAATATCTGGTGTAGTATATTCCGTTGTTACCATTATTTCCTCCCTGCATCTTATTATTTGGTTGCCCTTGCACCTTATTGTTTTCTCTTGTGTGTACGTGGTGTGGTGCATTTCCCTTACCCTTGTCCATACTTATTTATGGGGTCTGGTGTTTGGTCTCTTCACTGGGTGGAGGGTGGTGGGTTCAGCTTAGGGCTGGACAGAAGACAAGGACAGGGTGGAGGCCCAGGCAGGCACACCTTCAGTGTAAACCCTGGGTTGAGGGAAAGTCAGGGTTTCCTCTAGTCTGAGGGACACTGCAGGGGCCCCGGGGTTCGGCCTAGAGTTGCCTAAGCTTCCCGTGACAGTCTCATTGATAGTTACAGGAATCATTTGATTGCAGTGATTGCCTCAAAAGGTTGTGCAAGAAAATATTAAGTTAAGGGTACAATCATTTCTGTCCAGGCCTATTTCATGAGCTATATTTTGTTTTAAATTCTTTGAAGTCATGGTTGAAAATCAATATCTGACTTTCATTTGTTCATTTTCATAGATTTTTTATTTATTATTACTTTTGTCAGATTTAAGTTATTTCTGTGACCATTGTTGGTTTTTCTATCATTAAACGAGGGGTACCAACAATTTTGACCTCTTGTGTATGTATACATCTATTCTATGTGCATACTGTATATCTATTCAATTTTATTCTAACCTGTCACTCTGTGATTATACTGTGCGCGGCAGATGATTTGACAGCTTTCAATCAATCAAGCTGTCAAATCATCTGCCGTGCACAGTATAATCACAGAGTGACAGGTTAGAATAAAATAGAATAGATATACAGTATGCACATAGAATAGATGTATACATACACAAGAGGTCAAAATTGTTGGTACCCCTCGTTTAATGATAGAAAAACCAACAATGGTCACAGAAATAACTTAAATCTGACAAAAGTAATAATAAATAAAAAATCTATGAAAATGAACAAATGAAAGTCAGATATTGATTTTCAACCATGACTTCATGCCTATTTTTTTACTTTTATTAACTTGGCTGTTTGGACACTGCTGAATAGGTTTTACACCAATTGTATAATTTTGGTAGTGCTGCCCTTTTTTTGATATAGGGCAGCACTACCAAAATTATACAATTGGTTCAAAACCTATTCAGCAGTGTCCAAACAGCCAAGTTAATAAAAGTAAAAAAATAGGCAGCACTCCAAATTAAATGTGAAAAAAGTGGATACTTTACTGATCCTCAGGTGGCAACGTTTCAACGGTGACCCATCTTTATTAAGCAACGTCTTTATCAAGAGCAGGGACCCATCAGGGGAGGTCACCTTGCCGTGGTTGATGGGCTTACATGAATTGGCCAATTTGTGCACTAAGAACCTTCATTTTTCATCTTACTGTAAGTTAAAAAAAATTTTTTTTGAAAAAAATATTTTTGAGTATTATTAACTAAATTGAATGGTTTTAATGTTTTCCTGTGTTTTCACATGGCCTAGATTCATGTACATGTGCTGCTGTATTCTTTTTCTCTATATTGTGCAGTTTTTGCAGCTTGCACTTGTTCACACTAGGAGGTGCAGGTAAGTTTTTTTTTTCTCTATTTAGTTGCTGGATGCTAGCTGCCTCCAGTCTGATCTTGCACCCCTCCCATTGGCCTTGCAGGTGACCGCAATCAGCTCTACCTGCCAATAAATTGTAGGCTTAGCCCGGTAGTGACATGTTTGTCCAAAATTGTAGGCTGGTGGCCCAGAAGTGGCTTATGTATGGTAGAGCAGGGACCCATCAGGTGAGATCACCTTGCTGTGGTTGATGGGCTTACATGAATTGGCCAGTTTGTGCACTAAGAACCTTCATTTTTCATCTTACTGTAAGTTAAAAAAATTTTTTTTTTTTTTAAATATTTTTTGAGGATTATTATCTAAATTGAATGGTTTTAATGTTTTTCTGTGTTTTCACATGGCCTAGATTCATGTACATGTGCTGCTGCCTTCTTTTTCTTTCTTTCTCTCTCTCTCTATATATATATATACAGTATATATATATACAGTCATGGCCAAAAGTATTGACACCCCTGCAATTCTGTCAGATAATATTCAGTTTCTTCCTGAAAATGATTGCAAACACAAATTCTTTGGTATTATTATCTTCATTTAATTTGTCTTAAATGAAAAAACACAAAAGAGAATGAAGCAAATAGCAAAACATTGATCATTTCACACAAAACTCCAAAAATGGGCCGGACAAAAGTATTGGCACCCTCAGCCTAATACTTGATTGCACAACCTTTAGCCAAAATAACTGCGACCAACCGCTTCCGGTAACCATCAATGAGTTTCTTACAATGCTCTGCTGGAATTTTAGACCATTCTTCTTTGGCAAACTGCTCCAGGTCCCTGATATTTGAAGGGTGCCTTCTCCAAACTGCCATTTTTAGATCTCTCCACAGGTGTTCTATGGGATTCAGGTCTGGACTCATTGCTGGCCACCTTAGAAGTCTCCAGTGCTTTCTCTCAAACCATTTTCTAGTGCTTTTTGAAGTGTGTTTTGGGTTATTGTCCTGCTGGAAGACCCATGACCTCTGAGGTAGACCCAGCTTTCTCACACTGGGCTCTAAATTATGCTGCAAAATTTGTTGGTAGTCTTCTGACTTCATAATGCCATGCACACGGTCACGCAGTCCAGTGCCAGAGGCAGCAAAGCAACCCCAAAACATCAGGGAACCACCGCCATGTTTGACTTTAGGGACCGTGTACTTTTCTTTGAATGCCTCTTTTTTCTCCTGTAAACTCTATGTTGATGCTTTTGCCCTAAAAGCTCTACTTTTGTCTCATCTGACCAGAGAACATTCTTCCAAAATGTTTTAGGCTTTTTCAGGTAAGTTTTGGCAAACTCCAGCCTGGCTTTTTTATGTCTCGGGGTAAGAAGTGGAGTCTTCCTGGGTCTCCTACCATTCAGTCCCTTTTCATTCAGATGCCGACGGATAGTACGGGTTGACATTGTTGTACCCTCGGACTGCAGGGCAGCTTGAACTTGTTTGGATGTTAGTGGAGGTTCTTTATCCAACATCCGCACAATCTTGCGTTGAAATCTCTTGTCAATTTTTCTTTTCCGGCCACATCTAGGGAGGTTAGCCACAGTGCCATGGGCTTTAAACTTCTTGATGACACTGCGCACGGTAGACACAGGAACATTCAGGTCTTTGGAGATGGACTTTTAGCCTTGAGATTGCTCATGCTTCCTCACAATTTGGTTTCTCAAGTCCTCAGACAGTTCTTTGGTCTTCTTTCTTTTCTCCATGCTCAATGTGGTACACACAAGGACACAGGACAGAGGTTGAGTCAACTTTAATCCATGTTAACTGGCTGCAAGTGTGATTTAGTTATTGCCAACACCTGTTAGGTGCCACAGGTAAGTTATAGGTGCTGTTAATTACACAAATTAGAGAAGCATCACATGATTTTTCGAACAGTGCCAATACTTTTGTCCACCCTCTTTGTTATGTTTGGTGTGGAATTATATCCAATTTGGCTTTAGGACAATTCTTTTTTGTGTTTTTTCATTTAAGACAAATTAAATGAAGATAATAATACCAAAGAATTTGTGTTTGCAATCATTTTCAGGAAGAAACTGAGTATTATCTGACAGAATTGCAGGGGTGTCAATACTTTTGGCCATGACTGTATATACGTGTGTGTTTGAAGAATATTTAGTTTTAAAACGATGTCTAAACGACAGAGAATTACTGTATGTAAAAGCTCATGTTAAAATCGCATTGTAATTGGATAGCAATCGCAATGCATTCGGATTTTAATCAGATGCTAGGTGTAATAAATCGGACTGCACTCGCATGACACTTGCATTACACTCCTGCGACTCTCGGCAGGGAGACTCGGACTGATTTTCCATACGTTAAGTGTGATGCCGGCCTTAAAGTTTGATCAGCACCTGGTGGATGAGTGACACGTGTAGGTCTGCCAAGTTCAGGTAACACAAATGAAGGAGACTGTTAAATATACTTATTTCATATATTTATTTATTCAGGACCTCTTACCAGATACAATACGCTAAAGAAAATGTCATGCTGTTTCTTATAAAAAATGTATTCGTTTATTGGATTGTCCATCAAAAATAATCATTGCAGCAAAACATAAAATAGATGAAATAGTTACAAAAGGATTGTCCATTTGCCCATATCAAAGTTTGCTCCCCATCTTTCCTGGGATCCTGAATGGTAGATTGCGTCTGTCTGTCTCATAAGCATGGTTGAATAAAGAAACACGTGGTTAACTCACCACCTATCCATCTGTTGTCTGTGTGAAGTGTGAGAGAAGTGTGTCTGAAGAGGGCCCCCCTTCCTGTGGGTCATGTGGTTATATACTTCTCCCAGAGCTTGTGTTCTCTCTGTATGGTGTTAACATTTACCCTGAGTTAAATATACAGAAATAACCTGTCACGAGACAATGTGCTTAGTACAAAATTGAGAATAAGAAAAAATCAATAACCAATAATTGATATTTAGCAAAGACCCAACTTGGAGACCAAACATTTCCAAAAATGATGAGCAGATACCACAAAAAAGTAGCATCAATTTCTATTTATTTATTTTTTACTCACTTATATAATGCCAATAATTTCACAGATTTTTACAGACATCTACAGACATTAGTAGCTCTGTCCCCATTGGGTCTCACAATCTAAATTTCCTATCAGTATATATTTGGAATGTGGCAAGAAAAATGAGTACTTGGAGGAAACCCTCGCAAACACAGGGAGAACATATAAACAATTTGCAGATCCTGTCCAGTTGGAACCCAGAACTCCTACACTACAAGGCTGCTAATGTTTTTGCATTGACGACGCAACATTCCCTGGGTTGGAAGCTTATCACTGCGATGCACACTGTTTGCCACACTACTGTCTTGGGAAAAACCACTGTCAAGATTGTCTTCAAGAATGTTTTGATACTGCAGCAAAGGCGTGTCCCTTTCTGTAGGGGAGCATCTGACGAAATTATCTTTTTTATTGTGGATTGAACAGGCTGGCAACCCAGTAATAAGCACTATTTTGAATCCTAAAAATACATGCAACTATCATGTTCGAGATAGTGCTGTATGAAGGCGCTCATGGGTCCATCACTTTCATAAAATCCAAATCCATAATGTGTTGGTGGCAGCATAACACTCAAGCTTGCTTCTGGATCGCCGTTGCACCGGCGATGACCCGGTCCGTGGCCCTGGGCATCCATTGTAAAATGGAGGATGTTTGAACGTGTGGATGATGACTAAAGTTTATGAGTGAATGATTTGTGACGCCACCTGTGGTGTTCGGCAATGAAGATGTTAAGCCGACGCTGCAGACAGATCCTCTGGGACAGATGGTGTGGTGCAGCAATGATATTGTGGCCCTCCACAGGTAGGGCAGTGGTCCCAGGGCAGTGTAGGTGAGAAGATAGGGAGGAGACGTAGATGGTGCAGTGTCAGGCACAGTGATGTAGCAGTGCTGAGTGTGTTGGTGCAGGAATAAGTGGAGGACACCAGGGCATGTAGTTCCAAAGCTTTACTCACAGTCTGTTGTGCATACAGGTGCCCGCATCCGTGCCGTGTCCTCCAGGGCAGGAGCTCAGCCAACTTCCAGGCAAGATGAAGTACTCCGTTCCAACACTCCTTTAACATGTGCCTTTCCTGAACGTCTCCTTTCTAGCGCCTATTTGAAGTACTCACAGTACTGAGTTACACTGGAGTTCCTCCTTTCAGATGTTCTTAGAACTCTACTTGTACGGCAGACAGCTGTAGCCTGCTTCGGGGACTCCTTGCTACTAAGTCCCGGCTCACTCACGTTGCTGTTGTGTACCCAAGTCTTGTGTGGGAATAAAGTGGTGACAACTTCTATTCCTCCGGTGTCTGCTGCAGGACCATTAGTATCCATACAACCTCGGGGACCGGACCTCGGCCATGCGCTTAGAACTTGAGGAAGGGCTCTGCTCTAACCCTAATCCTTAGTTCTCTTCTTCTCCTTACGTTCCGTACAAAACTATCAGACTGACCTAGTCCTAATAATCTCCCGCTCTCTTGTGCAGACTAAGCTCCACCCACCTCCCAGCACTCTTCGTGTTCCAAGCAGGGAGCCACCAAAGGTGCTTTGCTACACTATTATGTTGTGTGGGATGCAGGTGTTGGAGTGTGGTCAGGTGTCTCCACCTTACCTGAATGGTGGGGTACCACACCTTAGGAGGAGATGCAGTACCTCTGTGGCGACTGAACCCTCAGGGGCACCACACTTCCTTTATCCCATCCTGGCAACCACGGACAACAGAGAGGGAATCTTTATCCTCTTCATCTCTTAACTGTTACACGTTCATCACCTTTTCCTCCTCGTTCTGCTCCTCATCCTTCTCCATTTGTTACTCCCATTGCAACTGCCTGTGAAACAACAGATCTGAACTTAGAGATATATTGTTATCCCTTCTGCATCCTCCTCTGCTGCCTCTTCTTCTCCCGGGACCATCACCACCTCCTCCTGCCGACTACTCAAAATGTGCTTCAGCATGTAAATGACTGCATTGTCAGTGCTATCCTTCTTATTAGCTATTTCGAAAACATGTAGAAGGGTGCAGAAATCCTTCATCTGTATCCACTCTGCAAGTGTGAATTATACCACGTCCGTACTGCATTGGGCCAGGCTATGCAAAATGTCATACTGCTCCAGGTCTCGGGGCTGCTGCCACAGTTGCTGCAACATGTGCAGAGTTGAATTCCACAGTGCCTTCAAGTCGCATATTAACCGGTAGGCTGAAAGATCTCTATACCAACTTAAGTGGAATGGTGGAAAAGAGCACACAATGACAGTGGTTTCTACATCATCACATCCAGCCTGGGACAGTGGTGGAGGAATTTCTGTACCCTCAGGTTAAGGATGTGAGCCATGCAAGGCACGTGTGTCAGGTTGCCCTGGCTTAGGGCCACCACCAGGTTTACACCTTGGCTCCAGGTTCAGTGAAGATAGCCATTGCTCAAACTTGGCATGGATAGCTGTCCACATCTCTTGATCTGTATGACTGCGATCTCCAAGGCATATTAATTTAAACACTGCCTGATTGCAGTGATCCTGGGTTGTGCAGTATGGAGGAGGAGGGATTCTCTCTGCAGTGTTGGAACGTGTATCTCATTAAAGCAGGGTTTGAGGGCCTTGAGGAGATGGAAGAGGCAGAAGCACTGGAGGAAGTGTTAGAGGTTTTCCTCTTCACTCAACTTTCCCCTCTCCAGTCCATCCTTAATGCAGCAGCCAATGTTATCTATCTGGCTAATTGGTCCTCGACACATGAGCTCTGTAACAGTCATTGCACTGGTTGCGCAAACATTAAAGGATCCAATTTAAACTGCTTGTTCTCACCCCAAAAGCTCTCCACAGTGAGGCACCCCCATACATCTTCTCATTTCTGTTTATCAGCCTACCCGCTCGTTAGGCTTCGTAATGGACTTTCAACTAACATCCACACTAATCCATACCTCCTACTCCTGTCTCCAAGACATCTCACTAGTTGCATCAATCCTCTGGAATGCTCTACCTCAAGAAATTAGAACTAACCACAACTTACACAGTTTTAGCCGTGCCCTAAAACACAAATGTTTAGGGTGGCCTATCACGTTCCCTAATCAAAGTTGTTTTTATATATAGCCTATTCTCCACTTCTCTGAACATAATTCACCATCAAGCTCAACCGTACACAAAAGCCTCTTGCAGCCTTTGTCTATCCCCCATTTTCTCAAGATGACTGGACCATCATTGTAAGTAAACACTACGCTCTTCAACATCTGGTGGCATTAATTACAGCAAGATCCTACCTACCCAAAAATATAGGTTTTACTGACAGAGGTATCCACATTCACCCAGGAATTCAGACTTCAGCCTGAGAGAAGTATTTACATTAGATATATAGTGACCCATCAGTTTTGAGTCCACCTTGACATTGGTTGATGGGCTTGCATGAACTGGCCAAATTATGTGCTAAGCATCTCATTTTTTCTTAGTATTCAGAAGCAGTATTGCTATTCATATTTCATATATTTCACATTGACATGCTTTAGCACAATAGAGTGCAACTTTTTTTGTGTATTTTATGTGGAGGTAGTTGCTCCTCATATGCACCTATTCACATTAGCTTGGATGTGCCAGTTAGTCTTTTGTTATTTCCATGTTAGCTCTCTGATCGAGTACTACCCACTTCAACATGTGGTGGTTTTAATTACAGCAGGATCCTACACACCCATAAATACAGGCTTTACTGACAGAGGTATCTGTTGTGAACTCTCTTGATTTGACTTCTGAGTCGGGGCTCCCTCTGGTGGTTACTGTGGGTAGTGGAGCTGGCCGAAGTCTGCCACCTGACGATGATGATTGGAAATCAGGGGATACTGACTGGGGTATTTAAGTGAGCAGGCTTCCTTTAGTGGCTGCTGGTGATTATTTTTTTTCCTGTTTATTCTGAGGTCTGCTGTCTCCTGCCTGATCCTGAATTTTCAGTTAAGTTGTTCATTTGCTAATCCTTTGCATCTGATCTGATTTTGCCTCTTTCTGCTTTGCTGTGAGGGTTCAATGAGCTCCCTGCTGGAGCTATGCTGGATCCCGCTCCATATGTTACAGCTTGTGTCAGTTTGTTCAGTCCCCTGTTATATTAGTCTATTTTGCTTTGCTGCCAGTTCATACCAGAATGCTGATATAGTGGGGGAGAGGTCGTGAGACCTCAGTGCTTTTTTGCATATCAGACGTGTTGGATTTTTTAGGGTTTTGCGGGATTGCAGACGGTGTCTTTCCTTTCCTATCCTATCTAGTCAGTTTGGGCCCCATCATTTGCTCTGTCTATTTTCTGCCTGCATTTGTGTCTCATCTTGTTTCACCGACAATATATGTTTGGGGGCTATCTATTCCTTTGGGGTTCTACTCCGGGGCAGTTTAGATTTCACCTTTCTTGCTTTAGGCTTAGTTAGCTCTCCGGCTGTGCCGAGGCGTCTAGGGCATTGTAGGTACGCACCACGGCTACTACTAGTTGTGTTGTTAGGATTAGGGGTCTGCAATCCGCTAAGTTACCAACCTTTCTGGTTTCCTGGTGGCCTAGCCTATTCCAGCCATCCTCCTTAGTGACCAGTTCATAACAGAATCACCAGCGTAAACTGTAGACTCTAGGGTACTCAAAGAAGGAAAGAATTGTAAAAAAAAAAGAAAAAAAGGGTGTCAGAATTTTTTTATATATTTTTCCCTCTTTTTCTCGTGTGCCGTAGAAGGATTTTTTTTTTTAATGGAGACTAAGCAATTGTCCGATCGTGTTGAGCAGCTCACTGCTGAAGTGTGGGGAATTTCTGCCTAGCTCGCTCAATCATCTGCTGTAGAATCAAAGATGCCTCCTCCTAATGTGTTTTCTGGGGATCGGTCAAAATTTTTGAATTTTAATTGTAAATTATTTCTTGCTTTGAAAGCTATCTAATCGGGAGCTCGGTGCAGCAGGTTAAAATTGTCATCACCCTGCTGCGCGGCAATCCCCAGAACTGGGCTTTTTCCCTGCCACCTGGAGATCCTACTCCTGATGTGATTTCTGGGGATCGGTCTAAATTTTTGAATTTTAAGAATAATTGTAAACTATTTCTTGCCTTGAAGCCTTACTCATCGGGGAGCTCTGTGCAGCAGGTTAAAATTGTCATCTCCCTGCTGTGCGGCGATCCCCAGGATTGGGTTTTTTCTCTGACACACGGAGATCCTATTCTGATTAATATGGATGTGTTATTTTCAAGCCCTGGGCTTGTTGTATGATGAACCTAATGCTATTGATCAAGCTGAGAAAATCTTATTGGCATTGAACCAGGGTCAGGATGCTGCAGTTATATTGTCAAAAGTTCCAAAAGTGGGCGGTCTTTACTAAATGAAATGATGATGCCCTAGCGGCTCTCTTTCGGAAACGTCTGGCAGAAACCGAAAAAGATGTTCTGGTGGGATTTCCTGTCCCATCTGGTCTTAACGACTGTATGTCATTAGCCATTCAAATCGATCGACGTTTACGTGAACATAAAACTATGCGAGAGGCGGAGCTGCCTTTCGAACAAACTTCTGATCCCATGCAATGTGATAGGGTTTTGTCTAGGGCGCAACGTCAAGAGTTCAGAAGGCGTAATAAGTTGTGCTTCTTTTGTGGGGACCCCTCTCGTACTATTTCTGTCTGCCCGAAACGAGAAAAATGTTTTGCTGACTCATTTGTGGTGGGCAGTGTACAGCCTAAGTTCCTTTTGGCAGTTACCTTGATCTGCTCCTTGTCTACATTTTCTGCTAAGGCTTTTGTTGATTCAGGAGCAGCTTTGAATCTGATGGATTTTGCCTTTGAAAAACATTGTGGTTTTCCCATAGTGCCCCTGTGGATCCCTATTCCTTTGAGGGGTATTGATGCTACCCATTTGGTGGAGAATAAACCCCAGTTTTGTACCCAGGTGATAATGCGAGTCGACCCTGACCACCAAGAGAATTGTAAATTTTTGGTGTTGCACAATTTACATTGTACTGGTTGTTATGATTGAGTCACCGAGGAGGAAAAAACAAAACACAAGCTCAGCCCAGAAAATCAGAGAGGTTGGAAACTAGCGGATTTCAGACCCCTAATCCTTTCACAACTAGCAGTAGCCGTGGAGTGTTCCTACGGTGATCCTAGACACCTCGTCACAGCCGGAGATCTAAATAAGCCTAAGGAAAGAAAAGAGAAAAACTGACTGCCCCAGAGCAGACCCCAAAGCAATAGGCAGCCCCCAACATATAATGACGGTGAAACAAGATGAAACACTAACACAGATAGAAAGATAGGTTGAGCAAACGATGGGGCCCAAGCTAACTAAAAAGGACAGGACAGAAAAGCTGCTGTCTGCAATCCGAGAAAACCCTGCTAAAAATATTACCAACACAACTGATAAGCAAAAAGGACCCTGAAGTCACTAGACTTCAAACCCTATATCAGCACTCAGAATATT
Organism: Dendrobates tinctorius; assembly: GCF_039654945.1. NCBI lineage: Eukaryota > Metazoa > Chordata > Amphibia > Anura > Dendrobatidae > Dendrobates > Dendrobates tinctorius. The sequence goes on along the minus strand of NW_027361701.1, from coordinate 18,357,933 downwards.
GTGAAAGCAGAGCAAAAGAGAACACTGAACAAGGAATAAGAATCCAGCACACCCCCGGCCGGGGATGGCTGAACTCAAAAAGCAAGGTAAACAAAACCAAAACTAATAAGTTCAATAGCAGAGCAAAAACTTATCTTTAGGAAGCAGGAATCAGACTGGTCTCCAAGAATCCAGCAGAGAAATCACCAGCCACTCAGAAGGGCGTAGGCTGCCTTATATCCAGTCTGCAGTTCCTGTTACCCAGTCACAATCCACCTGATCAGGTGTTTGATTTCTTTCATCCAAATCAGCCTCACTACCTTCCTTCACCAGAAGAGAGAGATCCTCGGACACAAAAGGTGAATGAACAGATGAGCTCACAACAACTGGGTTTTCCTTGGTTGCAAAACCATAATCCTGTTTTGGATTCGAAATCTGTGTCTGTGGTGAGTTG